>NW_021703780.1:90728868-91091416 GCF_005190385.1 Monodon monoceros | reverse complement strand
AGGAGGGGAGGAGGCGGGAGGGGAGGAGGCGCAGGGGGAGGGGAGGAGAGGTTCTGGTGCAATCATCAGTGATGTCCTGGAAGTAAAAACAAAGGCCACGATAGTCAACAGAACAGGCCTCTGGGGCCTGGAGGGGAGGAGGTGGAAAGTCAGCCGGTGCCATGGGCCTGGGAGCAATCTTATGGAAGACTTCCTGTTGTTTAGAAGCAGGGTGGGAGAGCCTGCCTCTTTATCTGATCCTGGACCACTTGTGCCTGCAAACTCTTCACAGCTGTACCCAGGGCTCCTGTGTCACTCACACAGTGGCTGGGGATCACCTAAGGGAAAAACAGAGCCAGGGCCAACCTGCAGTTGAGCTGCATGACCCTGGTACATCAAACACTATATGGACACCTAGGGCTCTTTGCTAACAAACTCTGAATTGGTCACCAGACATCTATGAAAACAAGCCCAGGTGGTCAGCTCCAGAGCTCCAACTGTCTCTTGGCCTACTAACTATTATTTTTAGTCCACCACTGTCATCCAGGCCACTTAAACCTCTCTGCTTTCCTTTCCCCATCTGTAAAATGGGGATAATACATACTTCAAGGAGTTGAGGAATAGATGAAATGGTATGTGCAAAGTGCCCAGTACAGGGGCTGGCGGACTTTCACTGCTCAATGCTAGCTATTTTTCATTATTTTTTTAATGAGGTGAGGTGGAATTCTGGATGATTCTTGGGCTTCAAAATTATGAATCACTATATTGTATAAATGAAACTTATATAATATTATAAATTTACTATACCTCAATTTAAAAAATAAAAAGGGGCTTCCCTGGTGGCGCAGTGGTTGAGAGTCCGCCTGCTGATGCAGGGGACATGGGTTCGTGACCCGGTCAGGGAGGATCCCACATGCCGCGGAGCGGCTGGGCCCCTGAGCCATGGCCGCTGAGCCTGCGCTCCACAATGGGAGAGGCCACAACAGTGAGAGGCCCGCATACCGTAAAAAAATAAATAAAAAGAATTCTTTATATTAAACTTTCTCTGTTCATTATATAAGTTCTGGGCATATAATGTACAACATGACAACTACAGTTAACAATAGTGTATTGTATATTTGAAAGTTGCTAAGTTGCTAAAATCTTAAAAGTTCTTATCACAAGGAAAAAAATTTTTAACTATGTATGGAGACAGATATTAACTTATTGTGGTAATCATTTCCCAATATATACATATATCATTATGTTGTACACCTTAAACTTATACAATATTATATGTCAAGTATCTCAATAAAACTGGAAAATTAATAAATTTTTAAAAAATTTAAACTCAGCAAAGGAAAGGATCCCCTGCATAAAAAGTCAGCTGGGTATCAACAAATGAACTCCTGTATGACCCATGATGATACATTTCACTTTAGGGAAGATAATTACCCTCCCTAATTCACCCCTTGAGAAAAAGCTGAACAATGCAGAATTATACTCAACTCCCAACCACAGAACATTCTGGCCTTTCCAAATATACAGAATCAAAGAATAAATGGCAGAAGCAACCCTGCAAAGCCTGTAATTCCATCTCTTGCCCAATGATAGAACTCCACCCGTCCCCCCCCCCCCCCCATCTCGCCTAGGTATAGTCTTCGCTTCTGCTTGAACACCTGGCAATGAGGTTTACCCTAGGTTCAAACAGTCTACTCAGAAGACACTCCTGCCCTTGTCCCCCCCCCACACACAAGGACAAACGCCTCCCAGAATTTTTGCTACTGATCTGTCTTCCGATGTTCAAAGACCTCTGAGTATGTGAATGCTCTCTATCTGATTTCTCCTTAAGACATGGCTTCTGATTGCAAAGCATCAGCATCCTTCCCTGTTCCTGACAGCACCTGGCCTCAAGAGCCAGGGTTCCAACCCCAGCTCTGCCAGCTCATCACTGCACGGCTTCAGGCCAGATCCGTAACTTCCCTAAGCCTCGCTTTTCCCATCTATAAAAGAGGGATAGTAAGAGTACCTCCCTCAGCAGGTGGTCAGGGGCTCAATACGATTGTGTTTATAAAGCACCCACCAAAGTACTCGGCAGAAAGTAAATCATGCAATCTACAGAAGCCATTTCTAGACCACCTCCACCTCCTACCACTGCTCTAACCAGCTGATGCACCTTCTAAAACAGGATTCCCCCAGGGAGGCTCGAACAGGGTGGAGAAAGGTGGATTACTACTGCCTCTGTGACGTCCTCAGGCAGATGGAGCTGTGGTGGCTTTGCTGAGCCTCACATCACCCGCTGGCCCAGCTTCAATTCACTGTCCTCTGAAACTGTTCCCTGAGCAAACTATAAAGAAAAGGGATGTCAGATTCTATTGGTAAGCAAGGTGGGAATAAAAATGTGCCAATTCAATACTCAAAAGCATTGAATTGTATACTTTTTTTTTTCCCCTTGGCCGTGCCACGTGGCATGTGGGATCTTACTTCCCAGACCGGGGATCAAACCCGTGCCCCCTGCAGTGGAAGCATGGAGTTTTAACCACTGGACTGCCAGGGAAGTCCTACTGAATTGTATACTTTAAAAGGGTTATCATTTTTTGTATGTGAATCATATTTCAATTAAAAAAATCAATGTGAGTTCACAGAAAAGCAGACATACCAAGCTTTCCACAAATATAAAGAACACTGTAAAGCCTGGAAAAAAAAAAAATGCACCAATTCAGAGATCTCCTTGGAGAAGAAATCCGTGGTCACAGAATCTGTGTTGCTCTTTGCCTTTTCTATACCTGCCTGGTCATCTTGTCCACTCTGCTGGCTCCAGTGGTTTCTCTAGGATGAGGATTCCCAAATCTGTCTCATGGCCAAGAGCTACTGGGATTCAGCTCCTAAATGCCCACAGCATCTCAATGTACCAAAAAGAACTCACCTGTCTGCCCAACCCTCTTCTCCTCCTCCATACTCACACCATCTACCTCCACAGAGTCTGGTGACATCTCCTGTCTCCCCTCTCTCCTTTTCCCTGTCACAGGGCCTTTGCCCATGCTGTTCCCTTGGGCCTAGAACACACTCATCCCTATCTCATCCCTTGCCCTACTTAAATCCCAGATCTGTTTGGGATCTGTTTTGCATACCCACTGCATTCCCATCACCAGTGCCTACCACATGGTAGGTGCTTAGTAAGTATGTCAAATATATGAATGAAGAAGTTTAATTTTGAGTTTAAGCTTTAATATATTTCTTGACTCCCCCAATTCTTTTGAACTCCTCTTCCCCGGCCCAATTGCAGCCATTACTATTTCTCAACTGGGCTCCATAAACCCTTCCTATTCACCTCTCTGAATCTGTCTTTCTCCCTGCATCTATTCTACACGCACAGCCAGTATGACCTTCTAGAAGCATAAACCAGACGATGTCATTCCTCTACTTAAAACCTTCCCAAATCTCTTCAGGGCTCTCCATAATCTGGTCCCTGTCTACCTCTCCTTCCTCGTCTCTCTGTACTCTCCACACTGCTTTTACACTCCAGCTATGATGAACTCTTCCAGATTCCCCAACATGCTGTATGCCTCCCTGTTCCCCAGGCCTTGGCATATGCCGTTCCTGCTGCCTGACACTCCTCCCCTCGCCTCCCCACCACCCCCTGTGGCTAACTTCCAGTCACCTTTACAATCCCAGTTTGATGTCACTGCCTCTGGGAGGCCCTCTCAGACTCCCCAAATCTGGGTTATATGTTGGCAATACGCTTCTCTATATAGCACCCCAATTACCCCATCTGGGCCCACTACCACTGTCCTAAAATCACCTGTTCACTTGGTTGCTTGTTTACCTGTCTTCACCATTAGACTGTGAGTCCAGGAGAGTAAGAACAGCAAAATTATTCTTCCCCACTGCCTCCCAGTCCCTAGTACAGTGCCTGGGACACGGCAAGCAGTCGAACTTGGGTTCAACGTACTACAGTATCAACTTGTCTGCTGCCTAAAAGAAATTACACTGGTTTTTAGGGGATTGTTTTCCTAAAACTAATAAAAGCCAAGTTCATACTGTTGGATCAAGAATGGAGAATACAGGCCTGCTGGCCCTTTTCAACAGATTTCTATAAGAAATCTGGAGAGCCAGAAACAAAATATCTAACTTCCATCCCTGAAAAGAAGTACCCCTCTCCCACTGACCATCCCTTAATATGTCCAAAAAGGTTAGAAACATTGACTCAGAACACCTGGATTCAAATCCCAGAATCATCAGTTAGCTGCAGTGTGTTTTTTGTTTTTTGTTTTTTTTTTTTTAAGAAGATGTTGGGGTAGGAGTTTATTAATTTATTTATTTATTTTTGCTGTGTTGGGTCTTCGTTTCTGTGCGAGGGCTTTCTCTAGTTGTGGCAAGCAGGCGCCACTCTTCATCGCGGTGCACGGGCCTCTCACTATCGCAGCCTCTCTTGTTGCGGAGCGCAGGCTCCAGACGCGCAGGCTCAGTAGTTGTGGCTCACAGGCCTAGTTGCTCCGCGGCATGCGGGATCCTCCCAGACCAGGGCTCGAACCCATGTCCCCTGCATTAGCAGGCAGATTCTCAACCACTGCGCCACCACGGAAGCCCTGCTGTGTGTTCTTAAGCAATTTACTTAACTTCTGAATTTCAACTCCCTCGTGCATATAAAAAAAGGTGGGGTGGGGGCTTCCCTGGTGGCGCAGTGGTTGAGAGTCCGCCTACTGATGCAGGGGACACGGGGTTCGTGCCTCGGTCCGGGAAGATCCCACATGCCGCGGAGCGGCTGGGCCCGTGAGCCATGGCTGCTGAGCCTGCGCGTCCGGAGCCTGTGCTCTGCAACGGGAGAGGCCACAGCAGTGAGAGGCCCGCATACCGCAAAAGAAAAATTAAAAAAAGGTGCGGTGAACACCCTTCCTATCTCGCAGGGTCATCATGAGGGGAAAACCAGATAATCCACACAAAGTGCTCAGCCCAGTACCTGGCCCTTACTAAGGGCTCACTTTTTTATTTTCAAGTGAGACTGAAATGAAGACGTTCCCTTTTCTTCCTTCAAAGTCTTCACTCACTTCTGTCCATAGCTTGTGATTCTTCTATTGGATAGATCCTTCTTACTTTGTCAGCACTGCTGGAAACACACTCAAATAAACAAAGGTCCCAGAAATGTTTCAGTCCTCTGCAGGCCCGTTAAGTGGCCGACAGTAGGACAAGTCATCCAAGGTACTGCTTCTCAGCCCCCAGATTCAAAATACCCAAGACAGCCAGACTTCATCTCCACTTTCCCTTCTTCTAACATCAAACCAGGCCCCTGCTGGAAGGCGGGGGTGGAGGGTGGAAACCTCTTCAAAGGAATGATGTAATTCAATATTTAGAACCTCTTCCACTTGGGTGTTAAGACAGGCTAAAGCACAGCCTCATCAAAAAAGAAGTATGTTCATTTCATTTTAAACAGTTCAAGATAGGAAAGAAATCCAATTTTTTTTTTTTGCTAAAAGCTTTGTGGCAGAACCTCACTGATTGTCATTTTTCCCATCTAGTTTTCCTGCACATACTTAACTAATTGCATTATATTCGTTTTTCTAAAAAAAAAAAAAACCTCAACTTTCGCCTACACACAATTCAGAATTTAAAAGTTAGCAACTCCTGAAATGAGACCAAGTTAGAACACTTTCATTAACCAAGAAGTTAACTAAGGTATCACTTAATCCTCAAGGGTGGACGAACAAGGGAAGAAATCAGAATCATTACTTTATGGCAGTGAATAGACCCCAAAACCACAGACTCACACATTTTTATTAACATGTAGAAGCAAGCCTCTTGTATTTCATTAAGATGAAGCCACCTGGCCCTTAGGGCTGAACAGTCTTTCAGTAATCAGGGGACAAAAAGAAACCCACTGACACTGCCCTCTTAAATTCGGCCCTTCCAAGCCCTGGTGTCAGGCACTGAAGACCCCCGTCATGCCTGCCCCTGGTGCATCACCCACTTCCTTATGACCAACTGCCCCATGTGTTTTCCCACCCACTTACTTTAATTTTGACAATTGTATACATCACCCAAGACACATGCAAAATACTCCCCAGAGACCTGGATTTGCACTCATTTACCCTACTTAAACACTTAAACTGACTAACATGGAATACCTCATCTACTTTTCTTTTTGGCCATGCCACGAGGCATGTGGGATCTTAGTTCCCCAACCAGGGATCGAACCCATGCCCCCTGCAGTGGAAGTGCAGAGTCCTAACTACTGGACCGCCAGTAATTTCCCTCACCTACTTCTAATAGCTTCCACATTGATGCTTTTAACACTAGTTGTGACAGAACCCGAGGAAAAAAATGCTTCGAGACAATCTAATTTCTATCACAGGACACAACTTCAATCCAAGGCCAACAGCTGCAAGAACCACCAATGTAAGGGGTTGTAGAGTAACAGCCATTAAGGAAGTTGCATTTGAAGTGACTGTTTTCAGACATGGAGAGGAGAGGAACCTGCGCTTTACCATTTTTTAATGACCCCTCCCACTGCAGAACTTCTGGACTGGTTGGTGTAATCCTGCTCATCTCAAAAAGATGAACACAAGTACCATTGGCTTCCAAGTTCTCAGTGTTCCTTTGCAATGCAGGAGGAGCTTTAGCTGGGAAGCAATTTTGTTCTGCAAGAACAGCTTAAACGCATTCCCATGCATATATTTCCGAACAGAAAGCCTTCCTCTCCCAAATGTTCCATGCCACCATGCAAGCTTCCAAATTACCTACCTATCCTATAAGCCAGTGGCTCTTAATGGTACCCCTGGGACCCCTGAGAGCTCCCAAGACCCTTTTGGAGAATCTTCAAAGTCAAAACTATTTTCATAAGAACACCAAGGTGTCATTTGCTTTTCACTCAGTCTGTCATACACGTACAGTGGAATTTTCCAGAGGCTGCAAGACATGTGATGTTACAAGAGACTCAAGGCAGAGGCAGGTATGTGAGTCCAGTTATCTTCTATTAAGCCAGATCTCAAAGCAATTTTCAAAAATGTAAAACAATGCCACTCTTCTCACTGAATTTTTTTTGTTTTGGAAAACATAGTTATTGTCTATGAAAAATATATGTTACTGTGTTAATATGCAATAGGTCTATTTCTTATATTTTCTGTGTTAATTTTCTCAGGGTTCATTTTGAATATTATAAATACAGATTGGTATAACTCATGTCAACAGAAGTTCTTTGAGGTCCTCAGTAATTTTTAAGCATGTAAAGAGCTCTTGAGGCCCAACAGAGGCTGCTACAAATTTTCTTTAAGATTTGCTCTGGCACTGGCTGGTCGTGTACTTAGGACTCATATCATATAAATATAAAAAACTGAATAGAATAGGATTAAAATGCAAACCATACAACTTAATAGCCAGGGCTTTAGAGAGGACCCCTTGATTCGAAACTTAAATCCTTTTTATTTGACACATTGAGTACCTACTATATATTACCGCTACTCCAGGTGCTGAGGATGTAGGTCAAATAAGACAGTCCTGGTCCCTGTTCTCATGATACACATATTCTAGTGAAGACAGTAAACAAACAAAAAAGATAAAACAATCAAGTCAGACAATGATAAGTACTATGCCGAGAATTAAAACTGTCACCCAATCATATCAGTTATGGCTGGTCAGGGAACAAGTTGAGACATGTAAATAAGACCTGAAAGTCAAGACAGAGGCAGTCATGCAAAAGAAACCAGGCGGAAGGGCATTTTAGGCAGAGCAAACAGCTAGTACAAAGGCCCTACAGCAGAAAAGGGCTTGGCAAGTTCAATAAACAGAAAACCAGTGCAAAGTCGGGAGAATTCATGGAGAAAGGAGGAAAGTACTGGGCAAGGTCAGAGAAAAGAGAAGCCTGTGCCAGTGGGACTTCACAAGGGTAAAATGCATGGCTTTTATTATAACTGTGATGGGAAGTTCGGAACCTTGACCAAGTCACTTACTCTTTCTGGGCCTCAAACTACTGATCTGCAGAATGGGGATCCTGAGGGTTTACCTCATAAAGTTGTGTTGAGGATTAAACACAAAGAAAGGAAATAATGGACTTAGCACACAGGAGGCAAGACACAGGAAACACTCCTGTGTGCTGTTATTCTACCTTCTGATCTGCTCTCTTTTCTACTCTCACAAGCTACTCGTATTGAGGGCTTATGGGCTTATGATCAGTTGAAGATCAGTCTATCAACCAGCAAGTCCAAATGAATGCAGACAAGGGACACACTGTGACATGCGTTTACCTGAACATGCCAACACCAACTCCTACAGAATGTTCTCCCCAAGTAAGACCCAAACCACCCAAGCACCGCCAAGTGAAGAATGGATGACTGCATGACACCTATGGAACCCCAAGTTTTGCTACTTGGCCTGAAAGCACCGTACGCTTGGAAAGTCATTCTTCTGCTGAAAAACGTAGCCAACAGAAATCCATCAGCTTTTCCTGCTCTTTCTTGGCATATCCACATCACCTCCAGCCCCTACAAAACAAAGGGCTTTTGCCAAAGTCTTTCAGCGCTGGTTTTATTGCTGCTCGCTTTAAAAATGACTGTTTAAAAAGAATGAAATCATAAAGCACCCTTTAAAGTTAGGCCGCAAAGAAGCGGGCTTATGCACAGAGACTTACAAGCGCCTGGAGGTCCAAGAGACCTCAGGGACTCAGAAACACGGGGGGGGGGGGGGGGGGGGACCATCCCCGCCACTTCACTTTTAGGTCAAGCAGCCCCCGGTGGGCAAAGCCAGGCAAAACCACAAGGCCTTTTAGAGGGAAAACAAGAGTATGCCCAGAAAAAAGAAGAGCTGCCAGCATTTGATCAATCTCCTGGCTGGAGACCAAGGACACTCCCTCCAGAGAAGCACAAGCCTCAGTAAGACGCCCTAGCCCAGGCACATATATGGTAACACGGCTGTAAATACGGGGGAGAGAAAACCCATCCTTTTCATGGTTGACTCTGCCAACAGAAGGAGAAAAGGTTCTCTTTCTAACCGTCTCTGCTTACTGGGGACTCTCACGGTTAATTCTGGAACTTCCTTTGAGCAAAGACACTTTGACGATATCATCTTCGTTGTGAAACGAGGACGAGCAGCAGCACGTTTTACAGTCGGACACCCGGCTAGATGCTCCCATCCCCACTGCCATCCACGTCTCTGTGCAGCCCCCTCCTCGCCTTCTGGTTCCTCTAGAGTCTAATCAGACTGTCCTCAGAAATGCAGTGCGTCCCCATCAAGAGATAATTTATTTGACTGCACAAAGCACTTCTCTCTGGAGCTCAGAAGATCGCATTCTGCTTTCGTTTTCAGCCAGTCGCAAAGAAAGTCATCAATTCAGAAGTTTCAACTTTAAGCAGGGCCCTCAGTTACAATCTCAGAAATAATAATCGTAAATCTGAAGTTCGGAGCGATCCTCTGGTTTAAATTGTTGCTCCTTTAGACATCTCACACACACACACAAAGATAAACTACTTGCCTTTTCACAAACACATCTGCTAAATAAGCTATTCTTGAAACAGGTACATGATCCACAGAGTTATTTCTCAGAAAAGATGTCAGCATGACACGTGCTCCTGGCCTACTCCTAAAGGCCAACGTAAGAGAAGCCAATCAAAGTTGGCAGTCAGAGCACTTTACATTTGGTGCGGAGAGATCATTTAGCCAAAAGTCCTCATTTTATAGGTGGAAACAAACAAACATCCTCTGAGTGACTTCTTGGAGGTCACACAAACCAATTGGTGGCCAAAGCCTGCAGACCACAGGGCTCCAGGAACCAAGACCAACGCTTGGAGGGATGGGGAGGGTGTTTGTTTTGTTAAAAAGTTAAAGTCAGTCCCGACCTAAGAAGACCCCCCTCCGCCCCCCCATAGGCTGAACCACAAAAAAATAAATAAATAAATTTTAAAAGCACGTTAGGTTAATATCCTCAGAGAGAGAGAAAAGTCTAAGTTTGGGAAAAACACTCTAGGCTTTCTCAGCCTCAGGGTTACTGTCACTGGGGGGCAGACAATTCTTTGCTGTGGGGGACCCTTCCTGTGCACTGTAGGATGTTTAGCAGCATCCCTGGCCTCAACTCACTAGGTGCCACTAGCACCCTCTTCCCCTCAGCTGTGAGGACAAAAAAAAAAAAACATCTCTAGCCACTGCCTAATGGCCCCTGGGGGACCAAATCACCCCGCTGGAAAGGCTTGGTTGTTTTGATCTCTGAGAACTTTTGCTAGCATCTATTATTCTCTATGCCCCAAAGCAGGTATTTTTATACCTATTCTACAGAAGAGGAAACAGACGCACAGATGTTACATGTTTTGCCTGGAGTGAACACGCAGGCAACACGGCAACACCCAGTTCTCGAGAGTCCCCATCCTGCAGCTCAGCAGGACAACACCATTTCAACCTGAGAGCAGCTCAGTCACTACTGCATTCCTACCTCCACTCCCTTTTAGTAACCATCACCAACTTCCCAAGCCGAATGCTCTCCAGAGAGCTGTGCTGAGAAAACACCTCAAAAGCAACCATGAGGAACTGCTGAAGACCTTTCTACCCGGTTCTCACTTCACTCTCCACGGCCAACAGGCAAAGCAATAGGCCAACTCAGGAAATAGGTCACCGGGACAGGGGTACAAAAAATTAGACGAAGAAGTAGCCTACAGACTTCAATGGGAGATAAAACGTAGATAAATAACCTCATTCATGAGTACCTGTGAGCACTTACTATGTGCCAGGTACTCCTATGAGGGAAAAATCAAAAAGGCCTATAGATAAAAAGTGTCACGGCGATTCAGATGACAAAGACTTTTAAGGTTCAGGAAAGGTTTCCCAGAAGCTGGGAAGAGACGCACTTGGCAAGGTGGATACAGAGGGGATAAGGATGGGGTCAGCAGGCAGAAAGCACACGTGCAAAGGTACAGAGACAGAACATGATCACGCACGTGGCTGGGAAGTACATGAATGTCCCCAAGTCTAGGTGTTTTTGTAAGCTTTTTCTGTTCAGATATATGTGCATGTGAAGGGGGTATGAGGAGCTTTTCAAGCTGTTTTTGCAAAACAAAATCACTTCCCAAAAAAAGCTGCTCCTGAAATGCAAACGAACACCAAGGAATTTGGAGGCTAGTGGTATTTTTTTCTTCTGTTCATCTTTTTCTGATGAGCAATGCTATACCAAGCAGTCCAGAAGTTCTGCTGACTCGAAGGGTCATAGAACATAATAAGACGTAACTTCCTCAAAGTGTCTGACAACAGGTTAAAATGCAGCTTTCTGTATGTCTGTGGCTTCACAATCCTTAGTAGGCTTTACATGTAGATTTTGGTCTCCTTCTACCTCTATCCAAACAGCCAATTTAAAAAACTCCCTCAATGTAAGCATGAAAGCTCTCATTTTTATCAGAGAGAATCCTGCCAGACTTTTTTTTTTAGCTTTATTGGAGTATAATTGCTTTACAATGGTGTGTTAGTTTCTGCTTTATAACAAAGTGAATCAGCTATACATATACATATATCCCCATATCTCCTCCCTCTTGCGTCTCCCTCCCTCCCACCCTCCCCATCCCACCCCTCTAGGTGGTCAAAAAGCACCGAGCTGATCTCCCTGTGCCATGCGGCTGCTTCCTACTAGCTATCTATTTTACATTTGGTAGTGTATATATGTCCATGCCACTCTCTCACTTCGTCCCAGCTTACCCTTCCCCCTCCCCGTGTCAAGTCCATTCTCTATGGCTGCATCTTTATTCCTGTCCTGCCCCTAGGTTCTTCATAACCATTTTTTAAATTTTATTTTATTTATTTTTTTATACAGCAGGTTTTTATTAGCCATCCATTTTATACACATCAGTGTATACACATCAATCCCAACCTCCCAATTCACTAATGAAGAAAAATCTGAAAGAGAAATTAAGGAAACTCCCATGTACCACTGCAACAGAAAGAGTAAAATACCTAGGAATAAACCTACCTAGGGAAACAAGAGACCTGTATGCAGAAAACTGTTAAGACACTGATGAAAGAAATTAAAGATGGTACCAACAGATGGAGAGATATACCATGTTCTTGGACTGGTAGAATCCTGCCAGACTTCTATACCCTCACCTTAGTTGGTGATTTCGCCTACCTCTCCTCTTAATTGAACATGAGAAGGCTGCTAGGGGAAAGTACAAAGGTCAGTTTCAAGAGGTGACAGCTAGCCATGAAAAAACAAACTATAAACATAAGTTCTGGGGGCTTCCCTGGTGGCACAGTGGTTGAGAGTCCGCCTGCCGATGCAGGGGACATGGGTTCGTGCCCCGGTCCGGGAGGATCCCACATGCCGTGGAGCGCCTGGGCCCGTGAACCATGGCCGCTGAGCCTGCGCGCCCGGAGCCTGTGCTCCGCAGTGGGAGAGGCCGCAGCAGTGAGAGGCCCACGTACCGGGAAAAAAAAAAAAAAGTTCTGAAAAAGCACAGGGGCAAGCACCCTCCAGCACAGATCTCACACTTTCACACGCATTAAGAATCCCCTGAGGACCTTGCTAAAACGCAGTTTCGGATTCAGTGGATCTGGGCTGGGACCTGAGAGTCTGCATTTCTAACAAGCTCTCAGTTTGAAGCCAATGATGCTGGTCTGGTGACCACAAATGGAGTAGTAAAGATGTAGAACAAGGTTTCTCAAATTTTTGGCTGTGACCCACAGTAAGAAATACACTGAACTTACAATCCAATGTTTACTCTGTGTGTGTGTGTGTGTGTGTGTGTGTGTGTGTGTGTGTGTGAGAGACAGAGAGACAGAGAGAGAGAGAGAGAGAGAGAGAGAGAGAGAGACAGAGAGAGAGAGACAGAGACAGAGAGAGAGAGACAGAGAGAGAGAGACAGAGAGAGAGAGATTGATTGAGAAAAGTTGTTGCAGCATACATAGTTCTTTTAAGTACCCATGTGATATACTGTGACGTTTTCTATTCTGGTCTACTTTATCAAAAAATCATCTATCAAGCTCCACCAAACTGATTTCACAACTTCTTAATGGCCTGCCACACAGTTTGAAAAGCATGGCTATAGAACAAGAGTAACATTCCTGCTTGACTGGGGAGAACTCCTACATCCTAACCCCAGCCTACTAAAGCTAAAACTGAGACCAACTTGAAAAGTTAAGAGTATGTTCAGGGCTTCCCTGGTGGCGCAGTGGTTGAGAGTCCGCCTGCCCATGCAGGGGACACGGGTTCGTGCCCCGGTCCGGGAATATCCCACATGCCGCGGAGCGGCTGGGCCCGTGAGCCATGGCCGCTAAGCCTGCACGTCCGGAGCCTGTGCTCCGCAACAGGAGAGGCCACAACAGTGAGAGGCCCGCGTACCGCAAAAAAAAAAAAAAAAAAGAGTATGTTCAGAATTTTTTTTTCAAAGGCAAGGATGTATCGATTACATTCTGGAAAAGCTTTCATGAAAAATGTTCAGGTTTTATATTTCCTTCATTTTAATTTACTTTCTGACCCACAGGATGAGAGTGAGAAGAGTACCTACCTGGCCCTGAGCTCAGCTCTCTTAAGTACCATCTCCCACTCAAAAGAACTAGGGCTTCTTGGAGAAAAGACTGAATTCAGGTCTGCATCAAGAAATATAGAAGATGAGCCTGGAACATCTTGTCATACAAGAAGCAGGAAGTCTAAGACCACTGGGGTTGTGTCTTTTGAATCAACTTGAGTAGCCTCTCTCTGAGCAGAGATGGACAATTTGAACATCAATAAGGATGACTACACAAAATGAACCATAGAAAATATGTCTAAAGCCATGAGTTCATAATGATACTAAAGAACCATACCCACTGGTCATCTCGGCACAGGGTTTCTCAACAGTGGCACTGCTGATACTCTGGAATGGATTATTCTGGGTTGGAGGGCTGTGAGATGTATTGAAGGCTATTTAGCAACACCCCTGGCCTCTAACCATTGGATGCCAGTAGCACCCTCTCCCCAGTTGTGACGACCAAAAATGTCCCCAGATATCGTCCAATGTCCCCCACTTGAGATCCATTGCCATGGATCATGCTAGGGAATCAACGCGTTATTTCTGAAAACTGATAAAACACAGAGAGAGACTGAAGTATTGATCCTGTCTTTTGTTTATATATATGAAACTTTACCCCAGGGAACCAAACACTAAGTGGAGGAAATTTCATTTCATAAAATATTCCAGCTAATAAATGAACCAGAAATAGAAATAGGAGTGTTACAAGTCCAGCTGAACTAATGGATTGAGGCAATCAGCATCACTGGATGCTAATCACAAGAAAGCATATCCAGACATACCACACACGCCCGTGAGTGAAGCTCACAGTAGACTTGGGGGAAAAAAAGCGTGACTCTGATCAAGCCTCTGCATCTAACTATCAAATTAAACATACATATAATAAATATAGAGGACAGAGGAACATGTTCAACTACACCGCACTGATGCAGTCAGCAAAATGCGGACTGTAGGAAAAGATATCACCCAGTTTCTTTAATAACAACCAAAAAATGCATGGAAAGAAAAGAGGGGTCGAGGAAATACATGGATTAAAAGACACAGTGACCATTTGCAATGTATCGACCTCATTTGGTTCCTAATTCAAACAAACTGCTGAAGTATGCATATCTGTTATTATTATATATATGTTGAAATAATAAATTTATTTAAATTAAGGAAGTGAGAACACAGATGCAATTTTAAAATTTGCTTTTTTTCCCCTTGAGATGGACAACAGTATCGTGATTGTTTGTTTTTTTTTAAAAGAATCCCAATACTAGAGATATATACTAAAATATAGATGAACTGGTATATCTGAGATTTGTTTCAATACCATCCAAGAAGAGAGGGAAGAGTATATGAGAATGTGGATAAAACAATATGGGTCATAAACTGATAACCATGGAGGGTGAGTAAGGAGTAAAGAGGGGTTCATAATACTAAGATCGCTACTACTTCATGTATTTCCAATTTTCTAGAGTAAAGTTTTCCTGTTAAGTGCAAACAAAAGAGTGCCTGGCCCTAACCCCTCAGGGGATTAGGTTACTTTGCAGAACCAATGAGAAATTTTTTATTTAAATACATGATAACTAGGCTTTACCCCTGTAATGTGGTAACTGACATTTGAATAGTGTTTTACCTTCCATTTCGTTTTCTTTTTTTATTCTTTTCTCCTTATTTCTTTTTGATTTATAGTTGATTTATAATGTGTTTCATGTGTACAGCAAAGTGAATCAGTTATACATATACACATATCCACTCTTTTTTACATTCTTAAAAACAGTACAAACTGAATGAGAAAACCTGGACTCTATGACAGTGATGAAACCTGAATGATATACTTTTTTTTTACCCTAGTGATTCCATACATGTCCTCATTCCAATGAAATCCCATCAAACGTACAGCCCCCTCTGGATAAATGACTCAGATGTCTATTTATTAAGAAGAAAATATGTTCACAATATAGAGTGCAAAAGGCAAGGAATCAAACAGGAGGTATGAGTTCCTTTTCACAAAATTTAAACATACATGTAATTTTTATATGTCTATACATAGAGGGAAAGTTTGAAACCCTAATCTTAGATGGTAGGATTGGAAGTGACTGCTTTTGTTTTGTTGCCTATATTTCCTAAGGTTTTACAACTGAATATGTACATCTTACACAATAAGTAACAAAATGTATTTTTGTTACACGTTTGTACACATTGAGGGGTCCACTCCACTCCTCAGGGAGAATCACTTAGAAGGAACTTCACACCCCCGAAGGATATTAGATAGCAGAGCATGAGTGCTCTTTGTGTAATTCCTTAAAATGAGACTAGACAGACTGCAGGGTAGCCACAGGACACAAAAGGTTTGTGTTGAAGATAAACCCCCAGGAATATCATTAGGTTCTTAGAATTTGTTTTGTTATCCAAGCTAACAGTACGTTCACCTCTTTTATCAAAGATGCCTTTCCTCCTGAAGTGAATTACAATCCCAGGTAAATCAGGTGATTAACCAGACAGTCTAGAAATATGGGTTTTATCCCCCAGCAAGTTCCAAGCTGGTAATGTGATCCTGCCAGCCTCACCAAAGCCTCTTTGGAAAGGACAAGGTGGTTTAGTGATGCCGAAAACCACTGAGAATTCTGTGCGAGTTTACAAATCCTCGGGGAAACAAATCATTGCATACCGGCCAACACCTGGCCCCTGCACAATCTTCCCGATTCCCTCTCCCACCTGAACACCTGGCACTCTCCCTCAGCTGCAGCCATCCTGGCCTCCTTGTCCCTCCTCTAACAGGCCCCACCTGCTCCCATCTCAGGGCCTTTACACTGGCTGCTCTGGCCCTTTGGAACATCCACCCCCCAGACACCTACATGGCTCACCCACCCACTTCCTTCAGATCTCTGCTGAAATGCCACCATGTTAAACATCCCTTCCCTAACATAACGTTGCAAATCAACAAAAATTTTTTTAAAAAATAAGAGAGACAAGGAGGCATAATAGGTAAATGACTACAGTTTGAGCTGACCAATTAACAATTGATTTCCCTATTACCACAACCATAAACAGAGATGAGAAACTGATCACAACGTTTTCGCATTGCAGGTATAAATAACAAAACGCAAACTGAAAATAAAAAGAGACTTAACCTGACTGAAGTCAAAAGAAGAAAAAAAAAAGCCCTTCCATGACTCCTGATCTCCCAGAGTACTCCCTTATCCCCTTTACTGTTCTGTTGCTGTTATCATTTTTTTTCTTTTTATTGTGGTAAAATATACATATATAACACAAATTTTACCATTTTAGCCATTTTTAAGTGTATGATTCAGAGGCATTAAGTACATTCACATTATTCTGCAACCATCACGACAATCCATTTCCAGAACTCTGTCATCTTCCCTAAAGGAAACTGTACCCACTAAACACATTCCCCATTCCCCAGCAGCCCCACCCAGGGCAACCCCTATTCTGCCTCTTGTCTCTAAGAACCTGATTGCTCTAGAAACCTCTTCTAAGCGGAACCATACACTATTTGTTCTTTTGCATCTGACTTGTTTCACTTAATAGAATGTTTTCAAGGTTCACCTATGTTATAGCATGTATCAGAATTTCATTCCTTTTTAAGGCCAAATAATACTCCACTGTACAGATATACCACATTTTGTTTATCCGTTCATGGGTCAATGGGCATTTGGGTTGTTTCCATCTTTTGCCTATAGTGAATAACGCTGCTATGAACATGGGTATACAAAAATGTTTGAATCCCTGCTTTCAACTCTTTGGGGTATATGCCCAGAAGTGGAATTGTTGGGTTACCTGGTAATTTTACATTTAATTTTTTGAGGAACAGCCATACTGTCTTCCACAGCGGCTGCACCATTTTACATTCCTACCAACAGTGCACAAAGGTCCCAATTTCTCCACTTCCTCACCAACACTGTTGTCTTCCGTTACCCCTCACCCAGCTTTATTCTTCTCCATAGCATTTACTACGTATCACACTACAATACTTGCTTACTATATTGGCTGCCTAGCCCCAGTTAGGATTTAAGCCTCTTAGGAATAGGACTCTCATCACTGCATCCCCAGCACCTAGAACACACCCTGGCACACAGCAGATACTCCAAGTTTGTTGAATGAAGGAATAAAATATTTGAACCACAACTTAAACAGGCATTAGAGTTTCTAGAACAGATTTATCATACCAAGTGCCTTAAACAATGTCCAGTTTAGGGAGGAACCTGGACATAGTTCAACAGGAGGAATAGCTCAGTGGGTGATGGTTTCAGCTCATCCTCATTAGCAATAACCTCAGAACCACAAACACTATGACAATTGGTAGGAATCATGGAAATTATGTCATTCCTGTCCCTGACTTCAAGCCTTAATTCATTTCATCAAAAGAGCCGGGCAGGGCTTCCCTGGTGGCGCAGTGGTTGAGAGTCCGCCTGCCGATGCAGGGGACACGGCTTCGTGCCCCGGTCCAGGAAGATGCCACATGCCGCGGAGCGGCTGGGCCCGTGCACCATGGCCGCTGAGCTTGCGCATCCAGAGCCTGTGCTCCGCAACGGGAGAGGCCACAACAGTGAGAGGCCCGCATACCGAAAAAAAAAAAGAGCTGGGCAAAAACTTAGTGAACTAAAAAATCGCATGTACTTCCAGTTACTAAAGAAAGAGCCTGTGAAAGCAATGTGTTTTATTTTAAAAGATCAAACCAACAGCAAAAAGATGGGGCACTGGCCTTGGGTAGACTCCTTAATTAGACGTGCCCAAGAGCAGCTTGACCTAAAAACCTAACTCCAGGCCTAATTTTAATTCTTTGACTTTTTTCTGTTGTTCAAATTTGGTGTTTGTTGCTTCATTTTGGTTTGTTTTTTAAGAGCTGCTTGTAAAGAAATCAGATTTTCCATGAAATCATTACAAATGAGCTAAAAAGCCATTTGGGTTTTTGCTGTGGAAGTCAGTTGGTAGTATACCATTGTATTAGAAGTTTCTTTCTCTCTTTAAGACTATGGTCTTCCTCAGCTGAAAATATTTTGAGATAAAAGGCAACAGATCTGTCTTCAGTTCGCCTATTTCTTCTCTAAGCAACCATTCCATCTCTCCTTGCTCAAGAAAAGGTGCTAACTCCCTCCAAAAGGCAACCGCTGTGTTTAAATGGAACACCACTGTCAACCCCAAACAACTTCCATGAGTACCAAACTGGAGGCCAGGAGTAATTCATTACGAGCATGAAGAACTTTCCCTGCCTGATAAGGAAATCTTGATAGGATATTCTGTTCCGATTTGAATTATTCAAAAAGCAGATTATACTTTCAACACACACACACACGCAAGCGAAAGTAAGAAACGAAAAAGTGTTCTTACACAACTGGCCACAAAGCAAACTGAAGGATACGTGAAAAGACATCAACATTTCACAGTTTAGACTCGCTGCAATTTAAACTTTCGAAGTATTCCAATGGAGAAACACCTGAGTCTTGTAACCTGCTCAGATGCCTTGATGTAGACAATCAACATGGATTTCAGGTATGAGATAAACCCAATGATGAACTTAAACAACGTTCCTTGTGGTTTGGTTTGGTTTCTTTTATTCTCCTCATGCAGACTTGCAGCACACAGCTTACCAAAACGAACTCAGTACACCTGAGACCTCCTCAAAGAGCCACAGTCTTTTATTCCTACATCTATGGCTACGTCGTTTTCTTCTTACATCAAGGTCACTTTGTTCCTTCATCGTTTGGTGGGACACAAGCAAAAGTTATTCATCGACAGCAATAAGTTTACCACTTTTCCCAGGTACCCCCTTATCCCCCCACAAACCTAGGTGCATTTGTGGGAAGCAGCAGAGTCCCAAAACCTTGGGGTTATATCTTGCATCCACTGGGTGCTAGTTACCGGACAAGTGATTTCACTCTGCACCTCAGCTTCTTCACCTGTACCTGACTCACAGGGTTTCTGTGATGTACGGCTCTGGACCTGGCTTACAAGTACTTAATGGGCATTATTATTTTTAGCAACCAGAGAAGAGACCACTTTCTCCCTGCCTGTACCTTACTCTGAAGAGGGGACCTGAACCCAATCCTTGGCCTTATGAGTGCCCACGTAGCCATACGAGTCAAGAAAACTCCAAGAAGGAAGTAGACCTCACACATCCAAATCCTTCCCACTCCACGAGCACTCCTGAGGAGCTTATCAACAGGAAACAAAAGCACAATACTACTATAATGAAATGTCTGACTTTTCTAATTAGCAAAGCCCGAAGATTGTAGCCCAGGGAACAGCCAAATTATTTAGAATGTTAAAGAAGTTATGAAGACCCAGGCCCCCCACCCATATTACCCTATCGTTTACCCTCTTCCTGACCATTTCAGAAGAAAAAACTTGTGATGCTCAAATCTGCAGCAATGAGGATGTATGTGTACCCGTTGAAACCTCCCTCTCGTGAAGTGCAGTCTGAACATTTGGGGAGGAAAAAAATAGGAGCTGCTTGTGTTTACAGTTAAATGCTGCTCTAAGCTCATATCCCATGACAGGCACCTAAACCATAGGAATCCACCAGATTCCTTGATGTTCAAGTGGCTTCAAGTCAAGGGCTGGATGCTATTATCTTATGTTTCAAGAACTTCCCTTTTTAAAGTTCTAATTCTTTCAGTTTGCCAGCAACCACTTTCATTTCTTGGAACCCAATCTACTCTGATTAAACACACGTTCACAGTAAGAAAAAAGAAAGTGACTATTTTGAAAGAGAGAAGCAGATAATTTTTGCTTACATATCTTGGCAGATGAAATACACTGTATCCTTCAGAATTTAAATCATCAGCACACCACCTGGCAAGTTCAATTCTCACGTCACCAATGGGCATCCCTTTTACTGGTCCATTTAATGTTTTTCTTTTTCTCCCCTCCTCTCATAAACCTTCAGGCTGCTTCACTTCTGAGCTAGGGCCAAAAGTACTAGGCAGGACTGCCCTCTGGATCTCATCCGCTCCCTAAAGCCCTCACCAAAGGCAGTGACAAATTTTGGAGACTGAGCTATGAAGTTTCCTTTTATTTCCTACTCCCCGTCTCCATGACTCTTTAGAGGGAACTTAAATAGGCTTAGGACAAAAACTCCTTACTGATTACAGCTCTCAGGCTTCCACACTCACCTGACCCGGGTCAGGCACTCTGTTGCCAAAACACGCCCAGCCAGGAGTGCGAGTCCGGCTCCTCCCGTAGTCAGCTCCTAAATATTGAGAAAGAAAGAAGACTGAATATGAGATTGGCCAGATGTGGGTGCCTAAGAGAAATTTTCAAATTCCACACTTCCACTTTCGTTAGCCTCCTTCCTGGAGAGACAACCCCGCTGCCCCCGCAACACACACACACACGACCACCACCACCAAATCTGACAGGTAGGTTGGTGGGATCACTTAAGTGAGGATTACAGGTAACTCCGCTTATTTGTTTCCAATATATAACTGACAGGTGAGACTAAGTGCGCACAAACTTCGAACGCGCCGGGAGGCTGAAACTAAGCGAAGTGTTTGGCAGATCCCAAAGCACTTGTTTCCCAGAGCGGAGGCCAAGTATCCTCATCGGGCGTGAGCTTCGTCCACACTTCATCCCTCACCGCTCCCGGGGTTTTCTTCCGTTTTTTAAAACCTCCCCACTGGGGCCCCAGTACACACATTATTCTCCCAACCGTGCAGCACGAGGGACGGCTACATTTTAAGAAAGATTGTTTCCTGCAGCGGACTCACACAGGACACCCCCGCACACACCCCCCCCCCCCCCCAAAAAAAAAAAAAAAACTGTTTCCTGCAGCAGCTGCAACAGTTTCCAACTTGGGGGAATGCCATTCCAATCCAGAATGGGCAGCCCTCAAAGCCAGTCGATGGAGTTCAGAATTTTTTTAACCTCAGATGAACCCCCCCAAAATGCCCTCTGTAAAAGAACCTCTAAATGCATGCAAGTGCGTGCAAATCCACCAAGAACTCCCAGAGAAAGAGGCAAAAACTTCTGCCCCCGGGGGAACAGTACCAACTCCCCGCGCCCTCTGCCCGGCCCCAGCCGCTACCTTGGTGCCCGGGGAGCCACGCCGCTTTGGGGGAGGAGGGCGAGGAGAGGGGTTAGCAGCCGCTGGGTAATCCCATGTCCGCGAAGAGGGCGCTCGTTCCGCGAGGATGGAAGCGGAACACCCACACCTCCTCTCGGCGTGAGCTTTCTCTCTCCACCCTCTGCCTCCTCCTCCACCACCACCTCCTCCTCCTCTCCTCCCACCCCAGCGAGCCTGAGGAACCGCTTCAGCAGCTCATCCACATGGTTACTGCACTGAGAAGCGGCTTCTGGCAGCTTATATAGGCCGGGAAGCTCCCTGGGCAATGTAGTCCGAGTCCGGGGTCGTGTCGGCGCCTGGGGCCGTGAGGATGAACTACAAGTCCCAGAATCCTATGGGCTCCCGGGCTGGGCTCTAAATAGACGCACGCCGGGACAGGGAGGGGCGTCCGGCCGAGAGTCCGGGCTTCAAAACGAGCTCGGGTCTCAGAGCCGGCTGGGATTGGAGCCCGCGACCCAAAACCACCTCTGGGGGCGCCCCCAACCCTTGGGGACTCTTCTCCTTCGGCTGCCCCCTTTCCCTAGAATCCAGGTGTCACTGGGAGCAGAGGGCGGGGAGGAGCTCGGATTTCTGCTTTGGGAAGTTTTTACAAGCTGTTACCCACCCTTCCCCCGCTTTGAGTCCCCGGGGGAGCCAAGAATTTCAGAAATCCAGGGCACAAAAACGCCAGTGTTTGCGGTCAAGGATTAAAGGCGCGAGGTTGTCTTTATTTAATCTGCTCTGCCCTGTTCGGGTTTGCACAGAAAACTAAGTCTGGGAGCAGTGCAAGCGGGAACACAGGCAAGTGGCTTGAGAACACTTTCCTGAGCCCGAGCTGCTTGTGTGTTTCCTCGCCCCGCAGGAGGTAAAGAAACGCAAGCCTCTCGGTGCACAAATAAAGGAGCCAGGTTGTGACTTGCCAGCGCTGAGATTGAGAGGCAGAAAATAAATACAAACCGCGACCTCGGTCCTGACCCTGCTACAGGCAGCCCCTCTGCTCCCGGGAGCTGTAAATGCTTAAGTAAATAAACCGCAAACCAGAAAAATAAGGGCTGTGGAGAGAGAAGCTCATACAAAGATGCGCGTCCAGGCGGGGCGCCCTCCAGCAGCTCCGACGGGGGCTTCAGGGACAAGGTGGCTTTCAGCTCACTGCTAAGTGATGCCTGGCTATAAGCTTCTGGCTGCGGCTTTTGCAGGGAGGGCAAGTCAGCCTCAGAAGATGTGCGTTCATTCCTCAAACGTTTCCTGAGAGTCTGCTGGGTACCAGGCGCTGTGCCAGGCACTGGAGTATGGTGGTGAGCCAAAACACATCGCAGTGTTCCGGACAGGCACTGCCTACTGCCGCATGGGATCTGCTACAACAGCAATAGCAATAATAATAATTGGGGAGACTGATTTTGAGCCCAGCCCACATGCACTTTTCATCAGTTTTAACAACCCTAGGCATATTTATTATCCCTATTTGACAGACGCGCAACTGAGGGCTCAAAGAAATCAAGTAACTTCCCAAGATGACACCGTCAATTAAGTAGTGCAGCCTGGATTCCAAGTCCAGCCTGTAAGTGTACTAAGTCCTTGTCTTTCGGGAAATCCATCACCACTACCTTAAACGGCCTCCCTCCCCATTTTGGGAGCAGCCTCTGAGCCCTTGGGCAAGTCATTTTTATCTCTTTGCCCTAGTTTTGCCATCTTGGAGGGAGAAAATCATTAGAATTTGCCAACTTTCTGTCAAGTTTGCTTGATACAGAGTCAACAGTCTTATGAAACTTCAGAAACAAATTAGGGGAGCAGCATAGCTGATAATTATTACTGACATAATAATGCCAAAACTAATAATAATTACTGACATTTATTGGGTACAGGCCATGTGCCAGGCATTACTCTAAACTCTTTATGTACATTACCTCATCAAATCCTATTAATGAACCTTTTTTTACTTATGAGAAAATTGAGGCACAGAGAGGTTAAGTAACTTCCCCAAAGTCACACAGGGAATAGGCTGTCTGACTCCCAAACCTTGGTTTTTTACTACTGCCCTCCACAGCTTCCTCAATGTAAACATATGTGTTGTATTTGCGCATATAAGCGTTTAATCATCCAGGAATGGTTATCACACTCACCTTTGTCCCCTCCTCTCTTTCAGCATCATCCTCTGGTCGCTGGACACCACAGGCTTCTGCCTAATGCCTCAAGCTACCCCTCCCATCAGCAGGAAGCTCCCCCATCTTGTCACAACAAAGGGGTTCACACCTTTCCCATCTGTCCCCTCTCTTCCTCCATGAAAACAATCTGTTCTATTTCTAAAGGGTTTTTTGTTCTGCTTTTCATATTCAACAAATCGCTCTATGCTGACATAACTGGTAAATAACTGGTAAATACTAAAGCACCCTACCCTGTGCTTCTAATTCAGAAACACAGTGGGATTTTAACGTGGATTTTCTGAAGAAAACTTGCTCAAGTCTGAGGGCTGGAGTTGGGTGATTTTCATCCTCACCATATAGTGGACACTTGACCTTTAACTGCTTTCTCCACTGTCTTCCCACCCAGACCACAAGTTTCATTAAAGGCAGGGACCATATTTTATTTATGCTTGTATTCCCTACCACTCCTAATGCAGCAGGCCTTATTCCTCTGTCCGTGCATTTTTTTAGATATGCAAAAAAAAATGTTCATTTTAAAAAGGTGTTTTGACAGGAGGTGTGGCAGGCATGTGGAAAACTAGATGAACATATTTTTTGAGCACACAAACCTTGTAGCCCATTTGCGTCATAGACTGTTTCCTCTACCTGTGTGTATGAATGGTCCTATTCAACATTTTGCAACTGGCCTCAGGTTCTGGAAGCTACAGGATCACTAGAAAGTAGTTTTGCGAAATTTGCTATGCTGCACAGAGGTTCTCTATGATGGAGTATGACTGATGATTGAATTCCCGATAAAAGGACCACAGCCCATTTCATTCTCCATTATCCATGGAGGGAAGGGGACTTCTTTGTCTTTGCTGTATTTTTTTTCCTGGTAGAAGTTTCTAGATCTGTGCTTTCCAATACAGTAGCCACTAGGCATTCGGTCACTCACGATGTTGACTACTTGTAACTGAGATGTGAAGTAGGTATAAAATACACACTGAACTTTAAAGACTTAGGACAAAAAAATCAAAATATCTCATTAATAATTTTTATATTGATCACGTGGTGAAATGATAATATTTTGGTTATATTGAGTTAAAGTAGATTATAAAAATTAATTTCACCTGCTTTTTACTTTTTTATGGTATTACCGCAATATTCAAAATTACATATATGGCTTATATTATATGCTACTGGACAGTGCTGGTCTAGAACACCAAGAATCTGATTCTTGAGATCCAACTTGAGAAGATGACCAGCCCTGAAAGTTGCCATTTATGACTTTACCCTTGAAAATGCCCTGTGCAGGGAAGTAGGAGAGCTTTGCAGTCAGGATACTATCACAGATTGAGCAGAAGTCTGAAGAACGTCCAAAACTAGCACATCAGCCTACCCCAGGGAAACCCTGCAAATAGAAACAGGTTCTCGTCAGCGGTATTTAGCTGAAAACTGCAACTGAATTAATCTTCCGAGAAGCCCACCCTCAAATGCTACCCTGATTAACACAGCAAGATATGCTGGAGAAAGCAAAGAACGGGAAAAAAATGGGTGTGACACCCAGGTGCACCATTAATATCCATGTAGCTGTGGCCAGTCACCTAACTGTGCAGAGGCTCAGTTTTTTTGATGAGTAAAGCCAATAATCCTTGCCCTGCCAAGTTCACCAGATCAAATGAGTCATTGGACATGATTGGCGTTGCAAGCTCACCGTAGCTGTACCAAGAGAGCCTTATCAACAAGCATGGGGAAAATGTTGATGCGTCATGATATAGTACTCAGTTCCAAACCAAACTTCAGATTATTAGGGCAGCATTAGTCCCAGTTTTCTCCCAGGCAAATGTCACAGTGAGCCTTGAGTACTTTCAATAATAGCTCTCCCAATCACTCTTAAATGGCAACACAGAATGACTGGCACTGAAGTCAGAGAATTTGATGTATTTTTTCGGGCCCTGTTGTGTTACCTACATGTGTACTACATTTACTATCAGTAAAGAGAACTAGCTACTATATAGCCAATCTTCCAACTGTTCTCTCTTGGTCATTGGTCATTATTTACTTTTTGTGGTGGAAGGATGGAGTCACAGTCCTCTTTGAGAATCTTATAAAACCCATGGACATTTGCCCCAGCACAACACAGATGCTCACAATTTTAGCACCAGTTCTTGAAATTTTTTGTACCAACACCCCCAGTCTCATTCATAGATACCCCTACAAGACTAGATTGTCTTTTAGCTCCGTCTTTTTGTAATGTTGTCTTTCCAACCAGATAAACTGTTTGAAGATAGCGACCAGGTCCTATATTTGTGTAGCATGTAGCTCAGCTTTGTATACAGAGTAGGTGCACAGCATTTATCGGCTAATTCACTATTGAAACTATAAGGATGGCCAGAAGAAATGATGCACAAACACATAGCAGCCCTACCTGAGATGGAAAAAGTGCAGTTGGCATTTGGACAAGAGCAGAAGAGAGAACAATTTGGCATGGAGCTAGGAAAAGTGAGGTGTTTTTCCTGAGCCCAGGCTCTGGGCACCCTCTGAGGCTAGGAAAAGGCATGAACAGGGAGAGGCCCTATATTTGCTGTCCCATCTCTGGAATTTAAAAGAGAATCCTGGTCAGTAACCTTGCATGTGGAGGGAATCTCGGCAAATTGTCAATGATATAAAATCAGGGAGGCAGCATAATAGCCACAGAAGAATGCAAAAATTAAGCTCTCACTACCACTTTAAACTATATGAAAGTGACAGCTATGCCATCTCTGATTATCGCTGCCAACATTATCAAGAACCATGTAAGCAAATCAAGAGCACTATTGCTTTCTTACCCATTATCTTCCTGTGACACATGCAGAACCAGGGCTTTATTATCATCTCAGACATTTCCCCCATCTCCTGCCTCCCATCTGTAGGACTATCATCCTCAACTACTCTGGTAGCCAAGCTAGACCTAGGGACTTGAAGAAATCTTGGGAAAGTCCTCATTATCTTACCCCAGTGTTTGAAATGAAAGGCAATCTGTCAAAAGAAAAACAGAAAGCTTTTCCTTACAGAAGATTTCAGCTAATACATGTAGAAGGAATAATAAAATTAGAAAATCACCGTTTTGCAGCTTCTGCTGTAAACATGTGTTTAGGCAGATATCAATGAATGCCAAACCTCCTGGGCGAAATGTTGATGGGAAGAAAGATATTCATATGGTCCTTAAAAATCACTTCCCACACTACTCACTAATTACGAAGTGGAAAGTGGACCTTTACGGTGAAGAAATATGGCAATCACCCACATTAACCAAGTAGTCAAATTTACCATCAAGAATACTGGAACAAGCAGAAACTATTTACATCCTGATATGATTCTGTAAGAAACCCACAATATCACATGTGAAACGATATTGCCCAAAATGTTTCAGCATACAGTCAGACAAACCCGGAATATGGGGCATTCCACAAGACCACTGGTCTGGATGCTTCAAAGAAATCCGTGTCACGGAAAAACTAAATGGCAGGAGGACAATCTAGTTTTAAAGGACGAAAACAAACATTACAACTAAATGCAACATGTGACCAGTGATTGGATCCTGAATTGGAAGAAATAAGAAAATATATCTATGGAAGACATTTTTCAGCAACTGGAAAAATTTGAATCTAGATTGTATGTTAAACAATATTATGGAATTATTCATTTTCTTGGGTGCAACAATGGTATTGTGGTTATGTAGGAGAGTGCCCTTGTCCTTAGGAGGCATACCCTAAAGCAGCTGTCCTCGATGGTTTTGGCACCAGGGACTGGTTTCGTGGAAGAATTTTTCCACGGAGTGTGGGAGGCGATGGGTCAGGCTGTAATGCGAGGGATGGGGGGATGGGGAGTGGCAGATGAAGCTTTCCTTGCCCACCGCCGTTCACCTCCTGCTGTGCGGCCCGGTGGTGCCTAACAGGCCTGTGGACAGGAACCAGCCGCAGCGGGGGGGTTGGGGATCCCTGCCCTAAAAAAGTATTAAGAAGTGGAATCTCCTGGTGTCTGAAACTCACTCTTAAAAAATGCATATGTATTTAATCTGAAAAGATTGTTTATGTATTTGTACTTGTCTACGTCCTCAAAAAACGATCTAAAATCTTGCCACATTTATAGATATTTCTATGACCATTTTTGTGATCATTTCAGTTACACTGGAGAAATATTTCATACCTTTGAAGGTGATAGTTAAGTGCAATAAATTATTTTAAAATTTCCATTTAAGTTTTTCGGTAAAATGTAAAACAAGCTAGTTCCTGTAACTAGGCATATTTGTGTCAAAGGTGGCCAAGTTATGAGTAATTCATTGCAATTACTTAAGGTCTTTTCAAGGCAACCAGAAAAGCAAAGCAAATGATGCATGAGAAAAGGGAAATGGAAAACTTGAGAATTTTTACAGACTTCATTTTTCCCTTCTCCTGGGAAAGTTATTTAATGATCAATAGACCTGGTCACTAAAGCAAGTACTGAAATCAACTTAATTCAGTTACCAATCAAGCAGAACCTGCAGCTTTTTCACTTCCCGTGTTATGTCAGCATATCCAGACTCAAGAGAGTTAACTGCTTCCTTTTGTTCCCACTTAATTTTGTTCCCAGATTAAAGTAGTATTTCCCTCTAATTGTAGTTTTAGGACATGGGTAATCTGCATCATGAGTTCAACCCAGATGGAGAGTTTGAGTTTAATCCTTCACGAAACAGATCAGTGAGGTGGGGTCAGCCCAGGGAAGTGGGGTTGGAGAGGTGGGCAGTAGAGTAGAGGGATTTATATAGGAACACTTTATTGGCTACTTAAGTACCTGGCTGTCAGTATTAAACTGATATTTAATGGGTACCTACATACTCTACCACGTGCTTAGCTGGGCACCGGTAGGCGTGGAAAAGACTGAGTAGAATGCAAAGTGTTTTGCTGTCTGCTTTTTCTGTCTCATTACTTTCCTTCCAGAGGAATTTCAGACTTTCAAATGTGGTGTTTAGAGGGTAACAAATAGGAAGACTGGCTGCTTTTTAATGGTTAAGTTGTAGCCCTTAGATGGTCTTTCATCCCATTTCCTTCATTGTCCTTCTTTCCAGTAATATTTTGCAGACCTAGCAGCTGTGACCTAGGAAATCGCCTAGATGTTGTCCAGGTGCTCCGGCCTTCTTTAATTACTTCACCACCATCTAGGGTGATGAAGTAGTTAAAGAACGGAATATTTCTCCATTAAAGGTACACATTATCAAGATGATTCTTTGTCATGGAAACACTTATATTGAATATAATATAGCAAGTGAAGGAGAGGAATAGCTTCTTGTGAGTAGTTTCTCTACTCAACTCTCCCTCAAACAAGCCCTTTTAATTACACTTATAACTGTGCTACCTCTCAGGGGTAGCAGGAGGAAGCAGAAAGTACATCTATTTTAAAGGCAAAGTCTCACTCAGCACCTGAGATGCCTCGAGAAGTAGATGAAGTTGGCAACCCTTGATGCAAATGAGCGATTCTACGCACATAAGTGTTCACTAGAAAAAAAATTAAACAAGCAGATTGTACTCTCATTATCAAAAATAAAGATATTTGGAGGAGAAAGATTGTTTCAAAAGAATCCCATTCATAGGAAAAGCAAGGCCTTTCTTTCTGAGTTTTTGAATATACTGTTTTCTACCTGAATGAAAAAAACATGTAGTAAGGCTCATTGAAAATAATTCCATGTAGTAACAAGTAAACAGAGCTGGTCCTTCCAAAAAATGATTCCAGTAAGAATTTACTAATTATTTTTAACTTGTGCATAATTGAATGATCATTTGACCTTCAGAAAAAGCAAACTATTTCAGTTCATGTGGTTTTGGAAAAGTACACTTGGCTTGAGAAGTAGGGTGAAAAGCTGTTATTAGATAGATCTTTGTATTATGTCTGTTGCCCTTACTTTAAAAAAAAGAAGTGTACATTCTGACCCCAAATCAGTGTTAGAAATTAGGTTCTCAGGGCTTCCCTGGTTGTGCAGTGGTTAAGAATCCGCCTGCCAAGGCAGGGGACTCAGGTTCAAGCCCTGGTCCAGGAAGATCCCACATGCCGCAGAGCAACTAAGCCTGTGCACCACAACTACTGAGCCTGTGATCTAGAGCCCGTGAGCCGCAACTACTGAGCCCATGTGTCACAACTACTGAGCCTGCGCTCTGGAGCCCATGCTCCGCAACAAAACAAGCCACCGCTATGAGAAGCCCACGCACTGCAAGGAAGAGTAGCCCCCTCTCTCCGCAACTAGAGAAATTCCACGCACAGCAACGAAGACCCAATGCAGCCAAAAATAAATAAATAAAACTTTTTTTTAAAAAAGAAAAGAAATTAGGTTCTCCGATTAATAGCCTTTATTTCTCTTCCACTTAGCTTATTTTCAGAGCATTATCACAAGGGAAGAGGCACCAATATTAAAAAAGAAAAGGGCAAAAAAAAAGACTTCTTATAATGCTAACCTATTTTGGAACCATGTTTTGAAGCAATAGAGTGGCACTTGGTGACATGTCAATCCACATTCAAAGTAAAAGAGGAAAAACACTGTCATGTATTTCATGGAATAATTCTTAATCAGCAAGTAATTAAATTTTGATTAATTGCAGCCATTAAATTATAATCTTATTTTTTTGTCACTATCTCATTTAAAATGTAGTAAAAGCAGAAACATCTTGAAGAAATGAGGAAACAGTGGAATTTGCCTTAAAAGTCTATTTTGGAGGGGGGAAGAGGTCATACATTTCTATCATTCCCCCATAGAGAAGAAGCCTGTTTGGGAACTTTAGGAAACTTTTTGTACATAGGATGGAACACCCTGCTAGAGACACGTCACTGGCAAATGTTGGCATCCATAAAGCACACAACAGCAAAGACAGCTGGCAGATTTGGGTAGAATTTTGAACACTTGGATTGTTTTCAGAGTATTTGCCAATGCTATGTTCTCTGATTCCATGGGCTCCCCAGTCCCTCCACAGTGCCTGGCAGATGATGGATACTTGGTATCTATTTATTATATAAACATATGAAGTCAATATATTTCTTAACATTATGTATGTGCATGTGATATCTGGGTCTCTAAGGATCAGTTAAAGCGGTACTGGAGATCCCTAAAGTATCATAAACAAACTAGGTAGCCCTGGTTATTTAGTATTCATTTACATGTATTAAGAAAAGTGTATTCATTTAAAATTTTCTATTAAATTAAAATACAGCCAGTACTAACTAGTAAGTTATCTGTATCCTAGATAAGTCAACCACGCCTGCAAGTAGAGTCGAGTCAAAATGCCTAGATTTTTCCACTCCTAGTTATCTGTCTACCCAAGGAAAAGGAAGACATACATCCATACAAAAACTTGGGCACAAATGTCCATAGCAGCATTATTCATAATTGGCAAAAGTGGAAACAACCCAAACATCCATCAACTGATAAAATGATAAACAGAACACAGACTGTCTATACAATGGAGTACTATTCAGCCATAAAAATTAATGAATTACTGGCACATGCTATAAGACAGATGAACCTTGAAAACATTATGCTAAATCACAAAAGGCTGCATATTATATGATTCTATTTATATAAAACATCCAGAATGGACAAATCTATAGAGACTATGTAGATCATTGTTTCCCGAGGCCTGGCAGGGAATGGGGGTGCTGCGACGGAATGGAGGGGACTGCTAAAGGGTATGGAATTTCTTACTGAGGTGGTGAAAATGTGCCAAAATTGAATGTGATTATATGCCTCTGTGGTTATGCGAAAAGCCACGGAACTGCACACTTTAAAAGGGTCTATTGTATAGTAGATGAATGATTTCTCAATAAGGGTATTACAAGAGAAAAATGCTGGGTTTGAAACCTGGGACCCTGCCACTTACTAACTTAGGTAAATTACTTATCTGAAAAGGGGCCAATATAGTGTCTCCCTCATGGGGTTGTTGTTATAATGATTAAAGGAGATAATTCTAGGGAAAACCCTCAAATATAGCAAGCACGTAAGTGGTAGTATCAGTCGTTATTATAGGACATTGGCTGATCCACTGCCCTTGCTGCTGTGTTTTGAACCATTTAGGGGACACCACAGGACCATAGCCAGCAGTACAGCTGCATGTGAAAAGGTGACCTGAGCCAATGGCTGCTCTTTAATTAATTAACTAACTGACTTATTTTTATGTTTAGCTTAGTTCTATTTTCTTCTTCCAGTTTTACTGAGATATAATTGACTTACAGCACTGTATAAGTTTAAAGTGCACAGCATAATGACTTTTACACACATTGTGAAATGATTACCACAATATTTAGTGAACATCCATCATCACATATAGATACAAAATTAAAGAAAGAGAAAAAAAATTTTTTCCTTGTGATGCCAACTCTTAGAATTCACTCTCTTAACAACTTTCATACATAACATACAGGAGTATTAATTATATTTATCATGTTGTACATTACATCCCTAGCACAATAGTTATTTATCTTATAACTGAAAGTTTGTGCTTTTTGACTGCCTTCATCCAATTCCCGCTCCACTCCCCTCTGGTAACTACACATCTGATCGTTTTTCTTCTGAGTTAGTTAGTTAGTTACTGAATTACTTAGTCTGTTTTTGGAGGATAATTGGCCTACAGCACTGTGTTAGTTCCTGGTACACAGTATAGTGATTCCATATTTCTATATATGGAATGTATTTCAAAATGATCACCACAATAAGTCTAGTTATGATCTGTCACCATACAAAGCTACTAGACGATTATTGACTATACTCCCCACACTATACATTTTGTACCTGTGACTCATTTATTTTGCAGCTGGAAGTTTGTACCTCTTAACCTCCCTCACTAATTTCTCTCCCTGACCTAACCCCTCGCCTCTGTCAACCACCTGTTTATTCTCTGTATCTATGACTCTTTCTGTTTTGTTTTGTTTGTTCATTTCTTTTGATTTTTTAGATTACACATATAAGTGAAATCATACAGTATTTGTCGTTCTCTGACATTATAATATACAATGGGGAAAAGACAGTCCCTTCAATAAATGGTATTGGGAAAATTGGACCGCTCCAATCAAAAGAAAGAAACTGAACTAGTCTCTCACACAGTTATAAAAATAACTGCAGGTCCCTCCATGTTGCTGCAAAAGGCAAGAATTCATTTTTTATGGCTGAATAATATTCCACTGTATTCGCCACTTTCTTTATCCATTCATGTGTTGTTGGACACTTAGGTTGCTTCCATATCTTGGCTGTTGTAAATAATGCTGCAATGAACATAGGGGTGCATGTATATTTTTGAATTTGTGTTTTCGTTTTCTTCGGAAAAATACCCGAAGTGGAATTGCTGGATTGTAGTGTAGTTCTATTTTTTATTTTTTGAGGAACTTCCATACTGTTTTCCATAGTAGCCACACCAGTTCCATTCCCACCAACAGTGCACGAGGATTCCCTTTTCTCCACATCCTCGCCAACACTTGTTATTTGTTGTCTTTTTTATTACAGCCATTCTGGCAGGTGTGAGGTGACATCTCATTGGTTTTTTTTTTGATTTGCATTTCCCTGATGATTGGCGTTGCTGAGCATCATTTTGTGTCTGTTGGTCATCTCTATGTCTTCTTTGGAAAAATGTCTTTTTAGATTCTCTACCCTTTTTTTTAAATCACTTTGTTTCATTTTTTGATGTTGAGTTGTATGAATTCTTTGTATTTTTGGATATTAACTCCTTATCAGATATATAATTTGCAAATATCTTCTCCCATTCAGTAGGCTGCCTTTTCATTTTATTGATTATTTCCTTCACTGAGCAAAATGTTGTTAGTTCGATGTAGTCCCATTTGTTGAGATTTGCTTTAGTTTCCCTTATCTGAGGAGACATATCTAGAAAAAAATATTACTAAGACTTATGTCAGAGAGTGTACTGCCTAGGTTTTCTTCTAGAAGTTTTATGGTTTCAGGTCTTACATTTAAGTCTTTAATCCATTTTGAGCTTATTTTTATAACTGTGTGAGAGACTAGTTCAGTTTCATTCTTTTGCATGGAGCAGTCAAATTTCCCCAACACTATTTATTGAAGGGGCCGTCTTTTCCCCATTGTATATTCTTCCTTCCTTTGTTGTGGATTAATTGCCCATATAAGTGTAGGTTCATTTCTGGGCTCTCTATTCTATTCCATTAATCTATGTGCCTGTTTTTGTGTCAGTACCTTACTGTTTTGATTACTGTAGCTTTGCAGTGTAGTTTGAAATGAGGGAGCATGATACCTCCAGCTTTATTCTTCTTTATTTTGATAGACAGTACACTGAATCTGTAGATTGCCTTGGAGAGTATGGTCATTTTAATAATGTTAATTCTTCCAATACATGAGCCTAATATACCTTTCCTCTGTTTGTGTTGTCTTCAATGTCCTTCATCAACGTCTTATAGTTTTCCAAGTACAGGTCTTCTACCTCCTTAGATGGATTTATTCCTCATTATTTTATTCTTTTTGATACTATTGGAAATGTGATTGTTTTATTAATTTCTCTGACAGTTCACTGTTAGTGTATAGAAATGCAACAGATTTCTATATATTGATTTCGTATCCTGCAACTTTACTGAAATTGATGTTCTTTAGATTTAAATAAAGAAACAGAGAGACTAGAGTAACTGACTGTGAGGCCTAAATTTTCAAGGTCACAGGGGCTGGACAAGCCCTGTGCAAATGAAAGTGATGAGGGAGCAGAAATAACTGTGAGGGAACAGAGAGGAACACAGAGGAGATGCCCACCAGAAGGTGAGATGCTGGGAGTAAAGTTGAGTTTGGCCAATACCTAGAACAGTCTGAAGTCCTGGTAATTTCCTTGTCTAATTCCAAGCCATTCATAGCCATGCAGTGTGCCACCACCACTGTGTGAGGCAGTGTAACCGAGTACTAAATAGTAGAGATACTGCCATCACATTGCAGAAGTCCAAGTCCCACTTTCCAATCTCAGCATTCCACTTACCAGCCCCATGACTTTGGGCAAGACCTACATTGGCCCCTTTTCAGGTAAGTAATTTACCTAAACTCTCTGAGCCTCAATCTCCTCATCAGCCAAATTGGTATCATTATAGAACTTCCCTCACTGCCTTGTTAAAGGAATGAAATGAGACAATGCATCTAAGTGCTCAGCACGTAGTAAATACTCAATAAATGAGAGACTATTAGCTAACACTACAGTCTTTATTATTATTATTATTACTATTAATGCAACTTTACTCCTTGCACGCAAAGGCATTTAATCAAATAGCTGGTTACGCAAAGCTGTTTACACAGTGAAGTCCTTTAGCTGAAAAGTAGTTTGTATAAAAGGATACTTGAAAGCGGAAATATTTTTGGTGGGGGGGGCCATGCCACACGGCTTGCAGGACCTTAGTTCCTCAACCAAGGATTGAACCCGGGCCCTCAGCAGTGAGAGCATGGAATCCTAACCACTGGACCACCAGGGAATTCCCAATAGTGGAAATTTTATAAAGGAGTTATTTACGCAGTCCTTTCTTTTGCTGATGAAGGAACAGACATCTAAAGATTCAGTGGTTCTTTCAGTTCACAGAGACACACAAAGGCTATGTGGGGTTGAGAAACCAGGCTTCCTGACCCTAGGCAGGAGGTAAGTCCACTGACTCTCAGATCTTTGGGATTGAAACTACTAAATTAAAGTAGCAAACTTTTCTACCTAGTCTCTTAACCAGCTCTTTATTTTTAGTTTTTAAACCTAAGTCAAGATTAAAATCCTAATGCTATTTACTTTTTATTATATCAATTTTTATTTCTGTAAATTTTATTATATACATTATAATAAATTAAATCCATTTATTTTAATTAGGTTTTATTCCACTGAGCTTTTGGCTGATCCATCAATAGAGCCAAGTTCCAACAGGAAAGAGACACTTTTCCGTGATGAAATCACAAGAATGTCCTGGGTTCCCAGTGACCTAACCTGTTCTTCTGTTCCTGTGACCCAGAGAAAAAATTCCTGAAAGAGGAGCAACAGTGGAGTCATTCCATGGCTGACTTATTTTTTTTCACATGACAGTAATACCAATTATCCTAGAAATGGGAGGGGGGAAAAAAACCAAAATCCTTACTTTTTTTGTCAGATTTCCCAGAGGAGCAAGCATGGCACAGTTCCTTTCTCTTTTCTGCAATTATTTTCAAATTAATTTGCTCCTGGCCCAGTTTACTTTTATTCATTTCTATAGCCATTGAATCACACCCAAATGAGCTTCCTCTTTCTATTGTTAGACAAATTTTCTCAAAATATTTTAAAACTTTCTGCTTCCTCTCCATTCTGTTTTGTGGGTGAAGCATTTTATTCAGACTCTTTCCTCAGTCCTCTTGAGTTACAAAGTTAAATGATAATCTGTGGGTGGGAGACTTTGAGAAAGTTTTGACAATCATAGGAAGACAGTTTGTGAGATGACGTTCATTGTCTCTCATTGGCTTATCTATGGATGTGCCTGTGGTGTCTTGTATGTTACACTTAGTAAGTTGTCATTAATAATAATGATGATGATGATAAACACATTATATTAGAGACTGTTTATTGAGATCTTACTATGTGTTAAGTGCTTTACATGGATCATTCTATTTAATCCTCATCGCAGTCCTAAAGGGTGGATCTTATTAACCCTATTTGATAGATGAATTCCAAAATTTAAGTAAGTTGCCCAAGATCATTCAACTTGTAAGCAGCAAGGGCTCTCTGAGTCCTAAGCTCTTATTCATTCTATCCATGCTTCTCAAACTGTGGTCGTCAGACCAGCAGCAAGAGCAATACCTAGGAAATTGTTAGAAATGCAAATTCTCACACTGCATCCCAGATCTGCTGAAACAAATTCAGGGAGTGGGGCCCAGCAATCTGTGTTTTAATCGGCTCTCTGAATGATTCTGACGGGTGATGAAATCAGAGAAACAGCTGCAGCATGCTATGCTTTATAGGCACAAAGGCATCACACCTGTAAGGAGGGAACTGGGAAGTCTTCTGGGAAATGACTCCAGGAACTTTGCCTGGCCAGGGACTGGCTGGGACCTGTGGCTTCCTGTCTGTCACAGAGAGGTCCAAGACTTCCCCTGGTTCCAAAGGCCCACAGATCTCCAGGGGTTGGGTGGTTGGCTTTTCTCTGAATTCCCCTGAAGAGCTAGCATATGAGCTCTGTCTGTGCCTGAACCCTAAGTGGTTATCATCACCCTCCAATTCCTCCCTGACCCCATGCAAGACTACTCTCATACTTTTCCAGAGACAAGGGAGAACAGTGGGTGCTGAGGTTGAGGTGCAGAGTCCCCCTCTGGTGCTTAGACTCACCATGGTCCAGCTGTGCCCCCAGCCAAAGCACATCGTCTGACACTGCAAAGGATGCTCTGTACATCTGCTGACCTTCTGCTGTGAATCCCAGCCTGCCTCTAGTGATAATGCTGGAACTGAAAGATGTATTTATTAGTTTCCTATTGCTGCCATAAAAAATGATCAGAAAGTTAATGACTTAACAAACACAGATTTATTATCTTATGGTTCTATAGGTCAGAAGACCAACATGGGTCTCATTGAGCCAAAACCAAGGTACATTCCTTCCTTTCTGGGGACTCTAGAGGAGAATCTGTTTCCTTGCCTCTTCAATCTTCCAGAGGCTGCCCACATTCCTTGGCTTGTGGACCCTTTCTCCATCTACAACATCAATAATGTTGCATCTCTCTGACCATTCTTCGATAGTCACATCTCCCTCTGACCACAGCCAAGAGGTGTTCTGCTCGCCTACGTAATTAGATTGAGCAGGGCAATCTCCCCATCTCAAGGACCTTAACTTAATCACATCTGCAAAATCCCTTTTGCCACATAAGGTAATGTATTTATAGATTCTGAAATTAGGACGTGGACGTCTCTGGAGCCATTATTCTGCCTACCAGAGTCTTCTCTTGTAGCACAGAGCACAGCATTCTTTTTCGGAGACTATAATTGCAAATTCCAAGAGATAGGAACAAGAAGAGAAAATGAATTCATATATTATTTGTTATTTAGAGGACCATACAAAGCCATGTTTCCTTGATTCCAAGACCATTTACTGAAATATATACCCTGCTTTGAAAAAAAAGCTTTTTGAGGGAAAAGAAAGCACTACCATACTATATGTATCCCTAGCTCACAAGATACAACCAGAATTCAGAAACAATACAATGAGATATGGAAATGTGTTGCAGAATCAAAGTGATACCATAGTAAAACGAGCTAGTGTTTATTTCCTTTCTTATACCTATATATTTGGTCTCAATAAAATATGATTATGAAGTAGGCATGGTAGGAGACTCAGCCACGTAGAAGCTTAGTTACTAAACCTAAAGTTTCCTAAATAAATGCTGGGACCCAAAGCTAATCTTTGAGTCTGATGCCAGGACCTCTCTATTACATGAGGCACATCTTCCCAGAGAGACATTACTTCCTCAGTGATCTCCAATCTTTGGGCCACAGACCCCTGGGGAACCAGTGATTACAAGTATTGGGAGTTCATTCAAATGTTAAGCATTGCCTGAAGCCCAAAAAGGTAATGTATTTCTAAACCTTTCAAATATATACAGGAACTGATGTGATGTAATACACAGTTTCCTTTGCTAATGTACTGCCTTCAAAGCAGCATCTTGACGTTTCATTTTCCAAATAAGTGGATATTAAAACTAAAACTTCTATTGTAGGAGCATCTGAAATATAAATGTATGTTTATAATATATATATTTATATATTTATATATATATATTTATTTATTTCCATTTTCCGATTGACTTCTTGTTGAAAAATTTGGGAATCATTCTTCTCCATCATTTCATTTGATTTTCCATCTTTACAGCCAAGAGGGTCAGCCAGATGGATATAACAGCACCTCCATCCAGTGGTTATGTGATGATCCACTTTAATTCATCCAACAAGTATTTATTGTGTATCCACTAGGTGCTGAGCACAATTCCAGGCACCGAAGATACAACAGAGAAGAAAACAGATGAAGATTCTTGCCCTTGTGGAACTGACATTAAATAATTTAAAACATGTGAAATACTTAGAACATTGCTTGGTACCTAGGAATAGCTCAAGAATTATTAGTTCTTATGATTATTATAATTATCAACTTATGTAATATCTAAAATGAGCATTCCAGAGTATTTTTTAAAAATAGGACACATTCCTCTGTATATTTAGAGAGTAAAAATGAGAAGTCCAAAGAGGCAGAAACATTTTGCCACGGGGTTCTTTCATTAGGCATTCTTTAGCATCATTGTGTGGTGAAATCACTGGTTTGGAAAGTCTGCTAACTGCTGCTTTTTAATTTTGTGTGTGTGTGTGTGTGGCCACGTGGAGCAGCTTGCAGGGATCTTAGCTTCCTAACCAGGGACTGAACCTGGGCCCCGGCAGTGGAAGCACCAAGTCCTAACCACTGGACCGCCAGGGAATTCCCTAACTGAGCCTTTTTAGTTTTGCTAGTTTGTGCTGCAGTCAATGAGAAAAATTTATACCGAGAGAAATTTTCATTTTGTTTGCTTTTTTCTTTTCCTCTTGTTCAAATAGTTTCATCTTGCTTCTCTCCCACCTTCAGAGCCGAATGATGTTGTGCACTGGTGTTGAGGTCATGGACACCAGCCTTCTCAGGACACTTCGTGGCCTCACCACTGTGGCACAGGCCTTGTCCAGCTTTGACGGCTGCTGACACTCAGGGTATCACTGCTTCCCGTTCAGCTGTCACAGAGAGGAAACCTGGTTTCCCCAGCTCCTCTCTCTTTCCCCACAGCCCACCGCGGCCCCACAGAAGCCTATGGTTTAGCTGTGCTTGAGTCACATTGCCATCCCTGGTCCAATCAACTGTAACTGGAAGTTCAGGCAAAACCGGCTTGTGCATCAGAACCACTTAAAGCAATGCTTGGTGGGCCCACCTTCAGACTCAGGAGGTCTTGGGGCGGGGCCCAAGGATTTGCATTTTTAACAAGTTCCCCAATGCTACTGATGCTGCTGATTCAGCCAGTTTATAAATGCTGGCTCTTGTAAACCAAGCCGCTAGCTGTACTCCTTTGTACCTGTGCTGGGAGGGACAATTTTTCTCTTAGCAATGCTGGAGGCAGGCATGGCAAGCTCCGTGACAATTCCAGTACAGCCTACCATTTTCCTTTCTCCAAACTTACCATCCATTCATATTCCTGATGTTCCTGAACAGTGGTGATTGGAGAGAAAGATGGGAAGAAGTTAGAGTGCACCTAAAGAAGTTCAGGGCAGGTAAAAGATGCTTTATGGGCCTTTGGGAAGAGAAAGGAAGGAATAACATAAAAAATCACCGTCCTAGCTTCTCTTCTAAATCCTAACATTGATGCCCACCCACCCTGGAGAGGGCCTTCTGCTTTACTCAGTCCACCAATTCAAATGCACTAGACAGAGAGGCTTTTCCTGCTCAATGCACCTTCCTGCCTCCTTCCTTTCACAGGTTTCAAATCTGTATTACGGTCTGGAGGCTTTCAATGCCCGTTCCTTTGTATTCCCTTGTCCCTTTAGTTTTCACAGGTGTTACCAACAATAAATCTCTTGCATTTCTGATTACATCTTGACATCTGTTTCTTTTTAAGTTAATTTCTATTGGACTATAGTTGTTTTACAATGTTGTGTTAGTTTCTGCTGTACAGCAAAGTGAATCGGCTATACATATACATATATCCCCTCTTTTTTGGATTTCCTTTCCATTTAGGTCACCACAGAGCACCGAATAGTGTTCCCTGTGCTATACAGTAGGTTCTCATTAGTTATCTATTTTATACACAGTAGTGTATATATGTCAAATCAATCTCCCAATTCATCCCACTCCCCTTTCCCCACCTGGCCTGCATACGTCTGTTCTCTACAGCTGTGTCTCTATTTCTGCTTTGCAAATAAGATCATCTGTATTGTTTTTCTAGATTCCACATATAAGTGATATTATGCAATATTTGTTTTTCTCTTTCTGACTTACTTCACTCTGTATGACAGTCTCTGGCTCTATCCACGTCTCTGCAAATGGCACAATTTTGTTCCCTTTTATGGCTGAGTAATATTCCATTGAATATATGTACCACATCTTCTGTATCCATTCTTCCATTGAGGGACATTTAGGTTGCTTCCAGATCCTGGCTATTGTAAATAGTGCTGCAGTGAATATTGGGGCACACGTATCTTTTGAATTATGGTTTTCTCCAGGTATATGCCCAGGAGTGGGATTGCTGGTTCATATGGTAGGTCTATTTTTAGTTTTTTAGGGAACCTCCATACTGTTCTCCATAGTGGCCGTATTAATTTACATTCCCACCAGCAGAGTAAGAGGGTTCCATATTTTTCTCCACACCCTCTCCAGCATTTATTGTTTGTGGATTTTTTTGATGATGGCCATTCTGACTGGTGTGAGGTGATACCTCATTGTACTTTTGACTTGCATTTCTCTAATAACTCTGTAATAATTTGGTTAGATTGTTTGTTTTGTTGATATTGAGCTGCATGAGCTGTTTGTATATTTTGGAGATTAATCCCTTGTCAGTTGCTTCATTTGCAAATATTTTTTCCCCTTCTGAGGGTTGTCTTTTCGTTTTGTTTATGGTTTCCTTTGCTGTGCAAAAGCTTTGAAGTTTCATTAGGTCCCATTTGTTTATTTTTGCTTTTATTTTCATTACTCTAGGAGGTGGGTCAAAAAAGATCTTGCTGCTTATTTATGTCCCAGAGTGTTCTACCTATGTTTTCCTCTAAGAGTTTTAGAGTGTCCGGCTTTACATTTAGGTCTTTAATCCATTTTGAGTTTATTTTTTGTGCATGCTTTGGGAGAGTTTCTAATTTCATTCTTCTACATGTAGCTGTCCAGTTTTCCCAGCACCACTTATTGAAGAGACTGTCTTTTCCCCATTGTTTATCTGCCTCCTTTGTCATAGATTGGGTGACCATAGGTGCATGGGTTTATCTCTGGGCTTTCTATCCTCTTCCACTGATCTATATTTCTGGTTTTGGAGGCATCTGTTTTTGACATGAACCACACTGACAGAGTTGGTACTAGAAGCGGTCTGAGAAAGCAGGTGATAAGATGAGATTTGAGGACTGGGTCATCCACTGCCTGGCTGGCAATGAGGATGCCCATCTTTTTTTAATGAGATAGAGTTGATGTACAATATTATATAAATTACAGGTGTACAACATAGTTATTCACAGTTTTTAAAGGTTATACTCCATTTATAGTTATTATAAAATAGTGTCTGTTTTCCCTGTGTTGTACAATATATCCTTGTATCTTCTTTATTTTATACGTGGTAGTTTGCCCTTCCTCCTTCCCTCTCACCACTGGTAACCACTACTTTGTTCTCTATATCTGTGAGTCTGTTTCCTTTTAGTTATATTCACTAGTTTGTTTTAGTTTTTAGATTCCACATATAAGTGATATCATACAGTATTTGTCTCTGACTTATTTCACTTAGTATAATATCCCCCAAGTACATCCATGTTGTTGCACATGGCAAAATTTCATTCTTTTCTATCGCTGAGTAGTATTCCATTACATATATGTGTGCATATATATATGTATGTGTATATATATATATATATATATATATATATATATATATCTTCTTTATCCACTATTGATGGACACTTAAGTTGCTTCCATATCTCGGCTACTGTAAATAATGCTGCTATGAACATTGGGGTGCATGTATCTTTCTGAATTAGTATTTTCATTGTTTTTCCAGATGTATACCCAGGAGTGGAATTGCTGGGTCATATCCTAATTCTACTTTTAGTTTTTTGAGAACCCTCCATACTATTTTCCACAATGGTTGCACCAATTCACATTCCCACCAACAGTGTATGAGGGTGCCATTTTCTCCATATCCTCACCAACATTACTATTTGTGTTCTTTTTGATGATAGCCATTCTAACAGGTGTGTGGTGATATCATTTTGTGGTTTGTTTTTTTTTTTTTTGCTGTACGCGGGCCTCTCACTGTTGTGGCCTCTCCCGTTGCGGAGCACAGGCTCCGGACGTGCAGGCTCAGTGGCCATGGCTCACGGGCCCAGCCGCTCCGCAGCATGTGGGATCCTCCCGGACCGGGGCACGAACCTGTGTCCCCTGCATCGGCAGGCGGACTCTCAACCACTGCGCCACCAGGGAAGCCCCTTTTTGTGGTTTTAATTTGCATTTCTCTGATGATTAATGATGTTGAGAATCTTTTCATGTGCCTGTTGGCTATCTGCTTGTCTTCTTTGGAAAAGTGTCTGTTCAGGTCTTCTGCCCATTTTTTAATTGGGTTGCTTGTCTTTTTTGTTGTTGAGTTGCTTGAGCTGTTTATATATTTTGGATATTAACCCTTTATTGGTCATATCATTAGAAGATATTTTCTCCCATTCAGTAAGTTGTCTTTTCCTTTTGTTGATGGTTTCCTTTGCTGTGCAAATACTTTCAAGCCTAATTAGGTCCCATTTGTTTATTTTTGCTTTTACTTCCTTTGCTTTAGGAGACAGATTCCCCCCAAAAAACACTGCTGTGATTTATGTCAAAAAGTGTTCTGCCTATGTTTTCTTCTAGGGGTTTTATGGTTTGCAGTCTTACAGTTAGATCTTAATCCATTTTGAGTTTATTTTTGTATATGGTATTAGAGAATGTTCTAATTTCATTCTTTTACATGTAGCTGTCCAGTTTTCCCAGCACTCCTTATTGAAGAGACTGTCTTTTCTCATTGTATATTCCTGCCTCCTTTGTTGTAGATTAATTGACCATACGTGTGTGGATTTACTTCTGGGCTTTCTATCCTATCCTTTTCCATTGATCTATGTGTCTGTTTTTGTGCCAGTACCATACTGTTTTGAATCCTGTAGCTTTGCAGTACAGTCTGAAGTCAGTGAACATTATTCCTCCAGCTCTGTTCTTCCTCCTCAGAGGACCCCCATCTTGAGTGGTATGTGGGGTATGGACAGCCCCCGGCACAAGGTGGCAGCCCAACTGTTAAAATGTTTACTGGTGCTGACCTGGGAAAATGTCCATGTGGAAAGGAACGTCTACACCAGTGTGCTGATTTGGGGAATTTGAAAGATGTAGAGGAACAATGGATCCAAGAATAATGGGACTGGCTGGTTATTACCAAGTGGCATTGACACCCTACAGAGAGACAAAGAGAAACAAAGGCAGCTAAAAAAACAGTTAAAAAGTACATGTGAGACCCAAAGGGGCTCTTTGGTATCTGTTTAAGAGCAGGTCGAGCTGAGTGTCAGGTTAATGATCTGATTGTTAGAATCCAGAGCTCCAGAGATGTTTGGATGCTCAGCCACGGCAGGCTTCCTATGCTAAAGTCAGGGATCAGACTGGAAAAACCTGGGACCCAAAACATGGGGCAGGAATATGTACGTGGAGGCCCCTGAGAAATGTGGCTCTGCAGACTTCTCTGAGCCCCAGAGCCTGCAGAGAACTAGTATTGAGTTTGGAGAACTAGCAGTTCCTCCACGTGGGAAGAAGCTGAAGGTCCCCCTCACCCCAGACAGTGCCCCCCACCTCCTCTGTGCCTGCCGGGCTATAAGGAGAGTTAAATCCCAGTATAGCCAAACTGAGGAAATGCTGGGCCTCAGAAAGGAGAAAAGACATTTTACCCTAAAGGAAATGCAAGAATTAACTAGCATGATGGAGAAAGTAGAACCCCTCAGGCATTGTTGATGGGAATGTAAACTGGTACAGGCACTTTGGGAAACAGTTTGGTAGCTCCCGCAAGAGGTTAGACACAGAGTTACCATGTAACCAAACAATCCCACCCCTAGTTTACGCCCAAGAGAAATGAAACATATGTCCACACAAAACTTGTAGACAAATGTTCATACGCTGTCCATAGCTGCATTATTCATAATAGCTAAAAAGTGGAAACAATCCAAATGTCCATCAACTGATGAACGGATGAATTAAATTTGGTATTTTGGCCATAAAAAGGAAAGAAGTGCTGATTTGTGCTACAACATGGATGAATCTCAGAAATATTCCAAGTGAAAGAAGCAGACACAAAAAGCCATATATTTTATGATTTCATTTACAAGAAATGTCCAGAATAGGCAAGGCTATGGAGACAGAAAGTCGAGTGGGTGTTACCTGGGGCAGGGTTGGGGGGATGAGGGAATGAAGAGTGACTGTTAATGAGATTTGGAGTTTCTTTGGGAGGGATAATAAAAATGTTCCAAAATTAGATTGTGGTGATGGTTGTATAATAATGTGAGTATATGAAAAATCATTGAATTATACACAATAAAAGGGTAGATTGTATGGTGTGTGAATTATATCTCAGTAAAGCTGTTTTACAAAGGAATTAACTAGCACATATGAACCAAAGCCAGGGGAGTAACCTTGGGCCTGAACTGTGTGGATATTTGATTAAGGGCCCAAAACACAACAATGGATGGACAAGAATGTATTGACTTGGAAGTTCTCACTTAGGACTTGGGATTTCATACCTTGGCAAGGACCCCAGGGAAAGGGGCAGACTCACTGCTAGTGTGGATCTAGAAGCCGGGAGAAAGCAGTGGCTTACTCTAAATGAAGGTGAAATGCATGGGTTGCTGAGGCAGATAGAAGAAAGGACTTGATAGCTCAGGGAACTAAAAATGCTGTTTGGATTTATTCTGAGAGGCCAGAAGACCCACTGAGGACTGTATTCCCTGGGAGGGCCCTCATGAGATGCTAGGTGCCAAGGCTGTCAGGCATGCACGGGGCAGAGGGGCACCAGCATCACTCAGCAATTCAACAGAGGCTCACCTTGTCCTGGTCCTCAAAGGAGTACACTCTTGCTGTGCACAGGAAAGATCCCATTGAACTACAAGCCATGACTGCTATCAGGGCACTTTGAACTCCTTGTGTTCAGGGACCAGCAGGCAAGACAAGGAGTCTATAACTTGGCAGGGAAATTGACCCTGATTAGCAGGAAAAGTGTGAGATGTCTTCTCACAACTGTGTAGGGCTTCCCTGGTGGCGCAGTGGTTGAGAGTCCGCCTGCCGATGCAGGGGACACGGGTTCGTGCCCTGGTCCGGGAACATCCCACATGCCGCGGAGCGGCTGGGCCCGTGAGCCATGGCCGCTGAGCCTGCGCGTCTGGAGCCTGTGCTCCGCAACGGGGCAGACGCCACAACAGTGAGAGGCCCATGTACCGCAACAAAACAAAACAAACAAACAAACAAAAACTGTGTAATGACACTGCCTTTCAGTTAGAGTAAAAGCTTACTAGATCCTACATAATCTGGCCCCCTGTTCTTTCTGACCTCCTTTGTTTTTCCCCCCTCCCTTGTTCATTCTACTGCAGTCACACTGGTCTTGCTGTTTAGTGAACACAGAAGTCACTGTCACGTCTGAGGTCTTTCATCTAGCTTCATTAGATGGAAGGGGCAAGAAGACCAGCAGAAGGAACTTAAGTGGGAGTCAGAGCGTGAGAGAAAGTCTAGATAAATTGCCCTAATTGGTGTAGAGTTGATTGCTGAGCTGTACTTTTAACTCTGATTCCTAGCATGGCCTTCTCACCTATGGATTTCTCATCATTTTTTCCCACTTACTCATTGATTAGTGACCAGTAAGAAATTATTTAATGAATTGAGAGAGAAGGTTGATACTTCCTGGAGAATCAACAAAGTTTCCATCTTTGATAATGATGGCTAATAATAGCAAACATTTTTTTGAGGTATTGTGAAATGCTAAGACTTTTACAACTCTATCTCACTTAATCTTCATAAAATCTGTAAGAAGGTGCTATTATTATCCCCGTTTCACACATGAAGAAATAGTGGCTTAGAAAGGTGAACACTTCTTGTAAGGGGCTGGCTTTAAACACAGCTCTTTCTGAGTCTAAAATCTGTATTATTTTCTCAACAATTTGCTTCTCTTTAAGGGAAAGAGGTCATGATTACTGCCATTCATTTTTCCATTAACTCAATAAATATTCACTAAGTGTATATTAAGTGCCAGGTCTTGGCCTAATTTTGCAGATACAATGGTGAACAAATAGGCAGGATCCTTGCCTTCATGAAGCTTTTCACCTAATAGTGTAGCAGGACCATCAATCAAAGGAATTCAGGGCTCGGTAGGGCAGCAGGCTTGTGCTGAGATTGAACACTTGCAAAGAGACTGACAAAGATTATCTCTGACCTGGAATCTATATTCGTGCACAGTTAATATGTAAAACCTTGGTTAAAGCATTGATCTTTTAGCCTCATCACTTGTAAAATGGGTATAGTAATAGATTTCTTGCCAAGGGGTTGTGATGTTAAATGAGAAAATGTGTGAAAGCTCTTGGCAAACTGTAAAATAGCAAGTATGGAAGGACTTAAAATTTTTTTCACCTGTTTTTTTTTATTTGCGATATAGTTGACATATTAGATTAGTTTCAGGTGTACAACAGAATTATTCCCTATTTGTATGTATTGCAAAATGATCACCACGGACTTTCCTTTATATTAAAAAAATTCAAATATAAACTAGAAAGAATAGGACAATAACCACTGAAAAATCCATAAACCAGCTTTAACAATGACCAACGCATGGCCGATTGTGTTTCATCTCTAGCCATCCCCCCCATTCACCATATTTTGAGAAGCAACTCCTTGGCAACAGCATGTCTTTTTATCTATCTATCTATCTATCATCTATTTCAATACATATATCTCAAAGGAAGGGATTCTTTTAAAAAACATACCCACAAATACCATAATCACTCTTAAAAAACTAAAAACAAAATTGACAGTAATTCTTAATTTTATCAAATATCATAACTTGATTTAGTGGCCATATTTCTCTGATTATCCTAAAAAATTTGAGATCAGTAGGTTTGAATCAGTTTTTAGATAAGATTCATATATACTACAATTGTGTGAGTTGTCATATTTAATCTATAGGTCCCCCCTCTTTCTGGTTTTTGTTTTGCCTTTTTTTTCCCCCTGAAGAGATTGGGTCTTATGAAACAGTGGTTCTCAAACTTTAGTGTGCATCAGTATGCTTTAGAATCATCTGGAGAACTTGTTAAACGCACAGATTGATGTGTCCTGTCCCCAGACATTCTGAGTATTGAATTTCTAACAAGTTCCCGGGTGATGCTCATGCTGCTGGTCTGCGACAACACTTTGAGAGCCACAGTAGGGATTTCTCTAACTGTATCCCTTGGTGAGGTGTCCTTCAACACGTTCATCTTCCATTTTCCTGTTAAGGGAAGCTTATTGAATTGCCTGCATTACAGCATAATGGTTTAAAACTCAGGGTTTGAAGGTATGTGTTAGAGACGCAGTGTGGCTGGGTTTCAATCTCGTCTTTTGACATTTATTTGCCTTGTGACCTTGGGCAGATCACTTAATTGTTTTGTGCACTCAACATTCAGGGTCCTTGTGAGGATTAAATGAGATTTCAAAAAATAAAGTGCTCACCTAGTGTATTGCCTGGCACATAACAAATGCTCAATAAACTCGATTATAATTTTTTCAACCTAAAAATAATAATGGGGCGCACAGGCTGCGGAAGGCCAAGACTTTTTGGGTTTTCTTGTTTTCACGTCAGGAGAGCCAAGGAGGAAGGCTCTAAAGGAGAGGTACCTGGAGAGAGGTGGAAAGAGGGCAACTCTTAGGGACACTGAAGTCAGCCTAGGGCTTGGCCCCTTTAAGGAGGGCGGGGCCACGTGACCCAAAGGGTCACATGGCTAGTGGGAAAACATGGCTGCGCCCGCGCTAGGGCCGGCTGGAGGACGAGGCGCCGGGCTCGGTCTCGTTCTCTCTTTGCCTCTGCTCTTGCTGCTGGGCCGGGCGGCGGGGGGCGAAGAGGTCGGGGCCGAGGCGGGCGCGGCGTCCCTCGCGGGCTCGTGCGGTTGTGGCACTCCCCAGCGGCCCGGAGCCCATGGCAGCTCGGCGGCCGCGCACCGATACTCCCGGGAGGCGAACGCCCCGGGCTCGGTAGCCGGAGAGCGACCGTTCCCGCCCACCAAGGTGCTCTCTTGGTTCCCTAACGATGGGTGGGGGGCGCCGGATTCCTCGACAGGGTTGGGATGGGTAAGGCCAGGAGTTGGAGGAAGGCAAGTAAAGATTATAATTACATTGCCAAATCGCGCACTTGCAGATCCAGTTTGATGAGAAGTTCTTCCGCCCTCCGAAACGGGTGGGTCTTGGGGCTCTGCGTAATGCTGAGCATTAGGGAGTTTGGTTTGAGGACAGTTGTCTTTCCTTTTCTTACCTCTTATCTCCTGCTTCCTCGTTCTTGCACCCTGTCTTCTTGATGAGGTTCTCAGAATTTTAAGTCAGATAGATGTGGGTTTAAGTCCTGCGTTCCTCTCATTAATTGTGAAGGAATCAGGACACTGGGTGTCAGTGTCTCTAACCTTGTTGTTTACTTATCTGTAGTCTCTGACAGTAGACTCTGCTTCTTGACGACAAGGACTTGTCTTATTTTTTCTGCTATTCCTAGCACTTTAGTACATGGGAAAGACTAAGTAAACAGTAGTTGTTTTATTACTATCGTTTATCTATACCTTGCACAGTGCCTGAATGTTTTATGTGCTAGGATATGTAAATAATAACATTAATAATAACTATTATTCAGTTCTTAGTTAAAACAAAAAAATTAGTAACTGTTCCTTAGTTCTTACCATTCCAGGTATTTTGCATATTGGTATGGTTGTGAAAACAACTTAGATCTGCTGACTCCCAAAGAAGTTCTTCTTCTTGAATACTAGTACACCCTTTCCAGCTTTTTCTGTCCAAGTTTTTTTTTTTCCTGTGGGTTAATTCTGACCAATTTTCAGGACTTAGGTGAGAGGTAACATGCTTCTGCAGGCCTTACCTGACCTCTTTCCTTCCTTCCCCTTCAGTATTTCCATATGCTGCCGCAGTTGTACCTGTTTGCTCTGACATAACCATTACTGAAGATATTTGTCTGTTGGTGTCTCTCCCCAGCTAGGTTGTGAGAGGGAGGGGAGTCAGGACCATAATTTTGTGACTTGGGTATAGAGTGTTAGGAGGTTGGTAGCTGGACTTCTCATTGTTTCTCCATCCTGTATAATTACTGGCCTTTAAAATGTTTCCTGTTGTTCCTCAGAGGATTCCCTGCATTATTAGTGTTTATCTTTTGTGTGGTGGGGAGCCTTGGTTACAGTTGTAGTGTATGTTGGCCATACTTGATTTTAGTTCCTTTATAACTTGAATGGTAATTGATAATCAATTTCTCCCTCCTCCTGCAGGGAAAGCCCTCTGTTTATCTGCTTTGTAACTAACAGGGGCGCTGTCTTATTTGCATGTACATTGGTCTGTGTCAAACTTTTGCCGAGAACCTTCTGGCCAGTACTGAACATTCCTCATTTTAAATGCTCCAATGTCCTATTGATTCCAGAATGTGATGTACGTATCATTATAAGATATACATTTTTCATCCCTTTAGAGTGGTTTCACGTCCGGACTGAGTATTGTATGGGTCATCTTTGGCCATATCTTGCATTCATTTTATAAAGGAAAAAATATATAATTAATTAATTTATATTTTGTATATGTGCATTTATTTTATGTTTATCTTCCCTTGCACTCAGTTTCTATAATGTTTGGCAGCATCCCAACTTATTAGTAAACTAGCAGTTGCTGAGAACACAGCTCACAAGCCTTCAAGGACTCTTAAACTTAATGCTTGAACCTGAAGTAGACTTCTTGTCAAGACAAAGGACTTCATAGGAGGCTGTTCTTTGTCTCTCTGTTTTTCTTGGTTTTAGATGTTTTAGTTCATGTGCAGATGACTTTGGTCTAATTCTGACACTTAGCCATTTATTCTGAATTCAGGGAGTCCAATATTATGTGAGATACTTGGTCGTAGTGATAACCTTTTATTTTCTTAATTTTCTTTCTTTTTTTAAATAAAAGGATTATTTTTGAGCAGTTTTAGGTTCACAACAAAATTGAGAGGAAGGTAAAGAGATTTCCCATATACCTACTGCCCCACCACAGGCATAGCCTTGCCCATTATCAACATCCTCCACCACCGTGGTACATTTGTTACAATTGATAAACCTACACCAACATATCATAATCACCCAAAGTCTATACAGTTGACCCTTGAAAAACATGTGGGTTAGGGGTACTGGCCCCCTGCGTGGTCAAAAATCCTAGTATAACTTTACAGTTGGCCTTCCGTACCTGTGGTTCTGCGTTCCAGGGTTCAACAAAGTGCAGGTCATGTAGTACTGAAGTATGTATCTATTGAAAAAATCTACGTATAAGTTGACCCTCGCAGTTCAAATCCGTGTTGTTCAGGAGTCAACTGTAATTTACATTAGGGTTCACTGTTGGTGTTGGAACATTTTATAGGTTTGGACTAATGTACAGCGACATATGTCCATCACTATAGTATCATACAGAATATTTTTATTGCCCTAAGGATCTTCTGTGCTCTGCCTCTTCATCCCTCTCCCTCCTCCCAAGTGGCAACCACTGATCTTTTTACTGTCTCCGTAAGTTTTGCCTTTTCCAGAATGTCTTATAGTTGGAACCATACAGTATGTAGGCTCTTCAGATTGGCTTCCATCACTTAGTAATATTTATTTAAGTTTCCTCTGTGTCTTTTCATAGCTTGATAGTTCATTTATTTTTCATGCTGAATAATAATGTATTGTCTGGATGTACCACAGTTTATCCATTCACCTACCGAAAGGCATCTTGCTTGTTTCTGAGTTTTGGCAATTATGAATAAAGCTGCTATAAAAATCTGGGTGCACGTTTTTTGTGTGGACATAAAATTTTCAACACCTTTGGGTAAATACCAAGGAATGTGATTGTTGGATCATATAGCAAGAGTATGCTTAGTTTTGTAAGAAACCACCAAACTGTCTTCCAAAGCGTCTGTACCGTTGTGCGTTCCTACTAGCAATGCATGAGAATTCCTGTTGCTCCACACCCTTGTCAGCATTTGGTGTTGTCAGTGTTTCAGATTTTGGCCATTCTAAGGTGTGTAATGGTATCTTGTTTTAATTTTGCTTTTTTTGGTTGACATGCTGAGCATCTTTGCCACCTGTACATCTTCTTTGGAAGGTCCTTGGCCCATTTTTAATTGTATTGTTTGTTTTCTTATTGTTGAGTTTTAAGAATTGTTTATTTTGGATGACAGTCCTTTATCAGATGTGTCATCAGCAACTATTTTCTCCCAGTCTGTTGCTTGTCTTCTCAGTCTCTTGACATTGTCTTTTGAAGAGTGGTCTCTGTCTAGATTCTTTTTTTTTGCACGTGGATGTCCAGTTGTACCAGCATTTGTTGAAGAGACTGCCTTAGCTCCATTGTATTGTCTTTGCTCCTTTGTCAAAGATCATTTGATTATATTTATGGAGGTCTATTTCTGGTCCCTCTCTGCTGTTCCATTAATATGTTTGGGTGTTCTTTAACTAATACATGTCTTGGCTACTGTAGTTTTATAGTAAGTTGCATAGTGTCTTTCCTCCAACTTTGTTTTTCTCATCAATATTGTGTTGGTTCTTCTGGGTCTTTTGCCTCTCCATATAAACTTGAGTATCATATTGTTGATATCGATCAAATAACTTGCTGGGATTTGGATTGAGGTTGTACTGAATCTATTTTTGTTTTCCGTTTATTTAGTTTAATTCAATAAATACTTATTTGGTACACGTATTATGTAAGACTCTGTCCTGTGTTCTGGGCTTATAGAAAAGAAAGACCTATGCCCTACCCTCAAGGCATTGACTTGTTGGTAGACCCCTCTCTGTCTCTCTCTCTGTCTCTCTCTCTCTGCCTCTCTCTCTCTGTCTCTCTCTCTGTCTGTCTGTCTGTCTGTCTCTCTCACACACACACACACACACACACACAAAATCACAGCTATATGCAAGCATCATTTTTCTATAGTGACAGTCCTATAAGAGGAGTATGTACAAAGTACTTGGAGAGGAAGAAAGGATTCTTGTTTCCTGGACAAGTCAGGAAGTGCTCAAAGAAAAAACCACATTAGGCTAGGCCTTGGAGGAGACATTTTCAGGAGTTGGGGGTGGAAGGGCAGATTGAAGGACATTGCGAGAAGGAGAATAGCATGGGTACAAATGAAGCATTGTACAAGTGCATGGTGTGTTCTGGGATATGTAAGTAGTTTAAGGTTTCTGGGGGTGACATTTTCACCCTTTTTAATGTAACACTTTTTAGGTGTGAGTCTTTTTTAAAAAATATTTTAATCAATTTAATGAACACTTGCCAAGTGCTATTTACAGAGAAGTAAATAGCACTGGGCTTTATCCTCAAGGAATTTAGGTTTCACTAGAAAGTTATGTCAGTAAGAATTGTCTGGGAAACAATATAGATATTTTCAAATTTTACTTAACTTCCCTCTGGTTAAAAAATATACAATGGTCCTTGAGAAAACTATTCTAACAATGTTCTGTACAGCTTATTATTTTATAAAAAGGTATCAAAATGTTTTAATCTCCATGTATCTTTTAAAAGAGTTGTTTGAAAAGGCTTTGAAGATCATGAGACGATAAAATTGTACGTGGTATCTCTGTATATGTGGGTAAAGTCAGTCAATTTCCGGTCTGAGGATGGTTTGATCGGGTAATGCTTACCCAGGTGTCAAGACACGATTGAATACCATCTCTTCTATGACCCCTTTCCTCCAGGAAGAAGTGGTGTTTCTATCCTCTAAATTCTCATAGCATTTTGTCAATGTCTGATGGAAACTTGTATATTTTCTGTAAAGTAGTGTTATTTGTGTAATTGTCTGATATCTCTTTCTACACGGGAAGCAATTTTTTAGACCTATTTTAATGTCTGTATCCTCCAAGCGCTTTACACATTTAGGCGTCGTGTAACAATTTCTGGAAAGATCTTTTACCTTTTTTTGTTGGTTACAATATTGAGAAACTGCCAGGGGAATTAAGGGTATGAGTTACTTTTTAAAGAAACCTTTGGAAAGCAGTCTTTTTGCTGTATCTTATCCTCCCCCAGGATTCTGTGAGATATTATCCCCCACTTTACAGATGTGACAACTGAGGCTGAATAGAATCATGAAATCCCAGGGCTTGAAGGAACTTTAATGCCATTTCATCTATGATTAGTGTCAGTAGAGTGACAGGATGATATAGGTAGGTAAGCCCTGCATAGATAGATAAGACAGCAGTTTGTGGGCAGATCCAGGGAGCTTGCTTCTCTTGTTATTCACCCAGCTTTCTGCGGAGCCTTTACCTTTTTACTTAGGTTTGAGGAGAGGAAAGAAGGAAAAAGAAGTGCTACACAAAAGAGTTGCCTATAAACTTATTTCATTTTTGTGTGTAAAACAAAAGTCCCACAGAAGCAAGTGAAAGAAAAGATTCTTAAAACTAGCTTAGTAGGCTCATAAAGAAGTGTGGGTAGGGACATTTATGGGCTCTCATGGCTGGGAAGTCCACATGCAGGTATGGTCCCAGACACAGCTGGATGCAGGGCCTCAGGCAGCATCTCCAGACCTCTCTTTTTGGCTCTCTCTTGGCAGCTCCTCTTTCTTCTATGTTGGCTTCATTTTTAGGTAGTATTCCTTCTAATGATCAAAGAGCTGGAAGAGAAAGAGAGTTTTCTTTCCCTCATAGCTCCAGCAAAAGTTCTGAGATTAACTTTGATTGGGTCGTGGGCCTATCCCTGATTACATCTCTGTGGTCAAAAGAATGTGGTAATTGGCTAGGCCTGAGTCATGGGGCAGGGGCGGTGTGTGTGTCTGTGTGTGGGGAGTGGGGGGCATGCAGCAGTGTCATCCAGCTCCACCTGAGACATGTACTTAGTTGAAGAAGTGGTTTTCAAAGAGATGTCACTTGCTCTTACAAGAACAGGAGGGAATGGGTGCCAGGCGGGGAAAAATCATAGATGTCCACTGCACCTGGCCAGAGTGTGTAGCTCAAATATGGTCCTAGTGATAAGAGAGTTGCTTTGACTTCACCTGTCCTTTTGGCTTGCTTGGCAGTGGCAGAAACTGATGTGCCAGAAGGGGTTTTAACTTACCTCCAAGGAGGAATGGATTGTTTGAATCTGGACCTTCATGAAGACTTGATCAAAATGGTTCTTTGTATTTGGTTTAGGAGTGTGAGACCTGATGCTCTGGATTTCACTAGAACGACATTCTACATTTGTAGGACAGAGACTTCATCAGTGAAAATTGGGAATTATGATACAGTCAGAGCCATGCAGGCTATTTTTATCTATAGCCTCCAGAATGGAAACTTGGCTTATTCATTGCTGGCTATCTCTGATGGTTAATGAAAGAAAAAAAAAATTAGACCAGGAGTCCACAGTGGAAGTTGTGATTGTATTAGCATTGTTGGTGCTCACCTTGTGGGAGAGTGGGATGAAAAACTGAGATAATTGTAAAACTTCATTGGGAACAATGGGCACAGTTTCCTATAGGCCTTGTGTTTGCACCTTGGGATGAACAGCCGTTCTCAGAAAAGGACCTACTTGTGTGCTGCTGGAAAGCTTTTTTTTTTTTCTTAAAGTCCTTTAGGAAACATGAAACCTTTTATTAGATCATTTTAATAATCATTTTAAGCTTTCGTCTGCAGGCTTCTATTATTTTTCTGCTTCTTTGCAGAGCTGCTTGAAATTCTGACTTCTCATCTCGACTGAGGAATCTTGTGTCCCAGATGCTTGGAGAATAATGAGAATAATGTGTGAACCTAGTTCAGTCTTTGAGCAGAGCCTCTTAAACAGGTTTCAGTGTGATGCAGGCATGCTATCCATGTCTGGGATGGTGTTATAAAAGAAAGAGAATTTTTATAATTAGGAATAATTCAAATGATACATTTTTCATTGTATCCGTGATGTCACTCTTTCAGTCAACGAAGTTTCTTCATCCATCCATCCCCCCCACTCCCTTCCTTCCTTCCTTCCTTCCTTGCTTCCTTCTTTCCTTCCTTCCGTGAATTATGCACCGTACTAGGAGCTGGGGACATAGAAGTGAAAACTTTATTTCTGGTCCCCAAGGAGCCTGGGATCTAGGGCAGGTAAAAACAAGCCATTAAAGTATGTACAGTGTGTGTCAGTTGTTTAGAGAGGTGTTTATCAGAGGATCCCAAATGAGGGGGATATGCCCAGCCAGCAGAGGGAAATGAAGGCAGGAAAGGCCTTGTGTAGGAGGTGATCGTTGAGCATTGATGTTGTTCACAAGAGATGAAGTGCAGGTGGAGTACAGGGTGAGAGAGGTGGGGAGAGATTAGGCTCTGATGCTGAGATATTTAACCCTCAAAGGTGCTGGGGATCCCTGAAGAGTTTAAGTAGGAAAGTGGTATAATCAGATTGACACTTTATTGTTTGTTATTTTGAATAGAGTACATGGTTTTAAAATTACAAAAAAAATTCTGTAGAAGGGTGTATAGTGAAAAATTTTCCACTTATGTAATAACCTTCCCCTCAGACAACCACTGCATGAGTTTCTTGAATACCTTCCCAGAGCCGTGTTCTGCAAATGTAAGCAAATACAAAAAAATATGTGAATCTATGTTCTCCTGCCCACCTTCTTTTCACGCAAATGATAACACACCATGCTTTCTAGAGTGCACCTTGCTTTGTTCACTTTCCTCTTCATCGTGGTGAGATCTCTCCATATCAATATATTAAAAGTGTCTTTTTATTCCTGTTGTTTTCCTTCTTTTCCTTTTCTTGTGGCTGCCTAATTTTCCATTTTCTGGGTGGCCCACAATTTAGTTAATCATTCCAATATTGAAAAATATTTAGGTTGTTTCCGGTCTTTTTCTGTTCCAAGCAGAGCCTCAGTAAGTTGTGTGGGATACAGAAGACAGATATTTTGAAAAGTTCAGTAGGGGCTTAAATACTTGTATGAATGATTGAAAGGAAGGTTGATGGCTTAGAGAGGAGCCGGAAGAAATGTGAAGGGATGAGACTGGAGGCAAGGAGACAATTGTGAGGCTGCAGCGTTAATCGCGGAAAAGAAAAGGGGAGAGGACAGAGGGATATATATTTAGGATACCCAGTAAAACTGGATGACCGCTGTAATGTTGGATTTCCCAAGTGATGCTGAGGATGGACCTGTGTTTCTTAACTGAAAATTTTCAGTGTGATCCTCAGATCTTATGTTTAGTGCTAGGAAAACATGTGAACAAAGCAGCCTCAGTCGCTGCCCTCTTGGTGTTTAGAGGTTATGTGAAACAGTAGATAGGAACAATTAGAGTTTTAATAAGGTGTTAAATAAGGACAAGACATGGTCCTTTAGTAAACCTTTTAGATTTTCCATTTCAATGATTTAAGTCTTTTCCATTATCATTGGGAACCTAGATTCACTCAGTGGGTTTTTAAATATATTATATATGGGGACTTACCTGGTGGTCCAGTGGTTAAGACTGCGCTTCCACTGCAGGGGGCGCGGGTTGCCCTGGTCGGGGAACTAAGATCCCACATGCCGTGTGGCCAAAAAAAAAAAAAAAAAGTTAAAAAAAAAAATTGTATTTGGCATTTTTATATTTGCTTTTTAAAATAATTTAAAAGAAATATGGACATAATAAAGGACAAAAATGCACAAATGTATAAAGAAGTGGAATATTCTCCCTGCCTCTGCACTGCAGCCGTTAGCAGCTTGGTGACTGTTGCTCCAGACCTGTTTCCATGGCGTGTGCAGATGTGTATTATGTAGCGTTTTTCCTAAAGAAATCACTACCCTAAAGAATTTTCACTTCTTTTTGTGACTAATCATTCATTGGAGTACGCCATGATTTCACTTACTTCACAGTGGCTTTCGTGGCGGAGGTTGGCTCGCTGTTGGGTGCTTACTGTGTGCTGGCGCTCTACACTTGACCCAGGTTCACTCTGGCGGTGACGGCCTGACTTCCCGTGTTTCCCCTTTTGCTGCAGATGGTCCCCATCCCTGCCGGAGTATTTACAATGGGCACAGATGATCCTCAGATAAAGCAGGATGGGGAAGCACCTGCGAGGAGAGTTGCTATTGATGCCTTTTACATGGATGCCTATGAAGTCAGTAATGCTGAATTTGAGAAGTTTGTGAACTCAACTGGCTATTTGACAGAGGTAATGGGGTTGGAATGGGGAGGAAGAACTTTATCAGTTGACCGCTTTTTCCTATGTGCCCAGTGCTGTGACAGGCATTTTCTGTATATTTCATGTAATTTTTGTTCTCATAGCAACCCAGTGAGGCAGCTTATTTTTCAGGTGGCGAACTGGGGATTAGCAAAGTGATTTGCCCCAAGTCCCACAGCTGGTTAGTGGCGGAGCTGGGATTCAGGCCTGGCCAGTGTGACCCCAGGAGCTGTCTTCTTAACCGTTATGCTCTAGTGTGTCAGTGCTTTAATCTTCCAAAGAGCGTCACTGTCCTCTCAGGCTTTTTGAGATGATAGCATGTAAAGTAAGGCCACTTCTCCCTCTCAAAAAATTATAGTTTGGATGTTCCAGAAGCATTGCATAATTCATAAGTAATAGATGCAGAAGTGCAGCTTTTCATTTTTGTGGTTTTATTCCAGTGCCTGACGACTCATAAGCTTTCCTTTGGCAGTTCCAGGCTTTATCCTGTGGTCACTGAATCACAGAGCAAGGTTCTGCAAGTGGATGTTTGTCCTAAACTGGAATAGGAAGAGAGAGGCTTTCTAGTTTATGAAAGTTTCTGTGAGTGTCTAAAATATCCTTGTTATGTAGGTTTCCCATTTTTTTCTTACCAAAGGACTCTACCCTATCCTTGCCTTCAGTTTGTGGAGTCCCTGTCCTTGTTTTTGTTTTTTTCCAGGCCAGAACATCTTCCTTTCTTTAAAAAAAAAATTTCAGAGCGAATGCTGAAAGCAAAACAGCATCCAAATTTGGTTTTGCATTTCTTTGGAATTTCTTAAAATATACAAAGTAGTTGTCTTTTTGTACCTATTTGTAGTAAGAAGTTGCTGTTCCTTTTGTTTCATGAGGATACTCTCAGGTCAGGTTCCTCAGTAGTCTGATGAAGTTAGAAGTGGGCTTCTAAGGCAAGAAGCTTCCCTTAGACTAGGGTTCCCATCAAGACTAGATAGAATAAGCAGAGTTTAGGGCATCTAGGAGCATGGATGGGGAAATACTGCATCTGGATTTCTATTACCCTCTAACTAAAGTTCAGCATTTCCTTCAGTTAGGAATAGACAACATACCACAGTAGTGGCAGCAGTGCCTATGACTTTATCACCAATAGAAATCACAGACATTTTGTATCCCATTATTGTTGTTGCAGAGATCATAAAATATTGTTTGTATTCATCCTCACTTTAGAAATGATAATTATGAGACCTGCCACTAGATCTTATTTAATGTATTATTTATACATATTTATATTTAATGTATAGATATACACATATATGTATATGTTACTATAGCACAAATTTGTTATACTAATATTTCGATATAACTAGTTTTCTTTGTAATTGTATTGATTTTATTTTATACACTTAAACATTTCATTCTGAGAAGGAGATCCTTAAGCTTCACCATACTGCCAAAGGGGTCCAGGGCACAAAAAGGGTTAAAACCCCTGCTTTGGATAAAATACTTCATATTATTATGGCATTCATGTTTCTTTTCTTCCATTTCTCCAACTTCATTTTATATCACATTTCCCTTGCTCACCATGTTCTAGCCCTGCTGTTCTTGTTTCTATTCCTTGCAGACTTGACACTCTTTCCCATCTTGGGGGTGCAGCACATACTTTCCCCCTGCTTGGAATTTCCTGACCCCGTTGCCTGTCCCCCTTTTGCGTGGCTGGCTCCTTCTCATTCTCGAGTCATCTCAGCTTAAATATCCCTCTCAGGGAGGCTTCCTCTGCCCACCCTATCAAAAGGAGGCTTCTCTCTATACTCTCTGCCTTACAGGGTCAAGTAAAGTTGTAATTATATTCTTCCTTTCTTTGTTTGGCTTGACTTTTGTTTGTGGCCCCATACGTGAGTGCTCTAAGGACAGAGACCATGCCTCTGTAATATTGACCTTGTATCTCTGTCATTTAGTCCAAAGCCAGGCATCTGATAGGTGTTTGGTACATGTTGTTGAGTGAAGGAATGGTCTGGGTTCTCAGGCATGGTGATGCCACAAGGGAATACAGAAATAAGAGCTGGGGTGGAGAAAAGATGATGAGCTCTAATCAGCAAAAGGAGTTTGAGGTGCTCATAAGGCTGGAAATACAGGGATCTAGTAGGCCGTTAATATCACGTGGTGAGGAGAGGAGAGGACTGGAGGTGGAGATATGAGCATCATTTGAAATGCCGGTGGTGGTTAAAATCATGGGATTTCAAGAGTTTGTCCAGCAGCAGGTCGGTGTATCTCATCGTGTGATCTCTTAGACCACCTGTATTAGAATCACCAGCTTATCTGTTCACACGGGCAGGTTCCTTGGCCTCACCCCAGACCTACATAATCAGAACCTCTGGGCTTGGGGAGCAGTGCTGTGTAGCTATAACAAGCTGGCCAGGTGGTCTCAACTGCACAAAGGCTGAGGGCTACTGCTGTAGAGTAAGAAGAGCAGAGAGCCAGGGCAGAGTGCTGGGGAGCAACAGTGTCTAAGGGGCAAGAAGAAGAGCCCATCTATTTCAGGAGATGAGAAGGAGTGTGAAATGGAGGAAGAAAACTAGAAGAGTAGAATCATGGAGACCAAGAGACTACATTGGGTGTTTCCAGAACTGGGGTCATATGCAACAAAGAAAACCAGGTAGATATGGACTTGAGACAGTAATGGTAAATAAAAATGATTAAAATACAGATTTCCATCTGGTGCTTGAATTGGCCACTTGAGATGTATAAGCACAGTGGACACCTCAGTGGAGTGTGTCAGAATATCAACAAACAGTGCCATTTACTTCTTTTAGCTAGGTTCCAGGAGCAGAACAAAGGACAAAGGTTGATTATGTAATCTGACATGTAAAGAATCCTGTTATTTTCCAAAGTCATTTGTAATACTTGGGGAGATGTGTTTCCATCAGCAGAAACAACCACAGTCTCAATAGCTAATCTCTTCCAGTCTGCATTCTTATCAGCTAAATGAGCCTTAAATAAAAATGGTCTCTCTAAGTGACAGTAACCTGTTTTAACAGGAAGCCACATGCTTTTAGGTCATTTCTGAATCCTTTGGGAGGTTATAAGACAAATCTAAGTTCATTTGGACAAGAAAAACCCCTTTAGTAGCGTACAGAGAAAATGGCACATGTGAAATATGTTACTACAACCTTTTCTGGATTTTTATTTCCTTCCTTTCCTTTAGGCTGAGAAGTTTGGTGACTCCTTTGTCTTTGAAGGCATGTTGAGTGAGCAAGTGAAGTCTGATATCCAACAGGCAGTAAGTAATGTTTAAACAGGCTCTCATATTTCTCTATTGCTCATTGGAAAGGGCTTGGGTGAAAAATCCAAACTACCAGCCCCCCCACCCCCCCAAAAATAAACGCCTCACCATTTTCCTGCTATAGATTTGCCCGTAGAACAGGCCTATGGGATCAGGGCACCGTATCTTGAGGAAAGTGGCACAAACCTGGGACAGTATCTGAAGTGTTAGGTCTGACGTGAGCTTCTGTCTTGTGCACCTGAGTATAAGTGGAGCTCAGCTGGGCTTTAGACACTTCTGGGTTTCTTTTGCTCTTAGCCATTTCTAGAATGGAGGGTTAAATGTGCATGTTTTTTACTTCTATTCTTAAAGTCTTGGTTTCATCAGGTTCTGGTATGGAGAAAGAGCTTCCTATTTAAACATTCCTGAATTCACTTGATCAGAGTAGTAGTTATGAAAGGGGCCCTTTGCTGTGGATGTACACAGGAAATTGAACCCAGGACCTGGTCCTTACCATCGAGGGTGTACCTTCTCTCATAAAGGGGTCCAGGGAAATCATGGAGACTGGACTAGGTCTCCATAAGCCCCTGTGTGGTGAGTGGAACTTGGGATTTCTGTTCCAGACATTTTAGTTGGCTTGTGTATATTTGAGAATTTGTCCACTCAAATGTCTCATGAGAAAGCAAAATATACAAGGAAAGGAGTATGGGTAAGCTGGGAAGCTGAGGGTTTGCAAAACAAGGATGACTGAGGACACAGAAGAAGCAGGAGGTGGGAAGAGAGGAAAGGAAGTATGAGGTAGAAGATGAGGTAGAAGCAGATTTGCTCTCAAGTCATTTATAGGAGAGTCAGGCCACTTTTATGTATGTATTTTAGAAAAATGTTTTAAAAACATGACTGAATTCCATCTGAATTTCAGAGCTTTCTTTGCTTGCTACAAGTTTATATTATAAGTCTATTATATAACCTGATTACCCCCACCTTTTTTTTAAAGGGCTTTGAGGTCAGATTGGCTTAGTGTTGATGAGCCAGTAGCTCAGGATGTGGTGCCTTGTTTTATGGTGGAGAGTTCAGCTGGGGGAGGGCCTTTGCATTTATTTTTGTAATTTGTGCTTTCGGATACCAGGCCTCCTGTCACTTGAGAACCTCTGAGCCCATTAGGCATAAAGGCAGAGGCAGAGGATTACTGGGCTCTGACGGTGCCCTCTTAAGTCCATAGTGAAGTGTGTGTGCTGGTAACTAGGATGAAGATAAGCAGCTCTTACCGGGTCGTAGTGTTGGTCTCTCGCTTAAATGCTCATAATGGAAAAGCAGACCTTTTAAGCATGTTTAGAAAGGGTTGGAACAAGTGAAATGAATCTGTTGGTGATCTGAGAGAGCTAAGTTTTTGTTTTTAGGGCTTGGCCTACCCTAATGCACCAGACCTGTTTTTAACCCAGTGTTTCCAGAAGTGTAGGATAGGAGATGGTCCATGAGGTGACTTGAAGTGAAGCAGGTGACTTAAGCTGGTACATGGCCAAACGTAAGAGAATCCTGAATCACATTGTCTCAGGGCTCTTTCAAGGCCTGATTAAGTTGAGAAGAAAGTCTCATTTGAGCGCTGGCCTGTCACTAACACTCAGCGGCACTTGTTAATCTCCTTTTTAACACAGAAAATAGGCCTCAGAACCTTCCTCAGGCTTCAGTGGCTGGCTGGAATTTAATAATATGGTTTATGTTTGTGTACATTTTTTTTTTTTTAAACATCTTTATTGGGGTATAATTGCTTTACAATGGTGTGTTAGTTTCTGCTTTATAACAAAGTGAATCAGTTATACATATACATATGTTCCCATATGTCTTCCCTCTTGCGTCTCCCTCCCTCCCACTCTCCCTATCCCACCCCTCCAGGCTGTCACAAAGCACCGAGCTAATATCCCTGTGCCTTGCGGCTGCTTCCCCCTAGCTATCTACCTTACTACGTTTGTTAGTGTGTATATGTCCATGACTCTCTCTCGCCCTGTCAAAGCTCACCCTTCCCCCTCCCCATATCCTCAAGTCCGTTCTCCAGTAGGTCTGCGTCTTTATTCCTGTCTTACCCCTAGGTTCTTCATGACATTTTTTTCCCCCTTAAATTCCATATATATGTGTTAGCATACGGTATTTGTCTTTTTCTTTCTGACTTACTTCACTCTGTATGACAGACTCTAGGTCTATCCATCTCATTACAAATAGCTCAATTTCATTTCTTTTTAAGGCTGAGTAATATTCCATTGTATATATGTGCCACATCTTCTTTATCCATTCATCCGATGATGGGCGCTTAGGTTGTTTCCATCTCCGGGCTATTGTAAATAGAGCTGCAATGAACATTTTGGTACATGACTCTTTTTGAATTTTGGTTTTCTCAGGGTATATGCCCAGTAGTGGGATTGCTGGGTCATATAGTAATTCTATTTGTAGTTTTTTAAGGAACCTCCATACTGTTCTCCATAGCGGCTGAACCAATTCACATTCCCACCAGCAGTGCAAGAGTGTTCCCTTTTCTCCACACCCTCTCCAGCATTTATTGTTTCTAGATTTTTTGATGATGGCCATTCTGACTGGTGTGAGATGATATCTCATTGTAGTTTTGATTTGCATTTCTCTAATGATTAATGATGTTGAGCATTCTTTCATGTGTTTGTTGGCAGTCTGTATATCTTCTTTGGAGAAATGTCTATTTAGGTCTTCTGCCCATTTTTGGATTGGGTTGTTTGTTTTTTTGTTATTGAGCTGCATGAGCTGCTTGTAAATTTTGGAGATTAATCCTTTGTCAGTTGCTTCATCTGCAAATATTTTCTCCCATTCTGAGGGTTGTCTTTTGGTCTTGATTATGGTTTCCTTTGCTGTGCAAAAGCTGTTTGTGTACATTTTATTTATTTACTTTTAAAATTTTTATTGGAGTATGGTTGCCTTACAATGTTGTGTTAGTTTCTGCTGTACAGCAAAGTGAATCAGCTACACGTATACATATATCCCCTCTTTTTTGGATTTCCTTCCTATTTAGATCTCCACACAGCATTGAGTAGAGCTCCCTGTGCTATGCAGTAGGTTATCATTAGTTATCTATTTTATACATAGTAGTGTATATATGTCAATCCCAATCTCCCAATTCATCCCACCCTCCCTTTCCCCTCTTGGTGTCCATATGTTTGTTCCCTACATCCGTGTCTCTATTTCTGTTTTGCAAATAGGTTCATCTGTATGTACATTTTAAATGTGATTATTTTATAAGATTGTTTACTTTCACATAGTTGTTTTAGATGTTTACTATCGTGTAATTATTTTAAATGTTTCATATAATTATTTAAAATAAATGGCATTATTTTAAATGTCATAAATGTTCTCTTACGATAGGTAACACTAGTGATATAACTTTTCCTTATTAGAAAAAGGCTTTTTATTGTAAAAGAAAAGTCAAATACAGAACATCGCGCAAAGCAAATGTGTAGCTTTACTGTGTTATTTTTAAACAAACATGATCGTAACCTTCCCTTAAGTCAAGAATTAGGATTTTGCTCCCTGCCCCAGTGATCCCATCCATGAGCCACATTCTTATCATCACCCCCTCTGTCCCTGAAGTAGCCACTGTCTTGCTTTTTAAAGTAGATGCTTCCCTGCATTTCTTTATAGTAATATTGCCAGGTATGCATCTCAAGACTACCAATGTTTATTCTTGTCTATTTAAAGGAAATTTGTGTCTTTTAAGACTCTTTTAATCAATGGATTTCCCTTCCATTACTCTGCTCCTCCCCAGCCCCTGGCCCTTGCCCCCCTTTTTTTCCCTAACAATTTATCTGTGGAAGAATCCAGGTTGTTTTAGCGGTAGGCTTTCCCACAGTCTGAATTTTGCTGTCTGCACTGTCCCAGTACAGCTCACCTGTCCTCTCTGTCCTGCAAGTTGGTAGCTGGATCGCCAGGCCTGATCAGACTCATGTTTGGACCCTATGGCAAGACCTCAGATAGTGACGTGTTCTTTCACTACGAGGCACCTAATGTCTTCTTCTCCCTCTTTTTGTGATGTTACCTGCTGTTAGTGCTCAGTGCCTAGACCCATTAATTCACTGGGAGTGGGAAGATTCTGATAATCTAATAGGTTTTTTTTCATTTATTAATTGAGATACTTTTATAAAGAGATGGTTGCCTCGTCTGCTATTTTCTTTTTTTTTTTAAGTGACCAATTAGGTTTCTTTTAAAAAAAATTAAACATTTAAAGAATATTGTAAATTACATGCAGTTGTAAGAAATAATACAGAGATCCTGTGCACCTTCCCCCCAGTTTCCTTCAATGATAACATCTTGTGTAACTATAGTACAGCTTTACAACCAGGAAACTGACACAACCCACTTACCTTTGTCTGGTTTTAGCAGTTTTATATGTATTCATTTGTATGTGTGTATTTAGTTGTATGCAGTTTTATCACAAATGTAGATTTGTATAATCACCAGATTAAAAAATTATCTTCATGAACCTATGGATTTAAAAATATTTTATGGGTTTTATTCACTTGGAATCATGATACCTTTTGAATGTCAAAGTTTCCTATTTTGGGGTATTGAGTGCCTCTTTAAGTTCTTGTGAGTTCTTTTTTCCTTCTCTTTTTAAAACAGCTTTATTGAGATATTTATTATCCCACAGAATTCACCATTTAAGTGCACAATTTATTCAGCTTTTTCTGGTGCATTTATAGAGTCGTGCAGCCGTCACCACCATCCCAGTGCAAAACATATCCACCAGCCCAAAAGGAACCATGTGCCCATTTGCAGTCCCTCCTCATTCCCACCCCGAGCCTTAAGCAACTGTCCTGAGTCCTTTTGGAGTAACCCTAGTCGTCTTTCAGTGCTTCCTTGCTTTCTATAATGACCCCCTGACCTGGAATCAGCCATTTATTTAAGAAACACTAGCACCTTTTAGTAGAAAATAGTATTCCAGGACCCTGTCTAGGTTCTAGGTGTGCTCATTGCCTAAGGTTGGTCATTGTTTCTAGGCCTCTTCAGTGGGCAGAGCTATGATAAAATGCTCTATGAGTTCATACCGATGTTTCTAGGTTAGGGTTTATAACTTAGCCTGTTTTTGTATTACATGTATCTCCTTCCTTCCACATCAAGGATCCTGGTTCTCAAGGACACAGGGGATGATAGAATCAGAATAACCTATAATTACTCATTTATTTTATCCCAGCTCTTATACATGGTAGTCTCAAAATAACAAGACTAATGCTACCATCACCAATGGAATTACTGAGACCAGGTCAAAAAAAAAAAATAGCTTTTACATTTGCATTTCCTGTTTCTCTCCCAGTTTTAAAATTGTCGTACTATTTCTGTATTATCAGAGCATGTGTCCATTACATAGAGTACTCACTTCCACAAGTAACTATATGTTTAATGCTTTCTATGTTCAATGTCTCTCTAGTCATTTGGATTAATGAAGCTTTTTCTCTTCTAGATTCTTAAGGAAATGGTCTTGGGGACAGTATTGCCTAGTTTTTGCATATTGTTGACAGTTTGTTATTGCCCGTTAGACTTTAAAGTCAGTTCTGCTGGATATGAAATCTGGTTCACTTTTGTTTTTCTTGAGTATCTTATATATGTTATTTTGTTTTCTCTTGGAATAGGCATTACTGTTGAAAGTCTGATGATAGTCAAATTTTCTTTCCCTTGAAAGCTACTTGTTGTTTCTGCCTAGATACCGAAGGATTTTTTTTTTCTTTTTCTTTAGTATCTAGTGATTTTACCAGAATATATCTTGGTGTTTCTTTGTGGGTCAGTATTCTCAGGTATGGGGTGTGTTCTTTTAATATGTAGCTTCAAAAATTTTTTTTCTAATTTCAGGAAATTTTTCTTAAAGTTTTTGCTATTTTTTTCTGTGCCCTTACTTTTTTTTTCTTCTTTAGGAATTCTTAAGATATCTGTTTGTAGGATTCATTTTCAGTGTTTATCACTTTTGAATATTTCTCTTTTTTTTAAATTAAATTCTTCCTTTTCATCTTCTTTGTCCCTTAAGTATTCTTGTATTCATTTCTGAACTGACTTTTTCTTTTGTTTTAGTTGTTTCTTGAGTTCTCTACCTCATCTGAGTTTGCTGATTCTGATTTATTCTCAGGAATCATTTTCTTAATTCCGCTGACCTCATTTTTTTTTTTTTTTTTTTTTTTTTTTTACGGTACGCGGGCCTCTCACCGCTGTGGCCTCTCCCGCCGCGGAGCACAGGCTCCGGACGCGCAGGCCCAGCGGCCACGGCCCACGGGCCCAGCCACTCTGTGGCATATGGGATCCTCCCGGACCGGGGCACGAACCCGCGTCCCCTGCATCGGCAGGCGGACCCTCAACCACTGCGCCACCAGGGAAGCCCCCTGACCTCATTTTGAAATGGCCTGCTGCAGGCTTATTTTGAGCATGACTTAACCTTTAGAAGGAGGCGTGGCCCAGGGTAGCTTCTGTAACTTCACAGAACTCTTTCTTCAGTTGTACTCACATAGGCTTAAAAAGTATGGCCTCCTGGAACTTCCCTGGTCGTCCAGTGGTTAAGACTCCGTGCTTCCACTGCAGGGGGCACAAGTTCGATCCCTGGTTGGGGAACTAAGATCCCACATGCCCTGCGTCCAAAAAAAAAAAAAAGTCCTCCTGCTTCCTCAGATTGCCGGCATCTCTCCCCCTCCACTCCTTCTCCTTTTCTCTCTTGTCCCTTGTTTTCTGGAGTTTGATTTCATGCTCTGAGGTTTCTCCTTGGTGAGGGTCTCTTTTCTGGAAGGGAACCCTGGCAGGTCAGTGTAAAGAATTCATAGGGCAAGACTGTTCGAAGGCCTTTATACTCTCTCACTGTGGGCCCCTTACATACACTCACCAGCAGAGTGGGCAGAATTCCTCCCCGTTTTCAGTGCTTTCTCACACTGTAATTCTCTGCTTTCCAGTGATACCCATTGGCTACTTTGGGATTTTCCTCGTCACATCTCTGATGACTTGCTGTTTCTTCTGCTTTCTCCTGCCCAGCCATAGGCATCATGCAGGTTGTATGGCTATTGGCAGTTTTTCCTCACCTACTTGTATTCTGGCTTTGATTAAGTACCCTGTCACATAGATTGGCTCTGCATGTTGTTCTTGGGTTTTTGGTGTTGTTTTCCAGTGGTTATCTAGTTGTTCTGTCTTGTTTTTTTTTGTTTTTTGTTTTTTCCGTACGCGGGCCTCTCACTGTTGTGGCCTCTCCCGTTGCGGAGCACAGGCTCCGGACACGCAGACTCAGCGGCCATGGCTCACGGACCCAGCCGCTCCGTGGCATGTGGGATCTTCCCGGACCGGGACACGAACCCGTGTCCCCTGCATCGGCAGGCGGACTCTCAACCACTGCGTCACCAGGGAAGCCCTGTTTTTTAATGTATACAGTTTTGAGGCAAAACATGGATCTGGCTCTCAGGGTTTGCTTGTAAAGATAAACTGTGAATTTAATGGTTAAAAATAGAGTACATGTGCATGCTGGAATTTTCTTATTCGTGATTATTCTTTGGATGCTGAATTTGAAACAGGGTCTTAAAAGCTATAGATATCAAATCCTAGAAAGGATTAAGGTTGTCGTGTTGTTGATTTTGTTGGTTTGGGGGTATTTTACCCTAGAAAAATTATTGTTGAAAAGGATGGTATTTAAAATATTTAATTTCTAAAAAGTATGTTTCATTTTTTTACTTGTGTCATTAATGTATCTCATAAATCTTTGACAGAGGAATGGCTGTGGGGTGGGAGAAAACAGTTCCTCTTGATGGGAGCCTGAGAAACAATGATCACCTATTGGTTTGTAATTTGGTACTTTCAAAGTTGTTAACAGTTTAAGGAAACAAATTCCTGAATAAGTGTCCTCCATAAAGGAGGATGGGAGGCTATTTTGAGATGTTATTTTCAACTGAAAGCCAATTTCAGCGAGGATTCAGAATTACCAAGGCTGCTGCTTCTTTTTCTTCTTTTTTGAGTAAAAAAAAAAAACAATGTGTAAAAAAACAATGTGTCTTCTGCCTAAAGGACATCCTTTGGTAAATGTTTTTGTCATTAATTGTCTTAAAATATCTTTATTTTGCTTCATTACTGAAAGATATTTTCACCAAGTAAAAATTTTAGGTTGGCAGTTATTTCCTGTCAGTACACCATAGGGCTTATTTCACTGTCTTCTGGCTTTTGTTGTTGCCATTCAAAAGTCAGCCGTCAGGAACATCTCTTGCTCTTCCCCTGTAGGTGATTGGACTCTGCCTGCTTTTAAAACTGTCTCCTGTCTTTGTTATTCTACAGTGTCACTATGGTATGTCTAGGTGTTGATTTCTTTCATTTTTCCTGCTTGAGTTTTATTGGGCTTCCTGGGTCTCAGGAGTGGTGTTTTTAAAACAAATCTGGATTATTCTTTTTTTTTTTTTTTAATTTATTTTTTAGGCCACACCAAGTGGCATGTGGGATCTTAGTTCCCTGACCAGGGATCGAACCTGTGCCCCCTGCAGTGGAAGTGCAGAGTCCTAACCACTGGACCACCTGGGAATTCCCTGGATTATTCTTTTTTTGGGGGGAGGGAGAAAAGAATGTTGTCTTTTTTTTTATTTTTATTTTTATACAGCAGGTTCTTATTACTCATCAGTTTTATACACATCAGTGTATACATGTCAATCCCAATCGCCCAATTCATCACACCACGACCCTCACCCCCCTGCAGCTTTCCCCCCGTGGTGTCCATATGTTTGTTCTCTACATCTGTGTCTCAATTTCTGCCCCGAAAACTGGTTCATCTGTACCATTTTTCAAGGTTCCACATATATGCGTTAATATACGATATTTGTTTTTCTCTTTCTGACTTACTTCACTCTGTATGACAGTTTCTAGATCCATCCACGTCTCTACACATTACCCAATTTCATTCCTTTTTATGGCTGAGTAATATTCCATTGTATATATGTACCACATCTTCTTTATCCATTCATCTGTCGAGGGGCATTTAGGTTGCTTCCATGACCTGGCTATTGTACATAGTGCTGCAATGAACATTGGGGTTCATGTGTTTTTGAATTATGGTCTTCTGTGGGTATATGCCCAGTAGTGGGATTGCTGGATCATATGGTAATTCTATTTTTAGTTTTTTAAGGAACCCTCCACCCTGTTCTCCATAGTGGCTGTATCAGTTTACATTCACACCAACAGTGCAAGAGGGTACCCTTTTCTCCACACGCTCTCCAGCATTTGTTGTTTGTAGATTTTCTAATGAAGCCCATTCTAACTAGTATAAGGTGATACCTCATTGTAGTTTTGATTTGCATTTCTCTAATAATTAGTGATGTTGAGCAGCTTTTCATGTGCTTCTTGGCCATCTGTATGTCTTCTGTGGAGAAATGTCTATTTAGGCCTTCTGCCCATTTTTTGATTGGGTTGTTTGTTTTTTTAATATCGAGCTGCATGAGCTGTTTATATATTTTGGAGATTAATCCTTTGCCCATTGATTCGTTTGCAAATATTTTCTCCCATTCTGAGGGTTGTCTTTTCATCTTGTTTATGGTTTCCTTTGCTGTGCAAAAGCTTTGAAGTTTCATTAGGTCCTATTTGTTTATTTTTGTTTTTATTTTCATTACTCTAGGAGGTGGATCAAAAAAGATCTTGCTGTGATTTATGTCAAAGAGTGTTCTGCCTATGTTTTCCTCTAAGAGTTTTATAGTGTCCAGTCTTACATTTATGTCTCTAATCCATTTTGAGTTTATTTTTGTGTATGGTGTTAGGGAGTGTCTAATTTCATTCTTTTACATGTAGCTGTCCAGTTTTCCCAGCACCACTTATTGAAGAGACTGTCTTTTCTCCATTTTATATCTTTGCCTCCTTTGTCATAGATTAGTTTACCATATGTGCGTGGGTTTATCTCTGGGCTTTCCATCTTGTTCCATTGATCTGTGTTTCTGTTTTTGTGCCAGTACCATATTGTCTTGATTACTGTAGCTTTGTAGTATAGTCTGAACTCAGGGAGTCTTATTCCTCCGGCTCCGTTTTTTTCCCTAAAGACTGCTTTGGCTATTCGGGGTCTTTTGTCTCTTCATACAAATTTTAAGATTTTTTCTTCTAGTTCCGTAAAAAATGCCATTGGTAATTTGATAGGGATTGCATTGAATCTGTACATTGCTTTGCGTAGTATAGTCATTTTCACAATATTGATTCTTCCAATCCAAGAACATGGTATATCTCTGCATCTGTTGGTATCATCTTTAATTTCTTTCATCAGTGTCCTATAGTTTTCTGCATACAGGTCTTTTGTCTCCCTAGGTAGCTTTATTCCTAGGTATTTTGTTCTTTTTGTTGCAATGGTAAATGGGAGTGTTGCCTTAATTTCCCTTTCAGATATTTCATCATTAGTGTATAGGAATGCAGGAGATTTCTATGCATTAATTTTGTATCCTTCAACTTTACTGAATTCACTGATTAGCTGTAGTAGTTTTCTGGTGGCATCTTTAGGATTCTCTATGTATAGTATTGTGTCATCTGCAAACAGTGACAGTTTTACTTCTTCTTTTCCAATTTGTATTCCTTTTATTTCTTTTACTTTTCTGATTGCCATGGCTAGGACTTCCAAAACTATGTTGAATAATAGTGGTGAGAGTGGACATCCTTGTCCTGTTCCTGATCTCACAGGAAATGCTTTCAGTCTTTCACCATTGAGAATGATGTTTGCCATGGGTTTGTCATATATGGCCTTTATTATGTTGAGGTAGATTCCCTCTACGCCCACTTTCTGGAGAGTTTTTATCATAAATGGGTGTTGAATTTTGTCAAAAGCTTTTTCTGCATCTATTGAGATGGCCAAATGGTTTTTATTCTTCAATTTGTTAATATGGTGTATCACATTGATTGATTTGCGTATATTGAAGAATGCTTGCATTCCTGGGATAAATCCCGCTTGATCATGGTGTATGATCCTTTTAATGTGTTGTTGGATTCTGTTTGCTAGTATTTTGTTGAGGATTTTTGCATCTATATTCATGAGTGATATTGGTCTGTAATTTTCTTTTTTTGTAGTATCTTTGTGTGGTTTTGGTATCAGCGTGATGGTGGCCTCATAGAATGAGTTTGGGAGTGTTCCTTCCTCTGCAATTTTTTGGAAGAGTTTGAGAAGGGTGGGTGTTAGCTCTTCTCTAAATGTTTGGTAGAATTCGCCTGTGAAGCCATCTGGTCCTGGACTTTTGTTTGCTGGAAGACTTTTAATCACAGTTTCAATTTCATTACTTGTGATTGGTCTGTTCATATTTTCTATTTCTTCCTGGTTCAGTCTTGGAAGGTTATACCTTTCTAAGAATTTGTCCATTTCTTCCAGGTTGTCCATTTTATTGGCATAGAGTTGCTTGTAGTAGTCTCTTAGGATGCTTTGTATTTCTGCGGTGTCTGTTGTAACTTCTTTTTCATTTCTGATTTTACTGATTTGAGTCCTCTCCCTCTTTTTCTTGATGAGTCTGGCTAATGGTTTATCAATTTTCTTTATCTTCTCAAAGAACCAGCTTTTAGTTTTATTGATCTTTGCTATTGTTTTCTTTGTTTCTATTTCATTTATTTTTGCTCTGATCTTTATGATTTCTTTCCTTCTGCTAACTTTGGGTTTTGTTTGTCCTTCTTTCTCTAGTTCCTTTAAGTGCAAGGTTAGATTATTTCTTTGAGATTTTTCTTGGTTCTTGAGGGAGGCTTGTACAGCTATAAACTTTCCTCTTAGAACTGCTTTTGCTGAATCCCGTAGGTTTTGGAATGTCGTGTTTTCATTGTCATTTGTTTCTAGGTATTTTTTGATTTCCTCTTTGATTTCTTCAGTGATCTCTTGGTTATTTAGTAACATAGTGTTTAGCCTCCATGTGTTTGTGTTTTTTACATTTTTTCCCCTATGATTCATTTCTAATCTCATAGCGTTGTGGTCAGACAGATGGTTGATATGATTTCAATTTTCTTAAATTTACTGAGGCTTGATTTGTGACCCAAGATGGGATCTATCCTGGAGAATGTTCTGTGCGCACTTGAGAAGGAAGTGTAATCTGCTGTTTTTGGATGGAATATCCTATAAATATCAATTAAATCTATCTGGTCTATTGTGTCATGTAAAGCTTCTGTTTCCTTATTTATTTTCATTTTGGATGATCTGTCCATTGGTGTAAGTGAGGTGTTAAAGTCCCCCACTATTATTGTGTTACTGTTGATTTCCTCTTTTATAGCTGTTAGCCGTTGCCTTATGTATTCAGGTTCTCCTATGTTGGGTGCATATATATTTATAATTGTTATATCTTCTTCTTGGATTGATCCCCTGATCATTTTGTAGTAGCCTTCCTTGTCTCTTGTAACATTCTTTATTTTAAAGTCTATTTTTTCTGATATGAGTATTGCTACTTGAGCTTTCTTTTGATTTCCATTTGCATGGAATATCTTTTTCCATCCCCTCACTTTCAGTCTGTATGTGTCCCTAGGTCTGAAGTGGGTCTCTTGTAGACAGCATATATATGGGTCTTGTTTTTGTATCCATTCAGCAAGCCTGTGTCTTTTGGTTGGAGCATTTAATCCATTCACGTTTAAGGTAATTATCAATATGTATGTTCCTATTACCATTTTCTTAATTGTTTTGCATTTGTTTTTGTAGGTTGTTTTCTTCTCTTCTGTTTCCCACTTAGAGAAGTTCCTTTAGCTTTTGTTGTAGAGCTGGTTTGGTGGTGCTGAATTATCTTAGCTTTTGCTTGTCTGTAAAGCTTTTGATTTCTCCATCGAATCTGAATGAGATCCTTGCTGGGTAGAGTAATCTTGGTTGTAGGTTCTAACATATCATCACTTTAAGTATATCATGCTACCCCCTTCTGGCTTATAGAGTTTCTGCTGAGAAATCAGCTGTTAACCTTATGGGAGTTCCCTTGTATTTTATTTGTCCTTTTTCCTTTGCTGCTTTCAGTAATTTTTCTTTGTCTTTAATTTTTGCCAATTACATTACTATGTGTCTTGGCGTGTTTCTCCTTGGGTTTATCCTGTATGGGACTCACTGCGCTTCCTGGACTTGGGTGGCTATTTCCTTTCCCATGTTAGGGAAGTTTTCAACTATAATCTCTTCAAATATTTTCTTGGGTCCTTTCTCTCTCTTCTCCTTCTGGGACTCCTATGATGTGAATGTTGTTGCGTTTAATGTTGTCCCAGAGGTCTCTTAGGCTGTCTTCATTTCTTTTCATTCTTTTTCCTTTATTCCGTTCCACAGCACTGAATTCCACCATTGTGTCTTCAGGGTCACTTGTCCATTCTTGTGCCTCAGTTATTCTGCTATTGATTCCTTCTAGTGTAGTTTTCATTTCATTTATTGTATTGTTCATCTCTGTTTGTTTGTTCTTTAATTCTTTTAGGTCTTTGTTAAATATTTCTTGCATCTTCTCGATCTTTGCCTCCATTGTTTTTCTGAGGTCCTGGATCATCTTCACCATCATTATTCTGAGTTCTTTTTCTGGAAGGTTGCCTATCTCCACTTCATTTAGTTGTTTTTCTGCGGTTTTATCTTGTTCCTTCATCTGGTACATAGCCCTCTGCCTTTTCATGTTGTCTATCTTTCTGTGAATGTGGTTTTTTTTGTGTGTGTGTGAATGTGGTTTTTGTTCCACAGGCTGCAGGATTGTAGTTCTTCTTGCTTCTGCTGTCTGTCCTCTGGTCGATCTCTGGATTATTCTTAACACTCATGTTTTTTGTTTTTTGTTTTTTTTTAAGTAGTTTGGCTTTAAAAGAATTTTTTTAATGTTTTTTAAAAAGTTTTTATTTATTTATTTTTGGCTGCATTGGGTCTTTGTTGCTGCGTGTGGGCTTTCTCCAGTTGCACTGAGCGGGGGCTGCTCTTCATTTCAGCGCATGAGCTTCTTACTCTGGTGGCTTCTCTTGTTGTGAAGCACAGGCTCTAGGTGTGCGGGCTTCAGCAATTGTGGCATGCAGGCTCAGTAGTTGTGGCTTGCAGGCTCTAGAGCGCAGGCTCAGTAGTTGTGGCCTGCATATAATTTTTGCTTGCAGCACTCATACATATTTTTTATAATTTAAAGGAGAAAGTAATCTATTATATTTACCCAAACTATTTCTGTTGCTCTTCCTTCATTCCTGAAGTTCCATGTTTCCCTTCACCTTAAAAAACTTCTTTTAGTGTTTGTTTTAGAGCAAGTCTTATGGTGATGAATTCTCTTAGTTTCTCTTCATCTGCAAATGTCTTTATTTCACCTTCATTCTTGAATGCTATTTTCACTGGATACACAGTCCTGGGTTGACAGTTCTTTGCTTTCATCACTTCAAAAATATTTTGCTCTTTTCTGTTCATGTGGTTTCTAATAACAGTCATTTGAATCACTGTTCTCTCATATGTATTGTGTCACTTTTTTTCCCTGGCTTCTTTCAAGATTTAAAAATTGTTTTGTCTGCAGTAGTTTGATTATGCTTTTGGACATTGTTTTCTTAGAGATTATCCTGTTTGGGGTTTGTTGAGATACTTGTGTCTGTAAATTTGTGTCTTTAACCATATTTGGGGGAGTTTTTAGCCATGATTCCAAATATTTTTTCAACACCAATGTTGTCTCTCATTTTGGGATACCAATGCATGAATGTTAGACCTTTGATTATCTGAGAGGTGCCTTAGGCTTTGTTCACTGTTTAAAAAATTTTTTTCTCTATTCTTAGTTTGTGTACTTTCTTTTGATATGTCTTCAAGTTTCCTATTTTCTCTGTCATTTTCATTCTGCTCTTGAGCCTGTCCAGTGAATTTTGATTTTCATATATTGTATTTTGCAATTCTAAAGTTTCCTTTTTAAAAATAGCTCCTGCTTCTCTGTTGAGAATGAATGCCTGTCTTTTCATTCATTTCAAGAGCATTCATCTTTACCTCATAGCTGATGGTTATAATAGCTGCTTTGGTCTTTGTCTGATAATTCCAATATCTGGGTCATCTTGGGGTTGACACCTGTTCATTTTCTTTTCCCTTCAGTATTGGGACTCTGGGTCCTGTTATAATGCTCTGGAGAAAGTTGACTTTTTTTGAGGCAATCAACCTGATAACCTCATTAAGTACAGATCTGAAGTTTTGTCTTGCCTACTGCTAGTAGTGATTTTGTAGCTCTGTTCATTCATCCCTTTCATGCTAGCATAGCACTGTAGTTATTTTTTTCTTTGTCGTAACTAGCATTTTACTTTTTTAAATTGAATTATATTTGATTTACAATGTTGTGTTAATTTCTGCTGTCCAGCAAAGTGATTCAGTTATACATATATATATATATATATATATATTGCTTTTCATATTCTTTTCCATTATGGTTTATCACATTTTACTTGTTTAATCAATTTCTTGCAGTTGATTAAAGGCATAATAATGCCTACCTAGTAGAGTATTGTAAAGACCAAATGAAATAATATACACAGAATCACCTAGTAGTACAATATCTAGCACATAAAGAGCCTTTTAATAAATGTTGTTATTCTGGTTTCTTCAAATGCACTATCTCTTTGCCTGGCCTAATTGAAAATTTATTTAAATCTTCTTCGCTTCACTCTTGCCCATTTTCATGAATTGGAAATGCCACATAAAGTGTTCTACCAAATTACAATGATATTTTCAAAGGATTTGCTATTGTGGAATAAAGCCTCTTGGATTGTCTCAGAGTCCTTGACTGGAGGAATATACAAGTGATAAATCTGTTTTTGGTGGGAGAGGGAGGTAAAATATATATATAACATAAAATTTATCATTTTAATTATTTTTAAACGGGTAATTCATTGACATCATGTACATTCCCAATGTTGTGCAACCCTCAATCACCACTGTGCATTTCCCGAGCTTGTTCACCCTCCCAAACAGAAACTCTGTACCATTAAACAATAATTTTTCATTCTCTCCTCCCCTAGCCCCTGGTAACCTTTTTTCTACTTTGTGTCTCTTTTAATTACTCTATTCTAAGTGCCTCATAGATGGAATCATACAATATTTGTCCTTTTATGATTGGCTTATTTCACTTACCATAATGTCTTCAAGGTTCATTCGTGTTGTAGCATGTATCAGAATTTCGCATGTATCAGAATTTCATTTCTTGATAAACAACAAGGCCCTGCTGATTAGCACAGGGAAACGTATTCAGTATTCTGTGATAAACCATAATGAATATAAAAAAAGAATGTATATATATGTATAACTGAATCACTTTGCTGTACAGTAGAAATTAACTTTGTAAATCAACTATACTTCAATAAAAAAAAGAATTTCATTCCTTTTTAAGGCTGAATAATATTCCAGTGTCTCTGTATACTGCATTTTGTTTAATCATCTGTCAGTGGATGTTTGGGTTGTTTTCAGCTTTTGCGTATTGTGAATAATGCTGCCATGAGCATTGGTGTACAAGTATCTGGCTGAGTCCCTGCTTTCAATTCTTTTGCGTACATACAGTAACGTATCTTTTTTTTGGATTCATGCCTCCTTGATTGTCTGCCATCCATCAGTGGGGTCTGTTTTTTGACTTCTTCTAGTGATAGAAATGAGTCTAGCTCCCTCTGTTTGAAGATTTGCTTTTTGGCATAAAATATGGGCTGTTTGTTTAGCAAACCATCAGAAATGTCCTACTGTCTTCTAGGTACTGTGCTATTCCTGAGAATACAGCGATGAAACATAACTTCCCTGTCTTTTAGCTGTGCAAAGTCTAAGGGATACAGTAACATCAACTCTGAACTGATATGCGGTGTTTCTATTGTTTTGTTTTGTTTTTCTGCGGTACGTGGGCCTCTCATTGTTGTGGCCTCTCCCGTTGCGGAGCACAGGCTCCGGACGCGCAGGCTCAGCGGCCATGACTCACGGGCCCAGCCACTCCGCAGCATGTGGGATCTTCCCAGACTGGGGCTCGAACCCGCGTCCCCTGCATCGGCAGGCGGACTCTCAACCACTGCGCCATCAGGGTGTGTCTTTTTTTTTTTCTGATTTATGACTTTTTAATAGAGAAATAAAAATGAAAACACGTATCTCATCTGTTTAAAAATTCTTGAAAAGAATGAGAGTGTATGAAGTCCATCCTATTCTGTAGTGGAAGTACATCAGCAGGTGCTGTGATAAAGAGAAGTGGTGAGGAGTTGGGGGAGATGCCAGGAAAGCTGAATTTGCTAGGTTGATCAGAGAAGGCCTGTGTGAGGAAGAGCCATTTTAGGGAAGCCTTGCAGGTGAGGAAGAACTCATCTTGGGATGAACTAGAGCACAGTGTCTGGTGGAGGGCCTACTATGTCCGGATGTGTTGACCATCCGCCTTCAGCTTTACATGGTCAGGACTCAGCTAAGCTTACTCTGGGAAGTCCATTTGAAATGCCCTTCCGTTGTCCCACATTCCAGATTTAGATGCTTCCATTTATTTGTTCTTATGGCTTCTTGTGCCTTCCTTTTATGTCATTTACCTCCCCTATAATTATTTGTGTAGGTGTTTGTTGAATGCCCTTTGCTTTACCTGATATGTCCTGTGATGGTGGGTGGGGATGCTTCTGTATTATTCACAATATCCCCAGCCTAGTAACTGTCACTTAATAAGCACTTAATAAATATTTGTCGAAAAATGAAAGAATGCCATTTGGGTTATCACCTGGGGGAGCATTAGTTTTTGAGGGCTGAGGGGCTCAGACCTGGTATGACCTGTCTTATGTTGGAAAGGCAGCTTTTCCTTGGCACGAGAACACTGATCCAATCAATAGGGTTAAGGTCGGTTCACAGTAACTGAAGAGTTTTGGCAAGAGTGATCCAGGGCTGGCTGATTGGATAAGAAGGAAACATGGTCAGACAACCGTATTTTATGTCTGTTTTTGAAAGGAGTAGTTGTCCACCTGTCTTAGGAGTCAGTGTGTGGTGTAGGCTCAGGAAGCAAAGCATGTTAACCCTGGAAACTGAGAACCCAATATAATAAGATAACAGGGCACAATATTTTATTCCAGCCTGCTCCAAAACAAGGCACCTGATCAGAATGAGTGTGAGTGAGGTGTGTTGGGGTCCCAGGAGCTCAGATTCCAAATATCTGTTTAAGGTGTTCTTAAGTGCCTTTTCAAGTCATGGGTCTTTTGAGGTCTGTCTTGGATTAAGAAATAAAAATGATTCTCACATCCCCCCTACCTCCCAGCTGTTGGCGTTTGCGCCATAAAATCTCCTTGGTGAGACAAAGACAGACTATCTAGTAGGGAGTCCTGCTCAGGGGATATCCAGCATTAAGAAAAATTTATGCAAAAATGAAGGTTTAGAATGGAGGGAGCTTCCAAAATCATCAGGCAAAAACCCTTCCTCTTGTAGATGAGGCAGCCATGGCCCAGGAGGGGAAATGGCTCCCCTCAGTTCTCAGTAATGTTTGAGGGGGGCCATGAAATAGTACCTGAGAACTAGTATAGTACCTTTCCCCTTACGGACCCCTGTGCAAAACCCATAAGACAACGGCTGATTCTCTCTCTCTTTAAAAGTATATCGCGCTGAAAAAGCATATCCCACTGAAAGACTATATTTAAAATTGGTGTTTATCCAGAAGACGGTCACGCAAGGTGCTGAGGGCTTTGGAAACCATGGAAACCTCAGGAACAGGTGAACTTATTTGTTAAATAAATGTTGATCCTGTGTATGCTATGGGCCTGGCAGTGCCAGACAGCTGGCAGAAGACCTCAGACTTCCCAAAAGTCAAGAATTTCCCATGTACCTAGGGAGAGCAAAAGAAAAAAGAAAAAATGGAGACAAAAGAACAGGGACAGGACCTGCACCTAGGGGAGGGAACTGTGAAGGAGGAAAGGTTTTCACACACTAGGAAGCCCCTTCACTGGCAGAGATAGGGGTGGGGGCAGGTGGGAAGCTTCGGAGCCGCAGAGGAGAGCGCAGCCACAGGGTTTGCGGAGGGCAAAGCAGAGAGATTCCCACAAAGAGGATTGGTGCCGACCAGCACTCACCAGACTGAGAGGCTTATGTGCGGGTGCCAGGACGGGTGAGGGCTGGGAGCTGAGGCTCGGGCTTCGGAGGTTGGATCCCAGGGAGAGGACTGGGGTTGGCTGCGTGAACACAGCCTGAAGGGGGCTAGTGCGCCACAGCTAGCCAGGAGGGAGTCCAGGAAAAAGCCTGGACTTACCTAAGAGGCAAGAGACCATTCTTTCAGGGTGTGCGAGGAGAGGGGATTCAGAGTGCCCCCTAACTGAGCTCCAGAGATGGGTGTGAGCCGTGGCTGTCAGCGCAGACACCAGAGACGGGCATGAGACTCTAAGGCTGCTGCTGCAGCCGCCAAAAAGCCTGTGTGCAAACACAGGTCACTATCCACACCACCCCTCCTGGAAGCCTGTGCAGCCCGCCACTGCCAGGATCCTGTGATCCAGGGATAACTTCCCTGGGAGAATGCATGGTGCGCCTCAGGCTGGTGCAATGTCACACTGGCCTCTGCCTCCGCAGGCTTGCCCCGCTTTCCGTACCCCTCCCTCCCCCCGGCCTGAGTGAGCCAGAGCCCCTGAAGCAGCTGCTCCTTTAACCCCGTCCTGTCTGGGTGAAGAACAGACACCCTCAGGTGACCTACAAGCAGAGGTGGGTCCAAATCCAAAGCTGAACCCCAGGAGCTGTGCGAACAAAGAAGAGAAAGGGAAATCTCTCCCAGCAGCCTCAGGAGCAGCGGATTAAACCTCCACAATGAACTGGATGTACCCTGCATCTGTGGAATACCGGAATAGACAACGAATCACCCCAAAGTTGAGGTGGTGGATTTTGGGAGCAACTGTGGACTTGGTGTTTGCTTTCTGCATCTAATTTCTTCCTGGCTTTATGTTTATCTTAGTTTAGTATTTAGAGTTTATTATCATTGGTAGATTTATTTATTGATTTGGTTGCTCTCTTCCTCCTTTTATATATGTATATATATATTTTTTTCTTCTTCTCTTTTTGTGAGTGTGTATGTGTATGCTTGTTTGTATGATTTTGTCTGTATAGCTTTGCTTTTACCATTTGTCCTAGGGTTCTGTCTGTCCTTTTTTTTTTTTTTTTTTAGTATAGTTTTTAGCTCTTGTTATAATTGGTTGATTTGTTTTTTGGTTTGGTTGCTATCTCCTTTTTTTATTACTTTTTAATTAAAAAAATTTTTAAAAATGATTTTTTATTGTTTATTTTAATAACTTTATTTTATTTTATTTTATTGTTTCCTTTCTTTTTTTTCTCCCTCCTCTTCTGAGCTGTATGGCTGACAGGGTCTTTCTGCTCTGGCCGGGTGTCAGGCCTGTGCCTCTGAGGTGGGAGAGCCGAGATCAGGACATTGGTCCACCAGAGACCTCCCAGCTCCACATAGTATCAAGTGGTGAAGGCTCTCCCAGAGATCTCTGTCTCAACGCTAAGACCCAGGTCCACTCAACAACCAGCAAGCTACAGTGCTGGACACCCTGTGCCAAACAACTAGCAAGACAGGAACACAACACCACCCACTAGGAGAGAGGCTGCCTAAATTCATAATAAGGTCACAGACACCCCAAAACACACCACCAGACGTGGTCCTGCCCAGCAGAAAGACAAGATCCAGCCTCATCCACCAGAACACAGGCACTAGTCCCCTCCACCAGGAAGCCTACACAACCCACTGAACCAACCTTAGCCACTGGGGGGCAGACACCCAAAACAACAGGAATTACGAACCTGCAGCCTGCAAAAAGGAGACCTCAAACACAGTAAGTTAAGCAAAATGAGAAGACAGAGGAACACACAGCAGATGAAGGAGAAAGATAAAAACCCACCAGACCAAACAAATGAAGAGGAAATAGGCAGTCTACCTGAAAAAGAATTCAGAATAATGATAGTCAAGATGATCCATAATCTTGGTAGAATGGAGAAAATACAAGAAACTTTTAACAAGAACCTAGAAGAACTAAAGAGCAAACAAACAGTGATGAACAACACAATAAATGAAATTAAAAATTCCCTAGAAGGAATCAATAGCAGAATAACTGAGGTAGAAGAACGGATAAGTGACCTGGAAGATAAAATAGTGGAAATAACTACTGCAGAGCAGAATATAGAAAAATGAATGAAAAGAATTGAGGACAGTCATAGAGACCTCTGGGACAACATTAAACACACCAACAGTCGAATTATATTATAGGGGTCCCAGAAGAAGAAGAGAAAAAGAAAGGGATTGAGAAAATATTTGAAGAGATTATAGTTGAAAACTTCTCTAATATTGGAAAGAAAATAGTCAATCAAGTCCAGGAAGGGCAGAGAGTCCCATACAGGATATTTTCAAGGAGAAACAAGCCAAGACACATATTAATCAAACTATAAAAATTAAATACAGGGGCTTCCCTGGTGGCACAATGGTTAAGAATCCACCTGCCAATGCAGGGAAAATGGGTTCGAGCCCTGGTCTGGGAATATCCCACATGCCACGGAGCAACTAAGCCTGTGTGCCACTGAGCTACTGAGCCTGTGCTCTAGAGCCTGCAAGCCATAACTACTGAGCCCATGTACCATAATTACTTAAGCCCGCACACCTAGAGCCCGTGCTCCGCAACAAGAGAAGTCACCACAATGAGAAGCCTGCGCACCGCAACAAACAGTAGCTCCCGCTCGCCAGAACTAGAGAAAGCCTGTGCACAGCAACGAAGACCGAATGCAGCCAAAAATAAATAAATTAATAATTAAAAAATTAAATACAAAGAAAAAATATTAAGAGCAGCAGGGAAAAACAACAAATAACATACAAGGGAATCCCCATAAGGGTTAACAGCTGATCTTTCAGCTCAAACTCTGCAAGCCACAAGGGAGTTGCAGGACATATTCAAAGTGATGAAAGGGAAAAACCTACAACCAAGATTACTCTACCCAGCAAGGGTCTCATTCAGATTCGACAGAGAAATTAAAACCTTTACAGACAAGAAGAAGCTAAGAGAATTTAGCACCACCAAACCAGCTTTACAACAAATGCTACAGGAACTTCTCTAGGCAGGAAACACAAGAGAAGGAAGAGACCTAGAACAAGAAATCCAAAACAATTAAGAAAATGGTAATAAGAACATATATGTTGATAACTATCTTAAATGTAAATGGATTAAATGCTCCAACCAAAAGACATAGGCTGCCTGAATGGATACAAAAACAAGACCCGTATACATGCTGTCTACAAGAGACCCACTTCAGACCTAGGGACACATACAGACTGAAAGTGAGGGGATAGAAAAAGGTATTCCATGCAAATGGAAATCAAAAGAAAGCTGGAGTAGTAATTCTCATTTCAAACAAAAGAGACTTTAAAATAAAGACTATTACAAGAGACAAAGAAGGACACTACATAATGATCAAGGGATCAATCCAAGAAGAAGATATAACAATTGTAAATATTTATGAATCCAACATAGGAGCACCTCTACATAAGGGAAATGCTAACAGCTATAAAAGGGGAAATCAACAGTAACACAATCATAGTGAAAGTGAACACCTCACTTTCACCAGTGGACAGATCATCTGAAATGAAAATATATAAGGAAACACAAGCTTTAAATGATACATTAAACAAGATGGACTTAATTGATATTTATAGGATATTCCATCCAAAAACAACAGAATACACTTTCTTCTCAAGTGCTTATGGAACATTCTCCAGGATAAATCATATCTTGAGTCACAAATCTAGCCATGGTAAATTTAAGAAAATTGAAATCATATCAAGTATCTTTTCCGACCACAACGTTGTGAGACTAGATATCAATTTCAGGAAAAAAATCTGTACAAATACAAACACATGGAGGCTAAACAATACACTACTTAATAACCAACAGATCACTGGAGAAATCAAAGAGGAAATCAAAAAATACCTAGAAACAAATGACAATGAAAACACGATGACCCCAAACCTATGGGACGCAGCAAAAGCAGTTCTAAGAGGGAAGATTATAGCAATACAATCCTACCTCAAGAAACAAGAAACATCTCAAGTAAACAACCTAACCTTACACCTAAAGCAATTATAGAAAGAAGAACAAAAAACCCCAAAGTTAGCAGAAGGAAAGAAATTATAAAGATCAGATCAGAAATAAATGAAAAAGAAATGAAGTAAACGATAGCAAATATCAATAAAACTAAAAGCTGGTTCTTTGAGAAGATCAACAAAATTGAGAAACCATTAGCCAGACTCATCAAGAAAAAAAAGGAAGAGGACTCAAATCAATAGAATCAGAAATGAAAAAGGAGAAGTAACAACTGACACTGCAGAAATACAAAGGATCATGAGAGATCACTACAAGGAACTGTATGCCAATAAAATGGAAAACCTGAAAGAAATGGACAAATTCTTAGGGAGACCCCGAATAGCCAAAGCAATCTTGAGAAAGAAAAATGGAGCTAGAGGAATCAGGCTCCCAGACTTCAGAGTATACTACAAAGCTACAGTAATCAAGACAGTATGGTACTGGCACAAAAACAGAAGTATAGATCAATGGAACAGGCTAGAAAGCCCAGAGATAAACCTACACACATATGGTCATCTTATTTTTGATGAAGGAGGCAAGAATATACAATGGAGAAAAGACAGTCTCTTCAATAAGTGGTGCTGGGAAAACTGGACAGGTACATGTAAAAGAATGAAATTAGAACACTCCTTAACACCATACACAAAAATAAACTCCAAATGGATTAAAGACCTAAATGTATGGCCAGATACTATAAAACTCTTAGAGGAAAACATAGGCAGAACACTGACATAAATCACAGCAAGATCCTTTGACCTAATGAAACTTAAAAGCTTTCTCACAGCAAAGGAAAACATAAACAAGAAGAAAAGACAACCGTCAGAATGGGAGAAAAAATTTGCAAATGAAGGATTAAATGACGAAGGATTAATCTCCAAAATTTACAAGCAGCTCATGCAGCTTAATAGCAATAAAACAAACAACCCAATCCAAAAATGGGCAGAAGACCTAAATAGACATTTCTCCAAAGAAGATGTACAGATTGCCAACAAACACATGAAAGAATGCTGAACATCGGTAATCATTAGAGAAATGCAAATCAAAACTACAATGAGGTATCACCTCACTCCAGTCAGAATGGCCATCATCAGAAAATCTACAAACTATAAATGCTGGAGAGGATGTGGAGAAGAGAGAACCCTCTTGCACTGTTGGTGGGAATGTAAATTGATACAGTCACTATGCAGAACAGTTTGGAGGTTGTTTAAAAAACTAAAAATAGAAGTACCATACGACCGAGCCGTCCCTCTATTGGACATATACCCTGAGAAAACCATAATTCAAAAAGAGTCATGTACCACAATGTTCATTGCAGCTTTATTTACAATAGCCAGGACATGGAAGCAACCTAAGTGTCCATCAACAGATGAATGGATAAAGAAGATGTGGCACACATATACAATGGAATATTATTCAGCCATAAAAAGAAATGAAATTGAGTTATTTGTAATGAAGTGCATGGACGTTGAGTCTGTCATGGAGAGTGAAGTAAGTCAGAGAGAGAAAAGCAAATACCATATGCTAACACATATATATGGAATCTAAAAATAAAAGGTTCTGAAGAACCTAGGGGCAGGACAGGAATAAAGACGCAGATGTAGAGAATGGACTTGAGGACATGGGGAGGGCGAAGGGTAAGCTGGGACGAAGTGAGAGAGTGGTATGGACATATATACACTGCCAAATGTAAAATAGATAGCTAGTGGGAAGCCGCTGCATAGCACAGGGAGATCAGCTCAGTGCTTTGTGACCACCTAGAGGGGTGGTATAGGGAGGTTGGGAGGGAGACTCAAGAGGGAGGAGATACGGGGATGTATGTATATGTATAGCTGATTCACTTTGTTATGAAGCAGAAACTCACACACCATTGTTAAGCAATTATACTCCAATAAGGATGTTAAAAAAAAAAACCTCCCCTTACTTAGAACTAAACCATAACCGTTACGTTAGCAGTTCAAAGATTTTGAGAAGTTCTGCAATTAAAAACTAGTATAAATTGATTAACCCAGTGCTTTCCTGGCTAGTTTGAATGCTTTGATTATGTTACTTTTTCTCCCCCCTGTACGTTCTAAAGTCATGTGGAAGACTTGGGAAACAGCCACTGGGAAATGCTTGGATAGTACAACAGAGTTATAAATTGAATATCTGCGGCTGCAGGTTCTTTTCCTGGCTCTGTCACTACCTGCCACATTTCAGGGCTTATTTTTCCATCCTTAAAATGAGGGAATTTAAATATACGACCTCCCTGATCCTTCCCGTCTTTAAAATCCTGTGGCACTATAATCCTGCGTGTGTTAACTATGCAGCCAGGCTGGGAAAGCATCTTATATGCCTTTTCTATATTCTGTCTTTTGTTTGACCTTTTTTCTCAGAAGCCTCAGAACTTGTAAGCCATGAAAAAAAAGTACAGAAACAATCAAATAGTATTCAGACTTTCTGTAATTTCCCTGTTTTATACATTGAAAAAATGTCTGTAGTTAAGCCAGTAGCAATTTAAGGAACCTAAATGGAGCCTTCTTGTGAAGAGTTGTAATAAAAACCTCACTCTGGGGTGCCATGATTTTTACATATACTCATCCCTCTTTCCAGAGGGAAACTAGCCACACCATCTATTAATGTTGGTAGATTTTTAAAAATCCGTTGTTGATTTTTTTAAAAAAAACACGATGACTTTTAGCAAGAGCCACAGAAACACACTCTTAGGTACAGTGATGCCAGTTCTAGAAATTTAGGAAAAGCAAAAACTAAATGAACATGTTTGAAGATGTTCACTGTAGTGTTATCTATAATAGTAAAAAAAGCAACAAAGTTGAATATAACCTCAGTGGTTCAATGTTAGGAGATTGGTTGGTAAATTACAGTACATCAACATGAGAAAATATTGTCCATCCTCTAAAAATGTTTGTTGTGAAGTTCAGATAAAGCATAAGAAAATATTTTATAAAGTAAATGAAAACAATCAATACATATCAATTTGGAAAAAATATGTAAAAATGTGTATGCTTATTGATGAAACTGGAAGCTGAATATAAAAACAAAGTTTATAGAGAATGGTGAATATGTTATTTTAATTAAATTAATAAATAATTATTTAATATTGCTTACTTTTGTTTTTTCAATGTAAATTAACTCTCAGCTCTGTTAGAAGAACAAACTTAGAAAATCTGAATAAAAAATGTATTCACTGTAGATAATTTAGAAAAGAAAAATGACACAAAAAAGAACATTAAATATCACCCATCATCTCACCACCCAGAAATAATCATTGCAGACATTTCAGTATATATACCAGTAATCTTTTCTTGGTGGGGCGGGGGTGTGTCTGTGTGTGTCTCTTTCTAGACATATTTTTAAGCAGATTTGTACAGCCATACTTGCAACTGGCTTTTTTCACTTTAAATTGTGAACATTTATCCAAGTAGTTACGTTTTTTTCCTGCATATCATTTTTAGTTATTACGTTGTATTCCTTCATACGGATGCACAGTAAGGGACTCAGCCAGTCTCCCCTATGGGTATGCATATGATGTAGCCTTTTGCTGAGTATTGTCAAATTGATTTCAAGATAGGTTATATCAGTTTACTTGGTCACCTTGCCTAAAGAAGTAAAAAATTACTTAAAAAAAGTAAAACATTGTTTTGTCTTGTTTTTATGAATTTTTAAAAAAGCCCCAGATCCTGGACCTAGAGGTATGCTAAGTGGACCTATTAGGTATGCTAAGTGAAATAAGTCAGAGAGAGACAAATACTGTATTTTATCACATATATAGAATCCAGAAAGTAAAACAAACATACATATAATGAAACAGAAACAGATTCACAGATACAGAGAACAATATAGTGGTTACCAGTGGGGAGAGGAGAGGGAGGAAGGGCAAGATAGGGGTAGGGGAATAAGAGATACAAACTACTATGTACAAAATAGGTAGGGAACGAGGATATGTTGTACAGCACAGGGAAATAGAGCTATTGTAATAACTTTAAGTGGAGTATATGTTGTACACCTGAAACGAATACAATATTATAAATCAACTATGCTTCAATAAAAAAAATTGTAGTAAAAAGCTGCAAATCTACTTTCCCCATGTTTATGGAGTTCTCAACTGAGAATGAGTCAACTAGATCACTTTTAAAGGGTTCTTTGATGCTAAAGATCTCTTAGGCCGTTTTTCTTTTTTTTTAATTTTTAAATTAAATTTAATTTATTTATTTATACAGCAGGTTCTTATTAGTCATCAATTTTATACACATCAGTGTATACATGTCAATCCCAATCGCCCAATTCATCACACCACCACCACCACCACCACCACCACCCCAGCCGCTTTCCCCGCTTGGTGTCCATATGTTTCTCCTCTACATCTGTGTCTCTATTTCTGCCATGCAAACTGGTTCATCTGTACCATTTTTCTAGGCTCCACATATATGTGTTCATATACGATATTTGTTTTTCTCTTTCTGACTTACTTCACTCTATGACAGTTTCTAGATCCATCCATGTCTCCACAAATGACCCAATTTCGTTCCTTTTTGTGGCTGAGTAATATTCCATTGTATATATGTACCACATCTTCTTTATCCATTCGTCTGTCGAGGGGCATTTAGGTTGCTTCCATGACCTGGCTATTGCAAATAGTGCTGCAATGAACATTGGGGTGCATGTGTCTTTTTGAATTGTGGTTTTCTCTGTGTATATGCCCAGTAGTGGGATTGCTGGATCATATGGTAATTCTATTTTTAGTTTTTAAAGGAACCTCCATACTGTTCTCCATAGTGGCTGTATCTGTTTACATTCCCACCAACAGTGCAAGAGGGTTCCCTTTTCTCCACACCCTCTCCAGCGTTGGTTGTTTGTAGATTTTCTGATGATGCCCATTCTGACTGGTGTGAGGTGATACCTCATTGTAGTTTTGATTTGCATTTCTCTAATAATTAGAGATGTTGAGCAGCTTTTCATGTGCTTCTTGGCCATCTGTATGTCTTCTTTGGAGAAATGTCTGTTTAGGTCTTCTGCCCATTTTTTGATTGGGTTGTTTGTTTTTTTAATATTGAACTGCATGAGCTGTTTATATATTTTGAGATTAATCCTTTGTCCGTTGAATTGTTTGCAAATATTTTCTCCCATTCTGAGGGTTGTCTTTTCATCTTGTTTATGGTTTCCTTTGCTGTGCAAAAGCTTTGAAGTTTCATTAGGTCCCATTTGTTTACTTTTGTTTTTATTTCCATTACTCTAGGAGGTGGATCAAAAAAGATCTTGCTGTGATTTATGTCAAAGAGTGTTCTGCCTATGTTTTCCTCTAAGAATTTTATAGTTTCCAGTCTTACATTTAGGTCTCTAATCCATTTTGAGTTTATTTTTGAGTGTGGTGTTAGGGAGTGTCTAATTTCATTCTTTTACATGTAGCTGTCCAGTTTTCCCAGCACCACTTATTGAAGAGACTGTCTTTTCTCCATTGTATATCCTTGCCTCCTTTGTCATAGATTAGTTGACCATAGGTGCATGGGTATATCTTTGGGCTTTCTATCTTGTTCCATTGATCTGTGTTTCTGCTTTTGTGCCAGTACCATATTGTCTTGATTACTGTAGCTTTGTAGTATAGTCTGAAGACAGGGAGTCTGATTCCTCCACCTCTGTTTTTTTTCCCTCAGGACTGCTTTAGCTATTCGGGGTCCTTTGTGTCTCCATACAAATTTTAAGGTTTTTTGTTCTGGTTCCATAAAAAATGCCATTGGTAGTTTGTTAGGGATACATTGAATCTGTAGATTGCTTTGGGTACTATAGTCATTTTCACAATATTGATTTTTCCAATCCAAGAACATGATATATCTTTGCATCTGTTGGTATCATCTTTAATTTCTTTCATCAGTGTCTTATAGTTTTCTGCATACAGGTCTTTTGTGTCCCTAGGTAGCTTTATTCCTAGGTATTTTATTCTTTTTGTTGCAATGGTAAATGGGAGTGTTTCCTTAATTTCTCTTTCAGATATTTCATTAGTGTATAGGAATACAGGAGATTTCTATGCAATAATTTTGTATCCTTCAACTTTACCAAATTCATTGATTAGCTCTAGTAGTTTTCTGGTGGCAACTTTAGGATTCTCTATATATAGTATCATGTCATCTGCCAACAGTGACAGTTTTACCTCTTCTTTTCCAATTTATATTCCTTTTATTTCTTTTACTTCTCTGATTGCCATGGCTAGGACTCCCAAAACTATGTTGAATAATAGTGGCGAGAGTGGACATCCTTGTTTTGTTCCTGATCTCATAGGAAATACTTTCAGTCTTTCACCATTGAGAATGATGTTTGCTGTGGGTTTGTCATATATGGCCTTTATTATGTTGAGGTAGGTTTCCTCTATGCCCACTTTCTGGAGAGTTTTTTGTCATAAATGGTGTTGAATTTTGTCAAAAGCTTTTTCTGCATCTATTGAGATGATCATATGGTTTTTATTCTTCAATTTGTTAATATGGTGTATCACATTAATTGATTTGCATATATTGAAGAATCCTTGCATCCCTGAGATAAATCCCACTTGATCATGATGTATGATCCTTTTAATGTGTTGTTGGATTCTGTTTGCTAGTATTTTGTTGAGGATTTTTGCATCTATATTCATGAGTGATATTGGTCTGTAATTTTCTTTTTTTGTAGTATCTTTGTGTGGTTTTGGTATCAGCGTGATGGTGGCCTCATAGAATGAGTTTGGGAGTGTTCCTTCCTCTGCAATTTTTTGGAAGAGTTTGAGAAGGGTGGGTGTTAGCTCTTCTCTAAATGTTTGGTAGAATTCGCCTGTGAAGCCATCTGGTCCTGGACTTTTGTTTGCTGGAAGACTTTTAATCACAGTTTCAATTTCATTACTTGTGATTGGTCTGTTCATATTTTCTATTTCTTCCTGGTTCAGTCTTGGAAGGTTATACCTTTCTAAGAATTTGTCCATTTCTTCCAGGTTGTCCATTTTATTGGCATAGAGTTGCTTGTAGTAGTCTCTTAGGATGCTTTGTATTTCTGCGGTGTCTGTTGTAACTTCTTTTTCATTTCTGATTTTACTGATTTGAGTCCTCTCCCTCTTTTTCTTGATGAGTCTGGCTAATGGTTTATCAATTTTCTTTATCTTCTCAAAGAACCAGCTTTTAGTTTTATTGATCTTTGCTATTGTATTCTTTGTTTCTATTTCATTTATTTTTGCTCTGATCTTTATGATTTCTTTCCTTCTGCTAACGTTGGGTTTTGTTTGTTCTTCTTTCTCTAGTTCCTTTAGGTGTAAGGTTACATGGTTTGTTTGAGATGTTTCTTATTTCTTGAGGTAGGCTTGTCTAGCTCTAACCTTCCCTCTTAGAACTGCTTTTGCTGCGTCCCATAGGTTTTGGATCGTCGTGTTTTCATTGTCATTTGTTTGTAGGTATTTTTTGATTTCCTCTTTGATTTCTTCAGTGATCTCTTGGTTTTTTAGTAACGTATTATTTAGCCTCCATGCATTTGTGGTTTTTACGTTTAATTTCCTGTAATTCATTTCTAATCTCATAGTGTTGTGGTCAGAAAAGATGCTGGATGTGATTTCAATTTTCTTAAATTTACTGAGGCTTGATTTGTGACCCAAGATGTGATCTGTCCTGGAGAATGTTCCATGTGCACTTGAGAAGAAAGTGTAATCTGCTGTTTTTGGATGGAATATCCTATAAATATCAGTTAAATCTATGTGGTCTCTTGTGTCATGTAAAGCTTCTGTTTCCTTATTTATTTTCATTTTGTATGATCTATCCATTCATGTAAGTGAGGTGTTAAAGTCCCCCACTGTTATTGTGTTACTGCCGATTTCCTCTTTTATAGGTGTTAGCATTTTCCTTATGTATTCAGCTTCTCTTATGTTGGGTGCATATATATTTATAAGTGTTATATCTTCTTCTTGGATTGACTCCCTGATCATTATGTAGTGTTCTTCCTTGTCTCTTGTAACATTCTTTACTTTAAAGTCTATTTTATCTGATATGAGTATTGCAACTCCAGCTTTCCTTTGATTTCCATTTGCATGGAATATCTTTTACTGTCCCCTCACTTTCAGTCTGTATGTGTCCCTAGGTCTGAAGTGGGTCTCTTGTAGACAGCATATATATGGGTCTTGTTTTTGTATCCATTCAGCAATCCTGTGACTTTTGGTTGGAGCATTTAATCCATTTACGTTTAAGGTAATTATCGATTTGTATGTTCCTATTACCATTTTCTTAATTGTTTTGGATTTGTTTTTGTAGGTTGTTTTCTTCTCTTCTGTTTCCCACTTAGAGAAGTTCCTTTAGCTTTTGTTGTAGAGCTGGTCTGGTGGTGCTGAATTCACTTAGCTTTTGCTTGTCTGTAAAGCTTTTGATTTCTCCATTGAATCTGAATGAGATCCTTGCTGGGTAGAGTAATCTTCGTTGTAGTTTCTTCCATTTCATCACTTTAAGTATATCATGCCTCGCCCTTCTGGCTTGTTGAATTTTTGCTGAGAAATCAGCTGTTAACCTTATGGGTGTGCACTTTTATGTTTTTTGTTGTTTTTCCTTTGCTGCTTTCAATAATTTTTGTTTGTCTTTAGTTTTTGCCAGTTTGATTACTATGTGTCTCGGTGTGTTTCTCTTTGGTTTATCCTGTATGGGACTCTCTGCACTTCCTGGTCTTGGGTGGCTATTTCCTTTCCCATGTTAGGGATGTTTTCGACTATAATCTCTTCAAATATTTTCTTGTGTCCTTTCTCTCTCTCTTCTCCTTTTGGGACCCCTATAATGCGAATGTTGTTGTGTTTAATGTTGTCCCAGAGGTCTCTTAGGCTGTCTTCATTTCTTTTCATTCTTTTTTCTTTTTTCTATTCCACAGCAGTGATTTCCACCATTCTGTCTTCCAGGTCACTTACCTGTTCTTCTGCCTCAGTTGTTCTGCTATTGAACCCTTGTAGTGTAGTTTTCATTTCAGTTATTGTATCGTTCATCTCTGTTTGTTTGTTCTTTAATTCTTGTATTTCTTTGTAAAACATTTTTTGCGTCTTCTCGATCTTTGCCTCTATTGTTTTTCCAAGGTCCTGGATCATCTTTACTATCATTATTCTGAATTATTTTTCTGGAAGGTTGCCTATCTGCACTTCATTTAGTTGTTTTTCTGGGGTTTTATATTGTTCCTTCATCTGGTACATATCCCTCTGCTTTTTCATGTTGTCTATCTTTCTGTGAATGTGGTTGTTGTTCCATAGGCTGCAGGATTGTATTTTTTCTTTCTTCTGCTGTCTGCCTGCTCAGTTAGGCTATTTTTTACACATTGTCTATAATGAGTGAGTCTATAGGATTTCTGCTACTCTCTTAAGGAAACGTAATGAATGTTTAGAGTATACTGATTGGTGTCATGGAATGCAGTGTATTCTAGCATGAGGAATTTCACTACGAACTGAAGCAAAAAGTATTGAGACATTTCAGATCTGCCTTAAATTTCTTAAATATTTGTACTCTGTTTGAAAAAGCATGGATTTTTCACTCTAATGTGTTCTATTAAGTAGTCGAGGTACCTGCTTTAGGATTTAATTTGAAATAAGCTGTCAGACTCGAGTACCTATCTATTTTCATGATGAATTTGTTTTTAGTCTTTATTTTAGCCTAGTTCTCAATTTTCTACATTTGTGTTAGGTGTTGAAGAAAGAGATTTTTACTCATTGTTTGCTTTCTATTCCATTTTATTCCTTTAGTTGCATTTGATTCTCACCCAGTTTTATTTATACTTCATGAATTTGAACAGATCTGTGATTTCTCATTGTTTCCCGGTGCCAGTTGAAAAATTCTCCCAGGCTCTTTTTATGGGGTAACTGTCATGTTTATACTGCGTTTCAAGAAATGTCCATCTTTTTAATTCTCTTGTCTAAATGCATTCAATTTTTAAAAGAACAGTTGTAAAGTTGTGAACTTGACATCTTTACACTTGAATGTGCATAATTACACAGTGCTCTTTTTCCTGTGCCGACTTCATTCTAGGCTGTGTGTGTATGAGAAGCATAATTTACCACTTGGCAAGAATAAAGGCACCTTTGCTGTCTTCCCCTTTTCTTTTCTTTAAGCTGTTACTACATGTATGGTTATGTCCCTAGGGAGAGGTGGGAAACGATGTCTTTGCTCTCCGAAGTCCATTTCTCAAGGGGTTATCAATACGCACAAGGATCCTATTTACATTGTAATTGGTTGCTGGCTGTCTGGTACAGCTGTTTCAGCTTAAACCCAAGACAGTCGCTATGGAGATGGTTGACTTGAAATAGGTCAAGTTAAGTCCTTTTCGCCCTGGATATGAGGGAGTGCTGTAACTCAGCTAGAAGTGTCTCAGTTGAACAGAATATATGTAGATGGGCAACCACATTCCCCACCCCCCCCAACACCCAAATTTCTCTTTTTAGGATGAGGCTTGTCACATATGCTAGTCCAATCATGTTGCTGCTGTGAATCTGGAAACAACACACCTGAAGAGTATTTCTGTTACAGAAAAGGAATGAGAGATGTCATAATTTGCAACGTAAACTTGAATTAACTGGCTCATATATGACTCTCAAAAGGTGCTTATTTCATAAGTTCCTAAACATAGTAGAATAGCATTTATTTTCGAGACATGACCAGGCGTTCAAGAACAGTTTTTAAAAACATTGAGTTGAGGGGTACCTTCAAGATGTCAGAGGAGTAAGACGTGGAGATCACCTTCCTCCCCACAAATATATCAGAGATACATCTACATGTGGAACAACTCCTACAGAACATCTACTGAACGCTGGCAGAAGACCTCAGACTTCCCAAAAGGCAAGAAACTCCCCACGTGTCTGGGGAGGGCAAAAGAAAAATGAAAAAGCAGAGACAAAAAACAGGGACAGGACCTGCACCTCTGGGAGGGAGCTGTAAAGGAGGAAAAGCTTCCACACACTAGGAAGCCCCTTAACTGGTGGAGACGGGGGGTGGTGGTGGGGGGAGCTTCAGAGCCACGGAGGGTAGTGCAGCAACAGGGGTGCAGAGGGCAAAGCGGAGAGATTCCCGCACAAAGGATCAGTGCCGACCAGCACTCACCAGACTGAGAGGCTTGTCTGCTTACCCACTGGGGCAGGTGGGGGCTGGGAGCTGAGGCTCAGGCTTTGGAGGTCAAATCCCAGGGAGAGGACTGGGGTTGGCTGCGGAACACAGCCTGCAGGGGCCTAGTGCACCACAGCTAGTCGGGAGGGAGTCCGGGAAAAAGTCTGGAGCTGCTGAAGAGGCAAGAGACAGTTGTTTCCAGGTGCGTGAGGAGAGGGGATTCAGAGCACCACCTAAAGGAGCTCCGGAGGGCACGAGCCACAGCTATCAGCATGGACCCCAGAGACGGGCATGAAGTGCTAAGGCTGCTGTTGCAGCCAACAAGAAGCCTGTGTGCAAGCACAGGTTACTATCCACACCTCCCCTCCTGGGAGCCTGTGCAGCACACCACTGCCAGGGTCCCGGGATCCAGGGACAACTTCCCTGGGAGAACACACAGCATACCTCAGGCTGGTGCAACATTATGGCAGTCTCTGCTGCCGCAGGCTCGCCCCACATTCCATACCCCTCGCTCACCCTGGTCTGAGTGAGCCAGAGCCCCCTAATCAGCGGCTCCTTTAACCCCGTCCTGTCTGAGCAAAGAACAGACGCCCTCAGGTGACCTACATGCAGTGTTGAGGCCAAATCCAAAGCTGAACCCCAGGAGCTGTGCGAACAAAGAAGAGAAAGAGAAAGGGAAATCTCTCCCAGCAGCCTCAGGAGCAGCGGATTAAATCTCCACAGACAACTTGATGTACCCTGCATCTGTGGAATACCTGAATAGACAACGAATCATCCCAACTTGAGGTGGTGGACTTTGGGAGCAACTTTGGACTTGTGGTTTGCTTTCTGCATCTAATTTGTTCCTGGTTTTATGTTTGTCTTAGTTTAGTACTTAGAGTTTATTATCATTGGTAGATTTGTTTATTGATTTGGTAGGTCTCTTATTTTTATATATACATATATATATATTTTTTCCTTTTTCTCTTTTTGTGAGTGTGTATGTCTATGCTTATTTGTGTGATTTTGTCTGTGTAGCTTTTCTTTTACCATTTGTCCTAGGGTTCTGTTTGTCCTTTTTCTTTTTTTTTTTTTCTAAGTATAGTTTTTAGCACTTGTTATTGGTGGATTTGTTTTTTGGTTTGGTTGCTCTCTTCTTTCTTTCTTGTGTTCTTTTTTTTATGACTTTTTAGTTTTTTTATTTTTAATAATTAAAAAATTTTTTAATTTTAATAACTTTATTTTTCTTTCTTTTTTTCTCCCTTTTCTTCTGAGCCATTTGGCTGACAGGAGCTTGGTGCTCTGGCCAGGTGTCAGGCCTGTGCCTCTGAGGTAGGAGAGCCAAGTTCAGGACACTGGTCCACCAGAGACCTCCCAGCTCCATGTAATATCAAACAGCAAAAGCTCTCCCAGAGATCTCCATCTCATGGCTAAGACCCAGCTCCCCTCAATAACCAGCAAGCTACAGTGCTGGACACCATCTGCCAAACAACTACCAAGACAGGAACACAACACCACCCGTTAGCAGAGAGGCTGCCTAAAATCATAATAAGGTCACAGACACCCCAAAACACACCACTGCCCAGCAGAAAGACAAGATCCAGCCTCATCCACCAGAACACAGGCACTAGTCCCCTCCACCAGGAAGCCTACACAGCCCACTGAACCAACGTTAGCCACTGGGGGCGGACATCAAAAACAATGGGAACTATGAACCTGCAGCCTGCGAAAAGGAGACCTCAAACACAGTAAGTTAAGCAAAATGAGAAGACCGAGAAACACACAGCCGATGAAGGAGCAGGGTAAAAACCCACGAAACCAAACAAATGAGGAGGAAATAAGCAGACTACCTGAAAAAGAATTCAGAGTAATGACAGTAAAGATGATCCAAAATATTGGAAACAGAATGGAGAAAATACAAGAAATGTTTAACGACGATGTAGAAGAACTAAAGAGCAAACAAACAATGATGAGCAACACAATAAATGAAATTAAAACTTCTCTAGAAGGAATCAGTAGCAGAATAACTGAGGGAGAAGAACGGATAAGTGACCTGGAAGATAAAATAGTGGAAATAACTACTGCAGAGCAAAATAAAGAAAAAAGAATGAAAAGAATTGAGGACAGCCTCAGAGACCTCTGGGACAACATTAAATGCACCAACATTCGAATTATAGGGGTCCCAGAAGAAGAAGAGAAAAAGAAAGGGACTGAGAAAATATTTGAAGAGATTATAGTTGAAAAGTTCCCTAATATGGGAAAGGAAGCAGTCAATCAAGTCCAGGATGTGCAGAGAGTCCCATACAGGGTAAATCCAAGGAGAAACACGCCAAGACACATATTAGTCAAACTATCAAACATTAAATACAAAGAAGACATATTAAAAGCAGCAGGGAAAAAACAACAAATAACATACAAGGGAATCCCCATAATGTTAACAGCTGATCTTTCAGCAGAAACTCTGCAAGCCAGAAGGGACTGGCAGGATGTATTTAAACTGATGAAGGAGAAAAACCTACAACCAAGATTACTCTACCCAGCAAGGATCTCATTCAGATTCGACAGAGAAATTAAAACCTTTACAGACAAGAAGAAGCTAAGAGAATTCAGCACCACCAAACCAGCTTTACAACAAATGCTAAAGGAACTACTCTAGGCAGGAAACACAAGAGAAGGAAGAAGACCTACAATAACAAACTGAAAACAATTAAGAAAATGGTAATAGGAACACACATGTTGATAACTACCTTAAATGTAAATGGATTAAATGCTCCAACCAAAAGACATAAACTGGCTGAAGGGATACAAAAACAAGACCCGTATATATGCTGTCTACAAGAGACCAACTTCAGACCTAGGGACACATACAGACTGAAAGTGAGGGGATGGAAAAAGATATTCCATGCAAATGGAAAGCAAAATAAAGCTGGAGTACCAATTCTCATATCAGACAAAATAGACTTTAAGTTAAAGACTATTACAAGAGACAAAGAAGGACACTATAAAATGATCAAGGGATCAATCCAAGAAGAAGATATAACAACTGTAAATATTTATGCATCCAACATAGGAGCACCTCAATACATAAGGCAAATACTAACAGCCATAAAAGGGGAAATCAACGGTAATACAATTATACTAGGGGACTTTAACACCCCACTTTCACCAATGGACAGCTCATCCAAAATGAACATAAATAAGGAAACACAAGCTTTAAATGATACATTAAACAAGATGGACTTAATTGATATTTATAGGACATTCCATCCAAAAACAACAGAACACACTTTCTTCTCAAGTGTTCATGGAACATTCTCCAGGATAGGTCATATCTTGGGTCACAAATTAAGCCTTGGTAAATTTAAGAAAATTGAAGTTATATCAAGTATCTTTCCCGACCACAACACTATGAGACTAGATATCAATTACAGGAAAAAAATCTGTAAAAAATACAAACACATGGAGGCTAAACAATACACTACTTAATAACGAAGTGATCACTGAAGAAATCAAAGAGGAAATCGGAAAATACCTAGAAACAAATGACAATGGAAACACGATGGCCCAAAACCTATGGGATGCAGCAAAGGCAGTTGTAAGATGGAAGTTTATAGCAATACAATCCTACCTGCTTTTGCACAGCAAAGGAAAACGTAAACAAGGAGAAACGACAACCCTCAGAATGGGAGAAAATATTTGCAAATGAAGCAACTGACAAAGGATTGATGTCCGAAGTTTACAAGCAGCTCATGTAGCTCCATATCAAAAAAACAAACAACCCAATCCAAAAATGGGCAGAAGACCTAAATAGACATTTCTCCAAAGAAGATATACAGATTGATAACAAACACATGAAAGGATGCTCAACATCACTAATCATTAGAGAAATGCAAATCAAAACTACAATGAGGTATCACCTCACGTCAGTCAGAATGGCCATCATCAAAAAATCTACAAACAGTAAATGCCAGAGAGGGTGTGGAGAAAAGGGAACCCTCTTGCCCTGTTGGTGGGAATGTAAATTGATACAGCCACTGTGGAGAACAGTATGGATGTTCCTTAAAAAACTAAAAAGAGAACTACCATACGACGTAGCAATCCCACTCCTGGGCATATACCCTCAGAAAACCATAATTCAAAAAGAGTCATGTACCACAGTGTTCATTGCAGCTCTATTTACAGTAGCCAGGAGATGGAAGCCATCTAAGTGTCCATCAACAGATGAATGGATAAAGAAGATGTGGCCCATATATACAATGGAATATTACTCAGCCATAAAAAGAAATGAAATTGAGTTATTTGTAGTGAGGTGGATGGACCTTGAGTCTGTCATACAGAGTGAAATAAGTCAGAAAGAGAAAAACAAATACCTTATGCTAACACGTGTATTTGGAATCTAAAAAAAAAAATGGTTCTGAAGAACCTATGGGCAGGACAGGAATAAAGATGCAAATGTAGAGAATGGACTTGAGGACAGGGGGAGGGGAAACGGTAAGCTGGGACAAAGTGAGAGAGTGGCATGGACATTATACACTACCAAATGTAAAATAGATAGCTAGTGGGAAGTAGCCACGTAGCACTGGGAGATCAGCTCGGTGCTTTGTGACCTCCTAGTGGTGGGATAGGGAGGGTGGGAGGGAGACTCAAGAGGGAGGAGATATTGGGATATATGTTTATGTATAGCTGATTCACTTTGTTATAAAGCAGAAACTAACACACCATTGTAAAGCAATTATACTCAAATAAAGATGCTAATAAATAAATACATAAATAAAAACATGGAGTTAACTGTGATATTTGGAAGAAGGCACCTGGTGACACTTGATGGGATTTGCCATTAGTTTGGCCAGAAAACATGGCTTTCCCAGGAAAACTTGGCTATGATGAATGATGTACTACCTCTGAGCTCAGTCTTCTGTTGTGGGTGACTTTGATTACTTACCTTTCCTTCTTCATGTGTCCTATGTGGAAATGGCTCCTGACTCTGCATCTGACCATTACAATGGGGACTTACAGTCTTTCTGACAGGTGGCGATGCCGTTAGGTTCCCTTATAGGACCCGTAGCTTTGTCTTGTTTGGGGCATGGTGAATATGGGTACAGTTTTGGTTGTCATAGTTGGGTTGTGGGTAGGATGCTACTGGCATCTAGTGGGGAGGGGTCTGCGATGCGGCTGAGCATCCTACAATGCACGGGACAGCACCCCTCCAACAAGGAATTATGTGGCCTAATAAGTCAGTAGTGCTGAGGTGGTCTGTTTTCGATGGGTTGCTAAGAAATGTGAAAGATTTCATTCAAGAGTGATAGTGGGAGAAATGAAAAGCAGATATCTAGAAGGAGAGGCAAGTGTGTGTATATGACAGGGAGGAAGTTCAGTAGGAGCTATAGAAGTGATGTGTGTAAGGTGGTACCCGAACCCACCAATTTGAGTTTTGTAGATATTTTTGGAAGAAAATAAAATGCCTAGGTTCACACTTTGTATCCTGCTTTGTGTAGTTAACCATGTAAGATAAATACGTGCAATAAATAATTGAAAAACTCTCAATATACCGACTGTCTTAAGTCATACTCAGAGGAGTCTGGGAGTTGAAGATCCCCTTTAGGAATTAGGCTCAGCTCCTGGCAGATAGTAGGTGCTCAGTAAATATTCGCAACCAGAGTGAGTTAAGGGGAAGAGGAGAGGGAAAGGGAATGGACTCAATGGCCACTGGAGCAGCTGCCCTGGGTCTACCGCACACAAGCCAACTCCATGGAAGTTCCCTGTTGAAGAAGGTCGGGAACCGTGGAGGACTTCTGCCATTAAGGCTTGTGTTCAGCTGTCTTTACTAAAGCTGTGCCTGTGTCTACCCTGGGATCCAGCAGTTCCACTCCACAGTATGCAATCAGCAGAAATGCTTATGCATATTTACTAAGTCATGAGCTTTCAAGAATGTTCACAGAAGTAGTACCATTCATAGTAGCCCAAACTGGAAGCTACCCAAATGCCCGTCAGTAATAGAATAGATAAGTAAATTTATTAAAAAATTGCTAATGGACTTGAGGACACGGGGAAGGGAAAGGGTAAGCTGGGATGAAGTGAGAGAGTGGCATGGACATATATACACTACCAAATGTAAAATAGGTAGCTAGTGGGAAGCAGCCGCATAGCACAGGGAGATCAGCTCGGTGCTTTGTGTCCACCTAGAGGGGTGGGATAGGGAGGGTGGGAGGGAGACGCAAGAGGGAGGAGATATGGGGATGTATGTATATGTATAGCTGATTCACTTTGTTATACAGCAGAAACTAACACACCATTGTGTTAGCAATTATACTCCAATAAAGATGTTAAAAAAATTGCTAATGATGAAATATTTCAAAACACAATAGGGTATAAGAAAAATAGGCATTCTAGTTCCTACCACCCAGATTTAACGAAGGTTAACATTTTTCCTGTTTGGTTTTTTTTCTTTTTTAAAAATTTTTTATTTTTTATTTGAGAAATAGAACCTTCTGGTGGCCTTAGTGTTGGAGGTGGGGTAGAGGTGGGTGAGTGGTGTAAAGATACTGGAATGTAAGAGTGGGATGACCTGGGCTTTCTCTGCAGGTCTTCCCTTGACATGGAATGAGTTACCTGTCACTGGCACCTAAACATCAAGCAGAGTAGTCAGCGAGAACATCTCCCCATTAAAGATTCCGCAGTGCCACAGAAGGAATAGGAAGAAGCCATGCCTTTCACCTCTCCTGCTCTCTGAAAAATAAAACACTTTGCAGTAGTGTCCTTTAAGGACACAATGCCTCTTTCGTTGAAATATAAAAGAATTTGGCTTTTTCCATCAAATTGTGATTGGAATACCATGAATGTTTTGATTGCGCTGATGTGAAAAAAGAACAAGACAGGGTTTGGTGTTTTCAGTGATTGCTGTAATTGTTAGCAGGAACACATTCCCCCTTCTCTTCCACTCAGGCTGGCTCATCAGGACGCAGAGGATTGAGAGTAACATTGTCATGGGGATAACCTTGAGTCTGCTCTGGTTTATATTAGAAGAAACATTTGCAAACTTCTTTCCTTAGTATTAGCATCATTGATGATGGTAATTTTTTTGTGACTCTTCCTATCATGAGGCCCATAGTTGAGACTGGTTCCCTTTACTGAGTGCTTGCTAAGTGCTACGCATAGTCCTAAGCCCTGTGTATATGTTCTGTTTCCTCCTTGTAATAACCCCTGAGGTAGGCATTGTTACTGTCTTCACCTACAAATGAGAAAACAGGTGTGGGGAGGTTGATTAGGTTGCCAGGGGTCACCGTGGGAGTGGCAGAGCCATGAGTCACATCTCATTTTGCCTGACTCCAAAGCCAAGTTCTCAATCAATCACTAAATGAGGGCCACTTGATATTGATATTTGGGTTAACAAAACTGTAAAGTAGGAGGTAAGGTTCTGGGAACAGGATCTGGGCTGAGCACTTCCCAGTCCTATCTAATGCAGCCTCCTTTGAGTCTGAGGTAGGTGAGGCAGGCGGGCCTGCTCCCATTTCACAGATGAGGACTCTGGGGCCAGGCAAGCAGTGAACTTGCCCAGAGCCATACAACTATTGTTGGGCTGGATATTAACCAGGGTCTTTTGAAAACACACTTCAGCTCTTTTTGCTATGCTTCAGCTTGGTCTCTGACTACCTTGGTTGACCTTCAGCCTGGCACTTAACTGTAAGATTAATGCTGTTTCACCATCTTTTAAATAGGAGGAGTACTACCTGTCTCACTTGTTAGAGATTATAGAGGGTTAGCTAGCAGTGTGTCTTTTAAAATTCTTGGAGACACACACCATTTAGATACATATTTATTTAATCACTGTGGTGCTTTATGATGGGAGATAATGCTTTTGGTTTTTTTTGGCCACAGCGTGTGGCTTGCTGGATCTTAGTTCCCCAACCAGGGATTGAACCTGGACCACAGCAGTGAAACATCAAGTCCTAACCAGTGGACCGCCAGAGAATTCCCAAGATAATGCTTATTTGTTAGATTTAGTTACATATAAATCTTTATTTTTGATATTCTGGTAAAGTTATTTGGTAAGTCAACTGGAAGTTGAAGACCTTAAGAGAGATTTTTTTCTGCACAGACTGAGTCAGTGTTTTTCTAGAGGCATCATAGCTAACCTCAGCTTATTCTGGGTTGCTTTGAGGTGGCAGCTGCTCCCTGGTGGTTACCTGTTAAAGGCGCTAACTGGAGACACCCAGAAGGGCCCGACTCTACTGTCCTGAACAGGTGAGGCTGGTGGGTCTTTCCCCAGATGACATGTTTCATTCCAAAATAGGTTCCTATGCTGTTGAAAAGAAACTCAGTGGCCGTCTTCTATAAAAGAGTGAGTATGACAAACTCTACTGACTTGGTCGGTAGGAAAATAGGATGGCAGGAAATACTGTATGTACAGACCCAAATATAGCACCTAGCTCACAGAGAGCTCTTAATAAGTGGCCTTCCTCCTTCCTCATTTGGCCTGTCAGAGGGTTCCCTCTTGGAGATTTTTTCCCCCTTTGACAGGCCTATTACAAATCTCATGACATGTTTAACCTTTACAACTTGTCTGTTTGCTCTCCCTCATGAGTGGGTCATTGTGAGGAAGGAGACCATCTGTCTTACAGATAAGTGGTGGTGTCCTGCCAGGTGGCCACTGTAGAAGCTCATCCCTTGGGTTTAGGACTCATGTTATCTCCAGTCCTAGACTGACATACTTTGAAGCCACCGTCTGACCGAAAAACCACAGAGCTGCAAGTCGGTCAGCAAGTCTCCAGGGTGGCAAAGAAATAATTATCTCAAGCAAAAATGGATAGCACTTTAAGCCCTGAAGACGCAGAAAGGTTTGGGTCAGGACTCAGCATCTCAACAGCCCAAGAAAACTGTTCCCCTAACCCAATTTTTCAGATGGGATTTTCGAGCTTCTATTTTTGACAGCATTCCCGGTTATTGACCTCATTGTCAGGAATCTGGAAGCACATGAAATGCAGCTTTAGGGATATAGCCCCTTGAAAACGTCAGAAATCTTTCAAAGCCTGAGGTGGTAGCCTCTGTGGTAGAAATAAGCCATGAGGTGGAAAGTTGTAGGATTCTTGGGTACCTCAGGTTGACGGCCTCTTAGGTCCCAATTGTCTTCTTTCCCGAATTTAATAGTAGAAGAAAAAGTGAAGGGTAGAAGGAGAACTGAGAGTGGAATGTATTATATCCACTGAGTGAGTCCTTCTTCTGAGAAAAGTGCATGTCTTAATATCAGTGTTGAAAACAGTGACTGGCATGTAATAGGTACTCAAAAAACGCTTTTAAAGAATAAGTGAAAGTTGTGGTGTAATTACTGTAGGGAATTCAAAGATGCTTAAGAAATAGCCTAGGAATGTAGAGTCCACCTGAGAACGAGTGAGCAGGGAATTAAAGTTATCTGGTGCTGGGTAAATATGTTTATCCCCTTACTCTCAAACTTTCCCCCTAACCTTCCCTACCCCTCTATACCTTTAGAAAAAATAAAGACTTACTTGGAATCTGCTAGATTCCTCACTTGCTAGAGTGAGGCACATATAGCTGACTCATCTGTAGCAGAAAGACACAAAGTTTAAGGCCAAGTATCACAGATTGGATTCTCTGGAAACAGATGCTTAGATCGAGCTTGGTGTGAAGAATATTTATATAAGGGGATCCACACCTGTGGAAGGCATGGGGAGGAAACAGGATTGGGCAGAGAGAGAAGCCAAGACTACAGTGCAGGTCCAGGATGTCCCACCCAGTCCCTAGGGCTCTGGGGTATAAATGACGCGTAGGATTTAGCTATGGTGAACTCACACGGCTGCGCCTTTATGCCCCTGCCGTGGTTGGTCCTTGCTGGCTGTAAGGCGGCTCTTTGCAGCTCTCCTGAAGGAGCCGAGAGCTGGAAGCTTCTGCTGATGTCACGCCCAGCAGCTGGAAAATCATTCCTTCCTCATAGGGGGATCTGGCTGGCGCGTCTCCACACCTACTGCACCAAGTGAGATTCTCTGGAGGTCCAGGCCTGCATGCAAAGTGAAGAAATGTTTTGAGTCTTGTTCCAAGCGGGATCATAACCTCTTTGGGAGCCTGGGATGTCAGAAACCCGTGGTAGAGGGTGACAGATGTGACCTGGCTGGGGCTGGATTTGGGGACCAGGCCCACCTCAGCATCACAGATTGAGGTGAAGGTGCTGACGGGCACTTTGCTGAAGCCGGTCCTGCCGGTTCCTGTTCCTGTTCCTGTTCTGGTTCCTGCCCTGCTCACTCTGCTCTCGCTGTTCCCCAGGCCAGATCACCCGGTTCTTCACGTCTCCTGGAACGACGCCGTCGCCTACTGCACGTGGGCCGGAAAGCGGTTGCCCACGGAAGCTGAGTGGGAGTACAGCTGTCGAGGAGGCCTGCAAAATAGGTACTTGGAGGGTCTCGTCTTTGCCTAACAGTATGTGGACCTTTTTCTAAATCTACGGAACTTACTTTGGCTGGACAGTTGATTTAAAACCACAGCCAGATCGCAGCTTACTCCTACTGGGCTTTCTTCCTGCCCGTGAAGTTACTTAGGAAACATGGATGCAGGGGTCACCACCCCCTGACAGTCTCCCAAAGCCATGTGTGTGGTGAGGTGGGCTACGCCAATTGAGCCCCCATCCCCGTGTCACATAGTCCTCCTTAGAGCCTCCTGGCAGGCTGCCTTGCTTTTTGGATTTTCTTATTTTAGGCATCTCCTGAAGCAGCAATACATCTTTTGCTTCCAGAGCCATGAGACAGAAAACTCATGTTTGGGTCACATCTAGGAAAGGCTCCTTAAAATAACGAAGGCTTTATAAAAAAGTGCGGTGTGATGTTGCCTGATCATGCTTCCATATAAGTCCAGGATGATGTCTGCTTTCCCAGCCTCCTATAAGCCCTTCTTTTAGTTCTGTGATTTATTTCAGGCCTCCTGAGTCCTCGGGAGAGACCAAGGTTGTTGTGAACTTGACATGAACTGGTTGTGCAGAAGTTTAAAAAAAAAATCCTGATTAAAAGCTTTATGTATTTTTTTTTTTTTTAAAAATAGCTCACTCGGAACAAGCAAGCAATGTTCTCTCTTTCACTGCCTTCCTCCTCTTGACTTTCGTCCAGAAGCCTGTGTCTGTTTGACAGGCTGATGCCTGTGTCTCTTCTGACAGACTCTTCCCCTGGGGCAACAGACTGCAGCCGAAGGGCCAACATTATGCCAACATTTGGCAGGGCGAGTTTCCTGTGACCAACACCGGAGAGGACGGCTTTCGAGGGACTGCGCCTGTGAGTAGCGAGGCTTGTGACGGATGGCGGCGGCTGCAGCGCACCGAGAAACCACCAGCAATGAGTGAAAGCGCTGCTCGCTCTCTGCCCCACGTGCTGCCCCCTTCCTGCCTCCGTCCACCACCGCACGTAGCAAATACTAATAATTAACCAGACGTTCTTTTTCTGTAACACCTTTTTCCTTCTGATTCCATAACACTTGTTGTGGAAACTTTGAAAAAACAAGAAGTGTACAGAGGAGAAAATTGAAAGGATCTGGAATCCTACCACCCAGAGATAGGTAACCCCTGTTAACGTTTAGGTGCATTTCCCCCCATTCGTCTCCTATGTTGATGATGCTCCTAATGGCTAGTAGTTAGTGAGCACTTGCAGAGTGCCAGGCATGTTGCTGAGCCATTTGCATGAATTATCTCATGTAATGTCTCTTCAGCTCTGTAAGGTAGCTACTGTTATCCCCATTTTCCAGGTGAGCATTCTGAGGCACACAGAGGTTAACTAACTTGCCCAAGGTTATACAGCTGGAAAGCAGCACAGCTGGGATTTGAACCAGGTCGGTTTGTTTTCAAAGGCCATGCTCTTAACTACCATAGATGCCAGCATAAATGTTTCTGGTGTATATGTGCCTAAATATTTTTACATATTGCTTTTGGGTCATACTATAATATTTAAAATCCTACTGTTTTTCCCTGTGTAATATCAACAACATTTTATCTGTCATTAGCAGTTCTTCACAAATACATATCTTTTAGCAGCGGGATAACTTGTCATTTGAATGAACCCTAATTTATTTACCTCTTATTTTTGCAAATTTATATCTGTTTTTCTGCTAAACAACAATGAACATCTTATGCATAGATATTAAATTGTATCTCTGATGATTTTTTAAAACATTATCATTGGAATATAGTTGATTTACAATGTTGTGTTAGTTTCTGCTATACAGCAGAGTGAATCAATTATACATATACATATATCCACTCTTTTTTAGATTCGTTTTCCATGTAGGTCATTACAAAGTATTGAGAAGAGTTCCCTGTGCTATACAGTAGGTCCCTATTAGTCTGATGATTTTTTAAAAGATAGATTCCTAACAGTGAAATTAGTGAGTCAAAGACTAGAAAACTTTCTTCATAAGGGTTTCAGACATATAACCAAACTCTTTTCCAGACTGTGTATCGCAAGTTTCCCTCCATGAGTGTTCCTTTCTTTCTGCTCTTTTGTCAGCAAAACCATACATTAATGAAGCAATGTTAAAAGCATTTCATTTTCTCTCTTTTTTTTTTTAAACATCTTTATTGGAGTATAATTGCTTTACAATGGTGTGTTAGTTTCTGCTTTATAACAAAGTGAATCAGCCATACATACACATATATTCCCATATCTCCTCCCTCTTGCGTCTCCCTCCCACCCTCCCTATCCCACCCCTCTAGGTGGACACAAAGCACTGAGCTGATCTCCCTGTGCTATGTGGCTGCTTCCCACTAGCTATCTATTTTACATTTGGTAGTATATATAAGTCCATGCCACTCTCTCACTTCGTCACAGTTTACCCTTTCCCCTCCCCATGTCCTCAAATCCATTCTCTACGTCTGCATCTTTATTCCAGTACTGCCCCTCGGTTTTTCAGAACCATTTTTTTTTTTTTAGATTGCATATATATGTGTTAGCATACAGTATTTGTTTTTCTCTTTCTGACTTACTTCACTCTGTATGACAGACTCTACGTCCATCCATCTCACTACAAATAACTCAGTTTTGTTCTTTTTTATGGCTGAGTAATATTCCATTGTATATATGTGCCACATCTTATTTATCTGTTCATCTGTCGATGAACATCCCTCTCCAGCATTTATTGTTTGTAGATTTTTTTTTTTACATCTTTATTGGAGTATAATTGCTTTACAATGGTGTGTTAGTTTCTGCTTTATAACAAAGTGAATCAGTTATACATATACATATGTTCCCATATCTCTTCCCTCTTACGTCTCCCTTCCTCCCTCCCTATCCCACCCATGTAGGTGGTCACAAAGCTCCGAGCTGATCTCCCTGTGCTATGCGGCTGCTTCTCACTAGCTATTTACGTTTGGTAGTGTATATATGTCCATGACACTCTCTCGCTTTGTCACAGCTTACCCTTCCCCCTCCCCATATCCTTAAGTCCATTCTCTAGTAGGTCTGTGTCTTTATTCCTGTCTTACCCCTAGGTTCTTCATGACATTTTTTTCCCTTAAATTCCATATATATGTGTTAGCATATGGTATTTGTCTTTCTCTTTCTGACTTACTTCACTCTGTATGACAGACTCTAGGTCCATCCACCTCATTACAAATAGCTCAGTTTCGTTTCTTTTTATGGCTGAGAAATATTCCATTGTATATATGTGCCACATCTTCTTTATCCATTCATCCAATGATGGACACTTAGGTTGTTTCCATCTCCGGGCTATTTTAAATAGAGCGGCAATGAACATTTTGGTGCATGACTCTTTTTGAATTATGGTTTTCTCCGGGTATATGCCCAGTAGTGGGATTGCTGGGTCATATGGTAGTTGTATTTGTAGTTTTTAAAGGAACCTCCATACTGTTCTCCGTAGTGGCTGTACCAGTTCACATTCCCACCAGCAGTGCAAGAGGGTTCCCTTTTCTCCACACCCTCTCCAACATTTATTGTTTCTAGATTTTTTGATGATGGCCATTCTGACTGGTGTGAGATGATATCTCATCGTAGTTTTGATTTGCATTTCTCTAATGATTAATGATGTTGAGCATTCTTTCATGTGTTTGTTGGCAGTCTGTATATCTTCTTTGGAGAAATGTCTGTTTAGGTCTTCGGCCCATTTTTGGATTGGGTTGTTTGTTTTTTTGTTGTTGAGCTGCATGAGCTGCTTATAAATTTTGGAGATTAATCCTTTGTCAGTTGCTTCATTTGCAAATATTTTCTCCCATTCTGAGGGTTGTCTTTTGGTCTTGTTTATGGTTTCCTTTGCTGTGCAAAAGCTTTGAAGTTTCATTAGGTCCCATTTGTTTATTTTTGTTTTTATTTCCATTTCTTTAGGAGGTGGGTCAAAAAGGATCTTGTTGTGATTTATGTCATAGAGTGTTCTGCCTATATTTTCCTCTAAGAGTTTGATAATTCCTGGCCTTACATTTAGGTCTTTAATCCATTTTGAGCTTATTTTTGTGTATGCTGTTAGGGAGTGATCTAATCTCATACTTTTACATGTACCTGTCCAGTTTTCCCAGCACCACTTATTGAAGAGGCTGTCCTTTCTCCACTGTACATTCCTACCTCCTTAATCAAAGATAAGGTGACCATATGTGCATGGGTTTATCTCTGGGCTTTCTATCCTGTTCCATTGATCTATCTTTCTGTTTTTGTGCCAGTACCATACTGTCTTGATTACTGTAGCTTTGTAGTATAGTCTGAAGTCCGGGAGCCTGATTCCTCCAGCTCCGTTTTTCGTTCTCAAGATTGCTTTGGCTATTCGGGGTCTTCTGTGTTTCCATACAAATTGTGAAATTTTTTGTTCTAGTTCTGTGAAAAATGCCATTGGTAGTTTGATAGGGATTGCATTGAATCTGTAGATTGCTTTGGGTAGTATAGTCCTTTTCACAATGTTGATTCTTCCAATCCAAGAACATGGTATATCTCTCCATCTATTTGTATCACCTTTAATTTCTTTCATCAGTGTCTTATAATTTTCTGCATACAGGTCTTTTGTCTCCTTAGGTAGGTTTATTCCTAGATATTTTATTCTTTTTGTTGCAGTGGTAAGTGGGAGTATTTTCTTGATTTCACTTTCAGATTTTTCATCATTAGTGTATAGGAATGTAAGAGATTTCTGTGCATTAATTTTGTATCCTGCTACTTTACCAAATTCATTGATTAGCTTGAGTAGTTTTCTGGTAGCATCTTTAGGATTCTCTATGTATAGTATCATGTCATCTGCAAACAGTGACAGCTTTACTTCTTCTTTTCCGATTTGGATTCCTTTTATTTCCTTTTCTTCTCTGATTGCTGTGGCTAAAACTTCCAAAACTATGTTGAATAAGAGTGGTGAGAGTGGGCAACCTTGTCTTGTTCCTGATCTTAGTGGAAATGGTTTCATTTTTCACCATTGAGGAAGGTGTTGGCTGTGGGTTTGTCATATGTGGCCTTTATTATGTTGAGGAAAGTTCCCTCTATGCCTACTTTCTGCAGAGTTTTTATCATAAATGGGTGTTAGATTTTGTCAAAAGCTTTTTCTGCATCTATTGAGATGATCATGTGGTTTTTCTCCTTCAATTTGTGAATATGGTGTATCACGTTGATTGATTTGCGTATATTGAAGAATCCTTGCATTCCTGGAATAAACCCCACTTGATCATGGTGTGTGATCCTTTTAATGTGCTGTTTGATTCTGTTTGCTAGTATTTTATTGAGGATTTTTACATCTATGTTATCAGTGATATTGGCCTGTAGTTTTCTTTCTTTGTGACATCCTTGTCTGGTTTTGGTATCAGGGTGATGGTGGCCTCGTAGAATGAGTTTGGGAGTGTTCCTCCCTCTGCTATATTTTGAAAGAATTTGAGAAGGATAGGTGTTAGCTCTTCTCTAAATGTTTGATAGAATTCGCCTGTGAAGCCATTTGGTCCTGGGCTTTTGTTTGTTGGAAGATTTTTAATCACAGTTTCAATTTCAGTGCTTGTGATTGGTCTGTTCATATTTTCTATTTCTTCCTGATTCAGTCTTGGCAGGTTGTGCATTTCTAAGAATTTGTCCATTTCTTCCAGGTTGTCCATTTTATTGGCATAGAGTTGCTTGTAGTAATCTCTCGTGATCTTTTTGTATTTCTGCAGTGTCACTTGTTACTTCCTCTTTTTCATTTCTAATTCTATTGATTTGAGTCTTCTCCCTTTTTTTCTTGATGAATCTGGCTAATGATTTATCAATTTTGTTTATCTTCTCAAAGAACCAGCTTTTAGTTTTATTGATCTTTGCTATCGTTTCCTTCATTTCTTTTTCATTTATTTCTTATCTGATTTTTATGATTTCTTTCCTTCTGCTAACTTTGGGGTTTTTTTGTTCTTCTTTCTCTAATTGCTTTAGGTGCAAGGTTAGGTTGTTTATTCGAGATGTTTCCTGTTTCTTATGGTAGGATTGTATTGCTATAAACTTCCCTCTTAGAACTGCTTTTGCTGCATCCCATAGGTTTTGGGTCATCGTGTCTCCATTGTCATTTGTTTCTATGTATTTTTTGATTTCCTCTTTGATTTCTTCAGTGATCACTTCGTTATTAAGTAGTGTATTGTTTAGCCTCCATGTGTTTGTATTTTTTACAGATCTTTTCCTGTAATTGATATCTCGTCTCAGAGCATTGTGGTCGGAAAAGATACTTGATACAATTTCAGTTTTCTTAAATTTACCAAGGCTTAATTTGTGACCCAAGATATGATCTATCCTGGAGAATGTTGCATGAGCACTTGAGAAAAATGTGTATTCTGTTGTTTTTGGATGGAATATCCTTAAATATCAATTAAGTCCATCTTGTTTAGTGTATCATTTAAAGCTTGTGTTTCCTTATTTATTTTCATTTGGATGATCTGTCCATTGGTGAAAGTGGGGTGTTAAAGTCCCCAACTATGAATGTGTTACTGTCCATTTCCCCTTTTATGGCTGTTAGTATTTGCCTTATGTACTGAGGTGCTCCTATGTTGGGTGCATAAATATTTACAATTGTTATATCTTCTTCTTGGATCGATCCCTTGATCATTACGTAGTGTCCTTCTTTGTCTCTTCTGATAGTCTTTATTTTAAAGTCTATTTTGTCTGATATGAGAATTGCTACTCCAGCTTTCTTTTGATTCCCATTTGCATGGAATATCTTTTTCCATCCCCTTACTTTCAGTCTGTATGTGTCTCTAGGTTTGAAGTGGTTCTCCTGTAGACAGCATATATATTGGTCTTGTTTTTGTATCCATTCAGGCAGTCTGTGTCTTTTGGTGGGAGCATTTAGTCCATTTACATTTAAGGGAATTATCGGTATGTATGGTCCTATTCCCATTTTCTTAATTGTTTTGGGTTCGTTATTGTAGGTCTTTTCCTTCTCTTGTGTTTCTTGCCTAGAGAAGTTCCTTTAGCATTTGTTGTAAAGCAGGTTTGGTGGTGCTGAACTCTCTCTCCTTTTGCTTGTCTGTAAAGGTTTTAATTTCTCCATCAAATCTGAATGAGATCCTTCCTGGATAGAGTAATCTTGGTTTCAGGTATTTCTCCTTCATCACTTTATATTAGTTCTGCCAGTCCCTTCTGGCTTGCAGAGTTTGTGCTGAAAGATCAGCTGTTAACCTTATGGGGATTCCCTTGTGTGTTATTTGTTGTTTTTCCCTGCTGCTTTTAATATGTTTTCTTTGTATTTAATTTTTGACAGTTTGATTAATATGTGTCTTGGCGTATTTCTCCTTGGATTTATCCTGTATGGGACTCTCTGTGCTTCCTGGACTTGATTAACTATTTCCTTTCCCATATTAGGGAAGTTTTCAACTATAATCTCTTCAAATATTTTCTGAGTTCCTTTCTTTTTCTCTTCTTCTGGAACCCCTATAATTCGAATATTGGTGCGTTTAATGTTGTCCCAGAGGTCTCTGAGACTGTCCTCAGTTCTTTTCATTCTTTTTTCTTTATTCTGCTCTGCAGTAGTTATTTCCACTATTTTATCTTCCAGGTCACTTATCCGTTCTTCTGCCTCAGTTATTCTGCTATTGATCCCATCTAGAGTATTTTTAATTTCACTTATTGTGTTGTTCATCATTCCTTGTTTCATGTTTAGTTCTTCTAGGTCCTTGTTAAATGTTTCTTGCACTTAGTCTATTCTATTTCCAAGACTTTGGATCATCTTGACTATAATTATTCTGAATTCTTTTTCAGGTAGACTGCCTATTTCCTCTTCATTTGTTAGCTCTGGTGGGTTTTTATCTTGCTCCTTCATCTGCTGTGAGTTTTTCTATCTTCTCCTTTTGCTTATCTTACTGTTTTGGGGTCTTGGGGTCTCCTTTTTGCAGGCTGCAGGTTCGTAGTTCCCGTTGTTTTTGGTGTCTGTCCCCAGTGGCTAAAGCTGGTTCAGTGGGTTGTGTAAGCTTCCTGGTGGAGGGGACTAGTGCCTGCGTTCTGGTGGTTGAGGCTGGATCTTGTCTTTCTGGTGGGCAGGTCCACGTCTGGTGGTGTGTTTTGGGGTGTCTGTGGACTTAGTATCATTTTAGGCAGCCTCTCTGCTAATGGGTGGGGTTGTGTTCCTGCCTTGCTAGTTGTTTGGCATAGGGTGTCCAGCACTGTAGCTTGCTGGTTGTTGAGTGAAGCTGGGTGCTGGTGTAGAGATGGAGATCTCTGGGAGATTTTTGCTGTTTGATATTATGTGGAGCTGGGAGGTCTCTTGTGGACCACTGTCCTGAAGTTGGCTCTCCCACCTCAGATGCACAGCACTGACTCCTGGCTGCAGCACCAAGAGCCTTTCATCCACACGGCTCAGAATAAAAGGGACAAAAAGTAGAAAGAATGAAAGGCAGAAAGAAAGAAAGAAAGAAAGAAAGGAAGGAAGGAAGGAAGAAAGGAGGGAGGGAGGGAGGGAGGAAGGAAGGAGGGAAGGAAGGAGAGAAAGAAGATAAATTAAAATAAAGTAAGATTAAATAAAGTTATTAAAATAAAAAATAATTGTTAAGAAAAAAATTTTTATTAAAAAGAAAAAAAAAATGGACGGATAGAACCCTAGGATAAATGGTGGAAGCAAAGCTATACAGACAAAATCTCACACAGAAGCTATACATACACACTCACAAAAAGAGGAAAAGGGGAAAAAGTAATAAATCTTGCTCTCAAAGTCCACCTCCTCAATTTGGGATGATTTGTAGTCTATTCATGTATTCCACAGATGCAGGTACATCAAGTTGATTGTGGAGTTTTAATCCACTGCTTCTGAGGCTGCTGGGAGAGATTTCCCTTTCTTTTCTTTGTTCTCACAGCACCCGTGGCTCAGCTTTGGATTTGGCCCCGCCTCTGCCTGTAGGTCACCGGAGGGCGTCAGTTCTTCGCTCAGACAGGATGGGGTTAAAAGAGCAGCTGCTGCGGGGACTCTGGCTCACTCAGGCCGGGGGGAAGAGAGGGGTACGGAGTCCGGGGCAAGCCCGCAGGGGCAGAGGCTGGTGTGACGTTGCACCAGCCTGAGGCGCGCTGTGCGTTCTCCCGGGGAAGTTGTCCCTGGATCCCAGGACCCTGGCAGTGGCGGGCTGCACAGGCTCCCCAGAAGGGGTGTGTGGAGAGTGACCTGTGCTCGCACACAGGCTTCTTGGTGGCGGCAGCAGCAGCCTTAGCATCTCATGCCCGTCTCTGGGGTCCGTGCTTTTAGCCGCGGCTCGCGCCCGTCTCTGGAGCTCCTTTAAGCAGCGATCTTAATCCCCTCTCCTCGCGCACCAGGAAACAAAGAGGGAAGAAAAAGTCTCTTGCCTCTTCGGCAGGTCCAGACTTTTCTCCGGGCTCCCTCCCGGCTAGCCGTGGTGCACTAACCCCTGCAGGCTGTGTTCACGCCGCCAACCCCTGTCCTCTCCCTGCGCTCCGACCGAAGCCCGAGCCTCAGCTCCCAGGCCCACCCGCCCCGGCGGGTGAGCAGACAAGCCTCTCGGGCTGGTGAGTGCTGGTCGGCACCGATCCTCTGTTTGGGAATCTCTCCGCTTTGCCCTCGGCACCCCTGTTGCTGTGCTCCCTTCCGTGGCTCCGAAGCTTTCCCCCTCTGCCACCCGCAGTCTCCACCCGCGAAGGGGCTTCCTAGTGTGTGGAAAGCTTTCCTCTTTCACGTCTCCCTCCCACTGGTGTAGGTCCCGTCCCTATCCTTTTATCTCTGTTTATTCTTTTTCCCTACCCAGGTACGTGGGGACTTTCTTGCCTTTTGGGAGGTCTGAGGTCTTCTGCTATCCTTCAGTAGGTGTTCTGTAGGAGTTGTTTCACGTGTAGATGTATTTCTGGTGTATCTGTGGGGAGGAAGGTGATCTCCGCCTCTTACTCTTCCGCCATCTTCCCCTCATCTGCCTGTTTGTAGATTTTTTGATGATGGCCATTCTGACTGATGTGAGATATCTCATTGTAGTTTTGATTTGCATTTTGCTAATGATTAGGGATGTTCAGCATTCTTTCATGTGTTTGTTGGCAGTCTGTATATCTTCTTTGGAGAAATGTCTGTTTAGGTCTTCGGCCCATTTTTGGATTGGGTTGTTTGTTTTTTTGTTATTGAGCTACATGAGCTGCTTGTAAATTTTGGAGATTAATCCTTTGTCAGTTGCTTCATTTGCAAATATTTTCTCCCACTCTGAGGGTTGCCTTTTCTTCTTGTTTATGTTTTCTTTTGCAAAAGCTTTTAAGTTTCATTAGGTCCCATTTGTTTATTTTGTTTTTGTTTCCATTTCTCTAGGAGGTGGGTCAAAAAGGATCTTGCTGTGATTTATATCATAGAGTGTTCTGCCTTTGTTTTGCTCTAAGAGTTTGATAGTTTCTGGCCTTACATTTAGGTCGTTATTCCATTTTGAGTTTATTTTTGTGTATGGTGTTAGGGAGTGATCTAATCTCATACTTTTACATGTACCTGTCCAGTTTTCCCAGCACCACTTATTGAAGAGGCTGTCTTTTCTCCATTGTATATTCTTACCTCCTTTATCAAAAATAAGATGACCATATGTGCATGGGTGTATCTGTGGGCTTTCTATCCTGTTCCATTGATCTAACTTTCTGTTTTTGTGCCAGTACCATACTGTCTTGATTACTGTAGCTTTGTAGTATAGTCTGAAGTCCAGGAGCCCGATTCCTCCAGCTCTATTTTTCTTTCTCAAGATTGCTTTGGCTATTCAGTGTCTTCTGTGTTTCCATACAAATTGTGAAATTTTTTGTTCTAGTTCTGTGAAAAATGCCATTGGTAGTTTGATAGGGATTGCATTGAATCTCTAGATTGCTTTGGGTAGTATAGTCCTTTTCACAATGTTGATTCTTCCAATCCAAAGACATGGTATATCTCTTCATCTGTTTGTGTCATCTTTAATTTCTTTCATCAGTGTCTTATAGTTTTCTGCATACAGGTCTTTTGTCTACTTAGGTAGGTTTATTCCTAGGTTTTTTTTTTTTTGCAGTACGCGGGCCTCTCACTGTCGTGGCCTCTCCCATTGTGGAGCACAGGCTCCAGACGCGCAGGCCCAGCAGCCATGGCTCAGGGACCCAGCCAGCCTGCGGCACGTGGGATCTTCCCGTACCGGGGCACGAACCCATGTCCCCTGCATCGGCAGGCGGACTCCCAACCACTGCGCCACCAGGGAAGCCCGTATTCCTAGGTATTTTATTCTTTTTGTTGCAGTGGTAAATGGGAGTGTTTTCTTAATTTCACTTTCGGATTTTTCGTCATTAGTGTATAGAAATGCAAGAGAGTTCTGTGCATTAATTTTGTATCCTGCTACTTTACCAAATTCATTGATTAGCTTGAGTAGTTTTCTGGTAGTGTCTTTAGGATTCTTTATGTATAGTATCATGTCATCTGCAAGCAGTGACAGCTTTACTTCTTTTCCAATTTGGACTCCTTTTCTTTCTTTTTCTTCTCTGATTGCTGTGGCTAAAACTTCCAAAACTATGTTGAATAATAGTGGTGAGAGTGGGCAACCTTGTCTTGTTCCTGATCTTAGTGGAAATGGTTTCAGTTTTTCATCATTGAGAACGATGATGGCTGTGGGTTTGTCATATATGGCCTTTATTATGTTGAAGAAAGTTCTCTCTGTGCCTACTTTGTGGAGGGTTTTTATCATAAATCAGTGTTGAATTTTTTCGAAAGCTTTTTCTGCATCTATTGAGATGATCGTATGGTTTTTATCCTTCAGTTCGTTAATATGGTTTATCACATTGATTGATTTGCATATATTGAAGAATCCTTGCATTCCTGGGATAAACCCCACTTGATCATCGTGTATGATCCTTTTAATGTGCTGTTGGATTCTGTTTGCTAGTATTTTGTTGAGGATTTTTGCATCTGTGTTCATCAGTGATACTGGCCTGTAGTTTTCTTTCTTTGTGACATCTTTGTCTGATGTTGGTATCAGGGTGCTGGTGGCCTCATAGAATGAATTTGGGAATGTTCCTCCCTCTGCTATATTTTGGAAGAGTTTGAAAAGGATAGGTGTCGTTTTCTCTTAACACAGTCAGGAAAGATGTCTTGTGGCGAGGAAGTAGCACCTTACTGGGTTTGTTGTTATAGAGAATAATTTTCTTTCAACAATCTTTCAAACAGTTGTCATTTTTAAAATATTTGTATTTTTGTTTCACACAAATATGATTCTTCCAAAATTTATTTATGAATGTAGCACAGATATGTTATTTGGAACATGACCAAATGATTCCAGAATTTCAACTGAAATAATAAACAAGTGAGAAAGACTGAGACACTGGAAAAGATGAAGGGTTAGGAGACACTTGACCTATGAGAACTTTAAAAATATTTTGAGCCATATGGTTAAAGCAATATGGTTTTTTTTTTTTTTTTTTTTTTGCAGAGTTAATGTAAAAAAAAAAGTTGCATGAGAATATGTTGCCCTTAAATAGGCACATAGGTGCATATGTGTGTGCTTCTAAAATTCTATATATATGAGTTAGGTATATGATAAAGGTACCGACACAAACCAATGGGAACTGGATGTATTATTCAACAGGCAAAAGGCTAATCAGGCCATCTAGAAGTTGATTCTTCTCAAGTTTCCTTCAAGATCACTTGTGCTCTCGTGGGTGCATAGTTTTAGTCAGTAAAATGAGTGATTAGAGACCTTGGGGTCTAAACTATCTCAACCTGTTCTCAACCATTTCCTGGGTAAGAAGCCCAGCCAGTATCTCATGGGCCACCTTTTGTCGGCAGAACACTGCTGCAGGATGAACAGAATAAGGTGCTGGATGAGGTTGCTCATGACACCCCAGGAAAGATGATAGTTGGTGCAGAAGCAGGACAGTGGCCATCACGTGGTTTGAGAAGGGCCTCGGCAGCCAGGATGTCCCTCTTCAATGGGAGTCTGTGTGAAGTAGGGCCACTGCCCTTAGCCTTGAAGCCTATGGCATGGGCTTCTGATGGACCACACAAATTATATTAGCGCCTGCCAGTTTTCATAAAAGGCCATGAGAAGCTGTATTGGACAGTTATGAATATTTTACAGCACTTAATGGCTACAGAATTTCTTGTCATTATTTAAGCACATGAGCCTCCAAGGAAAATAGTCATTTATTCTCAAGTCAGTGCACCTTTTCAGAAAACACCAGTTTCCGTATAAAATAAGGATACTTTACAGATATTTCAAGTTGGAACATTTAACTGTGGGTTCAACAGATGTCTGTTTGGAGTATATTCAACAGAACTTACTTGAAGAAGTTGCCATAGAAGTTCCTAAGACAAAATTAGAACAGTTACCAGGAGCCCGCAAATAATCAATTTGAGAAACAGGACCTGCGGAGAAAAAAAGCAGCAAGTTATACAGAGGCCACTTCCACCTGTGTTTGGAATGAGACTTGACAAGATCTATACCTTTAAATTGGGACTGTTTACCCAGAGAATTATCTCAAGTCCTCCTTAGCTGCCTTGTTGTGTCCACAGGCCCTGGTCAGTTGAGAGCAGGAATTGAACTTTAATGATAGGATGGACTACAGTGAAATAGCTCCCTCCCCTGCTATTTTATGTATTTTATTATTTTCACTCTGGTTGTAAACTGAGCAGACTATTCTGACCACAGTGAATTTGAAGAATTGGATTTGCATTTGGTTAGGCCTCTGTTGTACAGTTGTTAGTGTTTTGGTTTTCATGCCTATCAGCTCATTCACCTGAAAATAAACACGTTTGAAGTATTTCTCATGTACATTTGTCTTTTTCTGAGCTTTCTGGAAGGAAGCTTTGGTTGGTGTGATTAATTTAACCATGAGCGTTTAAAATTTTTATACTCTCATGTGGTAATTTTGGGGGTGGTGACCTCCTGGTTTTACCTCACTTAAACGTCATATTGTTTAAAGAGGGAAAACCCTTCAAACCTTTGAGTAGATGCTCTTATTTCCTCATGTTATGGTTTAACCGCTCCAGATAGGCTAACTTGCTTGCCCAGTGGTTGCTGCGTGTTGGCACATAAAGAGGACCTCAGGCTGACTGACCTGAGAGCCCCTCCACTCGTCTGCTCTCTGAGCCTGAGAAATGATTCCTTCTTCCAGAACGTTCGTTCCATCTCACTTGCTCTCGCGTCCCTTGCTCCTTCCCTTCTTTCCCTGAAACAACTTATTTTCTCCTTTTCCTTCCTTCTCTTCTCTTTCCAGCTGTTAGTCTGTCTTGCTGTTCCTGATCATCTCCAAATTCTTGAAAGGACAGTGTATCCTCTGGCCTTTCCTCCTTTATTGTCTCTCTGTCTTTTGAACTCTGACCTCAATTCCCACAAGGCACTTCTCCCTTTGTTGAGGAGGGTTCACCTTCAGCCCGAAATCTCTCCCTCTTGGGAGTTCCTGCACCTTTTCTTTCATTATCTTACCTTACTCATCCCACCCTGCCTTTCAGGATTGGATTTTTAATTTTTGGTATCCTCCTCCTTTCTCCCTCATTAAAGCTCATTCATGTCTATGTCATCAAACCCTTCCGGCTTTCATTCGACACGCATGGAATTACTGAATGAAGCAATGAATAGGTACCACTGTTTCCATAATGAATGCTGAGTAAGGAAGCAGAGTGGTAAACATTTTCAGCTTTCCACCTCGCCTGGATTAAGTTTTTTTTTCGGAGTAGCTTCATAACTTTGAAGTGCTCTGAATTGCCCAAGTATTACATGCTTCCATATTTATGTGTCAATCTAAAACCTTCTGAAGCCAAGTAGAAGTGAATGGTATTCCTTTTAGTTCTACCTCATTAATTGGGAAAAAAACATGGATTTAAAAAAATATTTTTAAAAAAAGAACCCCAAAGATAACTATTTTTTTCATTTAAAAAATAAAAGTTTTCTTCATGTATGAGAATTTCTATTACAATATGTTAGGAAAAATTTTGCGTCCCTAAAATAGCATAACTGTTCTGTACATATTTACTATTCAGTCAAAGATTTTTCTCTCCTCCTCCCCACCTTCCTTCTTACACAAGTGTTGCACTTTGGTACCATGTCTGTGACAGTATTATGTGGCAGACTGTCTGGTCTGCCTTTGAAATGTGATCAAACTACTTGCTGAAGAGCCTGTGCAGCTTACCTCATACTTCCACGTGCCAGAGATTGCAAACCCTCTATGTATTACAAATACGCTCGGTAATGAATTCACATTTTCTTTATAAAAACAAGTCCCCTCAGTGTTGCGATGATAACGAATGAGGCGTAAAGATAAGCTGGTGAGTTGGAAGGGGCTGGTGGAGAGGATAGAATTGGCTTGAGGTCTCTCAGTGCTAAAAAGACATCATGGCCAGCAGAGCTCAGCTGTACTGGTATGTACCAGATGACAAGACTGGTACTGGGTCTAATATGGTGTTTCTGTTATGCTTTTGAAGGTCTGAAGATGGTTTACCCCTCACTCTCCAGTCAGATACAGATTTGACTTATGACCAGTACTAGTCTCTCTATTAGGAATAATTTCATTGACTGTCCTACCATGTAATGTGTACTCTTCTTAGGTTTCTAAACTCCCTTTGAGAGCTCAAAGCTGGAGAATATCTTTCTTTGTTTCTACATTGGCCAGATTGTATTTTCACTGTTGGAATGAGAATCAATATTCATACTTTAAAGTAAAAGTTCTTTTTACATGTTTGTACCAAAGAGGTTTTCTAGACAAGATGAGTACTTTGACAACATTTCCCCCTTTTTTTAATTTTTAGGTTGACGCCTTTCCTCCCAATGGTTACGGCTTATACAATATAGTAGGGAATGCCTGGGAGTGGACTTCAGACTGGTGGACCATTCACCATTCTGTTGAAGAAACGATTATTAACCCAGTGAGTATGAGTCTCAGAGTATGTACTGTGAAAAGGTTACATCCACCCCCTGGGCAGGCTGTGGCAGCGATTTCATGTGTTTCGGGTATTTATTTTCTATTGACGTTAATCTTGGAATTTCCTCAGAGGGATATTAAGCACTTGTCTCTCATTTCAACCTTAAAGCATTGTGTAGACATGTCTATGGACATTTTATATGCTGCTGGATTGTGATGGTGTTAATGATTTGAGGGAATCTGTCTATAACTTTAGAAATTATTTCAGCCTCATAAATGTGATCAAAGTGAGATATATAAATAAGTATGCAAGATGCATTAATGTTTATTAATAACTAGTGAGATCTGGTAGATGGTATTTATCATCCAGCTAATTGCCTGAGTTTTCATTGGTTGAAATTTTGATTGAAGAGCATTGTTTGGAGAAAATGAGAAAGGATGTTTTCTGGGTGAATGTTGAATCAGGAAGTTGAGTCATTTCATGATTATTTGCTGAACTCCCCAGTATGGCAGTTCAGTGCATCATAAACGTTGGGAATTGAGACAACCATGTTTAAGTTTTACCTTTTCTGGCATGGGAGGAATGTTGACTGCAGTTAGTGGACTACCCTGCCTCTAAAGCCAAGCTCTCCCGGCAGAATATACAAAAATTGAGACGCTACAAAAACGGGGCACGTGGGTGGGAAGTACTTCCTTTAAAAAGAACATGACCGAATATTGCTTGTGTAAACAGATTGGGGGGAAAATACCATTTAAAAATCCTATCTCTAGCAAACTAGACATTCATAAGTCAGATCCAAGAATGTATATTTATACCCAAACTAGCTAGACTGGGAACTTAATATGTTTAATTTTAAACCTTAACCTCTTGAAAAGGCATAAAAGGTAGTGATAAAGAAAATTAATTCTTTGATCTCTTCTCAGTAGAGTGTTGAACAGCTCAGAGTAATTGAAGAAATTGTCAGACGCTGTGCCTCGGGCCATTTTTCAGAATACGGGGATAAATTTGTTTGATATGCTTGATTTTTCTTCACAGAATAACACGTGGATTGCTCATGAATAATCTAGAGACAGAAATCTACTTTCTTGGGGGCGGATGAAAAAGCTGAGTTTTTCGGAAACTGTCATTTCCTCCTTGTTTTCCTTGTACTTTCTGGCAGGGCTGGTGGAAGTAGTGGTCAAAGACAACCCATCTCTCCAAAATGAGAATAAGGTTGTGAAGTTCTCAGTGGGTTTGTGGTTGGGAGACGCCATTCTCTACTGGCAAGATGTGACTTGGCGTTTGCTGTCAGAATCAGAAATAGAATTCTTTTCCCCCTCAGATTAAAGCAACTGCATGTTTGAAAGGGGGTGCACGAGGCTTCAAAATGCTGGCAAGTTGTGAATGTATCTCTCTGACCATCTGTTGTTGAGCTGAGTGCTTACTGGTTTCAGTTTTATAATTGCTTGTGTTTCTTCTAAGGATTTACAGAAAAATCCATATTTTTCTTGTTTTCCCCAGTCCCGGGCTCTATCTCAGATGTTGTCTTTGGTCTATAAACCATTCTCCTTGTAGGTTTCTCTCTGTCACAGAGTCCTCATTTGCTTCCTTGTTTGACTGGGATAAAATTCAACAGTTTTGAGAACTAAATCCCAACTCCCTTGCAAACTCAGACTCTTTCATTCAAATCTTCACAGCTCTCCTTCATTTGTAGAGCCACTGCCTGTCTCTCATCTGCATTACTGCATCAGCTTCCCAGCTGGGCTCCCTGCCGTCACTCCTTCTGCTCTACTGCAGCTGTAATGATCTTTATAGAGGACACGCTTAATGCTGTCACTCCTCTGTTTAAAATAAAGTACAAACTCTTGAGCATGACTTCTGAAGGCTAAAATAATTTAGCCCTTGCTGATCTCTCAATGGCCACAGCTTTTTCTTCTTCTTTCAACATTTAATTATGAAATGTTACAAAAATTCGGACAAGTACAGAAAATAGCATAACAGATACCTATGATATCGACCATTTTGATTTAACGTATATTGACAGTATATTGTATTTACTATATTTCTTTTAGCTAAAGAACAAGAACAAAAACTAGTCAACACTTGATATTTGTCAGTATTTTTAATTTAAGCTATTCTGGTCAGTGTATAGTGTTATCTCACTGTGGTTTTTTAGTCATCGTATATGTATATTAAAATTTATTTTGTTGAAGTACAGTTGATTTACAGTGTTGTGTTAACTTCTTTTGTACAGCAGAGTGATTCAGTTACACATAAATATACACATTCTTTTTCATATTCATTTCCGTTATGGTTTATCACAGTATATTGAATATAGTTCCCTGTGCTATACAGTAGGACCTTGTTTATCCATTCGAGATATACTAGTTTGCATTTAGTCATCATATATTAAAGTCTGTATCTGACAACTCTCATATCTGGCCACTCTGTTGATCTGCTTCTGTTGTCTGTTGTTCTTGAATTTTGGTCACATCTTGTTTTCTCACATGCCTTGCTATTTTTGATTGAGTACCAGACGTTGTTTAAGAAAAACTGTGGTGATTATTTGAGATCTGGATAGTGGGATCTTTCTCTAGAGTGGACTTACCTTTGCTTCTGGAAACTTCTATTTCGTATTAGCTTATTCCAATCAGGAATTGAGATGATTTGAAGCTGAGCTTCAGTCCCTGTGAGGGCTAGTTGGGTATAGTTCTTCAGGGTACCAACGAACAGTCTAGGGGTTTTCCATGACTTTTCTTCCTTGTAGGGCGCTGAGCTCCAGGTTTTTCTTCCTTGGCCTATAAGTCTATGCAAAGTTCTTTTCAGCTTCTCAGCATTATAGCTGCTGCCATTGGAATCAATAGACCTCTGGGAAAATAGGCTCGTCTCTCTGGGCTTCCCTTCTCTCTGGGATTTGAGCCCTGCAGTTCCTCACAGCCCTGATAGTTCTCATCTGATCTGTTTAAACTCCCAATTGTCTTTGAGGTCTTTTTTCTTTTTTTAATTAATTAATTAATTTTGGCTGCGTTGGGTCTTCGTTGTTGCGTGTGGGCTTTCTCTAGTTGCGGGGAGTGGGGGCTACTCTTTGTTGCGGTGCGTGGGCTTCTCATTGTGGTGGCTTCTCTTGTTGCGGAGCACGGGCGCTAGGTGTGCGGGCTTCAGTAGTTGTGGCACACAGGCTCAGTAGTTATGGCTCGCGGGCTCTAGAGCACAGCCTCAGTAGTTGTGGCGCACGGGCTTAGTTGCTCCACAGCATGTGGGATCTTCCCGGACCAGGGTTCGAACCCGTGTCGCCTGCGTTGGCAGGCGTATTTTTAACCAGTGCGCCACCAGGCAAGTCCCCTCTTTGAGGTCTTAATTTATTTGCCTTCCTTCCCTGATGGCCTGTGTATTACCAGTGCCTAGCAGAGAACCTGGTACATAATAACTGGTCCTATAATAAAGCCAATTCCAGATACCTAGAATCAAGAGAGTTTGGTTACTCTTCATACTCCAGGTGTTTCAAAAGTAAAGGCTAGTTAAAAACAGATATTTTCAGGAAAAGCTTTGGACCAAAATACCCATGTGATTAGTAAACATTTCAACCCAGGAACTGACCTCTTCCGTGTCATGTGTATATTTTAGTTCCAAGACTAAATCATAATGGCAAATCATTTTAAATCTTCTTTGGAGAGCTTAGGAAAAGTCAGTGCTCTGTATGCAGAGGCTATTCGGGGATTATCTTTTTCTTGTTCAGTGACTTCCAGGGAGCAAATGTTAATCATTAGTGTTTATTTTATTGGGTAGTCATTTATGGCAAAAGCAGGTGGTGGGAACACCTTGTGTGCTTTGTACACACAGTCCTAGGAGAGACTGAGCTATTTGGCCATACGGAGTGAGGGTCAGTTTGGTCTTACCTGGTAGAAGGTTCTTGGGAGTGTGCATGCATGTGTGTGTGTGTTTTCTGGAACTACTTAGGGTGGCATCACCTCTTCCCACACAGATACAATCCAGAGTGTGGCTGTTGATACTACTGTTTTTTTTCACCCAATAATTATAATAATAAAAGATGATTTGTGGGTTTTTTCCTTTTCACTTACCTAACCCGGAGACCCTTATTAATCTGTGGCAGTGTGTGGTGCTTTCAATAAAAGACTATGTAGAGCTTATATAGCATCCTGCATCCCCACTCGCACTACCCTGGTATCATGCTGACTTGGTCGCTGATGATGTGAAAGGATGGAGTCATCTATAATATCTTTCCCACTCTTAGAGGTACACAGTTTCATTCAGGCAGCTTTTTTTTCCTAAGGGAAAGAATTCTAGTCTTAGAATTAGTCACAGTAACTTGGATTATAGCTCTGCCACTTAATAGTAAAGGAATCTCTCTAAACTTAGAATATATCTTAAGTTTCCTTATCTACAAACTGGGAATAACTATACCTATCTCATGAAATTGTTGGGAGGTTAGATTTGATAATGTTGTATGTAAAAATACTTTATACCCCAAAAGTACTATTGTGGTGGTGGTTTACTCTTTTTGTTTAAATTATTTTTGGGTACCTGATTGGGATATTGTATGCTTCTGTTCAGCAGAATTAATGAGGAGTGTTGGCCTTTGGAAGCAGAGGGGGAGAAAATGATGTTTATAAATAATGAATGCCTAATATTCCTCCTATCCTTATCTTTTGTTACCATAGTCATCCTTACAATGAAAATCTCACTTCACGGCCCATTAAAGTCCAATGGGAATAAAGTTTTCTAAAAAGTATTCCTCCTCTGAATGAATCCCTGCTGCTTGCCAAATTCTGTTAGCCAGAGATTCTGTTTGTTTTGTTTTTGTCAACGTGGAGTTAGCTTGTTCAGTTAGATTGTATAGCTCTAGACATTTGGGGAAGTGTGTTCTGTTTTGCAAGTGTGCATTGTTGTGGCTGGGAATTGACGAGGAGGCTGTAAGCCCTCCTTGTGTGCCAGCCGTGGTTTGCAGTTTGCACTCTGCTCGTTTTGAAGGACACACATCTGAGCCCTTGCCCATCTCACAGGGCACATGCCAACCCTCTGACCTGAGGTGCTGGCAGGTGCCTAATGGCCAGTCCTGCTTTTGCCATTGGGTGACTGGACTTGGGGCTTGGACTTGGGTTTGCCCGTCCTCTAAACCAGCGATCCCCATCCTTTTTGGCACCAGGGACCGGTTTTGTGGAAGACAGTTTTTCCACGGACGGGGTGGGGGGGCGGGGGTGAGGGATGTTTCAGTTGGTGACACGAGCAATGGGGAGCCGAAGATGAAGCTTCGCTCGCTGGCCTGCCGCTCACCTCCTGCCGTGCGGCCTGGTTCCTAACAGGCCGCGGACAGGTATCGGTCTGTGCCCCAGGGGTCGCGGACCCCTGCCCTAAACCCCACATTTGGTTGTTCCTCTTCCCAATAAACCCTCCTCTGGCCTCCCACCACTACATGGATCAATGAATTTTGTACATCAAAAATGTTAGACCCCTGGGGCTTCCCTGGTGGTGCAGTGGTTAAGAATCCACCTGCTGATGCAGGGGACATGAGTTCGAGCCCTGTCCGGGAAGATCCCACATGCTGCGGAGCAACTAAGCCCGTGTGCCACAACTACTGAGCCTGCGCTCTAGAACCCGTGAGCCATAACTACTGAGCCCGTGAGCCACAACTACTGAAGCCCGCGCACCTAGAGCCCGTGCTCCACAACAAGAGAAGCCACCCAATGAGAAGCCCGTGCACCGCAACGAAGAGTAGACCCCGCTCTCCGCAGCTAGAGAAAAGCCCGTGCACAGCAACAAAGACCCAACGCAGACAAAAAAATAAAAATAAATAAATAAACTTAAAAAAAAAATGTTAGACCCCTGCTTAGCCTGTCTCCTAGCCCTCCTCTGCCTATGGCGTGAGCCTGTCCTTGTCTCAGCTGGGCAAGAAACAGTAAATACCACATCGTCCTTAGTTGAGATTGCCCCACCCATCGGCAGCCTAAGCAGTGGAGCAGGCATACCCAGGATGTGCTAGGAGGAGGAGTTCACTGAGGATTTTTATCTGCCGTAAGCCCTTCATTCACGTATTTTCAATGAGGACAGTTTAGAATAAATCAGTTTGATGTAGAAGTGACCTGGTATTCAAAATGAAAAAGGCATGAAAGTGTTAAGGAAGTTGATTTAAACTTGCTAATAAATTACTGTGGTTGTAAATTATATTTAATAAATCCCAAAGGGAAAGCAGGGCAGTCAAAAATCATCAGTCTCTAGAGGCTATGCTTATGAAAAGAATTTTATCTTCTTCTCCCTAGTGGAAGATGAAAATCATTCTGGAGGAAAAGCTAATGTTTATCCATTGCCACTGTTCTTCGTGGTTCTGGAGCAAGGTTGATCATTCAACAACAATAACAAAAAAAACTGTTGAAAAATAGAAGGAATAAGCTTGAATGTATATGGCTCAGATATTTAGATCCTGTGAACACATTTTCAAACACATTGTCCAAACACATGCTTCTTGCTTGAAAAGAGTAAATGCTAATTCCAGTTGCTATTTGGAAGGTGGTAAAAATGCTATTCACAATAATATTACCTTCACAATCTCATGTTACATCTCTGGACACTTCCTGTTCAAATAGAGTGGGACACCCAAATGTACTGTGGCCTCCTCTCTTAGTTTGGAGGATCAGTGGATCTTGGAGGGAAGTGAAAACTTCCAGCTTCTACCCCTGCAGGAACCCTTTCTTTGGTACCCATGACAGCTATGGTCCTGCAGCCTCGTGCTTCAAACTTCCTGGGGCCAAGAATGCCCTAAGGTCTGGGGCATCTAGTTGTGTTATCAGATGTTCTCATTGTTTGATGTTCTCCCACGGACAACCAAATATTCCATCCCTGGAGTTTCAGCTCACTGGTCCTCCTTCTGCAGTTGGTGGAATACAGAACACAGCTTCTGTCTTGTGTATGAAAGCTTTTCAGATACCTGAAGAGAGTCATAGCCTGTGCCCCCTCGTCTTTCTCTTTCTTGATAAACATCCCCATTCCTTCAGCTGCACCTTGAATAACTTGGTTTCCAATCCAGGGCAACCCAGGTTACGTTTCTCTGAATAATATGAGTGGTTTAAAAAGTCCCATTTTCTAAATGGGCATCTGGAAATGTACACAGCATTCTAGATGTTCCCTGATAGATGCAAATAATAGTGTGGCTGTCCTTTTTCCTCCTTGTGTGTCATCAGGTCTCAGATTGTGGTAGGAGTTAAAGGTTGAGCCAGTGGAATTCAGTAGAGCCAGGTTTGGACTTTATTACTGTCACTGTGGTTTACCAGGTGTGTGACCCTGGGCAAGTCACTTAACTACTCTGGGACTCAGGTTTGCTCCTTTCGTAAAGGGGGATGTAGATTCCTACTTCATAGAGTCGTGAGGAACTGAGAGAGGGTTTGTAGCCACTTAGCACAATGTTTGGCAAATAGCAAGCATACGATACATGGCAGCTTCTGTTTTCAACGTGACCGGTTCTGTCCTCCACTGCTGAGTCCTCTCACTACTATGTGTAGTAGTAGCAGCAGCAACAGGAGGAGCAGCTTGTCGTAGCCAAATAAGACTTCCCTTTCTTCCCCAGCATATTGATTGTAGGCTGGGTCTCCCTAAATATTGTTCTTATGCAGCTGTGTTTTATACATTTATTTTTTAAAGTAGTTTTCAAACTTCTTTGAATCTTCTCTTTATGTTATGTAGCTGGGTTTTTAAAAAATTGATTTATTTTATTTATTCTTTTTTTTTTTTTGGCTGTGTTGGGTCTTCATTGCTGCGTACGGGCTTTCTCTAGTTGTGGAGAGCGGGGCTACTCTTCATTGCGGTGCGCGGGCATCTCACTGCGGTGGCTTCTCTTGTTGCGGAGCACGGGCTCTAGGCACGCGGGCTTCAGTAGTTGTGGCATGTGGGCTCTACAGCACAGACTCAGTAGTTGTGGCTCATGAGCTCTAGAGCGCAGGCTCAGTAGTTGTGGCGCACGGGTTTAGTTGCTCTCCGGCATGTGGGATCTTCCCGGACCAGGGCTTGAACCTGTGTCCCCTGCATTGGCAGGCGGATTCTTAACCACTGCGCCACCAGGGCAGCCCCATGTAGCTGTGTTTTGAAATGTAATGAGGAGCCTGTCTTTTCTGTCCGTCAAATTCCATTTTTTTATAATGGGTTTCAACCTTCAGAGACTGCTTACAGACCTCATTGTGACTATCAGCTCTGTCATTTATGGTACTGGTTTTCCCTTCCAGCTTCTTACAATCAACCAGTTTGGCTGTGGTTTTGTCAGTGATACCACGTGAATGGGACGAGGCTCAAGGCAGAGGTCAGCCCTGGGGTCAGGCCGCATTTCCTGAGGACTTATACTGTGTCATGGGGCCGTATCGGCTCTCGGGGATGCAAAGATGCATGAGACGGGCCGGCTGTTAGGGAGCGCGTAGTCCAGGGAGAGGGTGGGTAGTGATCAGGTACATCACGATGTGCTGCGGTGAGATTTGCTGCTGATGTGGTTGAGGTGCGGCCTCCCTGAGCTCTTTTCTCTGCCGGTTGGAGCCGTGAAGCCTTCTCTGAGGAGGTGCCCTTAGAAAGGACGGCAGCAGTTGTGTGCCAGGCCCTTGGCATCCAGACACAGGAAGGACATGGCATGGCCTTGTGAGGAATTCATGGTAAGCAGAGAAAGGGTGTTCATTCCTTTATTTTCCTGCTGCTTTCAGTTTCTTGAAGCCTTGCCTTTTCCATACTCACGGTGAAAGTAAAAGTAAAAGCAGTGAGAGGGGTGTGTGTGTGTTTCTTTTAGTTTTGCCGCAGTGTATTTTTCTTCTCCTTATGGGCACAGTCGAGCTGTTTCAAGAGTTTCTGTTAGCTAACCAACTAGGGGCTTTGGAGAGTGACTTGTGAATTGCTTTCCTAGTTTGGCATGCTCTGTAAAAGGGCTTTTCTGAGCTCTCTTTTTCACAGTGTAGAGCACTCCTGGGAGGGGGGAGCCATATGCTCTAAGATTGGGATGACAGAAGGTCGGCATAATGGGTTGGGGTTATAACAAAAACGTGACAGGCAAAGAGCAAAGAGTTTGCTAATGTGGTTATTTGCTGTCCTCAGTCGGGTTCTTCCTGCTGCACTGAATAACAGAACCGTGGCCTCGTGATGGAAGCACAGGTCAGCAGCCTGGGTTTCTGTCTGAGATTTAGCTTTAACATGTCAAGGGGCCTTAGGTGAGTCGTCTTGCCCTTGTCTGGCTTACTGCTTCATCTGTAAATTTTGCTGGGGATGTAGCAAGGGTACAGTACAATCCTAGGGTACAGTAAATCTGGACAGCAGCCCTGGAGTCTCATGCTGGCCTGGAAAACAGGCAGTGATGGATGAAGAAGCTGGTAGGAACATGGTTAAGAGGACAGGTTTTAAAATGATTCACACCTCGTTCTACATCCTAGTTTTGCCACTGATGGCATGGTGGCCTTGGGAGAAGGGGGTGACATCTTTTGATTTTGTTTCCTCATCTATAAAGTGGGAGTAACGATAAAATTTAAGGACATTGGGTTCTGAGAATTCACAAGAGATTCAAGCACATGGCACTGTACCTGCACGGTAAGCACTCCGTAAACGAGAGCTGATTACTTGCCAAGCACCCCGCAGTTGGAACATTTCCATTTTGAAAATCCTTTCCCCTTCAGCACATCCTCTTGTTTATTACACCAGATTATGTTCTTTTCTTCCATTTATTTAATAAGCATTTACTGAGCACTTGCTTTGTCCTAGGGGCAGACATAAATGTCACACCATCCTTGCCTACAGAGAGTTTGAGTTTCACAGTCCCTAATTACAGTTCCTTTCTTCCATGATACTAGGAAGCCCCACTGACACTTAGGAAATCAGAACTGAAGCCCAGGTTTTTGGCTTCCTTTCAGAGGTTGTTTATTCCTTCTCTGCACCTCTGTTTACCTGGAAGGGGCCACGGGGAAGGGAGGGTGGGGGATTGCAGAGTCTCTGTCACTTGGGTCCCTTATTTATTTGGGTCCACAGCTGACAGGCCAAGTCTGAGCAGCATTTCTGGACAGAGGCGAGTACTTGCCAAATGGAAGAAGCCTCCATTATGGGTCTGTTGCGCAAGGTTTTTCTGTTCTTGCCTGGTGTGGTTTGCAGAATGAATCGACAGCCGGAAGTGCAGGCGCTGTATCCAGAGCCAGAGCCTCTGCATCAGGCTTGGCATCCTGGCTTCCACCTCCGTGGGCCTCCCTTCCCATCTCCTTCCTACTCTAGGCCTTCGATCTGGACAGATCGTTTTTCTTGGTGTTGCAGTGACTCCCTCAACACTCCCCCAAGTATCTCAGCCCCTAATTTATGCTTAACATTTTCGGCTAAGGCCTCTGTCTCATCATGCTTGACAGTCAGCAAAGGTCAGTGTATGTGTATATTCTGGCACACAGAATAATTCTCTTTACCATTTTTCACATACGACAGTCTATAGTTGTAAACACGTTGACCACAGCACTCCTAAACCAGAGGTGGAATCATTGCACACCGTTTGGAAAGAAAAAGTGTGGTCTCTGTCAACCTGGAGACAGTCCCCCAAGCCCTTCTGCACTCTAGCTTTCTAGATTATTACAGTAAAATGTTTGGGTTGCAGAAGAAGAGGTATGCCTCAGACCCTTGTCCACAGCCTGAATTTACCCCAGGGCTGCCCAGTGCTTTTGTGAGGATCCAAGTCAACGTTCTGTATACTTTACATTTATATTTGGGTTTTTTCTCCTTGAAGAGCTCAGAGTCGTCTCTGTCTCCCTCCCTCCCTCTTTCTCAGAGGCTCTTCTGTATTTCTCATATCCGCAAAATATTCCTGATTGTGGAAAAGGAGACATGTGGTTTTAGTCTCATTTCTTATGATAATTCAGGGAGTGGAGAGAGGTTCTCGCTTTGCCCCAGATTTGGAATTTGATTTGCAGAGTCAGGATTAAATCCCAGGTCTTCTGATCTTGAGACTCATACAATATTTACCAGACTCCAGATGTTACTTGAAATACAAAACTTGAAAGGCTACTTACTTCCTTATAGTATCTTACCACAAACTCCATACACTAAGTCAGGAATTTCAGAAAGTGTTATAAATATGAAAGTTAATTTAAGAGATGTGAATTGCTGTGTCATACAGTGGCTTCTTCCAGAGCAAGGGAGAGGCAGTGAATTATGCCTATGGTTTTTTATATCTTGAGATTTAAAATCAGTTTCTTGTCCTTTTTACCTTCCTAATCTCTTATTTCCACTAAATTGTTCTTTAAAAGTCTTGATTCGGCAAGTCAGTTTTTGCACTGAACATTTAACCTGTTAATGAATTGTGAAGTAATGTTGTGTCATCTTCCACTTCTATAGCTTCACCTTTCATGCCTTTTCCTATGCCATAGTGTGACTCATTTGTTCTTTCCCTAAGGATCTGGAAATAAAAACATGTTATTGAGAAGAGAAAAATAGAACAGTTCAGTCATCTTTTATATCAGGTTATTCCGGGGACTTCTTTCATGTGGATATGTGGACATATTGATAGTATAGGTACATATATATCCACATGTGTGATTTCTATATAAATATATACTTTTATGCTTTCAGCAAAATTTATTGGCAATCTATTGAATACCAGACTTATGTGCTGGGTTCTGGGAATCCCACAGACCTGATCCGCTTGCCCGCGTGTAGCCTGCAGATGTTAAGGAGTCAAGCAAACACACCTCGTTACATATATGTGCTTATGTATTTAACTATATGTGAGGAGGAGGTATAGCATGATGGTTAAACTCAGGCAGTTTTGGAGTCCGACCTGGTTTCCTATCTTAGCCACTTACAAGCTGATTAACCTGGGGCAAGTCACTTAAATTCTCACTCAGCTTCCTCATCTATAAGTGAGGCAATAGTAGTTACCCCTTGTAGAGTTACTGAGAGATTTCAATGAGATACCACAAAGAAAATGTTTAGTGCAATGACTGGTATGTGGTAAGCACTTGATAAATCTTAATTGTGGCTATTGTTTTTATGTGTAATGAAAATTCAAACACAATAAGCTAACAAGCTATGAAATGACACCTCACTCTGAAATCTAATTCATGAAAGACATTTATTCTGGACCTTTTTAGGGATGTGGAAAGGAGATAAGACATCTGGTAACATGCAGCTGTAAATAACACTTCTTTCCGTGGACAATCTCTGCTTTATACTCACTAAAAAAAGTGAACACTGCTTCTAACGAAGTGGCAGGACTTACAGAATTGGGCACGTAGTGCTTGTCTACTTTTGCAATGTACAAAATAAAATCATGGAAGTGTTCAAGTATTCTTTGCAAAAAAATGTTTAAAAATACTATTTGGTATAAACTAATTGCTTATACTCTCTCATAACTTGCTAATGAGTTGTCACTGAAGAACACAGTAGATTATGAGTGTAAGAGAATGGAATAAATGAAATCCTCAGGAAGACTAAACTGTTTTTCTTATTTCTCGCGATGCTTTAGAGCCATATCTGGCTTTGCAAGCAGGACTGAACGGTTTCACACCATTATTCTGAGAGATGGAAGTGACTGAACCTGGAGTAGACCTTTCAGCAGATGTAGCTGGTACCCTGTGATCTTGGTGGCTCGGTTTTCATTGACCCAGAAGTCACCTTTCTTTAGGATGATGCTACTATATACCTTGCCTTGTTTAGGATGAAACGAACTGATTTCTCTATACTTTAGAACCAACCCCTCCAGGATTGGATAGACCATGAATATTCTTTTGTGTAGTACATTAGCATATTAAGCTTTCAGAAATTAAAGAACCATCTGCATTATTAGACAACAAATATCATTTAACAGTGTACACCTGTTAGCAGATGGTAAGAAAGTTAGCTCTTCGTTGCAGAAATCCAATGTGCTCCTTATTTTCTCTTAATAGTTGCTTCTTCTGTGTTTAGATGGACTGGTTTTTAGCACTCAGATATTTCATGGCCTTGTGTTGAAGACTACCGCTTATTTGCTCAATTATTATGGTCTATGTCTCTGAAACCATATGTATCTACCGTTGTATAAGTCAGAGTATTAACCACTTTCCTGGACTTTGCTGCTCTTTCTTCTCTCTTTCCTTCCTACCTAGAAGTTTCCACCTAGAAGGTGTAGAAGTTGAGGGCCTTGGCCACCTCATACCCACTAGGATGGCTACTATTTAAAAAAATAGAAAATAACAAGTGTGGGTAAGGATGTGAAGAAATTGGAACCCTTGTGCACTGTTGGTAGGAAAGTAAAATGGTGCAGCTTCTTGGAAAAACAGCATAGTGGTTCTTCAGAATGTTAAAAATAGAGCTCTGATCCAGCAGTGCCACTTCTGGGTATATGCCCAAAAGAATTGAAAGCAGGATCTTATTTTTTAAATTTTATTTTATTTTATATATTTTTAAATTGGAGCATAGTTGATTTACAATATTGTGTTAGGTTCAGGTGTACAGTAAAGTGATTCAGTTATACATATATATTCTTTTTCAGATTCTTATCCCTTACAGGTTATTATGAAATATTGAGTATAGTTCCCTATGCTATACAGTAGGTCCTTGTTGATTTTCTATTTTATATATAGTAATATGTATATGTTGATCCCAAACTCCTTATTTATCCCTCCTCCTCTTTTCCACTTTGGTAACCATGAATTTGTTTTCTATGTCTGTGGGTCTATTTCTGTTTTGTATATAAGTTCATTTGTATCTTTTTTTTTTTTTTTTTAGTTTCCACACTTAAGTGATATCATATGATGTTTGTCTTTCTCTGTCTGACTTACTTCACTTAGTAGGATAATCTCTAGGTCCATCCACATTGCTGCAAATGGCATTATTTATTCTTTTTTATGGCTGAGTAATATTCCATTGTATATATGTATCACATCTTCTTTATCCATTCGTCTGTCAGTGGACATTTAGGTTGCTTCCATGTCTTGTCTATTGTAAGTAGTGCCGTAGTGAACATTGGGGTGCATGAATCTTTTCGAATTACGGTTTTCTCTGGATATATGCCCAGGAGTGGGATTGCAGGATCATATGGTAGCTCTGTTTTTAGTTTTTTAAGGAACCTCTGTACTGTTCTCCATAGTGGCTGTACCAATTTACATTTCCACCAACAGTGTAGGAGGGTTCCTTTTTCTCCACACCCTCTCCAGCATTTATTATTTATAGGCTTTTTGATGATGGCCATTCTGACCGATGTGAGGTGATACCTCATTGTAGTTTTGATTTGCATTTCTTTAATGATTAGCGATGTTGAACATCTTTTCATGTGCCTTTTGACCATCTGTATGTCTTCTTTGGAGAAATGTCTATTTAGATCTTCTGCCCACTTTTTGATTGGGTTGTTTGTTTTTTGATATTGAGCTGTATGAGCTGTTTGTATATTTGGGAGGTTAATCTCTTGTCAGTCGCATCATTTGCAGATATTTTTCTCGCATTCTATAGGGTGTCTTTTCATTTTGTTTATGGTTTTCTTTGCTGTGCAAAAGCTTTTGAGTTGAATTAGGTCCCGTTTGTTTATTTTTGTTTTTATTCCCATTTCTGTAGTAGATGAATCCAAAAAGATCTTGCTGCGATTTATGTCAGAGTGTTCTTCCTATGCTTTCCTCTAAGAGTTTTATAGTGTCCAGTCTTACATTTAGGTCTTTAATCCATTTTGGGTTTATTTTTGTGTATGGTGTTAGAGAGTGTTCTATTCTCTTTCTTGTACGTGTAGCTGTTCAGTTTTCCCAGCATCACTTATTGAAGAGCCTGTCTTTTCTCCATTGTATATTCTTGCCTCCTTTGTCACAGATTAATTGCCTATGTAAGTTTGGCTTTATTTCTGGGCTCACTATCCTGTTCCATTGATCTGTGTGTCTGTTTGTGTGCCAGTACCATACTGTTTTGACTACTGTAGCTTTGTAGTATAGTCTGAAGTCAGGGAGCATGATTTCTCCAGCTCCATTCTTTCTCAAGATTGTTTTGGCTGTTTAGGGGTTTTGTGTTTCCATACAAATTAAAAACAAAAATTTTATTCTAGTTCTGTGAAAAATGCCACAACACTTCTGACACTAAATGTATAGGTTTTTTTCCATACCAACAGCCAAGTCCAATTCTCTGGACACCAACTGAGTATCCTTCGATTCAATTTAGTCTGACAGTAACCACCTGGAGTCAGCACAGACTCCAAGGTTTTAAGGGCTCAGTCCCACAAGTCTGCTGCCACTTCACATGCCAGTCCAAGTATTGGGCGCTCTGGGTACCCACACTTCTGCCTGAGCTGGCTCCTGAGTCGGGAGTTCCCACAGCTCCCCTCTTTCAGGTTTGATAATTTTCTAGAACAGCTCACAGATCACTTAACTTACTATCGCGGGTTTATTATAAAGGATACAAATGAACAACCAGATGAAGAGGTACATAGGGTGGGGTCCAGAAGAGTCCCATGCACAGGAGCTTCTATGCCTGTGAAGTTGGGGTGTACCACCCTGCTGGCATGTGGATGTGTTCACCATCTCTGAAGCTCTCCAACCTCATTGTTTGGGTTTTTTATGGAAGTTTCATTACATGGGTATAATTGATTAAATCATTGGCCATTGACGATTAGCTCCAATTACCAGCCCTTCCCCCTCCCCAGTGATCAGGTAGTGGAGCTGAAAGTTCCAACTAGATAATAATGCCTGGGTCTTTCTGACTGACCAGCTCTCATCCTGAAGCTCTCTAGGGCTCTCCAGCTACCAGTTATCTTATTAGCACACAGAAGCCACTCATCACTCTGGAGAACCAGTACAAAGACCAAATATATATTTCCCATTGTATCACAGGGGGCTCTCCCGTCTTACTCTTCTTTCTAACCTTCTCGCCTCTTTTTTTTTGGTGAATCTCTACTTTGGCCAAGAGTCATTACATAGAAGCTTAAGTGCAGGGTGATGATCTACTAGTTCAAATAGGGTTGATATCTACAATCCCAGCCACTATTTAAGGCTCAAATGATAAAGCAGTGAACAGAGCAAAGTCCATGCTGTCAAGGTGTCTGCTTTCTAGTAGGAGAAGGAAAGCAATTTGTAATTTGTCACCAAGTGGTAAGCGCTGGTATATTTAATTTTTTTGGCACTGCTCTGACACCAAATGTGTGTGTTTTTTCTGACAGCAAATACGTGTCATTTTTCCACACCAATTCTCCAGCACCAGTTGGATGTCCAGAAATTCAATCCAGTTCTGATACTAACTCTTAGAGTTATCCCAGACACCGCAGATTAAGGGCTCAGTCCTTCAAGACTCGTCCACTTCAGATGCCAGCTGCAAATGGGGTACCCAGGCTAGCCACACTTCTGCCTGGCAGACTGTGAATTTGGGGGTTCACATGACCCCTTCCTCAGGTTTGATAATTTACCAGAACAACTCACAGAACTCAGGAAAGCACTTTACTTATGATTGCTGGTTAATTATAACGTATACAACTCAGGAATAGCCAAAAGAAAGACACATCTTTTCCAAGGGTTTCAGCTCTGTATCAGGAACTGGGGACAAAGACCAGATATTTTTGTTTTGATACCACAGTGAGGAAGAAGGGGGATATATATAGGGTATGAAGAGAGAGAGTGATGGTAGGTGGAGGAGGGTATGATCTTTCAGCCTGTCTGGAAGCTTGTCATTTGACAGAGACACTAAATGGAGTGTGAAGTCTGAGGGAAGAGGCAGAAAGAACTGTAAGTGCAAAGGACAGTGATGTCACGAGGGACCCAAGGAAAGGGATAATGGGAAACAGACCAACATCATGTTGCCTTAGGAAGCATGTCCACATGCAGTCTTGTGTGTACATAAAGACACTTTCTACCGACCTGACATTGTGGCTCATTGAGGTCTCATGGCACCTGTAGTTTATTTTGTAATGAAAGGAAGATGTTGGATTTCCTCCTTATCCCTTTATTTCTGGGGTGTGATTTTTCCTTGGAGGTTTTTGAAAACCATTCCAGTCATACACAAGGGAAGATGAGACTTGACAAAGTAGGTCTATGAAATGGAACAGTTGCTTCCATGGTATGAGGTTGAGACCCCCAAACCCAGGGGGGTTTGAGCCAGTGAAACCACTGAAGGCATCTGCAGTATCAATCTAAGCATGGATGTCTGTTTAAATGGTAAGTGTGGCTACTTTAAATGTGTATTTATTCCTCAGTGAAAGGAGCAGATGTCATATGCCAAGGGAAGTACTTTAGGAGAGGCACATCTAACAAGGGGAGTTTTTTCAGCTCTATCCCAAAGCTAATGAATGTCTTTTATTTTTTAACAATGGGAACTCTCGACTCACAGTTTCCCACGGGTTTTAGCCATTTTCTTGCAGTGAGCTTGTGAAATACGGACAGCTTTGTGCTCTTCAAACTGGAACAGTGGAATAATTTATTAAAAAAATGTGATACCACTTCAGCTCGTAAGGGGCACATGGCCGAGTTGGCTGAGTGTGAGCCTGGAACCATATGGCCTGGGCTTGACTCCTGGCTCCTCCACCTACTAGCTGTGTGTCATTGGACAGGCAGTTTAACCTTTCTGTTCTTTATTTCTCCATTTGTACTTACTCTTCTTTATAACCTTCTGAAAGTGGGATCAAGAAATTTTATAATCCACCATCACTGTGAGTTTGCTCTGGGATGGTGCAAGCATGGCCTGTGAAAGGGGCTTAGAGGTATGATAGCTCCTGTCTGAAGAATGGGTCCCTTGGGCATGGGACTCATGTTACCTAAGTGCCCCAAAACCAACTGTTTTTTCAACTTCTTGCCCACATAATCATGACTAGAGGTTTCAAGGAGAAGACAAGAGCAAGTACTATTTAGCTTTGACTTTTGAGCAGAGGTAACACCAGCTCTTCATCCTCGGCTAAAGACAGGCCTGTATACAAAGGCTCTGAGGTTTCTCACTTGGTCTTCTTTCTGTCATGACTTGTGGGTCCCACGTCTTCCACTTCACTGTCGTTCTTTTTCCTCATTGCCTGCTTCTTCTTGGTATCACTAATGGAGCTAATGATGGGGTGTCCAAACATTCCTAGCCTGTGCTCATGCCTGGCACAGTTGTTAATAGCAGCCCTGTTCACTCCCCAAAGTATCCTTATTTGGACAATAAATTATATAAGTGCCCTACCAATAATAGAACCTACATCAAAATATCTTTTTAAAGATGAAAAACATTAAAACAGTACCTGACTCTAATATGTGCTCAGTAAATATTAGCTGCTATTATTAGCTGCTACAACTGGCATCAGTGTTTTTAAATATCCAGTTTTATGTATTATCCCCCAAAGCAAGAATTGTTACTGTAGTCCTTGGGCTGTGAAAGTGACATCTTTTTTTGGAACATGGAGGACCATGGACACTGAGAGCGAGTTAATACAGCTTTGCGAATTCTCTTCCTTTTTACCCTAGATTGGGTGAAACAAGTAGCATGGAGGAAATGACTGTTTTCATTCATTTCTCTAACAGGGTAATCACCATACAGCACATGCTGATTTTACAGAGAAAATACTGCAGGGGTTGTTAACTTGGACTGTGTGTTTAATGTGCTTTTCTTTCCAATCTGATCTCTAGTTTCCTTTCTTTGACCTTTCTCTGGGTGTCACCCTCCTTTTTCTCTCCTCATGCAAGGTCTAAAGCTAATTGCAGTCCCTTCTGTTGGACCTTATGCTGGGGGATGAATAAAATTACACATAATTGAAAAAGCTTTATTTGAAATACCGGTTTCAGCTACCCACTCTTAAAATCCCTTGTTATGTTCGACATCAGGTAAACAAAGTGAGTTGGTCAGAGATGCAGCTAGCCTGGAAGAGATTTGAGCTGGACAGGCACAGATGTGGGAGGGACCTTGACTCCTGGCCTTGTCACTTGCTAGCTGGGTGACCTGGGGCTCTCCATTTTTTCTGTGTCTCTGAGTTTCACTATTCCTCATCCCTAAAATGGGGATCATGACACTTCCTGCTTCCCAAGGTTATTGTGAGGATCAAATGAGAGAAGAGGTATTAGCCTGCTCTAAGCAAATGTGGGCAGAGTTCCTTTCTTTAAAAATGGTTGAGGTGATTGAAAAGAGATACGTTTTAGGAGACACATGAGCAGAGGCTTGAAGGAAGAGATTGAAAAGGCTGCTCCTGTTTGTGTTTCTGAGCTGCCTGTTGCTATAGTACCTGGTGAGTTAACAAGGGCGCTGTTTTAGCATGCATGAAGTGCTTCAAATGGGCAGCAAGATCATTTTTGTTTAATCCTAAACTTCAGGCTGCCAGAACCATGCCTGTGGGAGCCCGGGTGATAAGATAGCTTGAAGGCTTGACTAGAAGTCAAGTGTGCAGAGAGCCCAGCTTTTTAGCCAATCAGGGCGAGGATGACTTAGCTCTCAAGGGAAGATGCACGCTTCTCAGGGTCCGAGAGTGGAGAATGAAATCTGTCCTTTTAAACTCCGAACCTCCTATACGTAAACTTCTAAGGAAACCTTTGACTCCTAGCATTTGGGGGCTCTGGAACAAGATTAGCCAACTCATGGCTAATCTTGTTTCATTTATATTTCCGTCCACTCATCCCCGCTCCCCTTCTCTCCTGGATTATTTGAAGCCAATCCCACTCCTCATATTTTATTTAAAATACCATCATGTAAAAAATTGGTTTACTTTCATTAAAAATAGTTTTATTGTGATATAATTGGCATAAATTGTACATTTCTAAAATGTACAGTTTGATCAGTTTGTATATGTATATATATGTAATTATAAATATATATACTGATCAAAAAATAAATATATAATCACACACATATCCATGAAACCACCATAGTCTGGATAGTGAACATATCCAACACCCCAGAATTTCCTTGTGCCCCTTAGTAATCCCTCCATTTTGCCTTCTCTACCTCTCATACGCAAGCAATTACTGATCTGCTTTGTGTCATAGTAAATTAGTTTGTATTTTTTAGAGTTTTAGATAAATGGACTCATACAGTGTGTACTTTTTTTTTTTTTTTGTCTAGCTTCTTTCACAATGGCATAGTCTTTTATTCATTCTACAAATATTATTGTGCTCCTCCTACTAGGTACCATTTTGGAAGCTGCAAGACGTCTTAGGAGGCTATTGTAGTAGTCCAGGGGAGAAGTGGTGGTTTGGAGCCAGGGTGGTTACTATGGAGATGGTAGCTGCCACCCATTAGCCATCTGCCTTGGAGGTAGAGCTCATCAGACCAGCTGGATGTTGGGGTGGGAAGAGGGAGGAACTGAGAATTGCTCCTCAGGCTTCTGGCTTGAGCAAACGGGTAGGGTGTAGTGAAATGGAGGAAGACTCAGTGAGAAATAGGTCTGACCTTCCCCAATTTGATCCTTTACTGGGTGTCCGTTGCTTCTTCAGAGTTACTCTTGTTATCATTTGTTGGTCTTAAGCGGTATCTAATATGCAGATGAAAACAATATTTAAAACACTTCAAGGTATTCACGAGATTTCTGGGTCTTCTCACAAACGTTATTAAAATAAAGGCTAGCTGCCGTTGTCAAATTGAAAATAGTGAATCTCAGTTTTCTCCTCAGGTGTTTGTGGTATCAGTTGTACCAGGCAAGGGAAAGAGAAAGCGCAAAGTCAAATAATATTTTCAGACTTTTAAAAGTTTCTTGAGGAGAAGTTCTCTCCACTCTTTATCTGGCCCCCAGAATGTTTTTGTTTGGGTTTTACCATTAAAAATGTTAACGTTTTGCTAAGTCGGATGCTGTGGTAACAGCCTCTGCATGCTGCAACCAGCTATGTGAATTTCATTGTACTATACAATAGTCTGTCTTCCTTCTGCAGTGTTAGTAACAGGTCAGCTATTTTATTAGAACTTAGACTCCTTTTGGGGGTTTTGGCCTTAGAAAAAATGGGTCAAGTTATCACTGTGGTTTTGGAATTTTGGAGGTTACACGCCACTTGGTTTATGGGCACCTTCGGGAAGTCTGAGTTAGTCATGAACTAATAATGTGTAATAGTAAACAATAATGACTGCACATTTATTGTTTATTATTTGCTCAGTGCTTTCTATGCGTTCTCTCTTTTAATCCCCACATCATTCCAGTGAGGGGATTTTATATGTGTATGTGTGTGTGTATAAATAACCTAAATGTCTTCTTTTCACCTAAAAAGCAATAAACATGCAAACAGGAAACTGTGACCAGTACCAAGGAAAAAGGTTAGTTAAATAGAAACCGAGTAATCACAGATACTGGATTTAACAAAGACTTAAAAGCAGCTATTATGTTTAAAGGATTAAGGGAAAATATATTCAGAGAATTGATAAAAAATACAATGTGAATCAACAAATCACAGACAAACACAACAGACAAATGGAAATGATAAAAGAAGAACCAAGTGAAATTTCTAGAATTGAAATTATAATAACCGAAATGAAGAGTTCCCTAGATGAACTTGATAGCAGATTAGAAATGGTAGGATGGCAGAATTAGTGAACTTGAAGGTAAATCAAGAGAAAATTTCCAAACCAAAGAACAGAGAGGAAAAAAAATTGGAGACAGATCAATAGAGGCCTGTGTGACAGTATCAAACATTTCAACATAATTTCAACACATGTGTAATAGGAGTCCCAGTTGGAGAGGGGAGAGAGAAAGGGACAAAACATTTTTGCAGAAATGATCTAAATACTTAACCAAACTTGATGAAAATTATCTACAGTTCCAAGAAATTCAGTGAACTTCAACTAGGATAAACACAAATGAGAAATATACCTAGACATGTCATAGTCCCAGTGCTGAAAGACAAAGAGAAAATCTTGAAAACAGCAAGAGAAAAGCACTTTATCACATACAGGACAACAGTGATGTGATTAATGACTGCTTTCTCATCAGAAACAGTGGAAGTCAGAAAATGGTGGAATGATACAGTCAAAGGGCTGGAAAAAAACAACTACCAGCTAAGACTTCTATATGTAGCAAAACTATCGTTTAAAAATGAATGTGAAGGAAGTCTGACTTGATTCTGGGAAAATGGAGTAGACATACATTTCCCTCTTCTTCTCGCTAAATACAATTAAAACTCCGGATGCTACCTAGAAAAGGAACATAAGTCCCTGAAGAGTGAAAAGAAGGCAGAGTAGCTGCAGACCTTGGGACCCCAGGAATGACATGGTGGTGAGTTCCATGGATTTTCTTTTGGCCTCATATATCCCAGACTTGGAGCTGAAGAAGCCAGCAAATGCCAGGGAATGTAAACCAAAAAAGTCCCAAGAAAAGCCTGCTCTCTCTAGCCAAAGGGGATATAGGAAATGGACAGTCTAGCAATACTGAAAACTTCTAGTCAGTAAACCACCCTACTCCATCTAAGCATGACAGAAAAAAACTGTGTTTTCTCACACCTGCAAAGGCCAGGGTGGAGAGCCTATACTTGCACCCTCGTGAGGCTGTATTGAGGTGACATAATACCTCTGCCAGGGTGGTGTCAGAGAAGGCCAGGTGGGGTGCCAGGCCTTTCATAGTTGCCTGGCGGTAATGAGGCCACCTCTCTCCATGGTGTAAGTGGCTACCATGTGGGGAGCCGAAACTCTCACCTTCTCTAGTAATGAGCATCCCTCATGAGGTGTCAGTGGAGGCTGAGTGGGGAACCCAGACTCCTGCTTCCACCTGGCAGTAACGAGATGGCTCCCTCCCTTCCCCTGCCAATGTGGCGTCAAAGAAAGCCAGGGGAACAGAATATTTAAATAAGAGCCAGAGTCTTGTAACATAAACATTATCCAGGTTTCAAGTGAATAATGACTTGTCATATCAAGAACCAGGGAGACACCAAACGAGATGAAAAAAAGACAATCGATACTAACACTAATGACAGAGGTGTTAGAATTACCCATTTAGCTAAAGATTTTAAAGCAGCCATGATAAAAATAAGTGAGCAATTATGAACATTCTTGAAACAAATGAAAAAAGAGAATAAAAACTTCAGAAAAGGGCTTCCCTGGTGGCGCAGTGGTTGAGAGTCCACCTGCCAATGCAGGGGACATGGGTTCGTGCCCCGGTCCAGGAGGATCCCACGTGCTGCGGAGCTGCTGGGCCCGTGAGCCATGGCCGCTGGGCCTGCACATTCGGAGCCTGTGCTCTGCAATGGGAGAGGCCACAGCTGTGAGAGGCCCGCGTACTGAGCAAAAAAAAACTTCAGAAAAGAAATAGAGAGTATAAATGGGAACTAAGGGCAAATTTTAGAACTGAAAAATAGAATAACCAAAATAAAGCTTTGTGAATTGGTTCAGCAGCATAATAGAAGGGACAGAGGGGGAAAAAAATCAGAGGGGGAAAGAAAACAGAAACAAATTATTCAATCTGAATGATGGAGAGAAAATAGAAAATGAATGAATGAATGAATGACGCCTCAAGGACCTTTGTGACTGTAAAAACATCATCTAACTTTTTTTTTCTTATTTTATTTTTTAAACTTAAAATTTTTTTAACACCTTTATTGGAGTATAATTGCTTTACAATGGTATGTTCGTTTCTGCTTTATAACAAAGTGAATCAGGTATACATATACATATATCCCCAAATCTCCTCCCTCTTGCATCTCCCTCCCACCCTCCGTATCCTACCCCTCTAGGTGGTCATTTGTGTCGTGGGAGTACTCAGCGGAGAGGGCCAAGAGCATGGGGCTGAAAGAGTACTCAAAGAAATAATGGCTGACAACTTCCCAAATTTGGGAGGAGATTAAACCTGTAGTCAAGAGGCTAAGTGAACCTTAAATAGGATCATCCCAAAGAAACCCATATCAAGACATATCATAATTAAACTTCTGAAAACAGGAGACAGAGAGAAATCTTGAAAGCAGCCAGAGAAAACTGATACCTTATCTATAGGGGAAAGGCCAGTGTGAATGACAGTGGGTTTCTCATCAGAGACCCTAATAAAGGGCAGAAGAAATGGCATGATACTTTTCCCCTGTATTCCCTATGGGCATGATATTTTTTAAGTGTTGAAAGAACTGCCAACCCAGAATGCTTTATCTAGTGAAATGTCTTTTACGAATAGGAGGAAATCAAGACGTTTTCAAATGAAAGAAAACTGGAGAATTTGTCACCAGCAGACCTATCCTAAATGAATGTCTAAAGGAAGTTCACTAAACAGAAAGGAAATGATTACAGAAAGAACCTTTGAACATCAGGATGGAAGAAGGAACATAGTAAGGAGAAATACGGGTACATACAGTAGGCTGTCCTTCTCTCAAGATTTTTAGGTTTTGTTTGATGGTTGAAGCAGAAATTATAACGTTGATGTGTTTCTAAATGTATTTAGAGGAAGTTTTTAATGCAATTATAAACAGGGGATGCTAGAGGGTTGTGAAGGGAGGTAAATTTTCTATACTTCACTGGAATTGGTAAAATAATACCAGTAGACATATCTTATCACAGTTATATGTATATATATATAAATGTAAATATATATAAAATATTTAAAATATATATAAATGTAATATTTTATATATAACTGTATATAAAATATATCCACATATTTTAATAAAAATATGAAATGTGTTTTATATAGTTAATATTTATATATTAATATATATTATATATTTGTTATATGTTTATAAATATATTGTGTATGTATTTTTATATATATAAAACTGTGATAAAGCATTATAGGTAAATAAAAATGAATTTCTTTAAAAAAATGTTCAGGTAACCCACAGGAAGGCAGAAAAAAGAAAACAAAAAAAAAATAGAGAACAGACAAAATCCAAAAAATAAAATGACAGTCTTAAGTGCTTAGATATCAATAATTTCATTAAAAGCTCAATGGTCTAAATACATCAATTAAAAGACATTGGCAGAGTGGATTAAAAAACATAACCTAACTGTATACGGTCTACAACAAACTCACTTCAAGTATAATGATAAATAGGTTGAAAACAAAATGATGGGAAAAGATGTTTTAGGTAAACATTAATCAGAAAAAAGCAGGAATGGCTGTATTAATGTCATATAAAGTAGACTTCAAAGCAAAGAAAATCACCAGAGTCAGAGAAAGACATTGTGTAATGATAAAATGGTTAATCTACCAAGAGGACATAGTAATACCAAATATGTATGCCCCAGTGAAAAGAGCTGAAACATATGAAACAAAAACTAACAAAATTGAAAGGAGAAATAGACTAACCTGCAATTGTAGGTGGAGACTGTAATGCTCCTTTCAACAATTGATGGTACAATTACATAGAAAATCAGCAAGGATATAGAAGAACTCAACAATATCATCAACCAATGGGATCTAATTGACATTTGTAGAACACTCTACCCTACAACAGCAGAATACCCCTTCTTTTCAAGTACTCATGGAACATATACCAAGATAGACCCTATCCTGCACCATCAAATAAACCTCAACAAATTTTGAAAAATTGAAGTCATACAGAGTGTGTTCTCCAACTGCAGTGGAATCCAACTAGAAATCAGTAACAGAAATAAAATAGGAAAATGTCCAACACTTGGACAATAAACACACTTCTAAATAATCCATGGGTCAAACCATACACTGAAGTGAATGAAAATGAGTACATACGGACGAGTGCATGCCTGACCCGTGTGGGGTGAGGCACCCTCCTGTGCCCCAGGGCCAGATGCTCACTCCAGGTAATCAACTCCCCGCTGGGGCACAACGTATAAGAAAATCAGAATAAATGCTTGATTCCATGTCATTTGCTACGTGAAAGTGACAGTACAATATACTCATACAGAAGTGCCTCATTCTTATTAACAGCTGCTTAGCATTCCTCACTATGGATTTCATCACACATGGTTTAAAAGAAGTGCTTTTTGTCTCTTTGCTGACCGATGAAAATTTGTCAGACGCTCTGTTCCCTCTTTTGCTGTCCTTGTTGTTGTATTACATATGACACGGAGGGAAAGGGAAGCATATCTCTTGACTACATAAAATGTCGTTGTTTATGCTCCTGTGAAGAACGACCTGGCCAGCCCCAGCACATTGGTCAGCCCTCTTCCTGCAGGCTTACTCCTCATTCGACAAGCCAGTCTTGCTGAGGAGTGGTTCTGTGGCATCTGCTGTGGATTTGTTTCATCACTAAGGACTTCTGTGCCTTCCGAGGTGTTTTAGATGAGGCTCTGTTCCCCTGCGCTAGCACTCGGAGCATTACTCCTTCAGCTCTTGTCCTGAGAACCTGAGATGCACCTTGCTTAGCCTTTTGAGATTATTGGGGCTAACATTTAGAAACCTGCTTTTTAAATTGTTTTTCTTGCTGTCCTTGCAATCATCCAAGCATTAGAGACCTGTTCGTATTTTGCTGTCTGGGAGTAGAGCAGTTATTGGTAGTAGTCCCTTTGGAGACAACATTCACATGGGTTCTTGTCTGTTTCTGATCAGGGTCTCTGTGTTCAGCGTGTATTTTTACTTAGATTCTTGAGTACTGGTGGTACAGGTTGTGTGGCACGGCAGCCTCTCTTCTTGCCAAGTATACAGGCAGAGAGGTGAGGTATTGACACTACCGTCGGTAGCTTCTCAAGTTGTTTTATTATTTTTTCATTTTTTATGTTTTTTGCGGTACGCAGGCCTCTCACTGTCATGGCCTCTCCTGTTGTGGAGCACAGGCTCCGGACGTGCAGGCTCAGCGGCCATGGCTCACGGGCCCAGCCGCTCCGCGGCATGTGGGATCTTCCTGGACCGGGGCACGAACCCGTGTCCCCTGCATCGGCAGGCGGACTCTCAACCACTGGGCCACCAGGGAAGCCCTCTCAAGTTGTTTTAACCTGCAGTAACAAACTTGATCATGAGAGACAACGTTAATTTTGATTTATCGATCCTTTCCTTAATGAAAAGAAATGGAGACATTTCCCTCTTATGTTAGTTTCCTAGGGCTTCCATAACAAATGACCACAAACTTGGTGGCTTGAAACAACAGAAATTTATTCTTTTAGTTCTGGAGGCTAGAAGTCTGAGACCAAGGTCCTGTCTGGGCCATACTCACTTCAGAGTTTCTAGAATCCTTCCTTGTCTCATCCTAGCTTCTGGCAGTTCCCCGGAATCCTTGGCATTCTTTGACTTGTAGCTACATCACTCCAGTCTCTGCGTCCATCTTTACATGGCCTTCTCTGTGTCTTCTCCTCCTGTTATAAGGACACCAGTCACTGGATTTAGGGCTCACCCTAATCCAGTATGACCTCATCTTAACTAATTCAGAAAATTACAAATCTGCAAAGTTCCTATTTCCAAATAAGGTCACATTCTGAGGCTCTGAGTGAACATGAATTTGGGGGGACACTATTCAACCCACTACACACTCCGAGTAATTTTTCTGGGTTTTTTTTTGCAAAGTGGTAAGCATTTCAAACAGATGTAGCTGATCCTACATCATGTTGTTTTCTGGCAAAAATAGTTTTATTTATAAGGACCAGATGAGCAGCCACCTAGAGGACTGTGTTAACTGCTGTGGTCATGTCAGCCCGGGATGACTCTCATGAGTGCTTGGGTCACTTTGATGAGTGTCACTTTTATTGGTTGTAGACTTCCTTCATTGGAGATGGTGGTGAAAGGGAACTGTTCTGTTCTCCTTCCTGTTGGCAAATCAGCTCCTTTTTCTTGTCCTTGGATCTAACTTGACAAAAGAACTTAATCTTGCGTGATAGCAGATACTGTAATCGGCGTTTAAACTGTCATTTTTTCCATTGTAACCCAGCATGCAGAGACCCCCCGAAGCAGTGTAACGCAAGAATCCCCAAGCAAGAAATTTAATGGAGGAGAGAGCAGCCATTCTATGGGATAGCTACACAGCTTTAAATGCTTTCATTTCTGCTTCAGTGAATTCTTGGTGATTATGCTGCTTTTATAGAATGATAAACTCACCCAGCAGATTCTGTTGTAATGGCTGTCAGATTCCAGTTACTCCTGGGAAGGATGCTGTTTTGTGAAGTCATTATTTTCACATGTAGCTCCTCTCAATTATAGCTTGCCCATTTCTAATCAATAAAAGTTTGTTACTATAACATAAAACATTGAAGGCCATGGAAATACTGTGGCCTTGCAGTGGAATGAAAAATAACCAGTGGCTTGGTCTTTGACAGCTTTTAAGTACCTGGCTTAGGAGAAAACATGAACTTGTGCCCACAAGTTGACATTTGCGAGTCAGTGTGTTAGCCATGCTTGGAGAAAACATGGTTCTTTTAACTTCTGCCACTGACGTCTGGGCCTTTGACAAGCAAAAGGAAAACTAAGATAGGAGGCTCTGTTCAACCTTCTCTTATTTTCAGTAAGCAAAGAACAGGCAGCTGTATGATTAGTTGACTTCTTGCATAACAAAGGAAAAGCAAAAAATTCTCATCCCCCTCAGACTTCCCAGATGTGGCTCTGGTTTGTAGTTTACTGGTAACTCTCAAATACTCTTTGCATGGCTTACCTGATGATGAGGCTTTTGTCCTGGCAGTTTTACGGTGTTCATTTGCATTGCACATTTATCCAGAGCCGTCTCTAGAAGTAATAGTCTTACCTCTTGGCTGGCTTTTTCTGCCTCCAGTTCTCATTGCAGTGGTAGCCACTGTTCCTTCTTTTTTTTTTTTTTTTTTTTTTTTGGCCTGCGTTGGGTTTTCATTGCTGTGTGCGGGCTTCCTCTAGTTGCGGTGAGTGGGGGCTACTCTTTGTTGAGGTGCGTGGGCTTCTCATTGTGGTGGCTTCTCTTGTTGCGGCGCACAGGTTTCAGTAGTTGTAGCACGCGGGCTCAGTAGCTGTGGCACATGGGCCCTAGAGCGCATGGGCTTCAGTAATCGCGGCGCATGGGCTCAGTAGTTGTGGCTCAAGGGCTCTAGAGTGCGAGCTCAATAGCTGTGGCGCACAGGCTTAGTTGCTCCGTGGCATGTGTGATCTTCCTAGACCAGGGCTCGAACCCGTGTCCCCTGCATTGGCAGGCGGATTCTTAATGACTGAGCCACCAGGAAAGTCCTGCCACTGTTTCTTCTTGCTTTCTTTTAGGCCTCGCCCAATTTCCTATACTCTTGGTCTCTAAACTCTTGAGCCAGGCTGCCTCGGTGTGAATCCTCATTCTCGCATTTGCTTAATCTCAGAAGTTGTTACAGAAATTACATGAGTTAATATTTGCAGAATACTTAGAACCCTACTTGGTTCATAATAAATACTGTATAAATCTTTTTGAAAAAGATAAACTGTGTTCTATATCTTGATTGTGGTGGTGGTTATACACTTGTCAAAACTCATCAGAAGTGTGCATTTAAAAGTTTTAAAAGTATAAAAGTTTACTGTATATAAAGTATACCTCAGTAAACCTGACCTAAAATTTTTTTAAAGGTAAAAAGCATATCCGTTTATTCAGCCAGCAAAGGGTTTATTAGGTGTTGCACAGTAGGATTTTAAAAACATAATTCAAAGAGGCTTGCCAGTCTAGTTGAGCTGGCCGGTTATAATGCAGGATAAATTTGCCCATCAGTGTGAGAAGGTGATGTAAGAGGTGCTGCAAAGCAGCTTATTAGTCATCTAGGTAGGAAACACTGTAGGGGTTTGGATTGCTTAAGGCAGTCCCAAAGAGTTCACCAAATAGTCGGAACTTGAGCTGGACCTCAGAAGATGTAGGATTTGGAAAGATGGGCATTCGAGAAGGTGCATGGGTGCAGGTGCAAGACCCAGGGGCAGAAATGCATGTGGAGACTTTAGGCAACCATGTGAGAGCTGGTTGGATTAAAATAGACCCTCTGACTGTGGGAGGGACAGCTGTGCTTTATGGACTAACGAGTTCTCTTCCCTTCATCCACAGAAAGGCCCCCCTTCTGGGAAAGACCGGGTGAAGAAAGGTGGATCCTACATGTGCCATAAGGTAAGTCAAGTCACTAAATTCTGTTTTGGTGTTCTAACAGCAGGTTTATGGATCCATTGTAAACATTAGCCCCAAGATGTCTCATCCACTTCTGTTAATACATACCTATCTCCATCAACGCCAGAAAAAAAAAAGTTTGTGCACAGGCATGGGGAAAAGTGGTTCAAGAAGCAGAGGTTGTAAATGATCTGTTGTCAACCATATTCCATCTGTTGTATCTTGACCCTTTGAGACACCTTTGTTGTCCCATGAATCAGGGTGAGCTGTATATCTGGTTTCCAGCATGTAAGTCTGGAAGCACACCCTTAATTTATTTGAGACTCCTGTAAATTTCTGGCTTGTCTGTTGAGATTAAGTTGAGTTATAAATGGAGGGTAGTTTGTGGTATACTGGAATGGAAACATCCCAAGTGTTCTAGGTATATAGTGTGTGCTTTGTGGAATAAACATCTCTCTCAGAGAATGATTCTTCTCTTTGGGCTATAATTTCAGTGTCAGAGTTGGTTGTTCTTGGCGAGTAGAAGTAAGTCAGTGTTTCATGAGTAACCTTTTTAAGGAGTTCAGAAATCGAATACCACTTCTCTCCCTTTTTTTCTTTCAATCATATATTTTTAGTATATCTAGCACTTCAACTTCTATCTCTATGCAAACATGGCGTTTTGCAGATTGTTATTACAAGAAGCTTCCCATGGTAACTCAGTCAGTCTAGGCAGTTAGAGACTTAAAACTGTAATGGCTCCAAATTAAGTTATTAATTTGATAATGGAGGAATTGTCAAACTTTGCCTTAAAATAATGGTTCTCAAACTTTATTGTACATTAGAATCATCTGGGATCTATAAAAGATATTGATGCCTATTTCCTCACTCACCTCATTCTGACTTGATATTTCTGGATTGTGACCTGGGCATCAGGATTTTAAAGCTCTCAAGGTGATCATAACATACATCAAATTTTGGGAGCCACTGGCCTAAAGAGAACCTATTTAAATTATGTATATCTGTGAGTTCGTAGGGGTGTGTGTCTTCTGCATTTCTTAGAATTTTTAGTGTAGTTATTTAGGTGGCAGTTCATAGAGTTGAATTCACTTTATACTTTACACTTACCTTTATAACAAGATGTGGACAAATTTATCTTTAAAATTCTAACTTTAATTTTAAATTAAAAGCATTGCCCTAGGTTGTCCCAGTACTCTTAAGTGTTCATATACCCATCTGTCTGTAGTCCCAGATTTTTTTCCTTTGATTCAAGCTGTTGCTGCAGGTGTATCTGAATCCTCTTGCTGGGAAACCAGACTTTCATGAAAAACAGGTGAATCTCTTTTTGCACAAGAGCATCTCAAAACCCTAATTACCACCAGTTATGTGTCTGACATATGGCACTTTTCATAATTGGGAGTCCATTTACTCTGTAATAATTAAAGACCATAAGATTTTTTTTGCACAAATAAGTGGAGAAAATGAATCCTGTAAAAAACATTTTAAGCATGAACACCAAAATATTCCAGTGCCATGCATATGAATGTGTCTACTTTAACATTTCATTTTTCTTGCTTATTTTAAATGTTTAAAATTTTTATAAGCTTCTTAATTTATTCTTTTAAAATATCTTTTAACATGTTTATATATATATATATATATTTTTTTTTTTTTTTTGGCGTATGCGGGCCTCTCACTGTTGTGGCCTCTCCCGTTGCGGAGCACAGGCTCCAGACGTGCAGGCTTAGCGGCCATGGCTCACGGGCCCAGCCGCTCCGCGGCATGTGGGATCTTCCCGGACCGGGGCATGAACCCATGTCCCCTGCATCAGCAGGTGGACTCTCAACCACTGTGCCACCAGGGAAGCCCTATATTTTTAATAAATACATTTTTATGGTACAGTTGTTTTTTGTATATTTATGTTGTGTCCTGTAACCTTGTTAAACTCATCTGTATAAGTGATGTTTTTGTAGATTCTTTATATATATATATATATCTTTACTGGAGTATAATTGCTTTACAATGTTGTGTTAGTTTCTGTTGTACAGCAAAGTGAATCAGCTCTAAGTATACATATATCCCCATATCTCCTCCCTCTTGAGCCTCCCTCCCATCCTCCCTATCCCATCTCTCTAGGTCGTCAGAAAGCATCGAGTTGATCTCCCTGTTGTTTTTGTAGATTGTGTTGTATTTTCTACATAAGTGGTTATACCATCTGTGAGTATAGACAGTTTTACCTCTTCCTTTTTAATCTGGATATCTTTTATTGCTTTTTCTTACTGTATTGTGTTGGCTAGAACCTCCAGTATATTGTTGAATAGGAGTGGTAAGAACAGACAGTCTTACCTAATTTTTGATCTTAGGGGAAAAAACATTTGACTTTTCAAAATTAGCTATGATATAAGCTATAGTGTTTTCAAAGATGCCGTTTATCAGCTTGAGCAAGTCTCCTTCTAGTCCTAGATTTCTGAGAATTTTTTTTATCAGAAATGGATGTGGATTTTGCCAGATGCTTTTTCTAAAGCTATTGAGATGTTTATGTGGTTTTTCTTTTTCAGCCTGTTAATATGGTGAATTATAGTCATTGATTTTCTGTTTTCAAATGTTAAACCATCCTTGGCTTCCTGGAATACATCCACTTAGTTATGATGTATTATCCTTTGTATATGTTTTGGATGCAGTTTGCTAAAATATGTTCGTGGTTGGTATTGGTCTCTTGTTTTTGTTTTTTTTTCTGTCTGATATTAGTATCAGTGTATTGCTGGCTTCATAGATTGATTTGGGAAATATTCCCTCATCTTGAATTTTTTGGGGAAGAGTTCATGTAGAGTTAGCATTTTTCTTCCTTAAATGTCTGATAGAATTTCCCCAGGAAAACCATTTGGGCCTAGAGTTGTAACCATACATTTAATTTAGTTAATAGCTACAGGGTTGTGCAGATTATCTGTTTGTTCTTGATTAAGCTCTGGGAGTTTGTGTCTTTCAAGGAATTTGTCCGTTTCAGCTGAGTTAATGAATTTATTGACATAAACTTTGCCTTTTCACTTGCTGTTTAGACCATTTACATTTAATGTGATTGTTGATATGGCTGGATTTAAATTTGTTGTCTTGATATTTGTTTTTCTCTTTGTCTCATCTGTTCTTTTCCTTTTGCTTTTTTTTTTCTTTTTTTGGATTGTTTTTTTTTATCACTTCATTGTCTTTCCTTTGGCTTATTAGCTATAACTCTTTATTTTAAAAATTTTGTGGCTGATTTAGAGTTTATATTATACATCTTTAACTTTTCTTAGTCACCCTGAAGGATAAGTTTTAATTTAGTCAGGCTCAGAGTGATGGAGAGAGTATTCCAGAAAAGAGAATAGCAAAGTGACAAAACTGAGTGGGATCCACAAGATTTTCCAGAGAGAAACGGCAGCTCTAGGATCTTTGGTCAAGTTAATTGTAGATGATGTAGGTTTTTAACCTCAGCCTGGTTATTTTGGTGTAGTCAAGAAAACAGCACAGTGTTGGCTGTGAATTACTTTCAGTGCTTGTTCTTTACACTAGATTAAAAGTGGCAGTTTTAAGTGCCACTAAGTATATTAAGATGTGGACTCTAGAATTAGATCTGGGTTGGAGTTCCTGTAACTGTTCTTTGCTAGTCTTTGCCTGTAACATTAGGCAAATTACTTAACCTTTCTAAGCCTCAGTTTTCACACTTGTAAAATGTACATCATAACTGCACCTATTGTAAGGTTCTTACGAGGAATAAATGCAGCAAAGTAAATAAGCACTTGGTACAGTGCCTAGCTCATGGTAAAGTCTCCGTAAGTTAGTTGCTGCTAACACCATCATTCTTAATCATCATCTTTATTATAATAAGATTATTTTCCCCCATTTTCTCTTTTGAATAAAAACCAACTAATGAACTGCTAACTAGATAGGCAGAATCCTGGAAATGATTACTGTAGCACAGGTAAAAATCAGTAAAAGAAAGAAAATCAATAAAAAGAGAAAAGAATAATGTAATTCATTTTGAAAAAAAAATCACCTTGCTTAGAAGGTGACTTACTTTTGACCGTGGCCCAGGGCCAGTTTGCATGACTAAAGTAAGCTCTGATTATTATTTTTGATTTTTTGAAAGCCCATCCAAAGTATAGCTTCAGTAAGGAGACGAGGCACAGAAAGAACAGCTATGAGTCAACATGGTGTTAAGAGCACAGATTCTGGAATGGGACTGAAAAGACTGTAATCCTGGATTCACAGTTACAAACTATGTGACCTTAGGCACACTATTACCACACCTGTGTGTCGGTTTTTTCCTTGTGTATACATATATATATATTATTGTGTATACAATAATACCTACCTCAGGATTATTGAGAGGATTAAGTCACTTAATACATGTGAAGTTCTTAGAACAGTTCACATGGTAAGTACTCAAGAAATACTAGTCTTTCTTGAAGTTGTTAGATTAATCTCTGTGGGATCTTTAGCCCAACCTACAACATTGACGAAATCCTCACTCCCCTACCCCCTCAACCCCACCATTTTACATCAAGATTAGTAGCAAAAGGAGTTGTCCAAGTGTCAGTGGCAAGAGCAATGGATGGGAAATTGAGAGACCTGAGTTCTGCTGTGTCATTTTTCTATAATCATTTTGTTCATAATGAGCTACAATTACCTTAAAACTGTTCTTTATCCCTAAAAGTCTTCCTCTCATAAAAACCATATTGCCGTCCCACTTGACTTCAGAGCCCCAAGGCTGGTAAGCCATTATCTTAAATGAATTGTTCTTGAATCCAGGATCATATTCTTAGTGCAGATATCGAGGTCAGTTTCACAAAGTAATTAGCCATTTTGATGAAATGGGGCTAAAATAGGCCCTCACTACTACCTCTGTTCTTAATTAATAAAATGACCCATATTTCAACCACTCAAAGACCTAACATCATTAATAACCATTTTTAGTGCTAAAAGTAGAGTTGGAAAAAAAGAAAGAGCAATGAGGACATATGAAATCAGGCCATTTTTCTCTTTAATTACGTATTTCATTTAGTTGCCCATTACTGGAATTTAAAATGAACTACTTATTAATAAATGTTTGCTGAGTGAATGAGTGCATTTGCAGTGGAATGATAATGTCAATTGACTGTTTTCTCATGTGATGGTCCTGACCTTTCAACATTAACTTGTAGTGAGACTTGCTTTTTAGTGTTTAGTTCTTCATCATTTAGGTTAATGGAAGACTTTAGGTACTGCTATGATCCAAAAAAGGACTAGCTCTTTTTGTTGTCACTGATTTTAAGCTTTTTTGTTATGTAAGCAAAACATTTTCATTGCATAAAAATTAGAAAATAAATAATAAACAGAAAAATGAAGAAAATCGTTCACGCTGCTTTCTGAAGAAAACTGTTAACAGTATTCTACCAAACTCTTCGGTGCACTTTTATTTTTTCTTCCCAAAATGGGATTATGCTGTATGTACCAGGGCCTTCAAATATGACTATGGTCAATAATCTCTTATACATCATGGATCTCTTTTCCGATCACAGTGCTCCAGGCAGGCACAATTCGTCACAGTTGCTACAGCCTGCATTTTGTGGCATATGGAAACCAAATTTTAAAACAGTTTGTTATATAATTTGAGAGACAAGTTGCATATTGAACTATGCCATCCGACAAAGACCTCAGTCCTATGCCTTGTCACCAGAGATACCCCTTCACCTTTTCCATTTATATAACAAATAATTTTCCTATTTTTGTAGCAAATGCGTAACCGTATTCAGATGCTGGCAAGGAATCATCTTCCCAACACAAGATCACTAAGACCTGCAGAGAAGCTGCTTTTGTTTTAGTAAGGAAGCAGGTTAACCCAAGGAGGTCAGATAAGACAGGCAAAGTGAGTTCTTTTAATTAAGAGTGTTGTGTTCATTAGAAAGTAACAATTACAATTATCTCCACATGTCTACTGCTTTACTTTTTCATGTAAAGATAAGATGAAGCATTTTGACATTATTCCATTAATAGCCCCATTTTATCGGAAGAGGGAGCAGATTCAGAAAGGCTTTGGCTAAGGTTAAATAGCTAATGAGTCTTGGATTTTGCCTTTTCAGGTGAGTAAATTAGTAAAATGTTTGTCACGATTTCCACCTGTGTCAAGCCCAACCTCTTTCTGCCAAGTAGACCACCTTTAATGTGACTGCATCCTATTTATCCACCCACGTTTCCTGCTTTTTATCATTTATCCTCTCTGTACCACTCATTGCTTTTGCCTGGAATTCTCATTCTCTGAATCTTTGGGCGGCTCAGCTCTCACAGCGCCTCATCAGAGGAGCCTTCCCCGGCCACCTTATCTAAGTAGCACCTAGTCACGTCTGGTCCTCTCTCCCTATGTGACTTTCTTCCAAGCTCACCACTGCCAGAAGCACTCTTGAATTTATCCGTTTATTTATTGTGTGACTACTTAACTCCTTGTTGAATGTAAGCTTCCCGATAACAGGTACATTGTTTTGTTCCGCATTGCTTCCCTCGTGCCCAGAATAGCATCTAGCATGTTGTAAACTCTCAAATATTCAATGAATAAATAAACCATGCTCTGACACTCTCAGGCTGTGGCCTTGCTATCCTCTTCACTTGCCTGAATTTTTCCATTTTCATGCCTCTGATGTCATTGTTTTCTCCACTTAACATACCTTCTTTCCTTGTTTCTAAGTCCTGTAAATCAGTGCTACTCAGTTTGTGGTCCATGGGCCCGTAGCATTAGCAGCGCCTGTAAGCTGGTTAGAAATGCAGATTCTTGGAACCCACACCAGACTTACTGAATCAGGATCTCTGGGTTTGTGGCCTAGGAATAGGTATTTACATGAGCTCTCCAGGCTATTCTTCTGTATACTCGAAGTCGGAAGACCACTGCCATAATCACGTAAATCCCGCTCTGGCCACGTTCTGCCTTCAAAAGTCTTTCCTAAAAAATTAGACATTTAGTGACCATTTCCTCTCCTGAATTAATAGTAGCCTCAGAATCTTTTAATCCTAGCTTGTTTTGTAGCTTTTTGATGTGTAATCATTGTTTCCTCAACCAGCCTGTGATCTCCAGCGGGACAGTGCGCACAGGAGGCGATCAGGAAACGCTTGATTGTTTTTTGTCATGTGTGGTCCAGTTATGGAACAAGAATGTCCCTGTCTGACTGCCTGCCCCCCCTGCCCCAAACTCGATTCTTGCTCCCATGTGGAATTCACTGCACACACTGAGAGCGTGGGGCCCTGCATTATCCACAGGAGCTTGATTCTAAAAATACCAAAGCACCTTGCTTCACAGCAGCCCAGTGAGTAGGCCCTACATGGAACAAAGCTTCTGCCGTGTCTTTCTGCATGGTCACCTCTAGTCATTTTAGAGCTTCCATTGCATCCCAATCACAGGTAGTAGCAGATGCCATCATGTCTTTCATTATTTCAGGCATATTTTTTAATTCATTTTCCCTCTGCCTGCCTGAATATTGGTAATAGTGTTACATTCTTCACTGGCCACAGGGAAAATGAGAAAATTGGTTGCTACTGTTTTGCTATCTATAAAAGACAGAGCACCATGTGTTTTGTTTTTTTTTTCATGGTGGAAGTGCTCCAGAGAATTCCTTTGTCAGCTCTAGAGATAATTTTTATGAAGATTAGAAACATTCAACTTTCGTGAGAGAAAGGAGAATAATAAGAATTAAGGAAAAAAAAAAACCTCTTTCATACTGACCTATTTTGCCCCTCCACAAATTCTCTCTGCTTCATGAGTTCCAAAGTTACTCTACATGATTCTTTGTGCAGTTTCTTTAACCAGCGGCGGGGACTTGAGTTTCCCGGGGCCCACTCAGAGTTGATGCTCTTGGTACACAGGGTAACTAGTTTATTTTCATTGTCTGTTTTTTTTGATCAAAGATCTTAGGACATAAGAGTTCCATGCATGGTTATTTTTGGAACGTGGAAGCTTTTGAAGTGTTTGAATCAAGTCATCTGTGGTTATTCACTGACTATCTAGTAGGTGACCAGGGATATGTGTTAGGCTTTCCCTGGTGTGTACATGCAGGGGGCTATAACAGGGGTGGGACAGAATCATGAGTTGTGATGCCTTTCCATCTACGAGTATCGACTGTTGCTAGGCAGGCAAGCACACCACAGTTAGACCTGGGTTCGAATTCTACTTCTTTTAACAACTGTGTCATCTAGGGTAACTCATTTAATCCCTCTGGCCATTATGATCAAATCAAATAAGTGATGAAGGCGCCTAGCACCATGACTGGAGAGCTTGATGTCTGTGTGTTTGTGCATATGTATATACCATACTCTGCTCTTATAAAATAAAACAATACCAAACAAGTCCCCCACACAAAGATACATAACTTTATGAATTACTGTGATTTAAACTCCAAAAGCAATGTATTGAGAAAAAATGTTTTCCACAGCCTTTCCTACTCTTGATGTTCCTGGGCTTGCTGTTCAATTTTTTGCCAACCTGTTGGATAGTAAATAATATCTTAATGTTGCTCTTAATTAATATTTTCTCAATTGCCATTTAGCTTTATTACTTGGTTTCTTGTCTACTTGTCAAATGCTATTCTAAATGTGCAAATAACTTTTTAAATTATAAAAGTAATACATAGTTATCATCGGAAATTTGAAACCCCACTGCCTGAGGGTAACTACGGTTTGGATTATGGTGCATTTTGAATCTTCCAGTCTGCTTTTCTTTGGCGTACGTGATTATCTAGATTGAGATCATAGCACATATACAGTTTTGTATTCTGACTTTTTCATTTAAGGTTGTATCCTGAGAAATTCCTATGTCATTAAATGTTACATGAAAACATGCCTTTTAATGGCTGCTTACTAGTCTAAATTATGGATGCGCCATAACTTATGTAACCATTGGTTGTTACATTTTTTTAAACTGTTCTAAGTAATACTCACACCAACATCTTTGTACTATATCTAGTCACGTTTATAACAGAACACTGGATAATGTGGTGAGCTCTCAATGCGCTACCCTTTTCGGAAACATAGCTGCTAAATGTGCAGGAGGCGGGTGCCTGTAGGGCAGGCACTGTCTGCAGATAGGCATAACTCTGTACAGTTGGTACTTGGGTACAACGTCAATCTGACAGTTGAGAGCCTTCAGCCCAGAGTCCAAGAGCACTCATGTGTCTGGTTCTCTCCGCAAAGTCCTACTGCTACAGGTATCGCTGTGCTGCTCGAAGCCAGAACACACCTGACAGCTCCGCTTCGAATCTGGGATTCCGCTGTGCAGCCGACCACCTGCCCACCACAGGCTAACAGCCACGAAGAGCCTTCCTGAATCGGAGAAGTCGTGTCTAACCTGCACGCGGCTTCCCTCAGAAGGCTGAACAACCTCGTGTGAAGAATTCCCACCCCCAGGTGGGTTACATGCCTGCCCAATGGCCAAAGGAACCGTGTGGCGAGACCAAATAGCTGACCTGCATCAGCAAGTGTGCTTTATTGTGTGGTGCATTTCATGTTTTACTTTTGGAGTCTTTTAAAGAGGAAGGCGGTGGAGGGCACCCTGAACTAGGCCTCAGGAGGTCTGCGTTCTACCCAGGCTCTGCCCCTGGGTTAGACCCCAGGGTCCCACACTTGACCTTCCTGGGCCTCAGTGACCTCATCTGTCCAGTGAGGGGATGCACAACATGATCTCTGAGGCTGTCTCCCAACTCGCAGATTGTCTGAATATATCAGATTCTATTGTGATTTCATAGTGAGAGTTTATGGCAGGTTATTTTTTAGCTGTTTTTTCCCATGTGTGAACCTTGGGTAATAATAATCATGTAAAATAATCGTTCTCTTGTATATTATTTTCAGAAAAGAATGAGGGGGGTGGCGGTGATGGGTCTTTATATTCATACTGCACTTTGTTTTTTCAAGGAAATCAGTGTCTTTTACATTGTTATAATGAATCCCACTTGGGCCAGTGATGGTGCGCTCAAGTTCAGCAATCTGAACACGCAGGGATGTCTGTGAGGTGACTTTACTGTGCTTTATATTTTAACATTAAGTGCCTTTGGTTCAGGGGGGCAGTTACAAGCCCTATTTCCCCCTCTCCCCAAAGCCTTTGGTGAATGTGAAATGTTTGCTACATGGAGAAACCTGTTTAATTCTAAATGTAGGAGAAAAAAAACAAGAACCTTGAATTAACTGTATTCAGGGTATCCAGTATTTTGTAATAGGGAAGTAGGAAATCTTGTTGGCTGTGGAGTGTCAGACGCTTCAGATCATGCACTGTGTCGAATAAAGTGGTATCTGCTAAATCAGGCTTCACTCTCATTGTTTCCTTTTCTCTTTCCCTCTATTATGTTTTCTTTTAAAGAAATGACTTTGTGATATGTATGTGTTTTGTTTGCTAGAAAACTTTCTTGTTGTTTAGCTATTTGATAACTTGGATATTTGAGCAGTTTGTGGGAATTTTTATTCCAAAAGGCAAGGCTGTTCTGCCAGGAACCTAATTATGACCGTGCTTCTTCGTGCCTCAGTAGATGAGACAAGGTCAAGGGCGGTGCCTCCATCCTGTGAAACGCAACAGCTGCTTCACATGCCAGGAAAGCACCTTGACTTAGGGTGATGGCTTCCAACCAGAGGTCCCTGTCATCAGGATCCCAGCCTGATTCCCCAGTCCTTGAAGAACCCACATTTGTTTCTAGCATGTCATTTGAAAGGAGAGGCTTGTCTTTATGTTGGTTGTTCAAAAACTAAGTCACAGAATATTCTTAAGTGTTCAGCCAACTCTTGATTGCTACTTTTGCACCTAGCCTCCTAATGTTAAAACATTTATCCTGAGAAACAGTTGTGTTGCTGGGGTGTTTGGCCACATTTGTTAGTCTGTCACTTTGTGGATATAAAATGTTTCTTTACACGCTCTCATCAGTTGATGATTAATTTGGGCAAAACAAACAAAAAAAAAGCATTTGCTTCATTGAAAAGGCTAATGGAGGAAATAAGGTATTTTATTCTTAAAGTCACCAGCACTCAAGCACAGTTTTTGTTTTTACTTGTTACCTCCCACTTACTTACATTTTTCACATGGTTATACTTTTAGTGTGTGTACTTTGGATTCTTTTCTTGGTAATTAATGTTATATAGCATAAATATTTTGGGGTGTGTTTTGGCTTAGTCTTTAGAATTGCATTTTTAGCAGCAGCATAATGTTAGAAAGCATTTAAAGTGAAATCCTAACAAGCCCTTCATTTAAGAACCACATTTCTAGGCTACTGACTACAGAGCGTGCCAGACTACAGACAGCTGTGGCTACTGCGCTTTATAAAATTGTGTGTTGACTTAGGAACAGACTGACAGGATCGTAGTATACGAACTGCAGCTTTAATGCTGTATACGCATTTCTGAAAAACCTCACCTTCTGCAAAATTGCGTGTAAAAAATAGGGAGCATAAGGAAAAATAGAGGTAGGGGCAGACCACTCACATGTTAAGGAACTTTGCCGCTAGAGTGCTAACAAAAATAATACCTATCCTACTAAAATCGGTAGCTCAGTTAAATCTGCAGTGGCAGCATCACAGCCAGTTAGTCCTTTGCAGCCTTAAGCCCTGGGGCTCCTCCGTCTTTCTTCTCTAAGATGTAAGTTTTATTTATTTATTTATTTATTTATTTATTTTTGCGGTACGCGGGCCTCTCACTGTCGTGGCCTCTCCTGTTGTGGAGCACAGGCTCCGGACGTGCAGGCTCAGCGGCCATGGCTCACGGGCCCAGCCGCTCCGCGGCATGTGGGATCCTCCCGGACCGGGGCACGAACCCGTGTCTCCTGCATCGGCAGGCGGACTCTCAACCACTGCGCCACCAGGGAAGCCCTTAAGACGTAAGTTTTTAATGGCATTTGCTTTTAATGGAGACCACTTCCATCAAAAGTAAAGATCTGATTGGGGTTTTAGACTTCTGCATCAGTCTTTATAAGGTTAGGGGGGCAATGTTTTTGTAGTATCTTTATTCGAACTCGCAGATTTTCAGAGAGTTTATTTAACATAGGGCAAATTTTAGCAATTTTGAAGCCACTAAATAAACCACTACTTGTACTTCCATAGGGTTAAAAAAAGTTTTTTGGAGGTCTTCATATATTGCTAAAGTTTTCTATTAACTTTCAAGAAAGTTTACCCGTGATGGTTTCAAAACACATTTCAAATAACATACACCCCAACGTGACTCTCACATTCGACCATCTTCCAATCTCTGTTTACAAATCACTTATGAGCTATTTCTGCATTAAAGAAATATTCGTCTTAACAGAACAGACTACTTGGCTGATGTGCCAGTATAGGAAAATCTGTGTTTCGTTTGTTTGTTTGTTTTGTTTGTTTTTTCTGGAACTCATTTATTAGGTGTGTGCTTCTAATTCATTTTTTGTCCCATTGAAGAGTGGAGGAAATTGAAGGTTTGTTCTCAAATCTGCTTTGGTCCTGAATCTTGGGCAATCTTAATATATATTCAGGGGTGTACGTGAGGTTCTGAGTAGGGAGCAGGTCATCTTCTTTTAAGCCTGTAAACATGAGTAGAAGGGGGGAGTGACGGGGAGTGATGGTTGTGGTGATCAAGAGTGACCTTTCCTTCTTAGAAAACATCAGATTACTTAGAGGCATCAGACTTTGCATGGTTCAACCTACAGCTTAAAATGAAATACAGATCTCCACCAATGTAGACATTTTTTTTCTTTTTTTAACTCTTCCCTCCCCACTTTTTTTTTTTTTTTTTTTTGGACAGAGCATCTCTGTTGTCCACATGAAAGGAAAAAAGAAATCGAAGATGCTATTTATTTTAGTAAGTGTTGGTTTGGGCTGGGGCGTGGTGGGGTAGTGGCTCCAAACTAATATGTTGGTAAATTCTGTTTTCCTTGGACCGTCTTTACTAAGAATTCTGTTGTTGACATAAAATAGGGCAGAGGGCCTTTCATCCATGAGAATCTCAGGAACCTCTTGCTAATCACCTTTTCAAAACAGATCATGGGGCTTCCCTGGTGGCGCAGTGGTTGAGAGTCCGCCTGCCGATGCAGGGGACACGGGTTTGTGCCGTGGTCCGGGAAGATCCCACATGCTGTGGAGCGGCTGGGCCCGTGCCCCATGGCCGCTGAGCCTGCGCGTCCGGAGCCTGTGCTCCGCAACAGGAGAGGCCACAGCAGTGAGAGGCCCGCGTACCGCGAAAAAAAAAACCAAAACAGATCATGTTTTCAAGCTACACATAAAGTTGTTCTATGTGGTAAAATCCATAGTTGACCTAGTGAAAGGAGTATTTTGAGGAAAAAAAGGCGTGGAAATATGATGTTTTCTGTTCTGAGACTTCAGGAATTTGATACAAGGGACTAGTGTAGGATTTATTTTTCCTTTATAAAATATTTGGTATGCATTTCTTCCCCCTTCCTTCCAACAGATATCGAAACTACCTTACCATTGGCAATATTTATCACCAGGGAGTTAACCTGCAGGCTGGCTTTTAGGAGGAGCACTGGAGGTGCAGAGCCTGGCTCTTGTGGGAACGGGGGCGACAAGAAGCAGGCTGACTGATGCCCATTCTAAAGGCGCTGTCATTGCTCTGCCCTCCCTTGGCCGCCATGCAGAAATGTGAGCCCAGACTTTCTCGATTGTCCAATTTCTGGGAGTACGTGCCTGGCTCTTTGCATTTTCATGTGAAGTCTTCTGAGTTTTTAATGTTGGCAACCAATTCAGATTAAAAAAAAACACTGTGAGGACCTAATAAATTGCTTCTGTAGCCAGATTCAGCCTGTGGAGTGCTACTTTTCAACTGAGATTATGAAAAGTCGATTCATTTCATGGAGCACGAAATCCCATGTATTTCTTTCTGAAAAATGACTGATCAAGTAAGTAATGTACCAGTTAGAAATGTCCGAGTTTGAGAAAGCGCAGTGGCTTGCCCAAGGCTATATCATCTTGCCTAGAAATGCGGTAGGGAACACCTTTTCTCCATCCCCACCCCATCCCACCTAAAATCATTTAATAGCCATAGGCAATCTCAGCGGTGCTATCAACAGTTCATTTTCATTAACTTTGGCACTTATTATTAAGTTTGCAGACTAATATCAGAGAATAGCAGAAATGTCAGTTGCTTAACTGTTGGTTTCATTTATTAAAATTTAATTGTCTGTAATACGAACTACCCCAGAGTAGGCGTTGTTTTTATAGGTTTTGCCAGAATCAGCCATGCCGTTAGTGAAAGCTGGCCTTTGTTGTTTCAAATGCTTAAAACAGCATGGAAATTATTAACGCCAAGAGGCTCAGTTGGAGCCCTGGCAGCAGGCCAGAACTCCTTCCTTCCTCTGACTCTTGTGTTTAGACTATTAAAGCAGGAGTTTAATTAATTTTATGATTAAGAAAAATCATTACAGATAATATTCAGGTAGGCTGTAAAATGAGATACGCTCTTTTCTGAAATTTGCCCTATTTAGGATTGGAAAGTTGAAGGGATTAGCACCAAGGGGGTGGAATTTTTCAGCTTCAGATCAGATTCTAATCTGCGCCCAAATGGTAATTGACTCCACAGTCATCATTATGAGAAGGCTGGTTGGGCCTTTGGAATTAGTCATCGTTGTCAGGCAAAAAGACACTTCCATTGCAGGGTAATTGAAGGCCGGGCAGGATTCTCTCCCATTGCTGGGCCTGGGCCATGTTTGACAAACTCCTTGTTTTCTTTGCTGAGGAAATGGAAGACCGATCAGACCAACCCTTTTCCAACATGTCAGTTTGGCACCTCAACAGGGTAAGGTTAGAAGCTCTGAATCAACACTTAGCAGGAAAGTGAAACCAGCTGACAGTCAATCAGGGGAACAGAGATAAGCCCTTCCTTGTCAGGTGGTGCTGATAAAAGGTTCACCTGCATTTAGTTTGGTGCCTGTTAAGAAGGGCCCTTTGTGGTTGCTATTCTGAAGCCCACAATTTTTTTCTGCTCCAGACACTTGCCAAATGAAATTTTATTTATTTTCTTTTAAATGACATGGAAGGATGCCCCTTTTAATCTCTTCCGTTATCTTCTTTAAAAGGCAGTTTATCATGGTGTGAAGAGAGCACCAGAATGAGATTATCTGGGATTGTTTCCCTGCCTCTCCACCTACTTACCTTGTGATCTTTAGGCAGGTAATGTCGTCTCAGGTTAAATGGGGATAATAATAGTACCTACCTCTTGAGGTTGTGGGGAGATATGAAATAATACAAAAATAAAGTGTTTAGCACAAATTACTTGGGTAAGTGCTTGCTAGGTACTTGTTTCTACTATGAGTGTGATTATTAAGATCAGAGGAGCAGGAAGGTACTACCAGACGGTCCTGGTCAGTCATGGGGTTCAGCTTAGAACAGGGAGCAAAGTGGGCCAAGAGGCAGAAAACAAAGAGGCTGAATTTAAAAGCATAACTTGATCTCTATCTCAAATATAAAAAAAGAAGCTGGCATGGTTGACCCCCAAATCTCTGTTAATACTTGAATTTGAAAATGTTCTGATACTATATGGTCCATCTGTTCCCCAAATTTTGGCTGCGCCGCTGCAGCTTGTAGGATTTTAGTTCCCCAACCAATGATCAAACCCGGGCCCTCGGCAGTGAGAGCACAGAGTCCTGACCACTGGACCACCAGGGAATTCCCCCCATCAAAGTTCTCTTTAAAGGAGAAAATTACATCTGACTATTGCAGCATAGATTGTATAATTCTGAAGCTTTTCCTCCTCAATCTGCCTCACAAAGAACCTCTGGCAGGTTTAATACCAATGAAAATGTCATTCATGGGCATAACAATAGTTAAAAATAGAAAACAAAAGGGAAGGCAGTCTGTTGTCTCATAATATGCTAGTCAGCCTGTTAAGGTTTTCTGTGGTGTTTTCAATGTTAATTTGCATGCCAGTTTTAGAGAATAGTTGTTTAGGTAATTCTGGGAACTCATTTAAATTATTTCTTCTTACTTAATTCTTCTCTGAGATTTTTGGTCCAGGATCTGGATTCTAACTTCATAAATTACCACATTCAAAACTCAAAACAACATCCAAAGGAGAATAGTTGAGGGTGTGGCAATGCTCATAGGGATTGGTGTAATGGGTTTTGAGAACAGCAACTGTCAAAGTGTGGTCTGTGGACCGCATTCAGGGGGTTGAGTCAGAATTGTCTTCATAATAATATTAAGATGTGATTTGCCCTTTTTATTCTCATTATCTCATGAGTGTATGGTGGGATTTTCCAGAGACTACATGATAGGTAGCCTGACGGCTCATAGAATATGAGCTTGTATATTTTTATGTTTTAAAATGTTTCCAGTCTTAATTTTTAATATGCTAAGTGTTAGCTCTAACCCACGTTACAAAAGCTCCTTGGGGTCTTCAGTAAGATGTAGGCATGTAGAAGGGTCCTGAGAGCAAAAAGCTTGAGGGCTGCTGATCTAGAAGAAAAGCAAGGCCTCGTGGTGACCAAGTCTGTCTTGGGAATAATGACCAGCCCTTCTCCAGCTCTTCCGAAGACAGTCAAGAAGAATTGAGTTTAAATGACCACAGGAGAAATTTAAAATTATCTGCTAAGAGGTGCTTCCTTCCTATCCGTTTCTGGAGACCTATTAAATGCAGAGGAGAATTTCCTTCCGTGGCTCGAAGAAGACCCACCAATGATTTAGTTGAAGTGGTCACGACGTGGAAGGGTCAGAAAGAGGAAGCCCTGGGGAGCAGCACAGGGAGATGGCCCCGCCATGGGTTGTCACATTTTCTCAGAGATGGTGATAATGGAGTTGGGTCCTCTGAGAGACCATTCTGTTTGTGGAGCGCCCTAAACAGTCCTGTAATTGGAGTCACTCTGATATACAAGGAGTCCCCAGGAGGGCTTTGGAATATCAGGTGCACACAGTGTAAGTTCCCCCACTCTTGTAGCCTCTGTTCGAGGTGATGGGGTAGTGGGACCCCTGCTTGTCAGCCATCTGCCCCCTCAGATGGTGGTTGTATCATAAAGCGAGTGAGGAGGGTCAAAGTGTTACTTTCATGAAACAGCTCACTTTCTCCTGGTGGAATTCATCTTCATTGTGCTGTAAATTGTGACTGTTTTACCTTCCTCTTGCCTGGTTTATCTTCCAGTCACAGTTTTAGGTTCTCCTTAGCCAGGCACTACGCTGAATGCTTTATGTACATGATCTAATTTAATCTGCAGGCGATCTCGGGAGGACATGGTTATTTTTGGTTAGTATTCCCACTTTGCGCTTAGGAAACTAGGACTCGGTGTTTGCAAGGCGTCCAGGTGACATGGCTGAATGAGGCCGAACCAGGACTCCCACCATTTTTGTGACTTCTCTCTACTGCATCACTAGATCCACAGTTTTATTTTGAGTTTGGTGTGGGGAGGGGTGGATTAAAGAGGGGAGATTACTGAGGCAAAAGGGAGCCTGAAGGAGAAAAACGGCAAAGAGCGAGGAGATGGAATGGATCAGTGGTTAAGAACATGGACCCTGGAGCCAGACTGTCTTGGTTTAAATTCTTACCCTACCACTTGCTAGATGTGTGACTTCGGGCAAGTTACTTAACCGATTTGTTTTTCAGATTTTGAAAATTAAAATTTACTTTCAGAAAAGGTAGAATCAAGGCAGGAGTGTTAAAATCGTCAGTATAGGGTGATATGTGTGCAAATTTTTGACCTGCTTTACATCCCTTCCGTGTCATTCTCAATATGGCAATGAGACATCCAAGGTTAGGACCAGACATTTCCAGAAGGCGTGTTTTCATCGCATCATTTTCTTTCCCAGAATGTGCTGCTTCTTTTTACAAAACGATCATGTTTCCGTAAAGAGGCGGATTTTTTTTTTTTTTTTTTTAAGGGCGAGGTGGGAGAAAGCGGAGTATATGGGAAACATTCACCTGCTAGCAATAATGAAGATCAAAAGGTGCATTATAGCTCATTCGTACCAGGCTCAGATTCATGAAAAAAGTTACAGCTGCTAAGACGACTGAGATCATGTGGGAAGAGTGAAACAAGTGTCCTGCACCATGCTTGTTAAATAGCGCTCTGAAAAAGCATACGGGAGGAGTTCCTTGATAAGAGTGAATCCCCTGGTCTTTGTGAAACTGGGCAAAAGTCTCTTAGTTGCTTCCCCTAACTCTGCTGAGGGACTGAAAACTGGGCATTGTTTCTTAAGATGTGGTTTCAGAGCAGCTTCCAACTCAGCATTTTCCTCTGTTCCAGAACATTGTAAATACTCAGTTTGGTGGAGAGGGGGAGAAAACGTCATTAATGTGGGAATCACATTCACATTTGCAATTTTATATTTATTAACAAAATCTTTTGCTCCAGAATATATTAGGCAAGCCAAAGGATGAATCACGTTGATTACTGCTTCTGGGCTGTCAGCTTTGGACAGTCTCTTTTGGAGGCAGCCCTTGTATTGATACCCCCATCCCTGGCAACTGGAAGTGGTTTTATGTGTAATGTTCCCCCTCTAGTGGCCAGATTGGTTTTGATTTTTTGCACAAATGATCTCTGGAGTTGGAGAACCTTTCCTTTAGGGGTACTGTGGATTTGGGAAAGCCAGGGGGAGAGGATAAAGAAGAGTGTGCAAATCTTTATTCCATAGGAAAAAATTGTTCTGAAGTTTTTCTCCCGTCCAGTCCGTAGATTTTTAAAGAGCTGAAGGAGATGGAGACTGACCTGCAGAAGGGAGGAGATCTCTCATCTTTTCACTCTGTTTTCTGAATTTCTACTGCCTTTATTAAGAATTATGTTATTGGGACTTCCCTGGTGGCGCAGTGGTTAGGAGTCCTCCTGCCAATGCAGGGGACGTGGGTTCAGGCCCTGGTCCGGGAAGATCCCACACGCTGCGGAGCAACTAAGCCCATGCGCCACAACTACTGAGCCTGTGCTCTAAAGCCCATGAGCCACAACTACTGAGCCCCTGTGCCACAACTAGTGAAGCCCGCGACCCCAGAGCCCATGGTCTGCAACAAGAGAAACCACCACAATGAGAAGCCCATGCACCGCAGCGAAGAGTAGCCCCTGCTCGCCACAACTAGAGAAAGCCCGCGCACAGCAATGAAGACCCAATGCATCCAAAAATTAATTAATTAATTAATTAAAAAAAAAGAAGTATCTTATTAATAACTCTCCATCAAGTTTCAATAGAAAAATATTTTTTAATTATAAGAGCAATAAAATGCATAGGGTAAAACTAGAAACCCTAAAAAAATATTCAGAGTGTCCTTCATTCTGTGAGTTCTGGTCTTCTCCCAAGTCTGTGCCAGCAGGTAACTACTATCAACAGTACGTATACCTTTCCAGGTTTTTTTCTATGCATTTAAAAATACGTATTGTACATGTGTCTATTGGTATATATTGAATACAGATGACTTATCAAAATATACATAGATGCACACAGAAATCACATACAATGTATTCAAATTATATTTGGTTTTCATGAAACAAAATCGAGTCATACTACAAATACTGTTAATATATTGTGTACACTCCATGAAAGTAATATATAGGTCTAGCTCTTTTTCAATAGCTGAATTAATGACGTTCATCTATTTAAGCATTCCCTTATTTATGAATATCTGGGTTATTTTCAATTTTTACTGTTAAAAAATGTTCCAATAAACCTACCTGTACCTACTTATATCTCTGCCGGTTTGTGCAGATATTTCCTGTAGGACAGGTTCCTGGGGGTCTAACTCCTGTATCAGAGCTTCTGGTTATTTTAAATTGTGATGGATATTGACAACCCTCCTTTTTTTTGGCTGTACCAATTTACATTCCCACACACGGTGAATCTGCAGCTTTTTAACGCTATTTTTTCATCCTAAAACGAATCTGAGAACAACCAGGGTAGCTCAGTGTAGGAAAATTCTTCTGTAGGATTCAGGAAGAGTTGTCGGGGGGATGAATGGAATCAAGCTGAGGTCTCCATCTGGCCTCGGCACTGGAGCATCCCCTGCTCTCTGCGGCTGACACACAGCCCCGGGGTATGTGCTCATCGGTCCAGTTTCGACGGCGGATGAGTCCAGTCTGCAAAAGTGACGCACTGTTAATGGAGTCAGTCTTGAGTAAACTGTTTCCACTCCCCACCCCTGCCCACAGTCCACAGTGACCTCTTTACTGCCTGTAATTTCCATGTTAGTTTTCTCCTTGTGGCCTGGCGATCTGGAGCTCATCTCTGAGTTAATAATTCTGACCTTTCCTATGTATGGCTGGTTGCCCTTGAAAGTTAAAAAATCAGAGTCTGAAGGTCAGAAACCCTGCATGCTATCTAGCCTCATCAGCTCCCCCCTCCCCATCTCTCTACTCCATCTGATGCCCTCAGAGCTGGTCCCTGCGCCACGCCTGGCTTGTTGTGTTAGAAGTACTCTGGTGGGGGGGGGGGGGTTGTCACAAATGCACTTTCCTGAGCACCCCCACCCCCACCCCCGCCAGAAGACTGAGTGAATAGGGCTCAAATGAGGCCTGGGATTACATACTTCTCAAAATCCCCATTCTTACCTCCTGGGCCTCTTACCCCTTGGGAGCTTTAGTTGCATTATCTGTAAAATGAGGGCTTGAAGTATATCAAACTCTCTCCTGTAGGGGAAAGGAGGAGAGGAGGGTTGTCAGGAAAATTCTGCCTGAGACTTTCGATTAGGAGAATTGCTCCGGGGAGTCACTAGTGTGTCCATTTTGGTGGAAACATTGGCCAGCAGATGGTGCTTCTGCTTTAGGCTCTATTTCTTGGCTCCCTTCTGGAATGACGTAAAACCAGATGCAAGGAAGGCAAGACTGAAAAAAATGTATGTCTATTGGCATAGACCTGTGGTAGATCCCTCATTTCACAATCTTTAAGGACCCTTCACTCTGGAATTCTGTGACTGGGGTCCCTGGTGAAGTAAACCCAAAAGTGAAGCCAGCGACACAAAACTAAGCAGTAGCTTTTGCTTTATAGTACCTTTGTAAAACAATAACAACAGAAGGCTTTCCTTGGTACTGAAGGACCGAAATGATAGCTGGTATGTTGTTTTATAAATATTTATAAATGTAAAAAGAGCTAAATGACCTGAGTTTTTGACATTTGCTGGCATTGAGGAACTAAAGTCAGCCTGCTAGCAGCTTCACGATGGTGTGTGGCTTTTTGGTTACCCTTGGCACGTGCTTCCTCTGTTGGGACCTGTGGGCTTTGCAATATGAACTTGGAGCTTTGGAGCTTTTATGTCCCATAATGTCTATAAGACTCATAATCAAGTTGGCTTGGTGGTAAGGGATAAATTATTACTTACTGCTTTGTATGTCCTCAGAGTGTCACCATTTAAAAACAAATAAGCTGAAACTGCAATTGGAGAATGCCAGCTTAATTTCTTCTTAGTTAAGAAAAAAATGAGTAGCATTTATTATCAATGTAGATGTTTTATGGCAGTGTCAGGGGAGGTGGAAAAGGTGTCGAACGAGCCACAAAAGTGTAGGTGTATTGGTTAAAAAAAATAATAGTCTTTTAAAGGAAAAAAAAATGTGAAACCATTTGACCTCTGTCCAGTAACAAATGCCTAATGAATACTTGTGCCTAAACCATTTAACATGATAGGTGCCAAAAACTGCCTTATAAGTCTCCTAAATTTTAAAAAACATATTTTTATCCGGTATCATAATGAAAAAGATAAAACAAAAAAGAAAGACAAACTATACATTCATTCATAGCAAGTGAGAAAGAGACTCCTAAATCTTAAAAGGTAAAGCATAGGGTTAAAAGATGAATAAGTTCTGGGGATCTAATGCACAGTTTGTGATTATAGTCAATGGTGCTGTATTATATACTTCGAAGTTGCTAAGAGACTAGATCTTCAGTATTCTCACTGCAAAAAAGAATTGGTATTTATGTGACATGATGGAGGTGTCCGCTAACACTATGTTGATAATTACATTGCAATATCAACACATTGTGCACCTTAATCTTACATAATGTTAAATGCCAACTATATCTCAAGTTTTAAAAAAGCAGAAAGTGGTAGAAAAGCCTAGATCTAAAAGGTACTGCAGAATGTTACCCATATTTTTGAAGTGAATATAAAGTTAATATGAGGCACATTCATTTTTCTACAACCTTCTCATGTTAAAATATACTCTACAAAATACTAAACGTTAAATATTAAAATCATTTAAAGATACACTCTACAAAATACATAGTGATAATAATAATAACTGATTTAAATTGGAAAAATAGTAAAAACTGATTTGAATGGGAAAAAACCCTTTAAAAGTACCAAAATGTCCTTAATCTCCCAGAAGAATCATTATTCTAAGCACCTCTGTTTCATGGTGGGAGCTCTGCTTGAATTAGACCACAACGTCTACACTCTTTGATCATACTCTCCTTTGGTCATCCCTCCTATTATTCTCCTTTGTATGTTGTCATCAGAATGGCCAGAGCTTGTGTCTGAAGTGGGAGAATATATTTGGCAAGATGCTGATGTACTTTCTGGCAATAATTCCAGCCCATGTGATGCTCTTTGTTACCTTTTTTGGGGTACAGTCACTTGAGAGCAAGATTTTTTTTATGAGACTTTAAATTGGTTTTTGATGGTCAAAGAAGCATGGCTGAAGACTAAAGCAGCATCACATACATTCCTTTACACCGGGAATATAGTGCGGCAAAATCACGTTTATGTGGAAGAAGAAGCAAAATGAAGCACCTCAGTGAGTTTTAAAAAGATATGTTTATTTATTTTTGGCTGCATTGGGTCTTAGTTGTGGCATGCGGGATCTTTGTTGCGGTGCACAGGCTCCTCTCTAGTTGTGGTGCACGGGCTCCAGAGCGCGTGGGCTCTGTATTTGTGGCGCGTGGGCTCTGTAGTTGTGGCGCGCGGGCTTAGTTGCTCTGCGGCATATAGGATCTTAGTTCCCCGACCAGGGATCGAACCTGGATTGGAAGGTGGATTCTTAACCACTGGACCACCAGGGGGGGTCCCACGAATTTTTTTTTTAAAGCATGTGCAATTTGGGGAAATAAACCCCTCCCCCCCCAAACTTGTAAAAGTTTTGTGTGTGAGAGCCTTGTGTCCTATAGGCTGTTCTCTCACAGTGTTTAGGATATGGTGCCTCAATACATCCAGCTGTATACTCCAGAAACTGCACTGTCTTTCTTGACCTCTCCCTGTCTCTCATCTCCCATATCTAGCCCATCTCCAGGTCCTGTCGCTACTGCCTCCTAACTACCTCTTTGAATCTACTTTTCCCCATTTTTAATAATCCAAGCTGCATATCTCTCCTGGACAAATACAAACCATCTCCTAACTGGTCCACCTGAATCTTCTCTCACAACTCCCTTCTGTCCTCCAACCCAAGTCGGGTGTCCCCATTACAGTCAATTCTCTTTTTTTTTTTTTTTTGGCCATGCCTTGCGGCATGCGGGATCTTAGTTCCCCAACCGGGGATCGAACCCATGCCCCCTGCTTTGGGAGTGTGGAGTCTTAACCACTGGACTGCCAGGGAAGTCCCTTTTTTTTTTTCTTTTTGAAATATAAATAATATCATGTACCCATTCTGCTCAAACTCTACCAGTGGCTTTCCATTTACTTTCAGGAAGAATATTATCTTAGCTTGGGCTACTCTGACAAAATACCATAGACTGGGCTTAAACAACAGACATTTATTTCTCACAGTTCTGGAGGCTGAGAAGTCCAAGATTAGGGTACCAGCTGTTCAGTGTCTGGTGAGGCTCTCTTCCTGGCTTCATAGACAGTTGTCTTCTCCCTGTGTTCACATGGCTTTTCTGTGGTGTGTGTTAGTGGAGAGGGAGAGATACAGAGAGATGGAGAGAGGGCGAGGGCGAGGGAGGGGGGAAGGGGAGGGGAAGAGAGAGAGAGAGAGATTCCTCTTCTTATAAGGGCACTAATCCCATCATGAGGGTCCTACTCCTTTGAGCTCATCTAAACTTAATTACCTCCCAAAGAGTTCTACTTCCAGATAACATCACATTAGGATCTAAGGCTTTGATGTATGAATTTGGGAGGGGGGGGAGGGATGCATTCAGTCCATAACAAACATAAACCATAACATGGTCTGTAGAGCTTGGTGTTCTTAAAAGGGTGAGACTCAAAAAGATGACACACAGAAATAACACAGCACAAGGCAGTACATGGTAAAAGCAATGTGAATGGTCAGAAATTACGTGGGTGAAGGCTTTATGTGGTTACAGCATGTCGAGGTTACAGTGTAATCACTGTGATCCCTCAAAGTATCATCAGCATCACCTGGCCACTTATTAGAAATGCAGATTCTCAGGCACCACCCCAGATCTACTAACTCAAAAAACTCTGAGATTAGGGCTAAGCAATATGTGTTTTAACAAGCCCTCTGGGTGGTTTCGATGGGTGTTGAAATTTGAGAATATTGGCGTAGTGAATACTGTGCGCTCTGCGCACATCCCTCCGAAGCCCTGAAGGATTTATTCCTCGGCCGCTGAGAGTGTTATCAGCTCCCTTTCCACAGGCGGCCTGCATCCAGTGACCGGCTGATGCAGGACTGTAAAGGCTCCACCTCTCACTACAGCTAGTAGAGGCAGCCCTGAAAGGCCACCCCAGCCCCAGGGCTCCTTGTGGGTTGGCTGTGGTCTTTGTTGAGATTTCATTACAGCCCAAGTTCTCCTTTGCCCATCCCGCTTCCTTCCCTTCCATTCGATCACAGGTGCTAATCCCAACGGCATCCCCTGCTAATCTTCCTGCACTCCAACCTTCCTCTCAGAGTGTGCTCTCCAGGGAACCCAAACGCGTGCCTCACAGAGGAAGTGGGATTTGAGTTGAGACTTTCAAGAAGCTTGGGAAAGAAGTCACTAAGCAATGAAGGGAGGGGTGGAAGGGTGGGAGAGGGGAGTTGTCCTGAAGGAGGAGAGCAGCATGAGCAGAACTTCCTCCAAGGCCTGATGAGGAAATGGAGAGCTACCCAGAGGGGCTGTAGGTCATAGAATGAGAAGTGAGCAGTGGGGTTTTGCTGAAAAGCTAGACTGTGGAAGTCATTAAGATGCTCCCATAAAGAATCTGGACTTCATCCTAAAGATGTCAGGTTCATCACACTATATAGTTCATTCACTCAATGATACCCGTTAAGTATCTAGAGATTACTAGTATTAATACTACTAGTATTAATACTACTAAGTATTAAGTAGCTAGAGAGAAACTGGTGAGCAAAATTAGATCTGGTCCCAGTCCTCAAGTCCAACAGAGGAGCTAGGCATAAATCAATCACACAAATGCCAAATTTGTACACACATACCAAATTAAAGTGTTTCGAAGACTTAAGAAGTATAGACATAATGTGTAGACCCTTGAGACCCTCTCACTCTAATTTTTTCCCCCTTATTGGACTCTAAACACTTTGGGAATGAAGATGGCTTTTGGTCTCTATTTCTCCAGAATGTAGCATAGTAGGTGCTTGGAAACATTTGCTGAATTAAATATGAATTCAGGGACTTGACTTCACACCACCCAGCACATACTAGATACTTGATAAATGTTTGTGAATGAATGAATGAATTGAATTAATGAACAAATAACAGTTGTTTAGATGAGTGGGTGGATCAACCAGAACCACTTCCCAAGTACTGGTCTTGGTGAAGAAGAATAAGGACCAGGGGTCATGTTGTTTTTAAAGCTACACTGATTTCATTTTAAGAACTGCTTAGAGATTTTAAGGGGTTATGTGCCCCCCTTCCCTGTGCCTTCTCCTTCTGAAAGGGTAGTGATAGTAAATATTAGGTTATTGTAAATCGTCTCATTAGACAAAAAAAAATCAACAATTTAGTAGCTAAAATGGTCTTAAACTAGTCAAAAATTTGGGAGCAATTTCTGCAGGGCAAGTTAGGGTAGTGGGAGGTCTGGTGTTTGTGGAAGATCTAGGATTAGTCTTTGAACCGTCCTTATTTCCACCCTTGAAAGAGCGGAGAATGCATTCCGATGAGTGTACAATTGGGGGAGGAGGTGTGGCGAAGAGGTAGGTTGGTTACTGCAGAGGAAAGGGGAAAGAGTTTACTTTTAAGAGTTGGGGAAGGCAGGAGAAACAGATTGGCAAGCAAGCAGACACTTCCAAAATAGACAACAAAAACAAACCCACTTTGCCTTGAGGGTAAATGGAAACTCTAATTGAGGGAATTCAATTATATTTAAATACAGGCTAGGAGAACTATGTCTTAGATTTGTTTGGAGGCCCTTTTCTGTGTCTGCCTACTATGTACAAATGCTTTGAGCTGGTGGTAGGTTAGAAAAAGAAGACAGAAGTGGTCTAGGGATGGAGGGAAGGTGGAGGGTGGGCTGGTCAGAGAGGGACATGGTGAGCAGAGGCCATGGGACATGTGGGGTTGGAATCAGTGGCATCAGCACTGTGTAACTGGCTGCCCTTATAAACAGGGAGCATTGAGTATGTCTGGACCAGACGACTAACCAAAGTTAGCAAAGCAGTACACAGCAGGGATGGTATTGTGGTAGATCAAGTAATTTGTATTTTCCCAGTTCAGCTGTGGAGATTTGGCAGCGAGGACAAGGCTGGGCAGGTGGCTGAAGGAAGATGAATGACAAGGAGACAGCAGGCTGATGGAAGTGCTGGCTAGCCAGCTAGCAGCAAACAGAAATAGGAGAAGGGGGGAAGGAAGGAAGAAGAGACAGGGAAAAAAATAGGATATATTGCTGGCTCTCGTTATTTTAGCTGCCTAGTAGCCATGTAAACAAGCAGCATAGGAGATGTCGTGGTTGGGAAGGGGAGGGTGAGAGGGCACGTGGCTTTTCAAGGTGGACCTCAGAGTGAGAAGATGAGTGAGACTTGAGGTGGAGAGGGGGGCAGGGGCCTTCTGGTCATCTTGAGAAGTTTGGGCTCCGTCCTGAGTGTGATGAGAAGTCACTGAAGGCTTAAAGGCAGAGGATGCACTGTGGGGATGGTGAGGCCGAGAGGCTGTTGCCGGGAAGAAATGATGGAAGCATGGCATAAAACAATAACGGGGCAAACCGGAACAGATTTGAGAGATGTGTAGGGCAGGGAATGTATAGGACTTGGTGACTGATTGGTTATGGGGAGGAGGAGGTAGAAGTACGGATGACTTGTAGTTTTGGGCAGTGAGGCAAAAACTAAGGCCATTAACCGAGTAACAATATATACAAAACTAGCAAGGCTTTTTATCATCCCAAGTAGTTATAAAGTAAAAGGGAGCTCCAAGGATGTTCTTCAGATTCTGTTCATAATTTGGCTATAATTAAATGATCAAAGACAAGTATCCTTTTATTTAATTGATTAACAGAACTCCTTTGGGAGCTTATTCTAATACTTCCATAACATTTACCACCAAGAAAGACTTACCATTATATGGACTCTAAATGAATCTTGACTATGATAATATGATAACGTGTGCGTTCGGTTCTGTGTAGCAGAGTGTAAACCCAGAAATATGCCTGTAATTATAACCAAATTTATATAGTACTTTATAGCCTATATAAATCCATTATTTTATGTGAGTCCCTTAACAGCCTTACCAGGGAAGCTAGTTTCTTCCCTCCCTTTATAAGCATCAAGGCCAGGACAGCTTATGGGAAGTCCACAGGCAATATGTAGAAATATTTAAAAGTTATAAATCAAGTTTGACAAAAATGTCTTCATAACCACAAGAATGGAAAACATGTATAAAGTTAGGGTTTTTATATGAGTGAAGTCGGCAAAATATCATATGTGACTAAATTTAATTATCCTTGCTCATTCCTGGGCATCCAGCTGAGTTGGCAATGTTTGGATGAATGATAAAATAATGAGCTATGTGATTCATAATTTTTTACATATTTATGCCAAAAAATAATTCTTCGTATTGTCCTTTCAGTAAAATCATAAATTGTGCTGTTATAAACAAGATTTTCACATGGTTGATGTTCTGTTAACAATGATACCAAATGAGACCATCTTTTCTGATTTATTGTAGCTCTTTGTTTTTTGCGGTACGCGGGCCTCTTACTGTTGCGGCCTCTCCCCTTGCGGAGCACAGGCTCCGGACGCGCAGGCTCAGCGGCCGTGGCTCATGGGCCCAGCCGCTCCGCGGCATGTGGGATCCTCCCGGACCGGGGCACGAACCCGTGTCCCCTGCATCGGCAGGCAGACTCTCAACCACTGCGCCACCAGGGAAGCCGTATTAATGCCAATTTAAGAAAGCTTTACTCCGCTGAAACAGAGTTGAAAATAAATCATGAAATTTACTTATCATGTCCAAACATTGTAATGATATCATATCTGATGAATTATCATTGCAGAAAATATATTAATTACATCATATAAACTGCTATCACTTATGTTGTCATTTTAATTCTCTTAAATGTTATGAGAAGAACTAAGTAATGTGAAGAACCAATATCAAACCTCTAGATCCACACATTTACAAATGTAAAAGTAATATGAATTGCTTAATATTGCAAAATACTTCTGTCTCCATGTGCAACTGTAACGAATACTGTGCTGATTCGTGAGGAACCACACGAATCTCTGGAACCACAAACTTGAACAGAAAGAGACGCAAGGAAGTTGATATTCAATACTACAAGGAAACATTGTTATTTAAGAATTGCATTCATGCTGTCTGAGAGGAAGGATCTAATTAATCCATCCATGTTCTTACCAAATTAAGCACTTCTACTGTTCAAAATCTCACTGCCCTGTGAAGCAGGGTCTATCTCTGATAGTGGTGATAGCCACAAAAAAATCACAACCTTAGACGCGGTCATGTTTTGTTTTGAGGACATAAAGCAAGTGGAGAAGAATTTCCTTGGGATCTGAGAGTGTTTATTTGTGAGAGCAACGTTCAGAGTTACAGGTTACCAGTTTCCAAGTGACAGGCACCCGTATCTTCTTGTTTCATTTTCTTATGGCAGCTTTATGGAGATATAAATCACATAACACGATAGTCATCACTTGAAAGGGGTTTTTAGTATATTCACCCTAAAAAGAAACTCTGAACCCATTAGCAATCACTTCCTATACCTCCCTCTCCACCAGCCCCTGGCAACCATTAATCTACTTTATGTGTCTATAGTTGCTTATTCTGGACATTTCATATAAATAGGATCATACAATTTGTGGCTGTTTGTGTCTGGCTTCTTTCATTTAACATAGTATTTTCAAGGTTTATCTATGTTGTGGCATGTGTCAGCACTTCACTCCTTTTCCTGGTTGAATAATACTCTGTGATATGGATACCACATATTGTTTATTCATTCATCAGTCAGTGGACATTTGGGTTGTGTCTACTTTTTGGCTATTACCAATAATGCCACTATAAAGGTTGCATACAGTTTTTGGTGGGACATGTTTTCGTTTCTCTTGGGTCTATTACCTAGGAATGGAATTACTGGGACAGGTGGTTACTCTATGTGTAACATTTTAAGGAACTAACCAAATGGCTTTACAAAGTAGTTGTGCAATTTTACAGCTCTACCAGCAATATACGAAGGTTCTAATTTCTCCACATCCTTGTCAACACTTGTAGTTGTCTTTTTGGTTATAGCTATCTTAGTGCTGCATCATTGTTTAAACGCTTTACAAGTGTTAACTTATTTGATTCTCCCAAAAATGCTGTATCCAGAAAAGGGAATTCAGAGTCAGAGGTTCAGTAACTTGCTGAACACTAACACACTGGAGAGGAATATGTAATAAGGAATATGTTACACAGAGAACATTATTTGAACACTCCAGGGAATGAAAACAACTTTGGGAGATTTTTTCCCCCTTTTTAAATGAGATCTTCCTGAGTTTAAGATAAAATTCTCTGTTCTACGCAAATTAGTCTACCGTTGATGTACTTAATCCACTCCTGCCTTATGCTTCAGAGTTAGGCAGTATTGGGGCTTAATATTGAAAACAGGGAGGGAGAAAAATAATCTCTGAATATTCATTCAATTAAGGCAAAATTTTCCATTTAGCCAAGAACAAAATCTATCAGCCACTGATATTTTGTGAATATTAATTTGAAATTTAAAAACATTAATTTAAAAAAGAAGATTTGAAAAGTTTTGTCCTCCAAGTATGATCTTTATTATTCTTGGGCCAAAACAGTTTCCAAGGTACACGTTTCCACATTCTTAGTGAATTTAGTGGAAACTGACTTCAGAGCCATTTTTATGTTTTAATTCCATGAAGACACATAACACTTTTTAAAATTCCAATTTTATCCTAATTTATAATTGTAAAAAAGTTATGTTTTTTATATTAGGATAATAGTCAAGCAGAAGTATATCTTTTAATGTTTGCTCTCAAAAGTAGAAGTGTCAACTTTCTTAGGAACATGGCAATTAAGTAAATGCAGTTAACTCAGTACCTAGAAAAGACTTGGAAGAGTCTTCAACTCTTACTTTAGGAATCTGATTTCCAGGCGACATTGCTATTTAAGAATAAACTTGTGGGGCTTCCCTGGTGGCGCAGTGGTTGAGAGTCCGTCTGCCGATGCAGGGGACGCGGGTTTGTGCCCCGGTCCGGGAAGATCCCACATGCCGTGGAGTGGCTGGGCCCGTGAGCCATGGCCGCTGAGCCTGCGTGTCCGGAGCCTGTGCTCCACAACGGGAGAGGCCACAACAGTGAGAGGCCCGCGTACCGCAAAAAAATAAAAAAAGAATAAACTTGTGTGTGAGTACAAAAAGCTCCAAGGGTCTATATTCAGTGAGTTCTGTCTTTGGAAGAGACATCAAGATGGAGGATGCTGCTCGTGTCCTAACTGGAGTATTTCTGATACACAGACGGTGATATTCAATAGATACGGAGCACAAGGAAGAAGGAAAGGGTATCTGGAGCATCAAACAGTGAGCCACTCATGTTCCTTCTGACCATTTCCTTATTGCCTCTTAAGTAGCTCAGTTACTAGAAGCCCTTGTGAGGAGGAGAAAGGCCATTTTAAAATGAGAGATACAAGCTGCCTTACAAAAAGCAGGACTGCTTCAGAGAAATCAGTTATAGAGGAAGGCTGGCAGGGAGAAATGATGAGTTTGGAGGAAAAATTCATTCTGTTTTAGACTGCACATTTGTAGTTTGGGGCATTTTATGTGTACTCTACTATCATCTATTCACATGGAACCATTCCTGATAATGTTATGTGAATACGCAAACCCTAACATAGTTATTATTTTAACAGTTTTATTGAGATATAATTCACATACCATACATTTCATTCACTTAAAATGTACAACTATCCTACTTATGATATCATACAGGAGTAGAGTGTTATATATAACATGGATCCCTATGATATAACTTTGAAAGCCCAGAGTCTCCTGGTGGTAGGGTCTAAATGTACCAGAAAAAGAAATTATAGATTTTTGCCTCTCCAGAAGTTTAAATTGAATTTTAAAACTCCCATCACCTTTGGTGGTGTTGACAGGGTTATTTTCATGTCGTTAATACATGAAGTGAGGCTGTTTGAAGTTTTGAAGCATAACTTCACAATCCTTGAAGTACAGCAGGTATATAGCAAAAATTTTACAATTTGTTTCCTTTTATGACTTTTCGTTATACGTGGAAGTCATTCTCATGGTTATATTTTTCACTATTGGTGATAATCATTAGGGTTTTAGCAGGTGATAATTAATCATGCCCTCTTCCTTGATATGTTTAGAAACAGATGAGAAATAAACTGCTGGAGTCATACAGAAATGAAAATACCAGCCTTATTACTGATAAAATTGACTGGAAAGGAAGGCTTAGGTATTCAGCCATCAGGGTTTCCTTGGATCACTGATTAGGTTTGGTGCTAGTACTGGAAAGTTCAAAATAACAGTGGCATAAATGACGAAGACACAGTTTCTCACCGAATAGTCCAGAGGTGTCAGATCAGGGCTGGTAGAGTGTTGGACAGTGTACAGCCTCCAGACTCCTTTCAATTTTGCTGATTTGCTATGCGTGGCTTCCTTCTCCAAGGTTATTTTGGGGTATGGCATGGATGCTCCAGCTCCAGTTATCATGTATACATTCCAGCCAAGAAGAAAAAAGAGTGGGATAAGGGAAGGATATCTCCACTTAAGGGCACAACGTTTTCCCTCATATCCCACTAGCTATGACATAGTCGCTTAGCCACATCTCACTAGGAAAAGTGAGCATTCTCGGCAGTCATGTACCCAGCTAAAAACTGAGAATTCTATGATAGAAGGGGAGAGAGAGTGTTGCTGGACAATCTGTAGTCTCTGCCACATTCCTAAGTTACAACCACTGGGCTCCCCTACAGTGAGGGGCAAGCTCCTTACCACAGAGCAGAGACTGACCCTGAGGGTGGGCTGCTTGTAAGAGGGGAACCCAGGAAGGGCTGAGCCAAACACGCTCGATTCCTCCTCATTCTCCTCCACTGTGAGGCCAGACACGCTTCTGCTCTACTTTTCCTTCCTCGCTCGTGTTTGGCTTTTCTAAGGGGCAGTACAGTGAGCTGTCATAAGGCAGGAACGCGGCACATGATTCAGCACCACAATAACAAGGTTTCCTTAATTTCCCATTATCCAGCCTTTCTTTGTCTTCACTATCCAGTAGATTAAGAAATCTTCCTGAATAGTCATAAGAGAGTTCTTCTTCTGGCACAATGTCTTTGGCTGCAAAAAGTGCCAACTTTGGTACCATCGAGTTGATTCGGACAGGAATCATCAATAGGTTTGGCTCACAAGAATGGTTAAGGAATCTTCCAATATTTCCTATAGAGGTAGGATCAACGAACGTTTCCATTACCTGCCCATTATAAACATGCTCCCTGACGGCTATAATGTAATTCGAATCGTGTATTGTTTGTAACTGAATTCTTCTCTGTACTTCTGGGAATCCTAAAACCTCGCCAGCATATTCACAGACAAACCGTCCTTTTGGTATAAAGTCCAAGGTACGAAGTCCCCAGCCTTTGCGATCTGTCTTGAACACCTGGAGGTGGAACTGCAGACCCCGCTGGACCACTCTGTTCCTGCAGTGGTCGCTGCACTGACAGAGGACATTGCATTCGAAAACTGGCTCAGCGCACTTTGCTTCTGATCCTATGTGTCTGAGGCATAAATTATCATCATAGTTCTTCTCACGACGGAGACAGGAGCAAGTTCCAGGGAGGCAGGGAGTTTTGAGACAAATGCATCCGGGAAAGGTTATTAGAGTGGGATCAGTGTCTCCTCCAGGCCCGGCTACATGATCAGGAGTATACTGCAAAAAACAGAAATATTGTTAAGTCAGCATGGCAGGTCATATATCTCATCTGTATTTCAAGCAGCTTTTGGCTGAGACAGTTCCTAATTCCAACAAACAGAATGAAACAAAAAAGACAAAATGCAATATATTACAATATTGCCTGAAAACATCTCTCTCCAATTTAAAAACCAGGGTTAATTTTTAGATTTAAAATTTGGTGGTTTCCTTTTAAGCAGTGGAAAAATTTATGTATTTTTCTCTTATCAGATATTGAAAAATTTGTAATCCATTTTGTTTCCCTGTTAGCTTTAGGTGTCAGGAAAATCAGTGCCGAATTTAGGTTTTGAATGCAGTTATGTGTTTTCTCCTTGGCTTTTATCTCTTTCACATTTATCTGATAATACAAATGCATATATGTATTTTTATTGTGAGTTACCTCAGATCCTTTTTGGGGATAAGAAGGTCATAAATGATAAATCAATGAAAAATGGCCTTTGGGAGACAGTCTTCCATTGATTTTTTAGAAGAATTTTTAAATTTGAAGATTATCTAAATTCTTATATATTCTCTCATGTTTTTAAAAAATGCTATTACCTTATAGTTCTATTTGAGTCTTCACAAAGTTAAAAGCAGAAATTTGGCAAAAAACTTGCAGAGATAATTCCAAAAATTGTCACATAATATTAATAGATATTGAAATTTATTGTAGATATATTATGTACATGTAAAGAAATCCTGTTCTTATTAAGTGCGAAAGGGAGAATACAAAAAAGTTTCTCTGTCTTTTACACGTACCTGTATTTTCAAAATGTTACATTTATAAAATGTTATGATGAAGAAGTCTTAAGTCTAAAGTCTCTCTGTGAAACCTGACCTCTGGTTATTTCCTCACTGGCAGAATGAAGCATATTCTCAAACCCTGAAGATTACAGTATCTCTCATGAGCCCAGCATATTTCTTCATGTATAGAACAATTCATTTATTTATACTTGTTTTGTTCCAGAAAGGATTTAATGAAGCTTACAAAGAGGGAAGATAAATGAACAATAGGTAAGGAAAGTAAGGTGAAGGGAAAAATAAGTCGAGAGAGCTTAGACACACTAAGTGTGCAGCAGAAGTAGACTGGACATTTGGCTCTGCCCAAGAACAGCCACTTCAAAGAGGGAAATATGATTAGATGTATGGCTTGTACTGTCCGTGAGGAATAATCTCACTGTTCAGAAGCATTGACTGTTTCTAGTATGGAGATGGGAGAGAAATTTGACAAATGAGTCTGTCTAAACCATTCTTTTCCAGGACGCAGTTTCATGGGCTGTTTTTCATTTCATTCATTCTGACCCTCAATAAAGGCTGTTGGCATCCTGCCACATGAAGTCAGTAAGAGCAGTTCTGCAAGAGACCAGTCGACAGAATTTAGCATATCCAGAGGAACGTTTGAACAGCCTTTCAGTCAATTATCCATTAACATTGTGTCAGTACTTTTAGAAAAAGTATTGAGCAGCATGTAGTTATACTCCCTGTGGAGGCCTTGGTGGAGCTACGCAGTTAGGTGCAAAATCCTATACTTTAAAAAACCCTGAGCTAGGGGGGAAGGATTGACATCCTTCTGTGAAAGGGTGGTGAGTGGGCGTACCTGTGGGGGAGGGGGAGAAGGCCAATACTGCTTAAAAAGTGATTTGGGGGTGGAGAGTGGAAATAGCTTCTCCTGTTTGTGTGGGTTCTTACAGCTTTAGCTTAGCAGAGATGTCATAAAAGGATGAAGGATGGCTTAGAAAGAGATGCCCCATCAGTCAAATTCAATGACTGCTGTCTTTTACAGAATCTACTTCCAGACTTTAAGAGTCAACTTAGAAATGGTTACTGAGACATTTTAAGAAGTGCTTTTAAAATGAAGATTTTACTACCACTTTGTTAAACTTTTCATGAAGAATTCTTTTCACTTGATTTGTTCTTAAAGGTGCATAAATTTTAATGTACTACAGAAATCACTAAACTCTAAGGTGACTGATTTATTTATTTTTTGATGCAGATAACAACTTTTAAAATCAGCTCTGACTTACTGTAGTTTTCTAACCAGGAGAGCATATTATTCCTTGTTGAACTTATTTGCATATGGATAAATACTTTCTGGAAAAAACACTATTATTTGCTTATTTTTACTTTTATTTTTACATTTAAAATAAGATTTTGGAGAATCTGGTGATACATTTTTAAAAATTCTTCAATTTAAACTTTTTGCACAATCTCAGATCCTTTAGAGACTTAGATTACAAATGGTAGCTGATTCCAAATGAGCTGCAAACACCGTCCAAGGGATAATAGAGACTTCTGGATAATCTTCCTGTTTAAAGAGAATATTTTCTTCCCCTTGATCGATGTAATCATTGACCCTGATACCAATAATAATCACAAATCATTTTATCTCTATATGTTTCCACTTTCTCCTTCGTAAAAAGGTCGGTTAAATACCATTCCAAAAAGATATTTTACCTGATTTAGAAAAATGGCTATACTAAAGAATAGTCTTTTGAAAACTGTGGTCTGATTTAACATATCATTATGTAATCATCTATCTTTTCAGGTATCTATATATTGAAAAGTTAATTATTTTTTTCAGAAATAATCTGACATTTTATTCAAATATTTATATAAACTTAAATTCTGCGTTTCAGAAAGCTAATGTTAAGTGTGTTACAAATTAGGAATCAGCTGGCATCAGCTTAAATACTCCCCATTTGTAACACTCTTTCCATAGTCTGTACCCTACTCCCTGGTACAAAGCCTAGGACCAAACTGATCCAAAAAGGGTGTTACCCTGAGGGGTTTTTGTGCTTACCCTACGCCAAGGAGAGATCAAATCCTGGACATGTTTTAAAATCTATGCCACATCTATTCTTCTTCTGATGAAAGCATCCTGAGTCTTCCCAGGGGAACCCTTCTCACTCTTGTCTTAATGGTTTGCAGGGGGCTTCAGGTTGGGTGGGCCCTAAACCTGGCTAATCAGAACATCGCTTGCTCTTTTCAACAGTATTTTTGGTTCATGGATGGGCACAGGACATAAGCCAGGTCAATGAAATATAATTCTGGGACTCCTGCTGAAAAAATTAGGGAAGAGGCATTCTTCTTCCACTGGGTTTGCTAAACTACAGAGTATCCATCAGGCATTCCCAAGTTGTACCACACACATAAGACCTACTGAGTGTGTGGCCCACCACAGGAAAGGGGAGCAGGGGTGCGAAGCAGGGAGGTGGTAGAGAGAAATATCTGATGACACCTTGAGAGTTCCTGGATCCAGAGATGCCTACAGTTAACAGTCTCGGACTTTGCTGTTATATGAGGAAATTCCTTCCCTTTTTTGCCTGAGTTAGTTTGTGTTGTATTTACGTTTCTTGCAAACAAATGAGTCTTGACTAATAAACCCAGGGTGGAAGCTGAGAATGGTTCCAGGAGATGGCTGGAAAATTTAGTCAAAGATATAAACGGCTAATGAGCAATGAGGTCTCCAACTGGGAGGTGAGAATGGAGCAAAGCGTGAAGGAGACTAGCCAGGAAAACTGTGACTGTGGCCTGAACACTGGGCAAGCAGTGGAGAACGTCTTAATGCAGAACATGGAATGTCCTAGAGGAGACACATACAGGACTAGGATCTTATTAGCCCTGTGACCTTACAGCAAGTGACTTGCTAAAGTATGCACTGGCAACTATAAAAGAGGGACACTACCTATATCTGAGGGGGGAAAGGTTCTCAAGAAATTTAATGAACATAACACTATACTCTGTGTGGGCCACTTTGTACTTTTAAAATAGTAACTTTCTTAAATTCTTCTAGATATTATTTCGAGATTTTATATTTAAAACATCATATATTTCTGGCACATTAAGCTCTCTAAACATTCCCTTTCTATTTCTCTTACAGGTTTCTGTGAAGGAAATAAATGTGAGAAACCACGTAAAAAGCTTTCTCTAGTGGCTGGCACATTAAGTGTTCAATATGAATTACGCAGGCTATCTAGTAGGGTGGTGAAAAAATAGGTTTGGAGTTAAACTTCTCAGGTTTAAACATACTCAAACCAAAATTATATTTGGAAAACCATATGATTATAGTCCTACCTCCATTATTTATCCATCTTGATGGGGGGAAACTGAGAGTTGACCCAGCACAGACTGCTTTCAATCATCAGTAAATATTACCTTATTGTGTATTGTATGCACATGCTGGGATTTAGAAAGAACAACTCAGAAAAATACAAAGGAGGACATGAAGAATGGGATTTTTATCATTTTTTCAGTAGTCATAACAAAAGCTTTACTTTTTCCTGGTATGTATCAAAGTGCAAAATTGATCATGTAAGAGTTGAGAATAAATACAAAATGATCAGTGCAAAATGCACTAGAAACCAGATCCTTGAAGAACGGGATGGAGATTTCACATTTTGTGACAGAAAACTTGAGAATTTTTTTATAAACTATGGTCACCCAAGAAGCCAAAATGTAAACAGAGGACAGCATGTTAAAGTGCAATTATATTGTACCTCCTTGGCTACAATTAATTTCTCCCTTATCTGAAGTAGACCTGCACTTATTAATAGTATGAACTTTGGGATCTAAGTGGCATAGACCATTGGGCTCTAAGTGTGTAGGTCTGACCTTTCTGCCAAATGTCTTAAGGAAAGGCATGGTCAGGAGGTTTGGGGAATGGAATGGTGATAGGGGTTGGGTTCCTATCCATAGTACTAGGCACAGAGCAGGGGGCTCAGGAAATATTATTTGATTGCTTAATTGAAGCTCTTAATAATTTTTGATTGGAAGACTAACTTTTCTGAGTCACATTCTGTACCAAAACCCCAGAAACTGAAACATGACACTGCACAATATTCTGGGCTTAAAATCTAGGCCTCAATTCTGAATTTTAAGGAAGTGCTGTGGAAATCTTCATTCCATTTTTGGTTGTTTTGAAACACCAGCTACAAGAATCTTTGTACTTGGCCTCTAGCCCCATGAGTTTGTTTTTGCTCCAAGCAGCTATTAGGAGACTGTGAGCCAGACAATTCTTGTCAGTCATGTTGAGACCTTAAAAAGGATATTTGAAGCTGGTTTCAGAAACCTGAAAAATGGCTAGATCCAACTCTTAGTTCAAGAAAATCAATCGGTTTATTTTCTACTTGTCTTTTGACCCCGATGGCATTATGATGTGCTTGTTTCCGATCTGAACATTTGAATGTTCTTTTTGCCTTTTCATACAGGACCCAAAGGCAAACTAGACACAAAGTTATTTTTATTCTGAGTTTTTCATGCCTTAATTCTTATGTGTGCACATGCCTGTGAAGGCAGGGTTTGGGGCAAGCAAGCTGTTTTGACCTTTTGTAAGACTGGTATTGTGCTCCATGAATATATGGAAGCAAACTAGTTGAAGGCCCTTTTAGGCTTGTTATTTACATGTTTCAAGCATGTTTTATCTTCTTGGTAAGACTATAAGCTCCTTAAGGAAGGGATCCTGTCTTCTATTTGTAACTCTAAGTCTACCGAGAGCTGTGCATACAGCCAGGAAGCTAGAACATTGTGGGATTGAGTCTTAGTCTCCTGATTTTCATTTATGCCCATCAACTATAGGTATAAGGATCAATCACAAGGCTTCCTCTGCCCCCCATATAGTGCTTTCCATATGCTCTTGTAAGCTCAAGGGCAGGAATTGTATTGGCACCATCTTATCTTCTATGCCTAGCTTAACACAGTGCCAGGCACATTATAGGCACTCAGTTATCTTTTGAAGAAAGACAACATATGTCAGTGTTTTAGACCAGGCATTCAGCAATGTTTGGTCTTCAATAAGCTTTTGGGGATCAGTGTTCAATATGGCGCTAGCCACCTGTATTATTAATGATAAACTGCCTAATGTAGTTTGAGGAAAACTAACCATTTCTAACATTAATAGCCTGCTCTACTCTTTGAAAACTGCTGAATCTGTCCTCTTACTTGATTTTCAAAATAACCCTAGGAAGGACAGACAGGGTTGGATATCAATAATGGGTGTGACAAGGGCACTAAAACTTTAATTATTTTCATTTTGCAGATGAAGAAACTCAGGCTCTGAGACATGGCTAAGATGCTAAGCCCTGAACCTAGCTCTCCTACTTCCAAGTCCAGGGCTCTTTCCACTCCAACCAACATCCTTGTTTTTTTTTTTTTTTGTCATTCCTTGTTCCTTAGGCAACATGCAGGCCAAGGTCAAAGGGGTGAGAAGGTTGGAGCACAAAGGTCTTTGAGGTAATAATAGTAGTTAACATTTATTGAGTTCTGTCAGCAAACCAGGAACTGTATTTTACTTGGAATTCTCGAAGCAGTCCGGAGAGAGGTATTACTATTTTAATCGCACACGGGAGGACTCTAAGGCTTAGCTGAGGCTATTTATATTTGCCAAAGTGCTCACAGCATGAGGGAAACCTCAACTAAATGACTCTAGAAGCTAAGTTTTTGATCATGACACTAGGCTAAGATCCGTTAACGGGCCCCATGGCTTATCTTACAAACAAGACATTTGAGACCAGAGAGGCAACTGATTTGCCCCGGATCTCAACGAGTTCTGGGGACAGAACCAGGACAAAAAGCCAGGTTCTCACGGCTCTTTCCAAGGGACCTCACGAGACCTCTGGTTTTGCCTTCAGGGAACTGCCAGTCTATGGGCAGAAAAGAACATGTAAAGGTCATTGCGAAGGGTTAATGGGAAAAGACCGAAATCTGTGAACTATTTAAGAGCTTTTCCCGCTAGCAGACAGCTGTGCGATCGGGTTAAAAAAAAGGTCTAGAAACTTGGAGACAACAATCGAAGCACTACCACGTAGGGTAATTGAGAGCTGAACCCAGCTACCACTTACCCCGGCAATCTACCTGAAAGGGCGCCAGCCCCATCCCCGGGCTGCGCGCGCAGCGCTCGTGACCGCCTAGCTCCGCCTCCATAGAAAAGGGTACCGGCCACGCCCTCGGGGGCCGCGCGCAGCTCTTGGGCTGGCCGAGCCCCGCCCCCTACCTGAAAGGGCTCTGGCTCTGTCCCTGGGGGCCAAGCGCTCACAGGCAAATTTTCCAGGCGGCGCGCGACGTCCAGCTGCTCCATCAAGGCCTCAGGCTCCTCCTCAGAGGCCGCCATCCCGCAGGGCCAGTTCTGCACGGCTTTAGCGGCCGTTTTGCGCCGACACGACGCCTCTACCACCTAGACTCTCTTGAACCTCGCAGAGGGCGCTGGGAGTCGGGTCCCGGGGCCGCACAGCCTCATGGGAGTCGTAGTTTTTATCTCCCCTATCAGAAGTTTGCCTGTGAGGGCGTCACCTCCCTCGACTCTCGCTCTGCGTTCCTTGACTTTTTTTGGTCTGGCTCGGTTTTTGTTTCGAGCCAGGTGCACAACAGATAATACAAAACCTTGTAAGGTATGGACAAAGCTTTGGGAACACACAATGAAGTGCTTGAATTTTTCCTGTGAGCCCAGGGAGGGTTTTCGAGGCGAGGTCGTTTGTCCGTGTGTCTGAGGGTTTGGAAGCTAGCTGGCGCAGGGGCAGGGGCGCGCCCTAAGCTGAGGGGGTAAAGCACCCCCGGGTCTCCGAAGTCCTGGAACTTGTGGGGAAACTGGGGTGTGTGTGATGGGGTTTGCTTTCGGGGGCGGAATAGCCTGACTGGGCGTCGCAAGGCTGTGTGTCGAGTCCGCCGCGCGCTCCCAGACTGGGATCCCTGTTTCCTTTCGGCTTCCCCTGCTCTGAGGAAACCGATACCCGCCCCAAAAAGGATTCCGATAACGTCGAAATTGCTGAATCCAGTGGAATATTTTCAGCCTTCCCAAAGCTCGCTGACCCGATTGTTCTGCTGCTTCTATGTGAAACCGCCTCTCCTCTCAGCTTGTGGGCCCCTGTCCTGGGTGCGCTTGCCTTGCGCAGACGGTCCTCACTCTCCTGTCCTTTTCGGGCCTGACTCTGAAATGGGGGCGGGTGTCACTCAGGTTTCTGCCCCGGGCCCCTTTCTCACCTTCTCTGGGTTCCTCAGTAATAGCATCCACTCCCTGGCTTCAGATACTATTACAAAGTATTAGGTCTTCATCTCCGGCCCAGCTGGAGATGGATATGCAGTTATGGTTTCTATTTTCTGTCTTATATGCACCTTAAGTTCAAAGTGACCTGAGTTGACTTTCTTTTACCCCTTTAAAATAATGTAGGAGAATAAGTTGTCCATGATCTCCAGAGCTACCAAAGTAACACACCAAAGCATTTTCCTGAATTCTTTTCTCTCCCTAGAGTGTCATAGCTAAGAATTTCCTGGCCAAATCTTGTTGATTCTACTTTCATAATGTTTTTCATTTTCATTTCTTCTCACTCTCTTGTTCCTTGCTTGAACTCTTTTTTTTGCGGTACGCGGGCCTCTCACTGTTGTGGCCTCTCCCGTTGCGGAGCACAGGCTCCGGACGCGCAGGCTCAGCGGCCATGGCTCACGGGCCCAGCCGCTCCGCGGCACGTGGGATCTTCCCGGATCGGGGCACGAACCCGCGTCCCCTGCATCGGCAGGCGGACTCTCAACCACTGCGCCACCAGGGAAGCCCCTTGCTTGAACTGTTGAAGTGATATTTTTCAAATCTAACATTCTCCATACCCTCACATTCCCTTACTGCTGCTTCTACAATGATCTTTTGAGCATGCACGTCCAATTGCTGTATTCTGCTGCTTAAAACCCTGTGCTTGCTCCATGTTTCTCTCAAAGTCCACCTTCTATATTCTCGCTTATCAGTTCCTTGAAGATCCAGATCCTACCTGTTTCGTTAGTCTCTGTTTCAAAAGTCTTGTTCTATTTATGTTTTCTCAACAAGCCATGTTGCTTGGGCTTGTGCCATCTTTGTTCATATTGTACTTGGGTCGCCAGTGCCTTTTCCCCATACTGGCTGTCCACTCAGCTCAAGTGTCCCCTTCTCTGTATCTTTACTGACCCTGTTTCCCATAGCATTGGTTACCCTTTTCTTTGTTGTCCCATTTTACTCTGTAAGTGGTTTGCATAGTTCCAGCAACTCTTTAGTATACTCATAGGCAAAGCTCTTCTATTGAAGTTGTAAAAATTATATATACATAGGAAGAGACAGAGAGATACAGAGAAAGAGACACGGAGAGGGAGATAGAAACATTTTGTTTTAACTTAAATACAGTTGCCCCTTGAACAACATGGGTTTGAACTGCCCAGGTCCACTTATATGTCGATTTTTTTCCAATAAATACCACAGTGCTACACAATTCACAGTTGACTGAATCCACAGATGCAGAACCATGGATATGGAGGGCCTCCTATAAAGTTATACGTGGATTTTCAACTGTGCAGAGGGTCGGTTCCCCTACCCCTGTGTTGTTCAAGGGTCAACTGTAATTTTGGTACATTTATTTACAAGTCTTTTGATATAGGGCCAAGGTGATGGGGTTTTTTGGTTTTTTGGGTGTTTTTTGTTTGTTTGTTTTGTGGGTCTACCGATTAGAATTCCATGTCATGGTTACTTTGAGTTCCAGTTTGGGTGTCTCTAAAGTGGGGCAGGAACTAAAAGATACTGAAGCAATCAGAGTTCATAGTCTGTTTTTTTCCCCCCAGTCTTTTAAACTTTTCTTACAGTTACTTCAATAGCAAAACATTTTTTATTAGTGATTTGCCTTTTTGTCAAGTCTTTCCAGAGTATGTTACTTAGTTTTCTTGTGTGTGTGGGATCTCTTTACACTCATAGTTCATCATTATTCCCTCAGCTATTATAATAAATTGTATCTGGCATTTAACAGTGACTTAGTTTGGGCTGCTATAACAGAATACCATAGACTGGGTGGATTAAACAACAAACATTTATTTCTCACAGTTCTGGAAGCTGGAAGTCTGAGATCGGGGTGCCGGCCTAGCTGGCTTCTTAGTGAAGTCTCTATTCCTTGTTTGCAGATGGCTGCCTTCTCTTTGTATCCCTATGTGGAGAAACAGAAAGGGTTAGCTATCTTCCTCTCCTTATAAGGATACTAATCCCATCATGGGGTTGTACCTTCATGACATGAAAGGTCCCACCTCCAAACACCATCATATTACGGCTTCAACATCTGAACTTTATAGGGGGACACAAATATTTGTTCGGAAGCAAATAGGTTTGGGAATAGACACTTGGATCCGGCTTATGATGTGTATCCATGCACGTAAAAAAGTCACTTAATTTTGCACTGAAGTACGCATGTCTGATATAAAAACCCATTTTTGAGAGCAGCTTTAGAGGGAAGGAGATAGGAAATTGATTTTATGTAGAAAAGTACCAAGGAGTAATGGTACATAGGGTCTGGAATCAGACATGTCTAAATTCATAGTTCTACTTGGCTGGTTTCTGACTATGGGCAACAGTAGGTAACATTCATTGAGTTATTACTATGTGCCAGGCACCATTTAAGAATTTTACATATACTAATTCATTTAATTTTCATAATAAGCTATTAATACTTGAAACCTTATTGAAATGGTTCATCAAGGGTCATTTTAGATTCAACTAAGTGTTCCGACTCACAGGACTCTCATAAGCCGCACGTGTCATTAGGTTCACTCAGAAGGTCACACCCTGCCAGCACAGAGGCTTCAGATGTTCTTTGGGAATAGTGCACACAGGCAGTTATCACACAGTAGGTTATTACACAGTAGGTTACAAAACTGCCTTGGAGTGTTCTTTGTCTTCCCAGAGGATGGCTCAAATGCAAGAGGAGATCCTTATTAATAGGGTGTGGGATCATCCTGAATTAGAAGCCTTAAACCCCATTGGAACCATATGCTTGAAGGTAGTCACCTAGTAAATAGTTTATGAGACATGGCTGTGTACTTGCTCTAACTTAGGAGATAGTTACTTAGGTAATGCAACTGGCTATAGTATAATTGAAGGATGTAAGGAAGGTTTAGGTAAAGTGGAACTTCAACAGAAGGAAAGATTACGTGTAGCTGGGAAGATCAGAGAAAGCTTCATGGAGAAGGGGCTACTTGCCATAGGCCTTGAAGAATGAGTAGGATTTATGAGATTAGGAAAGGGCATTGCAGGCAGAAGGAGTAGCAGGAGTAAAGGAATAAAGGCATGTGTAGAGAAAAGAGTATTTTCATGTTGGATAGAGGTCAGGTTCATTTCATTTTTCAGGAATTGTAAACAATGTAGGAATTTTGCAGAAATCCAAAGAACATGCTGTCCTTTCATTTTAAGAAACATTTTTGAACACTGGGTACATGCACAGTGCTACATTTGCCAATTTGGGGAATGTACCATGAAGAAGACATAGTGTCCAAGGAGAGCTTCCAATCCAGTAAACAAATAACTATATACACCCAGAAATTAATAAGAACTATAAGAATGTTACGATGGAATTATATGAGCAGTGAGGAGAACCACACTCGCTGCTTATTATGCTGTTTTTCTTTTTGACTCTTGGTAATATTGTTTGCCCTTTGGAAAAAGTGTTTTGAAGGATCCATTCTATTTTTTTTTCTAAAGCTGTCAGTGATGGTGCTTCCAGAATAAGATATTCAGTTCATGTCCTGCCTTCAGTTTAATTTGTTTTTATCTTTCTGGCAAAGGATCCCCAAGTATTTTATATAAGTGTGATATTAAAATAATGAGAGGGTGTTTGCAGGCTGATATAACCAATCTTCAGAGTGCCAGGCAGTCAGTCTTTCATTTTTTCCAGGTCTAAAAACCTATCTTATTTCCTCCAGACACCTGTTCTTCACCTACTGGGAGCCCGAATCTTCAAAATTTGTTCTTAAAACCATTATAGCTACTTGGTGAAAAAAAATGTATCCGTGGACAGTAATGAGTTGCCCAAATTGACTGTTATAAATAAGGCTTGGACCTGATTATTATATTGATTATTCACATTTCTTTTGGCTTTTTCACTGGCAGGAAAGAAAATAATCTGGTCAATAATAAATTTAAAAATTAAAGAAAAAGCAATATAGTAAAACTCTAACATTTTATATATTCAATTATCTTTAGCTAAATTATGGAGTATGACCATATGACCTTCCTGTTTTTTAACAAGAATGGCCTTTAACTGACATGTTTTCCTTAGGCTTTTTTGGCCAGTGTTTTAATGAAGTTTTGCATGATTTTGTATTCAGAAGCCATTCTTTCATTAAACCTTACTAGCATTATCTGAGCTTAATCTGGGATATACTTTACAGTCAGTGATGAAAGGTCTAAAGTTAGCAGAAATTATATATTTATTGGTGTTAATGATAGCATGAATAAAATAGTTTGGAACATCTTAGCTTCCTAATAATAACTATCACTACCCGATATTAACTAGGCCTAGGATAAGCACTAGATCCTCTCATCAAAGAAAATTGTGTAAATGACATCATTTTGAAGAGAATAAAACATAGTAGTTGATACTTTGGAGGGTTTCTGCCCAACTTGTTGAATATTTCATTTCTGAGAACATGCCACCCCTACACAGCCCATCTCTTGGGGTGAGCTCACTGCAGTCATATTTATATTACACAGCCCCTAAGCCTTGGCCCAGACTTTTGACCTCTGGATGCACACCTGATTCAAGCTAGACCAATCAGATTCACTTGATTAGTTGAGACCAAGAAACAGCTAAAACTATTTATAATTTGGGAGCCGAGAGGTAGCTTTATTCAGTATATTGATAAAGAAGCAGAGAAAAGTCAGTCTTCCAAGAGAAAAATAGAGCAGATGAGTAACAAGGAGAGAGGACTTTTTAGTTCTTGATGCCTGTTCATTTCTTGTTCCAGTCACTTTTTGATTCACACAACATATTCATATTCTTATAACAAATTCTGTCTTTGGATTTAGGTTAAGTCAGTGTTTTCTGCTACTTTAGTCAAAGAATTTTGACCAGTGAAAATGATGGCATTATTACAGGCATACTTAGGAGATATTGTGGGTTCATTTCCAGGCCACTGCAATAAACTATATCACAAGTGAGTCACACGAATTTTTTGGTTTTCCAGTGCATATAAAAGTTATGTTTACACTATACTGTAGTCTATTAAGTGTACAATAGCTTTATTTCTAAAAAATTTACATACCTTACTTTAAAAATACTTAACGGCTAAGAAATGCTAACCATTATTTGAGGCTTCAGCGACTTGTAATCTTTTTGCTGGTGGAAGGCCTTGCCCTGATGTTGATGGCTGGGATTCATCAGGGTGGTTGTGGTGGCTGTGGCAGTTTCTTAAAATAAGACAATGATAAAGTTTTCTGCATCGATTGACTCTTCCTTTCATGAACGATTTCTCTGTAGCATGTAATGATGTTTGATAGCATTTTGCTCACAGTAGAACTTCCTTCAAAATTGGAGTCAATCCTCTCACATCCTCCAACTGCTTTATCAACTAAGTTTATGTCATATTCTAAATCCTGTGTTGTCATTTCAAAAATCTTCACTGCATCTTCACCAGGAGTAGATTCCATCTCTTCCTTTCAAGAGACCGCTTTCTTTGCTCATCCATAAGAAGAAACTCCTCACCCTTTTAAAATTTTATCAGAAGAATGCAGGCACACCTTCAGGCTCCACTTCTAACTCTAGTTCTCTTGCTATTTCCCCTACATCTATAGCTTCTTCCTCCCCTGAAGTCTTGAACCCCTCAAAGTCATCAGGAGAGTTGGAATCAACTTCTTGCAAACTCCTGTTAATGTTGATATTTTGCCCTTTTCCTGGGAATCAGGAATGTTCTTAATGGCATCTGGAATGGTGAATCCTTTAGAGAAGTTTTTCAGTTTATTTTGCCTGTATCCATCAGAGGAATCACTATTTATGGCAGCTATGCTTTACAGAACATATTTCTTAATAAGACTTGAAAGTCAAAATTACTCCTTGATCTGTGGGCTGCAGAATGGATGTTGTGTTGGCAGGAATGAGAACAACAATCTTGTGGTACATCTCCATCAGAGCTCTTGGGTGAGAAGGTGCATTGTCAATGAGCAGTAATATTTTAATAGGAATTTTATTTTCTGACCAGTAGGTCTCAACCTACTTAAAATATTCAGTAAACCATGGTGTAAACAGATGTGCTGTCATCCAGCCTTTGTTTTTCCATTTGTAGAGCACAGGCAGAGTGGTTTTAGCATATTTCTCAAGGGTTTTAGGATTTTTGGAATGGTAAATGAGTACTGGCTTCAACTTCAAGTCACCAGCTGCATTAGCCGCTAACAAGAGAGCCTATCTTTTGAAGCTTTGAAGCCAGGCGTTGACTTGTCCTCTCTAGCTATTGAAGTCCTAGATGGCAACTTCTTCCAATATGAGACTATTTTGTTTCCATTGAAAATGTATTGTTTAGTGTAGCCACCTGCAGTAATTATCTTAGCTAGATCTTCTGGATAACTTGCTGCAACTTCTTCATCAGCACTTGCTGCTTTGCCTTGAACTTTTATGTTATGGAGATGGCTTCTTTCCTTAGACGTCATCAGACTTTTCTTCTGCAGCTTCCTTACCTCTCTCACCCTTCATAGAATTGAAGAGATTAGGCTTTAACTTAAGGGAATGTCGTGGCTGGCCGGATCTTCTATCCAGACCAATCACACTTTTCCCAAATTAGCAATAAAGCTGTTTCACTTTCTTATTATTTGTGTTCACTGGAGTAGCACTTTTAATTTCCTTCTAGAACTTTTCTTTTGCATTAACATCTTAGCAAATTGTCTGGCGCAAAAGGCCTAGCTTATCTCATCTTTCTACATGCCTTCCTGACTAAACTTAATCATTTCTCGCTTTTGATTTAAAGTGAGAGATGTGTGACTCTTCATTTGAAAGCTTTGAGGTCATTGTAGCTTTATTAATTGGCCTAATTTCAATATTGTTCTATCTCAGGGAATAGGGAGGCCAGAGGGGAGGGAGAAAGGTGGAGGAATGTCCATTTAGGGGAGTAGTCAGAACACACACATTTAGCAGTTAAGTTCACTGTCTTATTTGGGTGTGTTTAATGGCATCCCCAAACAATTACAATAGTAACATCAAAGGTCACTGATCATAGATCACTGTAACAAATACAATAGTATTGAAAAAGTTTGAAATATTGTGAGAATTACCAAAATGTGACACAGAGACATGGTGTGAGCAAATGCTATTGGAAATATGGCGCCGATAGACTTGCTTGATGCAGGTTGCCACAAACCTTCAATTTTGTAAAAAACACAATATCTGTGAAGCTCGATGAAGCGAAGTGCAGTAAAATGAGGTATGCCTCTATTACCATTATTATTATTAGAAAGTTTGGGCTGTATAATCAGCTCCTATTGCTCTGTACAGAAGTTGATGTTATATGAATTTTTGTTCATTTAAAAAGTTGGTAAGCTGTGCTTTTTTAACACTTTGTCTTGCTGATGTGTCTTCACTAAAGAACGTCTCCTCAAAATAATGTGAATAAAAATTTACATCAAAAAGTAGTAAAAAATACGAAATTTCTGTCTAGTGGAAGGGATAATAATATAGCAATAATAGCTAGTAGTTATAGTACTACTATATGCCCAATATTGTAAAAAGACAGCAAAATAGAAAGTAAACTGGACAGAAAAAATGTCTTTTTAGTACCTAAGTTTTATGTCAAAGTATACCGCATGTGGATCATTTTGCAATAAGAGAAAATATGGCAATTGATTAAAATAAGTTGAGAGTTATATTTTACAAAATCATGATCCTGTGTTACGTATGCTTTCCAAAGGATAGTAGTTTATGTTTTTGAGTTTGGACTGCTAGTAAATATATGTTTTCAGCAGAATAAAAAGCTTGCCTCTTGTCCGATGTTTTTATCATTGCATCGTGGTTCAATGAAATCCATAATTTCTCTCACTGATATGACAACAAAAGACATCAAGATATAATCACAATCAGAATGTTGTTAGTGTAAGTACTTTAGTTGTAAAGTAAATACCCAGGATTGATGATTATAGAATATTAACTCATAAAAGTATGCAATCAAATGGGGATTGTTTGATAATAGGTGTAGAGGTAAAAGAAGCCAATTATGTATTTATTTAACCTAAAATGTATCAGCAAGGAATAATTTCACTCACCAAAGACCTATGATCAAATTTGTTATCAGGTGTGTTCAACTGTTATTACCAAGGCTATGACAACAGACTTGCTCTATTTTCAACTTGATCTAGAAAGGCATAGCCTTTCAATGAGTTATGTTCACACATTTTTATTTTGACTTAGGAAGGAAGCTTTGCTTATTACCTATAAGGATACCACCTGTAGGCAGAACATCTTTTTCTTCTTTTTCTTTGCCATGCTGAGTGGGCTGCAGGATCTTAGTTGCCTGACCAGGGATCGAACCCGGGCCTTGGCAGTGAAAGCACCAAATCCTGACCACTGGACTGCCAGGGAATTCCCCATCATGTTTTTTTTTTTTAAAGCACTAGATGTTTCCTCTCCCCATTTATAATGAAGTACAGGGGCCAGCCTCTTCTACTTGTAGTTTTGAAAGGAAAGATGTATATCCTTTGAAGTTTAGTACCACAAATGTCCTGCTACAGAGAAATTTACCCAGAACATTTAAGCCCGGATCTACAAGGGTCTATAGGATAATTTCATCAGATACCCACAAGTATCATCTGAGATTAGAATTCTTAGAATTTCAGCTTCTGAATTTCAGCTTCTTGTAATTCCTCATTTCTTAACTTTCTAGACTCCTATTAGCATTTTTTTCTCTAGTATCTTCCCAGCTCCAATTCTGCTATTTGGAAGGAGAAAGGAAATGAATCCGAAGAACACAAAAACTAATGCAAAGAATTCCACTCAAGTGCCCAAGACTAACTTGGTTAAAGTATCTCTGGGGAAATGCTGATGATTCATACTTATTTTTAGATATTTCGGCCAAAATTTGGTGTGAAAAGAATCCTACAGAGTAAAAAACCTTTTTGTTTTCCATTTTCTCAGTAAGAGTTAGTGTGTTAAAGTCTACGTTGTTGCTATGAGTAGGTGGATCTTTGGGTATGAACTGAGGGGTACTATGGAGATTCTTTTTCTCTCCCCACACTCGTAGTCCAGAAGGACCTTCCCCAGTGTCTGCTGTAATGCCTGAAACCTCCATCGTTAGAATTTTTCCCATTTGTGGTAAGCATTGCTTTCTCCTTGCAGTGCTCTTTTAGAACTCCAGTATTCCTGGGAGAGAAAAAAATGATAAACACATATATGTCTTATCATATTGCTTTCCTTCATGATAAGGAGATAACTTGGGAGGCCTGAGAACTTAGAGGAACTGTAGAGGAGGAGAAAAAAATTGCTAAACAGATCAAATGAACATTTATTGAGCACTTACTACATTCTTTAGCAATGTTCAAAAATTTCTGTGATGATAAAAATGTTCTTTCCAGCCACATGTGATTATTGGTTACTGGAATATACCAAGTGTGACTGTAGAACAGATTTTAAAATTTTATTTAACTTTAATTAATTTAAATTTGATTTAAATAGCCACATGGGGCTTCCCTGGTGGTGCAGTGGTTAAGAATCCGCCTGCCAATGTAGGGGACACGGGTTTGAGCCCTGTTCCGGGAAGATCCCACATGCCGCGGAGCAACTAAGCCCCTGCGCCACGGCTACTGAGCCTGCGCTGTAGAGCCCGCGAGCCACAACTACTGAGCCCATGTGCCTAGAGCCCGTGCTCCACAGCAAGAGAAGCCACCGCAATGAGAAGCCCGCCCACCACAACAAACAGTAGCCCCCGCTTGCTGCAACTAGAGAAAGACTGCGCGCAGCAACGAAGTCCCAACAGAGCCAAAAATAAAAATAAAAAAATAAATAAATTTAAATAGCCACACGTAGTTAGTGCCTGCTGTATTGGACAGCACATTTCTAGGCAATATACTAAATACTATATACATTTCTTATCTAATTTCAACTCCATGAAGTAGGCAATATTATCTCTGTTGTACAAGATTCAGGAATTGAAGTTCAGATAAGTTAAGTAATTTTTTTCACATACCCCACATGTATGAGTGGTAGAGTGTGATTTGGGCCCAGGTCTGAAACTGCCTCTAAAGACAAAGTTTCTCACCATTTGTTTTGAAAAATCTTAGCCATATTCAGAAACTGCCTGTCTTCCAGCTGCTATGGAGGAAATAAAGGATTAGAAATAACGGGATTAAAAATATATATACAATTTTAATTTGAAAATATAGTAATTTATGTAAGTAAGGGCATTATTTAACTTGAGAGTTTTTTTTTGTTGGTGGTGGTTTCTTTTTTTTTTTTAGGTCTGTGCCCTTGGGCTTTGTAAAAACAATAGATAATTAATTATTCTGCCTCAAAAGAAATCTTCATCTCATTGCTGGGTCTCCTAGTCCTAAAGCCTGACTACTGAGAACAGTCTCTTAGGCTACTGAGGTCTCTGCCTTGTGACAGTCAACTCCTATTACTGTGATTTTACTAATTTTGAGTTACCTGAGAGAGGGGGCTGAATAATAGAAATCAATTGCATATGTGATTCTGTCTCTGTCTTGGTACCAATCAAAGTGTAGAGAAAATCTCCAATTTATGAAGGGCCATAGAAGAGATTTCTGCTCTCTTTATCTTTTAGGCATTTTAAATAAGTAAATGGAGGCAACAAAATTCTCTATTCCTGTGCCACTGAGAAGAGGCAAAATAGGTGGCTGTTTGAATGGCAGAACCTTTCAGCTTAACAATAGAAGGCTAAAAGTTTATTTTTATGGGAGATCAAACTTTCTTTGTAATAGGAGGAGGGTTTTTTCCGTGTCATTCTAATTCTAATTCTAACACTGCCAGTTATATATTATAACTACACTATGTGGTTAATAAGTGACTGGCTATATCTTGCAGCTCTGAATTTCCTTCTCTAATTCTGATTATAGCTTTAATCCCCTCAGTTGGAAAGTCTCACCTTTCATTTAGCTGTTCCTTTGTTATTTATTTATTTATTTATTTGCGGTACGGGGGCCTCTCACTGTTGTGGCCTCTCCTGTTGCGGAGCATAGGCTCTGGACGCGCAGGCTCAGCCACCATGGCTCACGGGCCTAGCTGCTCCGCGGCATATGGGATCTTCCTGGACTGGGGCACGAACCCGTGTCCCCTGCATAGGCAGGCGGACTCTCAACCACTGCGCCACCAAGGAAGCCCCCCTTGTAATTTTAATTTGCAGTGTTTTTTTAGTCAAATATTTTTTAAACCTATTTGCTTTAGTAAAGTTTTAGCTCTGGAAGATGATATTTTATATTCTGGAATTCACCCATGACCTCAGCTTAGAGGAACATTGAACATAATGTGCTTTTTTACAGAGCCTGAAAATTACAGAGTTGATGACAGGGGAAACCACTTCTCTCTGAAGATGAAATCTGTGAGTCTTCTCATCACCTCTTAGCAAATTAATTAAGTTTTCCTCAAAAGTGGGTTTTTTGTTTTTACTTGGTAAATTAAACAGGAAGTTCAGATTGTGTTTTCTAGACCCTAGATTTTGTAGGTATTTGTTGCTGGGACTTTTGTCTTAATGAAGTCTGGCAGTACCTCTTTAGGTGAGACAACTAATTTTACCTTTGCCCTGGCACTGAGTCCAGCCATCTGCTCTCTGTCTGTATTGGAACACAAAGAGAAAATACAAAGGGTAGCTGACTTGGTGGTGACAGCTGTTGGGAAAAAGAATCATTGTGTTTGACAGTGTCCTTTGGAAACAGACCAGGAGGTGAATCAAATACAGTGTATTGCTTCATCTTACAGATGCCTGCAGGCTAGTTGGAATTTTAATTTCTGACTCACCCACCTTATTTCTACTTCTGGAGGAAGTTCCTCCTGTCACACACTATGTCATTGACATGGTCTTGGATAAGGGTAGACCAACATCGCAGTAGATATTTCACTAAACAAAGTGCTTGCATCAGCCAGTGCCTTGTGGATGTGCTATTTGTTTCAGCCTCTGTGTATTTTTAAACCAGAAATGGACAGAATTTGTATATTCTAGGGCAAATGGTCATCTTAGTTTTATTACTAAGCCCATATTTTACTTTTTTCTCCATTAAAAAAAGTCTCTGTGTAGCTAAGTAAGGAAAAACTTATATTAGATGAATAAATTTACATTTGAGCAATTGGAATTTTATTCCAAACCATCTGGAGTAAATCATTTTCCAGTCTGTTTTTGCAACTAATTAGAGCAAAACCAAAAAATTGAAACAAGTAATTAGTTGCAATTAATTAGTTGTTTCAATTTTTTGGTTTTGTTTTTTAGCAAGCAAATGAAGCTATAGCAGATCCTTAAACATAGTTATTGGAAGCAGCCTTATAGCTAAAGAAACACCATATTAGGATTGCAGTGAGGTAGGTAAAGAGGTATGAGGGTGACATCAACCTTAAAGGATAAGGACATTTCTTGTGTTCCTTTTTGGAAAGTGTCTGGAATTCATGATAATTTGGCTTTCAACTTTGTGCTTGGAAACTTAATTTTGTCTTTTCCCAAAGGAAAAGGCCAGTGAAACAGGAGCACAGGATCAATGAAAGATGTGGTAAAAAGCTACTTTATTTTGTTCCCTTGGAGAAATTTAAAAAGCTTATTCGCTAAACATGAAACCAAGTTATCTATTATTCACAACAAATGTTTTCTGGAACAAAGTGAGGTATAAATTATATATTTTGCATTATGAAATAAACTAAAAGGAACAAGGAGAAAGGGAGGCACTTTAGACTGAATCAGAATGGGAGAGAAATGCAGAAGGAAACAAAGATCTGTATCTATATCTCTCTAGATCTATACTTATCTAGAAAATATATCTAGAATTTTTATCTAAATGAATATTACTAGAAATTTTCGAGATAAAATCTATCTATCAATTGATTTAGAGCAGGAAGAGGCAAAGAAAAAAAGTCTGGGTTATTTATAAGTAAAGAGCTTATGTTCCTGGTAATGATCTGTCCTATTGTTAACCTGGGACTACTATCAGTGTTAACATATCTTAAAATATTCCATTGAAATTCCTGATTTCATTTGTCATTTAACAACTTAGTATTTATTGAGGGATTTACTACTTGCAAGGCACTGTGATGGGGTATGGAGAATGATTCTAATATTTGGTTGGCACACACGATATGCCAGACACTAGACACAGCCTTTTATGTGGGTTATTTTGTTCAGTCTTTACAACAGTCTTGTTGAGGTAGGAGCTGTCCCACCTCTCCTCACTACATATTACAAATAGAGAAAATGAGGTGTGGAGAAGTTAAAGATGATTAAAAATATATTTTTTAAAGTAGCTTGATTTGTGGTGTTTCCTGATTTCTGTTGTATAAATGTACCTGCCATGACCAATTTCAAGCTACCAACAGTTTAACAAATGGCTTGCAAAATTTCTGAGTATTAAACTGTTGGTGAGAGCAGGTGTGAGCCGGTTTCAGTACACATTGTCTATATGTCCTCAAAATACTTACAGTGAGTATAAGACTAAGTAATGCCAGCTAGAAAATAAGAGGAACCAGATAAGGTGGCATGGAAGTTTAGAGCAGAGATGCATTTTCCTTTAGCCATTTTCTTGTAATTTGCAGTTAGAGATGATTCTATGATGTGGACATTTAAAAAAAATTAACATTGGTTTTATTCGTTAGAATTATTAAATTCAACCCAAAGTGCGTATCTATATAACATTATAAAAATCTGTCCTCTTGTTAAACGTTTGAAAATTCCTCAGTCTATCATATTTTACAACAGTTACTTGTTTTTAAACTACTCTATTTTCCAGCAAAGATCTAAAATATCATAAAATAACATTTTTAATATTTTGATATTAATTGCAATTTCATGTTTAAACCAAATGAAAATAATCTTCTTGTGTTGCATACAGAACAATTGCTTTCTGAATTTTCTCTCAAATATCCCTATGAAATCCCATACCATTCACATTCATATTTGTTCATTTAACAAATATTTATTCATTACATGAATGCTTATTAACTGCCTGCTGTGAGCATGCTGTGGTGCTAGGCCATAAGTTTGTATATTCACTGTCTCCAAATAAGGGTGAGAGATAGGCAAACAAAAATATTTAAGTCAGAAGTTGGTCAAAGTTATAATAAAAGTAATACCCAGAGTAAAATTACTTACAGGTAGTCTATAATTTGGTGATAAATAAAATGTTTCATGAATAGTGGTGGGGACATTTCTTTCTTTCTTTATTTATTATTTATTAATTTTTATTGGAGCATGGTTTCTTTACAATGTTGTGTTAGCCTCCACTGCACCACAAAATGAATCGGCCATACACATACAGATATCCCCTCCCTTTTGGATTTCCCTCCCATTTAGGTTACCACAGTACATTAGGTAGAGTTCCCTGTGCTATACAGTATGTTCCAATGATGGGGACATTTAAAATGCATTTTGAGTAATGGGTAGGATGTGAAGATGTGGAATTAGGGGCAGAAGAACTGAAGGCGGTAGGAAAGCATGAATAACCACTGTTCAGTGTTTTCTATCCTCTCATTCTTAAAATGTGCTTTTGGCTCTGAAAAAGCAATACCCTAACAGTCCACGAGGTGGTAGGATAACTCTATCCTTTTCTCCATTTAAATGCAAATGATAAAATACTCATTTTACTTAAGCCGGACAAGATTTTTTTCCTCTGTTGAAACTAAGAATTTGCAAATACTTGCAGGAATTGTGATGAAGAGTTTCAGAGAAATGCTTCCTTATGCTGTGATATGGTTAGATTCACATTTATATGCAATCTAAGAGAAATTCACATTCGACGTATAACTTCTCTAGGTACGGAATTCTAAGATGACTGAGTGAATAATTTTGACAAAGATATAAAATACTATGCAGAGGTACTAAACTTGGGAACATGTTTTATTTGTTTGAAAGCTAAGAATTAGGTTTCTAAGTTTCAGTGTGATTAAAAAACCAAAACCAACATAATTTAAATTTATTCACCTGGTTTGAATGGTTAGATGTGCCAGTCATTATGACATGTATGATTCGTGTATTTTGCTTATATCTGGGTCTCATTATATCTAGATCTGCCAATAGTTGCAAAAATGCAACTCAGTCAATTATAAGTACAAGTTTTAAAACATGTTGTTTTTATCAATACAATTTACTTGATGTTAGAATCATTTCTAATAAGAAATATTCATTTGTAGCATTTGTTCATTTAGCTATTCAACACATGTTTATTGGGAACCTGTTGTTAGTTGGCCATTGTGCTAGGTGCTATTAAATTAAATTAATTAAGTTTCATGTTTGGTTGCTTTATTTTTTATTTTATTTTATTTTATTTTTTGCGGTACGCGGGCCTCTCACTGTTGTGGCCTCTCCCGCTGCGGAGCACAGGCTCCGGATGCGCAGGCTCAGCAGCCATGCCTCACGGGCCCAGCCGCTCCGCGGCATGTGGGATCCTCCCGAACCGGGTCACGAATCCTTGTCCCCTGCATCGGCAGGCGGACTCTCAACCACTGCGCCACCAGGGAAGCCCCGAGTTGCTTTATTTTTTAAATTAACTTTAGTGTTTAGAACAGTTATAATTTTACAAAGCAAAATGTGAAGATAGTACAGAGTTCCCATAAACCCCCATCCAGCTTCCCCTCTTATTAATACTTTACATTAGTAAGGTATGTTTGTTACAACTAATGGACCAATATTAACTAAAATACATATTGTATTCATATTTTCTACTAGAGAATGTTATTAAAAATGAACATCTGGGCACGAGGTGTGCTTCTTGCTTCTGGAGTGTTGTTGATGTTAGGCCCTCTCAGATGACAGAGCAAGAGAATATATGTATATATGAGTTAGTATACATACATACATGTGTGTATGTACATACATGAATTCATACTGATGTTTCCATTTCTAATCTAGTACCACATGGATCATTCATTCACATGTCTCCTTCCCTGCGTATCTTTATTTATTTATAAATTTATTTATTTATTTTTGGCTGCATTGGGTTTTCATTGCTGTGCATGGGCTTTTCTCTAGTTGTGGCGAGCGGGAGCTACTCTTTGTTGCGGTGCGCGGGCTTATTATTGTGGTGGCTTCTCTTGTTGCAGAGCACGGACTCTAGGCGCATGGGCTTCAGTAGTTGTGGCTCCTGGGCTCTATAGAGTGCAGGTTCAGTAGTTGTGGTGCACGGGCTTAGTTGCTCCACGGCACGTGGGATCTTCCTGGACCAAGGCTTGAACCCGTGTCCCCTGCATTGGCAGGCGGATTTTCAACCATTGCGCCACCAGGGAAGCCCTATTGATTTACTTTTAATTGAAGTATAATTGACTTAGAATATTATATTAGTTTCAGGTGTACAGCGTAGTGGTTTGATATTTTTATACATTACAAAATGATTACCACAATAATTCTAGTTATCATCCATCACCACACAAAGTTATTACAATGTTATTGACTGTATTTCCTATGCTGTACATTACTTCCCCATGAGTTATTTACTTTATAGCTGGAAGTTTGTATCTCTTAATCTCCCTCACCTATTTTACTTATTGCCCCACTCTTTATCTCCACCTCTATCAACTGCCAGTTTGTTTTCTGTATCTATGGGTTTGTTTCTATTTTTTTATAGTTGTTTATTTATTTTGTTTTTTAGTTTCCACATATAAGAGAAATCATATGTTATCTGTATTTCCCCGTCTGACATATTTCAGTTGAGCATAATAATAACCTCTAGATTCATCCATATTTGTTGCAAATGGCAAGATCTCATTCTTTTTTATGGGTGAGTAATATTCCTCTGTGTGTGTGTGTGTGTGTGTGTGTGTGTGTGTGTGTGTGTGTGTACCACATCTTCTTTATTCATCTATTGATAGAGAGTTAGGTTGCTTCTGTATCTTGGCTATTGTAAATAATGCTGTAATGAACAGGGTGCATATATCTTTTTGAATTAATGCTTTTGTTTTCCTTGGAAAAATACCCAGAAGTGGAATTGCTAGTTCTTAGGGAAGTTCTGTTTTTAATTATTGAGGAACTTCTGTACTGTTTTCCATAGTAGCTGTACCAAATTCCATTCCTACCAACAGTGCATGAGGGTTCCATTTTCTCCACATCCTTGCCAACATGTGTTATTTGTTGTTGTTGCTGTTGTTGTTTTTTTTTTCATAATAGCCATTCTGAGAGGTATGAACTGACATATTGTGTTTTTTGTTTGTTTGTTTGTTTGTTTTTGCTGTATGCGGGCCTCTCACTGCTGTGGCCTCTCCCGTCGTGGAGCACAGGCTCTAGACGTGTAGGCTCAGCGGCCATGGCTCACGGGCCCAGCCGCTCTGCGGCATGTGGGATCCTCCTGGACCGGGGCACGAACCCATGTCCCCTGCATCGGCAGGCGGACTCTCAACCACTGCGCCTCCAGGGAAGCCCACATATTATGGTTTTGATTTGCATTTCCTTGTTGATTAGTGGTGTTGAGCATCTTCTCAAGTGTCTCTTGGCCACCTCTCTGTCTTCTTTGGAGAAATGCTTATTCAGGACCTCTGCCTTTTTTAAAATCAAGTTGTTTGTTTGTTTTATTTTAAACATCCTTGCTTTCCTTTTTTAAAAAATTTTATTTATTTATTTATTTATTTTTGGCTGTGTTGGGTCTTTGTTTCTGTTTGTGGGCTTTCTCTAGTTGCGGCGAGTGGGGGCCACTCTTCATCGCGGTGTGGGCCTCTCACTGTTGCGGCCTCTCTTGTTGTGGAGGACAAGCTCCAGACGCGCAGGCTCAGTAGTTGTGGCTCACGGGCCTAGTTGCTCCATGGCACGTGGGATCTTCCCAGACCAGGGCTCGAACCCGTGTCCCCTGCATCGGCAGGCAGATTCTCAACCATTGCGCCACCAGGGAAGCCCAAGTTGTTTGTTTTTTTGATGTTGAGTTGTATGAGTTCTTTTTACATTTTGGTTATTGACACCTTATCGGATATATTGCAAATACCTTCTCCCATTCAGTAGGCTGGCTCTTCATTTTATTGACTGTTTCGTTTGCTGTGCAAAAGCTTTTTTGTTTGATGTAGTCCCATTGTTTATTTTTCCTTTTGTTTTCCTTGCCTAGGAGACAGATCCAAAAAAAATATTGCTAAGACTGATGTCAAAGATCATACTGCCTATGTATTCTTCCAAAAGTTTTATGGTTTCAGGTCTTACATTTAAGTCTTTAATCCATTTTGAATTTATTTTTGTATGTGGTGTGAGAGAGTAGCCTGGTTTGATTCTTTCACTTGTAGATGTCTAGTTTTCTTGACACCATTTATTGAAGAGGCTGCCTTTTTCCCATTGTATATTCTTGCCTCTTTTGTTGTAGATTAATTGCCCAGAAAGTGTGGGTTCATTTCTGGGCTCTCTATTCTGTTCCATTAATCTATGTGTCTGTTTTTGTGTCAGTATCATATTGTTTTGATTACTGTAGCTTTGTAGTATAGTTTGAAATCAGGGAATGTGTTGCCTCTAGCTTTGTTCTTTCTCAAGATTGTTTTGGCTACTCATGGTCTTTTGTGGTTCCATAAAAATTTTAGAATTATTTTTTCTAGTTCTGTGAAAAATGTCATTGGTATTTTCATAGGGAATGCCCCGAATGTATAGATTGCCTTGGGTAGTATGGTCATTCTAACAATATTAATTCTTCCAGTCCATGAACACAGTATATCTTTCCCCCTGTTTGTGTAGCCTTCCATATTTTTCATCAGTATCTTGTAGTTTTCTGAGTATAGGTCTTTTACCTCCTTAGATAGATTTATTCCTAGGTATTTTATTCTTTTTGGTGCAGTTGTAAATGGGATTGTTTTCTTAAGTTCTCTTTCTGATAGTTAATTGTTAGCATATAGAAACACAACAGATTTCTGTATATTAATTTTTGTATCCTGCAAGTTTTTGAATTCATATGTTCTAATAGTTTTTTGGTGATGTCTTTAGAATTATATATATATATATATATATATATATATATATATATATAGTATATAGTGTCAGGTCATCTGCAAAAAGTGACAGTTTTACTTCTTTTTTTCCAATTTAGGTTTCTTTTATTCCTTTTTCTTGTCTGATTGCTGTGGCTAGAACTTCCACTATGTTGAATTAAAGTGGTGAGAGTGGGCATCCTTGTCTTGTTCCTAATCTTAAAAGAAATTCTTTTATCTTTTCACCATTGATTATGGTGTTGGAAGCGGACTTGTCATATATGGCCTTTATTATGTTGAGGTATGTTCCCTCTATACACACTTTGTTGAGAGGTTTTATCATAAATGGATGTTGAATTTTGTCACTTTTTCTCCATTTATTGAAATGATTATGTGATTTTTATTCTTCAGTTTGTTAATATGGTGTATCACATTGATTGATTTGCAGATAATAAACCATCCTTGCATCCTCCCTGGGATAAACCCCACTTGGTCATGGTGAATGATTCTTTTAATTTATTGTTGAATTTGGTTTACTAATCTTTTGTTGAGAATTTTTGCATGTACATTCATCAGTGATAATGTCCTGTAATTTTCTTTTTCTGTGGTGTCTTTGTATGGTTTTGGTATCAAGGTGATGCTGTTAAGTTTGGAGGCATTCCTTCCTCTAATTTTTTAGAATAGTTTGGGAATAATAGGTGTTAACTATTCTTTAGGCGTTTAGTAGAATTAATCTCTGAAGCTGACTTGACCTGGTCTTTTGTTTTTTGGTAGTTTTAAAAAATTACTTATTCAATTTCATTACTGGTAGTTGGTCTGTTGTATTTTCTATTTATTCCCGATTCAGTCTAGGAAGATTGTGTATTTCTAGGAATTTATCCATTTCTTTTAGGTTGTCCAATTTGTTGGCACATTATTATTCATAGTAATCTCTTATGACTCTTTGTATTTCTGTGGTGATGTTTGTAACTTCTTGTCTTTCCTTTGTGATTTGTTTATTTAGGCCTTCTCTCTTCTTTTCTTGATGAGTCTGGCTAAAGATTTATCCATTTTGTTTATGTTTCTGAAGAATCAGCTCTTAGGTTCATTGATCTTTTCTATTGTTTTTTAGTGTCTATTTCATTTATTTCCTCACTGATCTCTATTATTTCCTTCCTTCTATTAACTTTAAGTTTTGTTTGTTCTTCTTTTCCTAGTTTCTTTAGGTGTAAGGTTAGATTGTTTATTTGAGATTTTTCTTATTTCCTGATTGGTATGCTTGTATCACTATGAACTTCCCTCTTAGAACTGCTTTTGTTGCATCACACAGATTTTGGAACATTGTGTTTCCATTTTTAGTTGTCTCCAGGTATTTTTTGATTTCATCTTTGATTTCTTCAGTGATCAATTGGTAGTTTAGTAGCATATTCTTTAGCCTCTACCTGTTTGTGGTTTTCTGCAGTACTTTTCCTTATAGTTGATTCCCAGTCTTATACCACTGTGGATGGAAAGGATGCTTGAAATGATTTCAATCTTAAACTTATTGAGACTTGTGGTGGTCTAGCATGGGATCTATCCTGGAGAATGTTCCATGTGCACTTGAAAATAATGTGTATTCTGCTATTTTTCAATGGAATGGTCTATATATACATCTATTAAGTCTATGTGGTATGATGTGTTTTTAAGGCCAGTGTTTCCTTATTGATATCCTGTCTGGATGATCTGTTCATTGATGTATTTTCATTATTAAAGTCCTTTACTATTATTTTCTTCCTGTCAATTTCTCCCTTTATGTTTTTGCTTTATGTATTTTGGTGCTTATATGTTGGGAGCATAGATATTTACAGTTCTTACATCTTCCTGTTGGACTGATCCCTTGATCATTATGTAACATCCTTCTTTGACTCTTGTTATAGTCTTTGTTTTAAAGTGTTTTGCCTTTTATCAGTATTGCTACCCCAGCTTTCTTTCCATTTTCATGGAATACCTTTTTCCATTCCCTCACTTTCAGTCTGTGTGTGTCTTTACCTCTGAAGCGAGTCTCTTGTAGGCAGCATATAGATGGGTCTTGTTGTTGTTGTTTTTATTGTTTTGGGTTTTTTTGGGTCCATTCAGCCACTCCATGTCTTTTGCTTGGAGCATTTAGTCCATTTATGTTTAAAGTAATTATTGATAGGTATGTACTTATTGCCATTTTAATCGTTTTCAGGTTTTTTTGTAGTTCTTTTGTTGTTGTTGTTCTGTTCTTCTTTTGCTTTTTCCCCTTTACATTTGATGACTATTTTGTGTTATATTTGAATTCTCTTCTCTTTTTTGTGTGAATGCATTTATTATAGATTTTTGTTTGTGGTTACCATGAGGTTCATATATAACAACATTTATAAATGTATTTGAGGGACTTCCCTGGTGGTGCAGTACTTAAGAATCCACCTGCCAGTGCAGGGGACACGGGTTTCAGTCCTGGTCTGGAAAGATCCCACATGCTGTGGAGCAACTAAGTCTGTGCGCCACAACTACTGAAGCCCACGTGCCTAGAGCCTGTGCTCCACAATAAGAGAAGCCACCACAGTGAGAAGCCAATGCACCGCAACAAAGAGTAGCCTCTGCTCACCACAGCTAGAGAAAGCCCATGCACAGCAACGAAGACCCAACACAGCCAAAGTAAACAAACAAACAAATAAAATTTAAAACCAGTAAAAAAATATATATATATATGTGATTATTTTAAGTCATTGATTTCCTAAGTTCAGACACATTCTAACAACCCTGCATTTTACTCTCCAACCATGTTATTGTTTTTACATCTTTTTTGTTTGCGTATCCCTTAACTACTGATTGTGGATATAGATGATTATACTACTTTTGTCTTCCTACTAGTTTTATAAGTGGTGGATTTACTGTCTTTACTGTATATTTACATTTATCAGTGAGATTTTTCCTTTCATAATTGTCATATTTGTAGTTGTGGTCATTTTTTTTTCCTCTTATAGAAGTCCCTTTAACATTTCTTGTAAAGCTGATTAGTGGTGCTAATCTCTTTCAGCTTTTGTTTGTCTATAAAACTCTTTATTTCCCCTTCAAATCTGAGTGATAGCCCTGCCAGGCAGATTATTCTTAGTTGTAGGTTTTCCCTTGCATCACTTTGAATACATCATGCTACTCTCTCTGGCTTGCAGTTTCTGCTGAGAGGTCAGCTGATACTTTTGGGGAGTTTCCTTATACACGGCTAGTTGCTTTTCTCTTATTGCTTTTAAGATTCTCTATTTATCTTTAATTTTTACATTTAAATATATTGTGTCTTTGTGTGGACTTCTTTGGGTTCATCTTGTTTGTGACTTTTGTGCTTCCTGGACCTAGGTGTCTGTTTCCTTTTGCAGGTTGGGGATATTTTCATCTATTATTTATTTAAATGAGTTCTCTGCCCATCCCCCACCTTATCTGTCTGGGACCCCTAAGATGCAAATCCTTGATGTTGTCCTAGAGGTCTCTTAAACTGTCCTCACTTTTAAAAATTCTTTTTTCTGTTCAGCCTGGGTGATTTCCACTATTCTGTCTTCCAGTTTGCTGATCCATTCTTCTCTATCATCTAATCTACTCTTGATTCCTTCTAGTGTATTTTTCATTTAGTTATTTTATTCTTCACCTGTGCTTGATTTTTAAAAATATTTTCTAACACTTTGTTGAGCTTCTCACTGTGTTCATACATTCTTCTCCTGGTTTGTTGAGCATCTTTCTGATGATTACCTTGAACTCTTTATTGGGTAAATTGCTTATCTCCACTTTGCTTTGTTCTTCTGGGGTTTTGTTTTTTTCCTGTTTGGAACATATTTCTTTGACTCCTCACTTTGCCTGTTTCTTTTTGTTTATTTCTCTATATTAGGTAGGTTGTTTATTTTCCCAATCTTGAAGTGGCCTTATGTAGAGTTCCTGTGGAGCTTAGTAGCACACTCCCCTCTAGCCACCAGAGCTATATGCTCTAGGAGTGTCCCCGATGCTGGCTGCATGGGCCCTTCTGTTGTGGGACTGATTACTGTGTGTGCACTGGTAGGCAGTGCTGGCTCCCTGCTCAGTTGGCTGCCAGGTTCTCCCTTGTATGGTGACTGCTGGCTTGCAGATGGGTAGGGCTGGGTCCCAGGTTGGCTGACTCTGGTGCCTAAGGATCCAGGGCTAGTGCTGGCTCACTGTTGGCCAAGGCTGGATCCTGGGGTAGCTGGCTGCAAGCCTTGGGAGATGGGCAGTGCTAGGTGCTATTTTAAATGGTCATTTATTGCACATTGTGCTCTAGCTAGAAACTTTACAACTAGACATTTACCTTGTATGGATGATAGCACCAAAGAAGATGGGTTTAAGTTAAGAGAGATGGTAGTTGCAGTCTATAATAGTGTAGGAAGTACTGGAATGAATGATGGAAAGTGGGTATATGTGGGAGGGTGGTACTTCCCAGGAAATCTTCAAGAACAGGTGAGGCGTAATTAAGGCCTATACTTGCATGAAGGCATGTATTTAAGCCCTGTATCTTAGGTTCCTTCCAGTTTTATTTCAAGTTTCTAGATGTTGGAGCAGTAATGCGAGAATATTCCCTTAACACGTCATCTGTGAATGACCAATGTACACCAAAGTGGCCGAATATGCTCCTTGTTCTCATAGATCATTTCCTCAGTTTCATAGGATAGGCCTGACGATTTAATTAGGCAGGAAATGTGGGGCATGTTTTGGGAACTGGAAACTGCTTTTTAAATTCTAAGAGGGGAAGGAGAGCTGTAGATTCCTGACCCCCATCCCCAGGTCAGAGTGTCCTGGCCTCCAGCTGCTCTTTTACCACCAGTCTGAGTTTTACAGGCTTCCTTTATGTCACTATCCTCCTCCCCATCTGCACCTCAACTCCCAGTTGTTGTTTTTCATCTAGTTCAGTTCTGGCTTCACTGGGATAAGGTTAAAATAGCCCTCCCTCTGAATGTGTTGTTATTACAGCCCACCGGGAGAAAGTTATGCTGCATACTTTTTCTGCTACAGAGCTGAATAGCAATGAATATTGGGATAGCACTGGTAGGAAGAACAAAAAGCACTCTATGGGCCTGAGGTTCTTCTTGATTCTCATAGATAAATACTAAATTAAAAAGGAGTAAAGTAAAGGGAGATTTGCAAAGTTCCAAAACCATTCTTATTGGTTAAATTTAAAGTTAAATTTTTTTTACAGATAGAAGGCTGCGTAACTTCTAGTTTTTGAATGAGGTGATTATATTGCAGCACTAAGCTAGGTTAGAAGGACTAACTAGATGCTAACCCTACAGGAATAGCTCACTGTTTTGGGATGGAGGCCAATCATAGTTGAGTTAGCCCTTGAACAACATAGTTTTTGAATAGCACAAATCCACTCATCTGCAGATTTTTTTCAGTAAATATGTACTACAGTACTACATGATCCAATTTGTGGTTGTGTGACTCCATGGGTGTGGAACTGTGGATACAGAGGACAGACTCTACAGTTATATGTGGATTTTCAACTGCATGGGGGTGGGTGGTTGGTGCTCCTAACAAGCTCATTGTTCAAGGGTCAACTGTAATTCTTTCAGAATCCTTCCCAAAAGTTTTAGAGTGTTTATTTTTTAAGTGGAAAGACATACAGAGCAATAATTTCTGCTTCTTAATTCTTTACCTGAAGCCAATGATATTTTTGTGCTACGCCAAGAGGGAAATTCTGTCTATACAGAGTTTCTCTGCTTGTCAGTACTATTTGCGTACTGCTCAGATATATTTGCTGAGATTAGGAAACTGGCATTTATGCATCAATGATGAAGCAATTAAGAACCTGGTTATATCATTGGACGTAATAACCCCAGCTTTCCTGGGGGTTTTCTGATGAAGTCGTTCTAAATGGTCACAAACCTGTATTGAAAATAGCAGGTGCCTGAACTCTTAGGGGTCATTATTTTGCTTTTATACAGAATCATCTTTAAATTTTTCATGCCATCGTAGAGTTGGGAAAGGGAGCTCAGAAGATGAGGAGAAAAGAAAGCATGTACGTCAGAGCAGCACTGTGAATTATCCAAATCCATGAATTATCAGAAAGACTTCCAAAATCATCCTATTTTCCTATACTGGATGATTTGCTAATTTACTTTAAGCTCTGCTTAGTTGATAATAATGGAATTTTCTAACCACAAGCAGCTGGCTAATGCAGAACTAACCAAGGTGACAAGGAAAAGCACTCTATGTTTTAAATCTATTGTTCCCAAAATGCACTGAGGCACCTTGGAGAGCCTAAGGGGAGCTCACAGGGGTACTGCAGGTTATTTTAAATATTCCAGGGGAACATAGTATACTCAACATCTGTGCAAATTATTAGCTCTACGGTAGTTCAGTTTCAACCTTAGATCCTGCTATATTCCTTTTGATTAGGTCATATCTTTGTGAAGTTGGGTTTTGGTGATTACTGTGATAAAAAGCAAGTACCAGTGACAATCAACAGGGAGTTAGAGTGAGTTTTCAACCTGATTCTAAGGTTTGAGGAGTTGTGTAGTGACCAGGAGGCACACACATCTCATTAGTAAGTAACCGTCCTTAAGAAGAAAATTTAAAAAAATTCAATTTATGTGAATTACCCTTCCAAATGGCTATTAAGTTGTCAGGACATAAATAATTGTTTGGACCTAACAGAATTCATATCTTCTCCTGGCTTAGGGATGTCATGAAAAAATTAGTCAGGCACAAAGATTACCATGATCCAAAACAGTTTGGCAACCTATAGGTTAAATGATTTTTTAAAATTGGTTTTGGTTTTCTTTTTTCTTCTTAAAAGCTTTTGTACTTTTCCCCCATCATTTTGTCTAAATGTACAAATGTAATCATATACCTATTTTTTAAGGTATTTTTTGTTTCTGCTAGCTTTCCTCTACCTCCCCACTTCCCTACCAGGTAGGAACCTGATATATGTCATTAGCAACCTAGTGTATATCTGTCAAGGACATGCTTCTATAAGACATATATACATATTTTTTTAAATATACAAGGCTGGTAGGTGTTACTATTTTATGAAAATGGGAGAATGTTAGTTATGAAAGGCGAATATTATGAAAATAATTTTAACCTTGCAGACCCACTGTAATGGTCTCAGAGATCTCAGGGCTTCCTAGGCCACGGTTTGAGAGCATTTGCAATAGATATAGTTTTACAGCAAATGAAAACCTAGATCTGGATTGCAGTGATACACCCATAGCAATGTTTTTTTTAAGTTCTATATAAATACTTCATGTCTAAAAATGCTTGATGATTTTTATCTACAGTACATAGTGTTATAAATGTATATTAAGTGTCATGGTATGTTCTGGATTTTTCTTCATATTTTTCATTTACTTTATTGACACTGATAAAATATCTTTTGAACTTATAATTGTTTTAAATACTCTAGGGTATGAAACTTATTTGTAATATTCTTTTGATTTTTTTTTTTTTTGCCACGCTGCGTGGCTTGTGGGATCTCAGTTCCCTGACCAGGGATTGAATCTGGGCCACAGCAGTGAAAGCTCGGAATCCTAACCACTAGGCCACCAGGGAACTCCCATATTTATAGTATTATTTTATATTTTCTTTTTAATTGGCATTGGCTTGATGGCTAACAATGATGATGTGCTTATTGATTATTTGTATATCTTCTTCTGTGAATTTTGTTCATGCCTTTTGTTCATTAAAAAAACCAAGCTGTTAGATTTTTTTTTTCGAGCTGTTAGATTTTTATTGTTAATTTGTAGTAGTCCTTTATATGTTTTGGATAGTATCCCTTTGATATATGTGCTATGTTTTTTCCAGTCTGTGTGTGTAGGGTTATTTTGAGATTCAAATGAGGAATTATACGTTAAGGACAGTGCCTGGCACATAGTAATTATTCAAAATAGAGAGAACAGAGGTTACCAGGCTATGAACTCCTCTTTCATATTTTCCGTATTCATTTAATTTTCTTTCGGGGACCATGGGCTTAACATAATTGCTGTTCTGATGAAAATGAATTATAAACAATAACACATTTGAGCATCATTTTTATTTAACATATTGTAAAAATGAGTCAATCATATTTTTTGTTCAAGTAAGTCATTTTTCATTTCAGAATTAAAATTTATTTCACTTTGCACTGTTTCCTGCTTAGCATCAAAAGACATTCTAGGCTGTATCACTTCGTACAGGATTAGAAGATGTTCCCAGCCTTATTTCTTTAGTAACATGGTTTCTGCTTTGTTTTCCTCTTTATTCATAAACTTCATGTTTATAATATTCAAAAAGAGCATTAAGAAACTATCATAACTTTATAGTCTTTTTATTCTGAGTACTTATTTTTAATATTTTATTATAGTTTTGCATTTATAAATGCCAAAAAAACTGTGCAGTTACTCCTTACACAAGAATAGTAATACACTGAAATCAAAACTAAAGAAATAAACAATTTAGAAATAGAAGCAACTATATAATTTGGGAATATTGTAAACCGGTGATGCTTTTAAGGTGTCTTGTAAAGAATATGCAGTATATTCTTGCTGCATACTGTGATGTGGGCCAAACAGATGGGTATTGCAAATATTTCTTCTCTCTCACTAGTATGGGAGGCCCATTTAGGATTTATTTTTATGACATACCCTAACAATTGGCTTGAATTAATGAAGTGAACTTATAATTTATATTTTTGGTTAATCTTCCTGCTTATTACTTTACCATTATAGCATTTACCAATCAGTATGGAAGTATGTGAACATTTTAACAGTTCGATGCGTATCAGATGAATATGTCAACTCTAACCTTTGCATTCTTGGAAGTATCATTCATTCCTCAAACAGCTACTAATTACTTTCCAAATATGAGGCACTGTGAACCACTGTAGGAGAGTATAAATATGTAATAAGATCCAGAATGTGTCCTCAGAGAGCATGTAATCTATGATACATCTATACAAGTAAATAGAACATATGGAAGAAAATGCTAAAGACTAGGAAAGAAGTATTAATAACATAACGCGTTCACAGAGACATACTAGTTTTGTTTGAGAAATTTCATTGTCAAAGATTGAAATTAACCATATATACAGTATTTTTTCTTATAGTCGTGTACCCTCATTGTGAAAAATTCAGAAACTCTAGACAGTCACAAAGAAGAAAAATTGCTTGTAATTTCACATAACAATTGCCATTATTAGTATTTTGGTGTTTGGCTTTTGCCACTTAATTATTTTAAGTAGACCCTTTGGAAAGTAAAGATACTCATTCTGGGTACAGTTCTAGGAGTATGCAAATATTACATACAGCCCTTGCTATTGGTGGTTCTGGAAGAGGAAGTGCTATTAAGTTATTTTACGTACAAGTTGTTTAATGGACAATAGTGATTTGGCCAGAGATTATGGTTGTAACTTTATAGTTGTGCCCAAGAGATCTGAAATAGATATTGCAGCTCCCTTACTGGTGGAGTAGGGACAGAAGAATCTCATTCATGGAATTCTAAGAATGTGATAGGTTCTACTCAGAAAGAGAAGCAAGCCTCATTTTACTTCAGAGGAGAGAAGCTGATTCTTAGAGACAGTATTATACATACATGAGGAGTAGAAGCTTAGCAAATCCACTATCAAAAGTATGTTCACATAAAAGTTATCAGTTAAATCTTAGTATTTAAATTAACATGGATTTATCTCTCCTCCTCATTTAGAAATTTTAAGCAACTGTTGAAACTAGTGTGAATTCCTTAGAGGAGCTAGGTTAAAGACATTTTTGGTGGCAAGAAAATAATCACACTGGAGCAAAAGTTATGTCAAAGATATTTAAAATGGGTCATTCACACGTAGGTAATGGAAAGTTGATAGCAGGGCCACCTGTGTGCAAATAGAAAAGTGGCAAGCCCACTTTTTTGTACTTTTCCATTTTCTCTTTTATCATTCTTCATTCTTAGCTCCCCTTACTATTTTTCTAGGGTCCCTTTCCGGTGGGTAACACTTACACCTGTCCTCATTATGTGGTGTCCAGTACTTGGGCTTATCCTGTTCTTTCTCCCTTTATCAAAGATGATGTGTATTATCAGCCATTTTCTCTGTTATCATGTTAAAAAATAAACTAATGTACTGATCCTCCCCAAAATGTTAGGTATTTTTTTTTAGGATATTTTAATTTATTAATCATTCAGTCCTATTTGCATTTTAACAATTTTTAGAGAGGCAAATTTTAACCAAGAAAGAGCAAATACTTAATGTTAAATTTTCAGGTGGGTTGGAGAAAATATTTGGAGACCAGGTTAGCATTACAGACCCCTCAGTTCATCCTATAGACAGCCAGACAGTTCCAGTTGAATATATACTTCTGTTGTGCCAAGAATAGAAAAGTGCTCTTTGTGTCTTTTAATGCAAATAGGCATGTGGAAATTCCTTTTCCACAAAGTTTTATAGACTTTATTGTTGCCTCCAGAAGTTGAATGTGGGGGCAATTTTCTGGAAGAGATTTAAACTAATAGGAGCACACTTGTAGCGGATTTGCAAGCCTTCTCTCCTTAGCGATTTCTCTCTCCGAGAGTTTAAAGATCCTCAAGGGAAAGGTACCACATGCAGAAAGTCAGTTCCTTTCAGACCCACAGTCTGAGCTCCTAGAATGGCATAATACTCCATCTGAAAAAGAGAGGCAGTCATCTAATTCATTTTGTACTCAAGAGTAGAAAAGTGTAGTACGTGATTACAGATTGAGCCTTTAGGAGAGCAATAAAAATAGTTCTGACAGTCGTTTTCAATAAAAATTTTTTTTTCATTGGGCAGAATATCCAATCTATAAAGACATTTTTGGAGTTCTTATTTGGTACTATGTTTGAAGATATTATGTCTCCAAAAGTAGTCATGGGATAAAGGAATACATGATTGATGCAGGACAAAAAACAGACAGCTTATTTTAAGAGAACTGATTTATGACCTTTAATTTCTAAAATAAGATTTCCTTTTAAGATCTTTTTCTAAATAGGAATTGACTGAGCAACAGTTCTCTCACCTTATACTCTTGTGCGGGTATTATTATTTTCAATGAAAGTACCATTTAGTATAAAATGGTTGAAATTTTAACAACTGTGGCTAAGAGCCATTCATGTTGCCGTAAAGATTTTTTTCCCACTCTTGGGACCAAGTAGTTCTGTTTGTTTGCTTTGATAAGTGAAGAATTGGGGAGTAGCGATATTGTGGAAGATTTGTATGCAATGGTTTTTGATTCTAATTAATTGACTGTAGAAATTAAATAGAAATAGCAGTCCATTAACTGTACATACTTCCCCTCTGTGTGTTTCTTCTTTCTAAAAAGCAAGGTTTAGAATTCTTACCATTGTGTCTTATTAATGGCCGGGTATTCCTTCTGGTAACACTGCAAAAAACTTCCCCTACCTCTCCACTCATTTGAATGTGATTTCTTTCTATGGCTAGATAAGTACATTGATTTTGTGTTTCATGGAGATTAGTGGTTTAACAAAATGATAATAGGGATTATTGATTCTAATTTTTGTACATTGTTATTGGACTTAGTAGTCTTTTTAACCAATGCAGAGTCTTTAAAGATGTTTCCTCTTTGCTCTAAAGAATATTAAATGAAATGCATAATGATAATCCAAATCAGGCATGTTAAGTAAACAAAATTAAGATTGTGGGTTTTTACCAAAAGGTCAAAGCCAACTTCTAAGTACCTATATAATTTTCTGCATTCTGGCTCATTTTTGCTATTCTACTGAATTGTTCTTTCTTTATAAAGTGATCTGTGCTGCTCTTTGAAAAGGGAGTATGTTCAAATGGATAAAGAAATCAAAACAATATAAAAAGTTTGTGGTAAGGATTCTCATTCCTACTCCTGTTCCTACTTTTCTTCTTTCTCTGTTCCTACATTCTATTCTACATGTAATAACTTTTATTAGTTTCTTTAAATCCTTCCAATTTTTCTTTATCTAAATACATATAATATTTCTCCCCCCCCATTTTCCCCCAAAATTTACTTAATATGTAGACTATTCTGAACTTTTCTAAGTGTTATTTTTTTCTAATTATTTTCTCTCACCCCTGAACTATAAACATTTTCCCCAGATGTTTTGGTTTTCTGGTCAGACCAACCTATATATGAGTGCTGGCTCTACTACTTACTAAGTATGTGACCTTGAGTTAAACTTGAGGGTCTCAGTTACTTTACTTTTAAAATGGAAGTATCATTACCTATGGGATAGGGTTGCTGTGAGTATTAAATGAGGTAATCTATGACTAGTAGCCTTTGGTGGGCAATCAATATATATCAGTTTCTCTTCCCTTTCCTCTAGCCTTTTCTCTCTCCCATAGTACAATCACCCTTTTCCATCATTAAAGGTACAATAACCTCACAAATTGTCCGTGTCTGCAGTATAGCCCCTGCCCATCTATTCTTCACACTGCAAGTTAGAGGGGGTCTTTCCATGGGTTGTGTCACCTGTACAGAGTATGAACTTCAAAGAGCATGTGATACTCTTCATGATCTAGGTTCTTCTTACCTGTCCAGCCTCATTTTATGAAATTCCTCTTTTCTGCTCTATAGCACATAATTTTCTCCCTGCCCAGAGGATATCCTGAATTCTTTATCTGACAGTTCATAGATCTCCTTTTCTTTAGGGTCAGTTATTAGAGCTTTATTAGTTTCCTTTGGTGGTGTCATATTTACCTGGTTTTTCATGGTCCTTTGTTCCTTATGTTGGTATCTGTGCATTGGAGCTCCTCTTCCGGACTTTACAGGTTTGCTTTTCAGAGACAGTTCTTCACCAGTTGGCTTAGTTTGGGTTTCTGGGTGTGTCTACTGGTAACGTCTTTGGGCAGATGGTCTGTTTTTGAGTGAGGCAACTGTGTGAGCTCTGAGGATGGAGATAGGGGGGTTTGCCACTGGCTGAGAGCATTTGGATAAGACTGCTGGATGATCTCTGCGGTTGCTTGAATTCTCTGGTCAGGCTCACTAGATGGTCAGGACTGGCTACTATAGTCAGTAGTTGGTGGGTCTATGACTTAGCTTCCCTTCCCTGACAGGGCAACAGGCCAGGGCTCAGGGTCTGTAGATATGGACAGTTTGGGGGCTTGATTCTAGCTTGAGTGAGCACTGAATTCCCTGGTCAGGTGTGGCCACCGTTTTTTTTTCCCTTAAATTAATTAATTAATTTTTGGCTGCATTGGGTCTTTGTTGCTGCGTGCAGGGGTACTCTGTTGCAGTGTGCGGGCTTCTCACCGCAGTGGCTTCTCTTGTTGCGGAGCATGGGCTCTAGGCACGCGAGCTTCAGTAGTTGTGGCTCATGGGCTCTAGACCGCAGGCTCAGTAGTTGTGGCGCACGGGCTTAATTGCTCCGCAACATGTGGGATCTTCCCGGAACAGGGCTCGAACCTGTGTCCCCTGCATTGGCAGGCGGATTCTTAACCACTGCACCACCAGGCCAGCCCTGGCCACCGGTTTTGCTCTGCAGACAAGGAAAGTCATGGGCTGTGCTCTGTGTTCAAGAGCCACTATATGTAGGGCTGTTGAATGGGCTATGCAGCTCCTGGCGTGCTCTGGTTAGATTCTGTGGTCAGACAGCGGAAGGTTGTATTCAATAATGAGTGGGGCTACAAATTAAATCCCTGCCTGGGTGCAGTGAAAGAAGCAGCTCAGAAACTGGTAAAGCTCTTTGTTTGTTGTCTTAACTCAAGCCGTCACACACCCCATGTTCCCTGGCCAAGCAGGTCCACTAACCTTGCTCTACAAACTATTGTCTCTGTCTGCCGTTCTGTCATCTAAAGCGCCACAGACCTGCACAGCTTCTCGGACTTGTTGCCTGCCCTCCTTGTCGGATGGGGCCAGAAGACTCTCTACAGCAGGTGGGGCTATATCTGAGCCCCTTTGCCCGGGCACGAGTAGGAGGGGTCACTCCAGGCTACTCTGAATTTCCCAAAGAGGATCTCCAATCGGGAAGGGCCAGGAGCTACCCTCAGCCTTGGCTATGGATTAATCCCACTGCCTGTGCATAGCATGGGAAGTCTCCACACCTGATACTGGCTTTGCTCTGGGAGCATTGGCTCTGCCTGCTGGCCTCTTGGCATGAGGACTGCTGGGCTGCACAGCTTCTAGGAGTTGTCATCAGTGCTTCTGCTTAGATGTGGCTGGAAGGCACTCTCTACAGCAGGTGGAGGTATGACTCAGCAGCTTGCCTGAGTGTGGGAAGCTGGGATCTAGGACCGGCAAAACTCCTCGTTTGAGGATCCGAATCAGCAGATACGCATCCTGCCAAGTTCCCTGGTCAGAGGCCACCCCCGACTTGGTTCTGCAGGTGAGCAAAGCCACCAGTTGGGATTACTACTTGGGCACTACAGGTATGAACTTGGTCTGACAAGATCCTTGTGCTGGTTGTTGCAAGCCTCCCCCACTTCTCTGTCACGATCGGATTCCCAGTGTTAGAGCCCCACAGATTCTTCCGTGGTCTGTGTGGTGAGAAATCAGGGTAGGGCTCCCCACAAAGTGACCCACAGCGCTTTGGAAAGCTGGTTGTCCCCCCACCACTCTCTTTTCCCACTGGAGGAGTCGGAAACTGAGGGGAGGCCTCTCTGTGTGGTGCTGCACCTGGGGGGGCAATGTGGTCAACATGGAGCTGCTTCTCTCTCCCTTCTAATGCAGTCTGTCTTGGTGTGTGAGGTGCCAGGGGTGCTTCAGCCTCACCCCTGTGTTCTAGGATTCTCTCATTGGTGTTTTGGTCTTAAATAGATGTGAGTTGTCCTTGTGAGGGAGAGGGAATGACCTGTATTTCGCCATTTAGTCCATATATAGTTTTTTTTTTATTATGAGCTTTTTATCATTGAATAAAAAAGAGATTAGTATCAGATTTAAGTGAATTATCTTTAATGGTGATACGCATTTTTTCCTATGTCACTAAGCACACTGTTTAATACTGCTGAACTTTTTTTTTCTTAATAACAAGACTTTTTCAATGAAGGAAGTAGCACAGTGGTTTACATTTTGGCTCAGACTCCCTAATCTGAGTAACTATTCCAAAAGCATTTCCTGTCATTGGAACTGTGCCATCTGAACACAGTCATATACAAAATTTAAATTCCAAATCATGTGTTGACAAGGTTGACAACTTCGAATTTTATACAGTTAAGAACTAGTGCTTATAAGCAGTGTAGCTGGAAAAAATCATAAATATACTAAAAAATTGCTATATTAACAATGAAAAATACTTTACTGGCTATATTTGTTCTAAGAGTTGAGCTTCCATATCATTAGCCGGTGCCTGGCTATTTTGGGCTGTTGTGTCATTGAAAAGTAGTTTTTGAGCTACTTTCTTTGCCCTAGATTCACCTACATTTCCAAGAAAACATTTTTGTTTAGCAAATCTTAGTCTTAGCAATCTAAAGTGCTATATAAAAAAAGGCTGAGAAGCACTCATATTTATATGTGAGATATTGAACACCTGCTTTATTAGCTTTTTAATTCAGCTCCCTTTCTTTCAAAGAATTTTTTGGCTTTGAGCTTATTTCTTTGTGATTTATATGTAAGATCCAGTCAATTTTTGACCACTCAGTACATCTTCACAAATAACACATTGTGATTTTAGTACTTCACTCTCGATTATGGCTACATGACAAAAGTCAATATACAAGTATCGTATTCCTAATAGAGTTAGAACAAACTTGTTTGGTCCTCATTTACTTGGAATAACTTCCATCATTATCATTTGACTTAGTACCACTGCTGCATGCAGAAAAATGAGTGTCTATTCTTGACAAAAAAAAACTTCAGTGAGGGTTATCTTGGCATATGTAAATTAGAGTTAAAAATAAAATAATTTTATATTCTTAATTTAGTTTATTAAAGTGCATTTTTAAAAAATAAGCTTGATCTAAAATCATAATAATTGTAAAAATAAACAGATATCTGAATTTTATCAGATTTTTATTCCCTTGTGGGTTATAGGTGACAAATTCACCTGAGATATCACGTATTATAAGGTCTTATTGTGCTTAATTAGCATGCAGTTTATGCCCCATGCGGCTCACCGCTTGAGTTTAACAGCATCCAAACTAGTGTATACCTTATTTATCAAAACGAGTCCACTGATTCCAGGCTTGGATGTTGTGGCAATGCCAAATGGTTAAAGAAGTTTCTAAACACTTATTGTCATATTCTATAGCTATCCTGTCAAGGACCAGTAACAAACAGCACTGGGTCAGAGACCACACTTTGAGTAGTACTGGCCTAGTAGATATGAATGTGCCATAATAATACTGGCTAATGTATATTAAATTTGTATTGCATGCCAGGCTGTTTGACAAGCAATTTACATGTTTGTCTCATTTAATCTTCTCCACAATCCAGTAAGATATAGGTAGTGTTATCATCCCCACTTTATAGAAAACAAGAATAAGGCTCAGAGTAATTTAGTAAATTTCCAAGATCATGCAGTCTTCCCAGCTGGAGCTGGGATTTAAGCCCAGGCCTGTGGACTCCAGAACCTGAGCTCTCAATCTCTAATTAAAATGCCAGAAACCATTGTCTTAGAACTTACAGGGTGAGTTATAGCGGAAAAAACGAGGAATTAGGTTCAGTTCTTAGTTTTGGTACAATCTAGTTGTGAGGCCTTTGACAAGTCACTTTATCTCTCTGGGCTTTGGATTTTCTATCTGAATGTGACATGGGGAGGGTAGAGGCATCAGTTGTATGGTTTTTCAGCAGTGGTGTGCTGGAGGCAGCTTATACCATCTCCGAAGAGCCAATTGTTAAATTTATAGGTATTTTGTTAGCTGGTTGATTTCATCCTGGTAGCTTGAAACTGACCATCATGAGAGTATTTACACCATGGAAATTGGCAAACACTGTAAGTGTTTAATAATGTTTAAACACTTAACCAAGGCTTTCCCTTGGTTGTTAAACATTTACCAGCATAACACTGCTTTCAGGTCTCTTTGAGTTAATTCTGTTTCTTTTCAATCTTCCCTATCAAACAGGGAGCAAATCCTCTGTCTCTTTATCTCTAGCACAGTGGGTGGGTATGTAGTACATATTTGATGATGATGATGATGATGAAATCACCACATCTATATCTTAAAACTTTGGACGGGCCCTGCTTGAAGGTACTTGCCTGGAAATAGTGGACCCTCAGGGGGAGCTCTTCCTATGGCTCCAGTGAACTGTGTATTGGCCTAATTTTTAGTGGAGATATTCTAACACTGCTTACAGCTTTCTTTTGAAATCTGACTGCCCCTTATCATATTATTATGCTGAATGAGAAAGTATAGCACAGAAATGGTACATATGAAGTCTTTCTCTTTTATGCTCGTTTTCTTGAGTTGTTCTGGATGTAAAGAATATTAGTGTTTTTCATTTTTAAGGTCCTACTGTGTTGGTCTATTCTCCTTTACTAACTTGGAGAGCATCCCTGCCGTTCCTATCTCCTTTTCCTCCAATTTCCTCTGTCTTTTTGATTAGCTCTGTGTCTCTCTATGTGCATTAACTCATACCCTGTAGCTGTTTTCCTATAGCTAATCCTCATTTTCATGCTCTCTCTTGAATAGTCTTTCTTGGATCCAACGAGTTACAAACTGGTACTTAATGTAATGTTAAGCATACTGTTTTAACGTAATTATGATGTATATTGATGAGGTAATGGAAAGAATCCCAGGGTTTTGGTAAAGGAGACCTAGATATTTTGCTTTTGCTTTTTTTCTTCAACTATTTGCACTTTTTCTCATTCATTAAATAATGCAATTGGTCTATACTGTGATTCCCAAACCTGCCCATGCTTCAGTATCCCTCAAGGAATTTGGTTAAAATATAGATGGCCAGTCTCACCTTACTCCAGAACTAATGAATCTCTTTTGGGGTTGGGGGACAGGGAATTGTTCGGAGAGTTTATTTTTCCATTCAATGGGTGGCAGAACTAGAGTTACTGACAATTTCCACAGGGATAAAATTTCTTCTTTTTTTTTCTTCTTATAGTGGAAACAAATAGGACTACAACAAAGTATTGGTGGAATGTTCTACTGATAGTTAATTATACTCAGAAATTCTCATTTCTCATAGTAAAATAAATAGTTACATTTTAAAATGTAATAACAGCATTTAGGGAAATCAGTTAAACATTTCTTGTTTGGTGAGTCATGTAATGTCTTTTAAGGCTATTTATTCATTTAAATCAGTTTGCATATTTATAATGTGCTGCCATGATCTTAGTTTTAGGAAATCCAATAAATAGTATTTTCTGCCCATTCAGTTAAGCATCCCTGCTGTCTCCTGTATAAGATTCCTTCAAATCTCTTGCTAGAGAATGATGTTGAGCTATGAGGGTGGATTCCTGGTCAGTGAATTCCCCCAGGGGACTTGGGATCTGAGAGAAATTACTGTCCCATGCTTGCACACCTGAATTTGGGTGCCAGGCACCTCAGGGTTCAAATATTTTATTTTTCATATGTAAGGTAACCAGACACAGTGAAGTGAAACTGATTTGGGAAATTAGCTTCCTGGGAGTTGTTTAAAGCTACAAATTCTCTTAGGACACTAGGATATGAGCAGAAATAAGCCAATGTGATTTTTTCTGTTCTTGTTCCCAAGCTCCTGCTTCTCCTACTTCTGACCTTTACGTCATAGTTGCTTGGCAAGGTGACACTTGCTGATTTCAGCAACTAGAGCACTTATGCAGGGAACAGTGTTGGTTGTACACCCAACCAACATTTCGCCTTTTACTTCTTCCTGAGAGAATTCTGACTTTGTCTGTATATCCACCTCTCCTCTCCAGAGCTTTGTGCTTTAGGGGTAGTTGGCCTCAGCAGTAGGTAAAGCAGGTAGATCCTGATTAGAATGAGCCAGTCATGATGATTCCAAATGGCTCACATGCCAGTGACTGGTTTAGGGTTGATACGTGATTTTTTTTTTGGCCAATAAGATGTGAGGGAATGTCTGCTCGGGTGGAAGTAGGAGTTTTTGGGAAGGCTTTCTTGTTCTTATACCCCAGAATAGACCATCCCTCTTTTTACTCTTGACATTGTCCATTTGTATATTTTGTCTGGAGCTACCTTCTCTTTTACCACCAGCCTAAGGATGAAGCCAACACAGAGGGGAGAAGAAGCAAGATAATCACAGGGAGGTGGAGCTGCAGCCCCAATCATATAACCTGTGAAATCGCTCCACCTCTGAACTTGCCTGCATAAGAAGCAGTACATATTATTTCAACAAATGGAATCTGTCTGTACTTGCAGATGAAGTCACTGTAACGGCTACATCTCTCCTGTCTGTTATTCTAGCATGGTCACAGGTTCTTTTTCTAATCGCTCATAGCACAAACTAAGGCCAGACTCTAATGAAAAAGATGCGCAGTGTGGAGAATAATTTTCAGCTACTCATAACACAGATCAAACCTGGGGTCTCTCTCTAGGGGTAGTAGACACGGAGATGTGACATACAAGAGCTCTAATGGTCAGTGCTTGCTCCAGAGATTCTCACCAGGCTAGTCAGGGCTTTATCAGGCCTGTGTCACAGTTGAACTTCTTTTGTCCAATCCTGCCTCCTAGTCCTTCCTTTCACTGATGTTCTTTCCTGATAAACACCTTGCACCCCCAAAACCATCTCAGCATCTGCTTCTGGAGAACCCAACCTGTGATTCCAGGCCAGCTTCCTATTCACTTCTGTCCTGTCTCTGTGTGGCCAGGAGCAGCTCATCTCCCACCATCATTCCCGATCTCTCTGCAATTTTGTGTCCAGGTAAAAGGACCAGAAAAGTTTTTTTAAAAAAAATTTCCAGCTGCAGGAAACACTTCTCCCCAGGATATTTTTTAGTGGGGTATTCAGTTTTTTTAGGGGAAACCCCATTCCCATTCATAGGGGGCAGATGCAGACTAGGATGTTATTTTAACCCCATGGTTCTAAGTTCAGAAAAAATAAAAAACACTGATCAGGTCTTGTCTCTTAGTGCACGTTGAATGAGGACATCCAACCTCCCTCCCTCCCTCCCTCCCTCCCTCCCTCCCTTCCTTCCTTCCTTCCTTCCTTCCTTCCTTCCTCTTTACTGAGTATAATTTACTTACTATAAAATTTACTCATTTTAGTAAATTTAGAGATTTTTAGTAAATTTACAGAGTACTGTCATTGCCACAATCCAATTTTAGAACATTTTTGTCACTTCCAAAATATTCCTGGTGTCCATTTGCAGACACTCCCTGTTTCTACCTCCAGCCTCAGGCAATCCTTGATTTACTTTCTGTCTCTCTAGTTTTGCTTTTTCAAGACACTTCATATTAAGGGAATCATGTAATATGCAGTCTCTTTTGGCTTCTTTTGCTTAGCATAATGTTTTTAAAGTGTATCCATGTTGTAGCATGTATGTATCAGTAGTGAACTCCTTTTCTATTGCTGAATATTATTCCACCCTATGAATATAATACATTTTGTTATATCCATTTACCAGTTGATAGACATTGAATTGTTTCGATTTTTTGGGTCTATGTTGAATAATGCTCTTATGAACATTCCTGCATTAGTCTTTGTGTAGACGTATATTTTCATTGTCTCTCACCCAGGAGTGGAATTACTAGTTCATATGGTAAATTTATATTTACTGTTCAGAGAAACTACCAAACTGCTTTCCAAAATGGTTGCACCATTTCCTATATTCATTGCCTTTGATTTTTGTAATTATTTTAAGATTAATTGTATAGTGTTTATTAAGAAACAGAAAGTTATTAACAACAGTACAGAGTAATTATGTAGGAGACACTCAAATATGACACCCAGATTCTCCTTTAGGACTGAAGGATCTATCCCTCTATCTTCTGGAAGTGCTGCTAGCTGACTGTCCTCAGGTGTCAGCTCTCGCCAGAAACTGCCCTTGGCTAAGCAGTCACCTTGTCCATGGTCATGACTCCTTCCTAGGGGCAGCCTATATCCAATGACTAGTTGATATGAGGCATGAAAGCACTTTTTGCCCCAACTGAGGACAGCTGAGGGGGCCATCCAGCTTCAGGGTTCTCTGTGGGGCTGACTGAGGCCCTTCTAGAAACCGCATTACAGCCCCAATCCCTGTCTTCTTTCTTCCCTTCCTCCAGAAGAAGGGTTGCTCCTCAGACTACTCTAATAAACATTCTGCACATCATTGTGCACCTGTCCATCTGAATTGCCTCTTGGAGGAAACCAGTCTTGAAAGCAACAAACTGTTACCTTTTAAATAATATAGATTACATTTACGCTTGTCTTATTAAGTAGATCCCTCTGTTGGCAAGAATCAGAGTATCTTATTGAAGCCTAAACTGAGTTCCATTCCCTGCATAGAAATCAGCTTCTGTTATCTCAGTATCTACCAAGAGAGGGCAGTGAGATGCTAGTTAAACTAGCAGCCCTGTGGTGAGAGTAAAGCAGAATTTAATTATCACAGAAATTCCCAGCACTTTGTTCTCCAAAAAAAAAAAATTTTTTTGGTTGGCTCTTCCTATATTATCCAGAGATCTGTAGGATGTGTAGGAATAAACTTCATTTAGTATGCTCTAAATAAAGCAGAATTCCAACGAGCTCCTTTTCTTAAGAACAATTCTGACCACAGACTGTGGTTTTAATTTTTAATTAATTAATGTTTCATTTGAAGCATTTGAACAAAGTGGATTCTTTTTAAAATATAGTCATGGATGACTTATAAAATCAAATAATGTTAGACTCCAGAGTTTCTTTAGTTCAGCCTCCTTATTTTGTAGGTAGAAATACAAGGCGTCAAAGACTTGGAGTGGTTAGTTCAAGAGCAGCAAGGAGAACTACAACTAAAATTTGGTCAACCGTTTTTTTTCACTATACATTACTCCTTTTCTTCTCTTATAGGACTTTGGTTATTTATAGTTTTTCAGGGAGTTAAAAACACTTATTCATAAAGAAAAACACTACAGAAATCCTCCTGAATGGGATTAGTAATGGTTATGAATGTCAGAGAATTAGGCTGACTATATTTTCAGTGACTGAGTTTGGCATGTTCCAGGATTTGTTTTCTTTCTCTGAATTTCCAGTCATTTTAAATACTACTGTTATCAATATTTTTGATATGTGTAACTATTCAGATTTAACAATATTTTCTATCTGCTATCTTGATAATTTGCATAATTAGCTCAGTCAGATCTAGTTGACCAGTTACCATTCTGCATGATTTGGTTTCACCTTGTGGTGTCCAAAACTCTTCTATTGGGTGAAATGGTATTGTTTAAGAATATAAAACCCTCTAGGGAAGTTCTTAACAAAGTGAAAATCAAATAACCATCTTTGTTAATATCAAGTTATCTAACGTCTTTGCTTGGCAAAACCAGGAAATATCCTGCACCAGACCTGATTCATTTTTAATACTAGTTATATTTAGGGAGCTTCCCACATGCTGGTGTCCTTTGTTAAAATCTGAGGCAAAGTTCAGTGCCATTTATTTTTTGATGACCTTCTTCTTGCCATGAATTAAAATTCCCCTTATACTCAATTCCCTTTGTCTCTGTAAATACGTACCCTTATTACGGCAGAATCCTAAAGAATTAGGAAGTGTGATTATAAATGATTGCTTATTAGATAGTTTAAGTTTTCTGTCTCTTTATCAACGTGCTTTGAATTTAAGTGGTGTGTGTGTTTGATAGGGGAAAGATGAGGGAGAGGGAGAGGGGGAGGGGGAGAGAGAGGGAGAGAGAGAGAAAGAGAAAAAGAAGGGACCTCCTCTCTGTTGGTCTCCCTGCTTGTTTTCTTCTAGACCTGGGGCCCCTTTATCACCTGCAGAGTTGGTTGTGCTTCAGCTATTGATTGTTTCAATACTGAGGTTTCTTTTTAAGGATCCCACAGCTATTTACTCAGCTTCAGTTTAGCACCAGTTTAGCTTTAGCGATAGTCCAGCCCTGACCTCCAGTTCTTCATTTGTTTTCCCTGAACTTTGGGTAAATGATCTAACTTTTCTGAGCCTTGGTTTCTTCTTTTTTTTTTTTTTTGTGGTACGCGGGCCTCTCACTGCTGCGGCCTCTCCCATTGCGGAGCACAGGCTCCGGTCGCGCAGGCCCAGCAGCCATGGCTCATGGGCCCAGCCGCTCCGCGGCACGTGGGATCCTCCCGGATCGGGGCATGAACCCGTGTCCCCTGCATCGGCAGGCTGACTCTCAACCACTGTGCCACTAGGGAAGCCCTTGGTTTCTTATATATATAAAATATGGTTAAGAATACCCAACTTATAGCATCAGTGTGAGGATTAAAGGAGATGGTGGGTATGAAATGCTTAGCACATAACACTCATCCCATATGTGTATCATTACCTCATTGTAAGCTCTTCACCTTCGAAAATTTCCCTCTTTTTGACTGCTAGTTACATGGAGTGTAGATAAACAAGAGCAGCTTATAAAGTATGCTCTATGTTTCCCACTCCATCCCCAAAAGGGTGAAACTCTAATAGGACCAAATCCTCAAACAGAAGGGATGCGTGTCTGGTAGAATTTCAGGCATTAACCAGTCAAATGGAAGAATATGTTGGAGTGTCTTTGTTAGCTTTTTCATGGCTTCCAAAATCATTCCACATTAGGAATATTGCTGTTTTGCCTTTGGGCATGACTGTTGGGTTTTGGGAAACTTGAAGTTTTGATTGTCAGGATGACTACTTCATTCATTCTTCCTTTCCCCTGCTTCAGGCCTTTATCTACTCTCTTCTCCCCTCTTAGTGATGCCCTGTATTCTGCTTATACCAACTAACTTGAACTATGGCACTTTGTTAAGACTGCTTTATATTTGCACGTATCTATTAAACATCCCTTAATTATGATATATGACTAAACTAAATTAAAATTTTATTTCTGCATTTGTCTTGAAAATTTGAATGCTTTAGTTCCAATAGTTTGATAAGTGTGTGCTGCTAAAAAAAGACTAGTTAAGCTCTCAGATTTCTAAAATACAATGTTGTAATTCTTTCATTCTTTAAAAGAAAAATATATTTTACTACTTAAAAATAAGTTGGGAAGATTTAAAATATTTTTGTCTTTTTACGAAATACTATAATTTGGGGGTAGTTAGGTAAGCTTGGGGCAGTTAACAGAGACACTACTGTGAGAATTTAAATAACATCATTTGTGAAAAATGTTTTGTAAGTCATAAAGTGTTATTTATATGAGGAATCATAATTGTTACTGCCAAAGAAGCCGACAAACCTGACTTGAAGTCGCTGTTATAAATAACAATAGGAATTTTAGAGGAACAAAACTGTGGCCCACAAGTTTGATCTCTGGGTTCAAGGTTTGGCTACATTGTCTTTAAGATAATCAACCTTGGGATTCTCTGAAAACACAAGCAGGAATTCAAAAATAAAAAATTAACACAACCAGGGCTTTCCATGCTCCCACCAGATGCAGAGGACACATTTTTGTCCTATTTATTAACTGATGAGAGTTGGGGTCAGATGTGTTAGAAATTGCTGCAGTAATGATGTCTGATGTTGGTTAAGTATCACTTTTATAGTCTGAGAGTCAGGGTACTCCTTCTCTGACATACCCCTTCCATTTACAGTGAGCCTATTTTCTGATGATATACTTTTTAACAGTATCCATTTTATCACCCAATTAATCAAGCTTGATGGAAAACCTAAATGGAGTGTTATTTTTCTCAGAAGAAAAGCACTTTAAAGGTATTTAAAGGGCAGCTGAGTTAGACGTTTGCAAGTCATATCTATGGATAAATAAAACATGTGCCTTTCCCTGCTGTCTTTCCTTTATAAAAGTGTTCTGATGCTCCAAATTACAAAAACATTTATGGCTTATGAAATTTTCATTACCCCAAACTCCCCTTTCCCCTGGTTTTTAGCGTGGTAATGCTTGCTGGCAAGAGAGGGACTCTGACATTTTGAAGAGGCATAGTACCAGTGCTATGGCTTGTGGTGGCTCTTTTATTTAAAGTCTCACTGTTCCTTTCCAGTGACTCCCTAATTAGCTCAGGCTCTGGCCCAGAGGACCGTGCATGGAGGTATTTAACTGCCTGGAAAGTGGCTCTGGAAAGATGCTGGCTCAGCCTAAGTAACTGGGTTGTATCCTGGCTGCCTGTTGGGTGAGAGCTTTATTTTTAACTCTACTCCCTAGTTCAGATGATTGCTAAAGTTAGATCATAGTGAGGAGAACTTGGTTTCATTCTTAGATCTTTGTTTTCTATTTGGTAGCGTTCATAACTGTTTTCTTCTTCTCTTTTGCCACTAAGAGGAGGAAATAAAATGATAGGCTTCTCTGGAAAATGATTTACTGAAGATTTGCTATGTATTTTTCTGTCTATAGCTTTTGGAGGAACAACTCTATCTTCTTTTCTTCAGGTCTTCTATCACCGAATGATATAATAAATAAACAAAATAAGCAATTCAGTTGCAATTTCAGGGTGGGAAAGAGGCTATAAATATTTAGAAAATGACACATCCTTGCCCACTAAGAGTGCATATCTAAGTATAATATAAGGCAGACTGAAATAAGGTCAGAAAAGAGTATTAATAGGGGCTTCCCTGGTGGCGCAGTGGTTGAGAGTCCGCCTGCCGATGCAGGGGACAGGGGTTCGTGCCCCGGTCCGGGAGGATCCCGTGTGCCGCCGAGCGGCTGGGCCCGTGAGCCATGGCCGCTGGGCCTGCGCGTCCGGACCCTGTGCTCTGCAATGGGAGAGGCCACAACAGTGAGAGGCCCGTGTACCGCAAAAAAAAAAAAAAAAAGAAAGAAAAGAGTATTAATAATATGCTTTAAAACTCTGAGAACTTAATAAGAGGATCAGGGAATTCTCCCTGGGAAATGTGATGTATGAGTGGGGTTTTTAAAGATGAGAAGGGTTTTCTAGGCAGAGAATAGGTTGGGGGCATTTCCCAGTCAGTGAACTGAGTGGAAGAAGACAGGAGTCATGAGAATGCTGGGTGTGTTGCTGGAACAGAAATAGACACGTGTTGATGAGTGTGGGGTACACGGTTGGATGTACTAGGAGACAGAGCTAGAGAGACAGGTATGGCTGGGTCAAGGTGGGGTGTGGAATCTGCTAGGCTAGGGAATTTTATACTACTAGATCTCTCCCCATAGTGTTTGGAATTAGTTTACATTTTTTTTTCTTTGTTTTTTGAAAAACATCACACACCTATTCCTTGAATTATTTTGCAGTCATGCTCTTGGTTTCAGAGCCATACATCTTAGTGAAGCAGAAATCATTTGGAAGACAAGTTTATGATGTCATTTGTCTTATTTAGTCATCTTCAGGAGTGACTTTTAAACTGATCAAATGAGATAATATACATGGAAGCTTTAAAAAGAATAATGTCTTACTACAAATGGTAGATTCTCTTATTCTGAAGAAAACCCTTGACCTTTATTAAAACTTAGCATTGCTTTTCTTTTCCTTTACTCCATGCTTTCCACCTTTATTGGAAAAATAAAGACAGTATAATAACATTAAAGAAAATTTGGAAACAGAGGGGAAAACATACCCACAAGTCCCCTCCTTTCATTGGTCCTGGGTTAGAGCAAAGTTGGATTTTGGTTGTTTTTGCCAGGCTTGCTGGCACATGTTCTCTTTTTTCCTTGAGTAGCACTCTGACTTTCCCTGGAGAAACAAGCCACTCTTGGACCATGTGGCTGGGGTGGGACTGACCTGTTGCTACAGCTGAAAGGATCTTGGCATGGCCAAATGGGCGGTTGCATCATCCTGGTTACGATGATTAGTTTGGGGATGGGCATGTGGTCCATGAACCATAGACTCAATTCTGTGACTTTCGTTGGAACTTTTGGAGAAGAAGTGTGCTTTTCCACTGGCGTTGCTAAGACAATAGAATATAAGTCTAAAGCTGCCGGTAGCCATCTTGCTACCACTTGAGTAAGAATGAGGCCAACTTGGGGGAAAGCAGAACCAAGAGTCAGAGAGAGAGAAAGAGGGAGAGCTTTCTGATGGCTTTGCTTGAGAACCAGCCACACCAGCAATTGCATTATAGTCATGAATAGTTTTTAGTTATGTCTGCCAATAATTTTCTTTTTTGGTTTGGTCACTTTGAACTGTATTTCTGTCACTGATGGACACACAGAGAAATACTTGAGGTGTTAAGTATTTGAGGTGGCATTTATAAAAGCTTTGAAGGATGGCTAGGATTGCTTTGTTTTATTAGGCTCAGCTCTCTCCACCACACTCTGGGGGTTGTGCTGAGTAGTGCGCTTCCTCTTGACCTGGCCCAGGGACAGGGCACTTCCACGTACCCTCATGTAGGAAAGGAGGGCCACCCTACCTTTACTCTGTCTGCTTGGGATGAGACATGGCTTAGACACACTTTAGCTCACAGCAGCTCTCAGTGCACAGAGAAGATTGGAGACACCATCAGTTTTGGCCATTTTGATAAGAAGAGGGACAGACTGTGTTGTGTACTTGGTTTCTCCCTTCGTTCTCATCCCAGAATACTTTTTCTGGTGAATCTGGCTAAAATGAACATCAAGGACAGCCTGAAAGGACAACCTGTAGGCTGCTTGCAGAAATGGAGTGGGATACTTGCTGTGGACCTTTAAAACCAAAAAGTAGAAACGTCTCCTATCCTTCCAGCTGTCTCTATGCATCAGTGCTCAAGTGCCAGCAACACAGGCACTAATTGTGGCACCTTTGGAAGAAGTCTTTGTGTGGCACCAAGGCTGTTCTTTTACTACACACTGGAAGGGGAAGCAGAAGTGAAAGTGGACAGATTTTTCCCGGCAGGCTTAAGCTCTGATGTCCTTCACGCTGCTGACTCTGGCACCGCTCTTGCCGTTGAGCTGTGATGGCAATCATCATCTTGGCAGGCATATCACAGCTCCAGTTATACTGCAGATGGTTCACACCCAAGCCAACAGAAAATGTGCATAATCCATGGGCTAACAGATCCTTACAAATCCCCCAGAGACAGCAGGACATGCAACCCATGCCCAAGCTGTTTTAATTTCTGCAGATTCCAAACTGATTAGACAGCAAAGAATCAAAAGCAGGCATTTAGGTAACAATGAAAAGGTAGGCTGATTATGTAGTGGAGTGGCTTTGCATTTTAAACTGAATATATCTCTTCCTTCCTTTCACTTACTTGTCCTTTTAACTAGTTCTGAATCCCAAACCAAATGTTACTACTCCAGTAAGTCCTAGTTAAACAGAATGTCTCTCTCTCTTTCTTTCCTTTCTTTTCTCTTTCTTTCTTCCTTTCTCTCTCTCTCCCTCTCCCTCCCTCCCTCCCTCTCTCTCTCTCTCGCTCTCTCTCTCGCTCTCTCTCTCGCTCTCGCTCTCGCTCTCGCTCTCGCTCTCTCTCTCTCTCTCTCTCTCTCTCTCTCTCTCTCTCTCTCTCTCTCTCGCTCTCTCGCTCTCCTCCCCCCACCCTCCTTCCCTCCCTCTCTCCCTACTTCCCTCCCTCCCTTTCTCTTTTCATTTCCCTTTTTCTTTTCTGTGCATGTTATTGATTCTGCCCTTATGAGAAAATCACGTAAAGCAAACACAAAAGCAATCAGGGCACGCTGGTACAGAGGGAAGATCACCAAATGTATTTTTTTCCTAGCTTTGTCTTTATGCTCTGTGGTCCTTAGTTTCCAAATCTATGAAATGTCAAGCTAGGACTGCAGTATTATTTTGTTACTGTTGTTCTAGCAAATGATCATAAACTTAGAGACTTAATAGAAATTTATTATCTTACAGTTCTGTAGGTCAGAAGTCTAACATAGGGCTCATTGGGCTAAAATCAAAGGGTTTCATTCTTTTCTGGAGGCTCTAGGGAAGAATCTGTTACCTTGCTGTTTCCAGCTTCTAGAAGCCACTACCTTCTTTGGTTTGTGGCTTTTCTTCCATCTTCAAAGCCAACAACAGCAGGTCAAGTTCTCATGTACTGTCTCTCTGACCTACTCATCTGCCTTCCTCTTTGGTTTTTAAGTACTCATGTGATTAGGTTGAGCCCACCAGGATGATCCAGGATAATCCCCCTATTTCAAGCTCCTTAACCATAATCACATCTGCAAAGTCCCTTCTGCCATGTAAGGAAACATATTCACAGGTTCTGGGATTAGGGCATGGACATCTTTGGGGAGAGTTCAGTATTAGTCTGCTTACTGGTTAGTGAATCCCTAAGTCTCTATCAATATTGAATTCTCTTTGTGGAAGCTTCTCGTCTTCCCAGCATTGTCCTATAGATCAAGACTATGATCTAGATCCAACCCAGGTTCAACTCAATCTCTGATAACCAGGGCTACAAACTGGTAATCGATAGTCCAGTTTAGGTTCATCATCATGTAAATTAGCCTACATGTTTAAAAAAATGTCTGTTTAATTGAAAATTTTTCAATTGGGAAATTTCACATAAAGACACAAATTTCCAGCTTCTCTCAAAGGAATAAAAACAGCAACAACAACAAAACCAACAACAAAATAGGAAAATTTGATAACACTAGGCTTTATTTTTTCTTCCTTTGCGTGGCAGCCCTTGGCCAAAATTGAGTAGGTGCCCATTGGTTTTCTTTTACAGACAGGAATTTTGTACCTGCGTATTTATATAACCTGCTTGGTCCCTCTGTGAGCATTTGAATTTTCAAGCTTTGTTCTATCCCTTCTATGACTTCAACCCTACTCTACAATTGATCTTCACCTTGATGACCCAGAAGTGCTGCAAGTTCCTGAGTCATTCATTATACTTTATCCATTAATTATTGAGTTAGACAAACAGATTACTGTATTTTATCTCTTTCATTTTTTTTCTGGTTCAAAAACTATACATTTATTATGGCATTTGAGAAAACTTTCTCACTCACCACAACTATACCTCCTCCCTTGAGGGTTACAGTTTATTGAGGTTTTCAATATTATTGGCTTCCTTCTGTTTATAAAAGAAAAGTTGAAAAACGGTAACTGTGTTTTGTAGGTAGTAATTTATGGGTTGTTTTTTTTTGGGGGGGTTGTTTTAATAGCCTTTTTGAAAATGTAGTTTCCAACTATCCAAAGTGCAGGTGATACTTTTATAATCTGAAAAAATTTAGTGGAAGTTATTTCATTAACATCCTTTTGCTACTAGGTTTTGTGTGGCTACTACTGAGCTCTAGGCAAAGAGAGCTGAATGGAAAATTATTCATTGCTTGGTATTTTGAGACTTGCAACTCCCTTCCTAGTTTATTCAAGGCCAGTTATAACCCAAAAGGCCAGGTGCTGAGATTTATTGATAGGAAAAAAAAAAAAAACCAAACCGTCGTCCCCAAAAGTCACATATTCTGTATCTAATCCAAATATTACTTTGATGAAAAGGCAGAAACGTAAATAATTCACTTCTGAGATTTTACTACTATGTCGAATGATCATGTCATCTTAAATAATTGCAGACTCAACAAAAGCTGTCTTTTTGCCTTATGAAACATGTGGGTCAAATAGGGTACTACTCATTTAAATTGTGATAGCTGTGAAAGTTCAGGAGCAATGGAAAGAAACTGCTAGAGATAAGCAATGTTCATCCTCAATTTTTTGAAGGGAACAAAAGAGTTGGAATGTAAACCAAGAATTAGTTACATGAATTGAGCTTATGTCTTAAAAGCTTTTTAACAGTTCCTTTTTTTCTTAGACTACCACTCATTATATATATCTATTTTATAGACATATAAAATTTAGCTGGATTAAAAAAATTTTAAACCTTTATGGAAAAGCACATAATTAAGTCTAATTGGTGATGAAATACATTGAAAGTAGATGATGTAAATCAAATGTTCTGTAATTCTGGTTTCAGAAGAGCAATGAGCCAGTGGAGAGGTTGGCATTTTATGAAAGAATACACCATGAACACTTTTGTATAGGGTATCTTTTTGTGTTTAAATATCAAGAAACAGGTGCAATTTCAGATTATCTGTTGACTGCCTGAATATTCACCAAATGAGGCAATTTTCGGTTTTTCATTTTGGAGGTGGAGTTCCTTCCTTTGCCATGATTTTCCACTGTACCTGGTGAAAGAACAGATTTTCCCTTTATTGAAGGGATTGGCTGGGTGCCTATAGTAAATTGGAAAGAAAGTGGTTTGATGGAAACTGCTTGAGGTTGTAACTTTCAATTTTCCTACTTTTTGTTCTCTCCCTGAGACCTTTGAGTTCATTGTACCTGTAAAAAAGGCGAAGAAGCAGGATGGTAATGAGTTTGGCTGCCTTCATTTCCCCACTCCTGCCACTCAGCGTTTTATTTTTCAATATTTGAAAATTCAGCAGTTTCAAAAGGGTAAATCTATTTAGGGATTACTTTGTTTTTGTATTTTGGGATAATAGGTAATGTGGGAGGTTGTACAGATATTTTTTAAACAGTTCAGGGTGTGTGTGTGAGCGCATGTGTGCATGTTTGAAGAGGAATCCAAAACCTTCTAAGGAACTATTATTTGTTACTTTCTTGCTTGACTTTTCAGCGGATTTGGTTGTCCCAGAAATGACACTTATGTAGCCCAAAGAAAAGAAAAGGACATACTTGAAACATTTAATTCTATCTCCATTTTGCAGATACTGTTTATTTTGTAGGAGATTAGGATATTTTTCAGAAATTTTTTTCAGGTAAAACATCCCAAATTACCCATTTATTCATTTAATTATGTCAGTGGTGTAAAGACAATGAGGAAATTAGTATGGAGACTACCACTCTCTATATTTGGAGGCTCAGTAGAATGCATAGTTTATGAAACTAAAACTAAATTTTAGTTTAGTTAACTAAAATTACCTTGCTATTTGGTTTGCTAATTGTCAATGACAAAGGGCCTCCAACTCTGTGAGGGGACGCAGAGCTTATTTATCCCTGCTAATTTTCCAAGCCAGTCCATTAGGAAGACACCTCCTGAATTAGGGGCAGGGACCCCCTCTGCCATGTGGGCCTAGTGGCTTCAGGCACATGACCAGATGCAACTCAGTGAGAAAGGAATAAATGGGACGAAAGCTCCTGCACATGAGCTGCCATGGCTTCTGGTGGTCTCTGTGTCTCTCTCTTTGAATGTGTATCACACCTCTTTGAAACCGAGGATCCTTTCAGCAAGTCTGCAGGTCCCAGTGGGGCAGTTTGGGCATGTCTGGTTTTCTTCCATACCACATGTAGGTTCTAGGAACACGTTACTTTCAGAGACCTTTTCTCTGCCTAGATCTTGTCTCCCTCTGTCTATAACCACTTCTTCCTCTACTACAGCCTCCCCATGTTGGTTGAGTATACGCTGAAAGATTGCATCCTTCTAGGAGTCCAGGTGGAAGCAGGAAAAAAGTCCCTTCTACTCTTGGATCCTCAAAGTGTAGCTGAGGGAGGGCTGTTTCTAGTACCCATTCTCCCATTCTAGGAATGAAACCAGGTCTATGGGGATGTGTGGGAAGTCATGAAAGAAGACCTCACTTACATCTAACTCTTCTCTTTTTTTCCCTCAGCTCCTTAATCCAGCCCAGGAATGGTTTTAAGGGCTTTCCTTTGCAGTGGAAAATTGCACTTGCATTCATGGCCTCTGTCTTTCTTACTCTACTGCTCACAGGAAAAAACAAACAAACGGATTCCTTAAATTAGTCAGCTTCTGGTTTTTAATGTAAAGGGAAGCTTCTGGAATTTAGGCAACCTTTTATCCTCCTAAGTGTGTGGTCCTTGCTGTTGAGACCTATTGCTTTCATGACCGATACCCTTATTATGACTTAAAAAAGTTGAGGTTGAGCAATGACGCTTTGTTTTCCGCTCTCCAGCAGTGGATGCTTCAGCCTCAACGACTAGCCTCACAGGCGCAACAAGACTTATGCAGGATGAAAGTATATCAGACAATATTAAAAATATTATTCCACGAAACAATACTAGTAATATCAAAAGCCATACTAACACCACCACCACAACTTTACATTTGTGTCAATTTTCATCTTACAAACCATTTTCTCATGAAATGCTTAATTCCTTCCACAGCTTTGCAAAGTACTATAGCTTTTTAAAATTCCTTGTTTTGTATGAGGGGTTTAAGACAGAGACATCAAGGGGAAAGTCCAAGGTCACCTATGTTGTGAATTTCCGAATCTAGACTGGGACTGAGGCATTCTGATTCCAGGTACTCTTTGCATTTTATCAGTCTTGGTTTCTGCATTAATAGGTCTTGTGGCAGCTTGTCTGGGTCATTACATTCTTCTGCTTCATGCTTTTCTAGGCCTAGTAGGCCACTACTCTTCCTTCAGTTCCGACTCCTTCTGTCTATATTGAAACTTGCTCCTCTTCTTTTAGTCTGGATGTCAGCTGCTTGCTCCAACTCATGTCTTGCTTAGTCTCAGATCAGCTAGCATTCCAGACTTCCAGCTGGGCTTCTCACCCTGTCTAATGCTCTTCTGCCTGTTTACTATAGGAGATTATAATCAGATTTCGTGAACGATTAATGTAGTGAATAGTGAATAATGCCACTTTCTAAAATCCTGAATTCTAATTTTAGAACCTAATATTGAATTAATAGCTTTACATAGAAATCTTTATTGGTATTTTGTGTCCTGTTGATTTCACTCTAGCAAAGAGTTGAGTTGAATTAATGATTTTTGCTGTTCATGGGACAATTGAGGACATATTGGCTCTGAGTAGACTGGGCCAAATGTGGAAATTGTAGAACACATATTCCTAAGTACTGAATCTTTTATGCAATGGAGGATGCACAGTAAATTAGTTGGCCTTGACTCTGGTCCCGCTGCTGCTGCCAACTCACTATTTCACCATCTGAGCAATGGGGCAGTGCAGACTATATACCTCCTTTGCCATGTATTGTTATATTGTTTTACTATTTGCATAGAATCCATTTAAGTAGCAAGATAGAGGATAATACTTAAAACACAAAGTCAACTCATAGATACACCTTGAAATCAATTTCCCATGATACATGCTTAAAGCTCCATAGTTGCTAGGGACTCATTAACCCTGAAACAAATTGGTTGAACTTAACCAAAAATGAATTATGTGTTAAGAAATATGTAATAAAAAACTGTGGATCCGTGACCTACAGAATTAGTGTTATAATTCTTCAGGTTACTGTTATATTTGCCCTTACTCTTCTGTCATAGGGAAATATGGAAATGTCAGGAGTTAGGGGGCATTTGTCTAAAGCTGGCAGCTTAACCACTTCTCTTGGTGGCTTGTAAATAGCTTCAGTTAAAAGGCATCAGGAAACAGAGAAAAACAATCTCAGATGACAATGCCAGCTAAAAAGGAGTGGGACTTTCTAATGAATTTCTGTATCATAAGGTCGTATACCAAGGCCAGCTTTTATACAAATTGTGGCCAAAATGTGAGAATGTAATTACATCAGTGGACAAAGTAGCAAAAGGTTGTGGGGTCGGGAGGATGTATTTTAACAGGGTTCTCTATCACAGAAACAAAGGCAGATGTATTTAGCAGAAATAAAACAAATCAGCAACTGGTTCCCATTACGTGCCAGGAGAGATGAGGTCCTAATAATTACCGAAAATTTGAGTAGACCTCTGAAAGATAGACTCAACTCTGCTAAGAGAACAGGATCATGATTTAAGTGAAATAGTTATCAGAATTATTTAACTCCTATAGGGACTAGGGATTTGAAATAGACGGTGAATGAAAGATACACTGTCACTTCCGGTAGTTAAAATAATTTAAAGTATTTTGGTTCTTTGGAGTACTGTGTTTTTCATTTTTTTTCTCTTTGGACTCTCAATACACTTTTGCTTTTACGTTTCATCTTTTAATTTGAGGGACAAAATTATAATTTGTTAATACTACAATACTATGTATGTGGTAGGCACTCAATAACTATTTGTTAAATTGAATGAATGATTGAATCAATCAATAATTACAGTGAAAATACAGAGATTACATTATTGTAACACCTCATAGTTTTGTATTTGCTGTGTTTATTGATGGCCAGGCTTAAGGCAAAAATTGATTGAGGTTATGGAGCTTTCAGAGCTGATTTTAGGGTTTGATGTTTCAGAATGACAGTTTGTGGAGAAAGGGATGTACTTACTATTAAAAAGTATAGATGGGTAGCCCCCCAATCACCTTTACAATGAAACTTTTTTTGAAATCCTTCATCTTTTATATGTCTTTCTGAAACCTTTTGCTCCGAACAGGGCCAGTTTAGACACTGCTATCATTTAACTGACATTTTCCGTGAGTTATGCTCGTCTGCTAATTTAAAGCCATTTATACGAAGATTGGAGCAGTTTAAGTTATTTCAGAGGCAGCAGGGATTTGAGGTTGGTATAATCTGGCTGTTTGTCTTGTCTGTCATTTGAATAAGAGGTGTGATTTTGGTAGACAGGCATCCTAGAGCCAGTTAGCTACTTTGAGCATTGAAGCCACCATGGCAAAAAGGAGAGTTGCAGACCAACGAATCTTTTCAATTACCCCCCAGGTAACACACTTCAGTTAGTGACCAGATTATTACAAGCAAAAGGCACTCATTTCTAAGACTAAAAATATTGTTCAGGGCTTCCCTGGTGCCGCAGTTGTTGAGAATCTGCCTGCCGATGAAGGGGACACAGGTTCGAGCCCTGGTCTGGGAAGATCCCTCGTGCCGCGGAGCAACTGGGCCCGTGAGCCACAATTACCGAGCCTGTACATCTGGAGCCTGTGCTCCGCAACGAGAGGCCGCGATAGTGAGAGGCCCATGCACCACGATGAAGAGTGGCCCCCGCTTGCCACAACTAGAGAAAGCCCTCACACAGAAACAAAGACCCAACACAGTCATAAATAAATAAATAAATTTTAAAAAAAAGGAATATTGTTCAGTCATGACAACATGTGTAGAAAGGAAAGAAGCATCACATAAACTCAAGGGAGGAAATAACAAATACATGTAGAAAAGGCCACTGTGGCTTTCTAATGTGCACGTGGAACACAAACCAGCAAGACTTTAGCAGGAGCTGGGAGGACAGGCAGGGATTGAATAAACTGACTGGAGGAATCTGATGGTAAAAGTTAATAGGTGTCGGTAGACACAAAGCAGAAGGTACAGAAATGGATATTTGTTTTGCCAGGTTCCATGTTCTTTCACTTGTGTTCTCGCATTTAATCTCTGTAACAGCTTTGAGAAGTGGGACTTATTAGCTCTATTTATCTTGTTGTGTACAAAAAGAAATTGAAGCACACAGAGATTGAATAACTGACCTAAATTTGAGCTGTTGGTAATAGAGCCAGGATTTGAATCCAGGGGTGATTCCTCATCCCCACCTCTGAAGCATCTCACACGATGAATGTGTCCCAGTTGATGCTCTGCTCTTTGTAGTTTCCCCTGACTTTTCTTGAGTCTGTAAGTCAGATTTCCTGAGAAGCTTGAACTTTCTTGTCGCAAGAACTATATGCCTCTTTCTGGCTACCAGTATATACCTTGTCCTCCTGCCCTGAGCCAGGGGCACACGATCCAGACTAAGGTCAGGTTCATCACCACAGTGTTCCTCCTGTCAGTTTATTTAACCCCTGCCTGTCCCTTCGAGCTCCCTCTGAAGTCCTGTACTCTATACTTTCAAGGTTTCGTCTCTGGCTCTTTTTATTAGCTTCTTTGAGCCTGGATTCTTGTTACTCTCAGTCTCTGGGTCACTTCTTCTGTGTTCTAACTAAAGTTCTTGCTCCTTGTTCCCTGTACCCTCACTGTGTGTTTATACCACCCACACTGTGCTAAAAGCCCATACCTGTGAGGTCCTTTGTTCCCTCCCTGCTCCTGCTCACCTGTGCCAATCTCCTGCCTCTCTAATCTGGGCCACATACTTCACCTGCCTTTGCCAAGGCCCCTGGACACCAGATGTCTCCTGACATGATGCATGAGGATGGGTGTTATTCCTGTGCATATTATCCTTCCACAAGTGCATGCAGATTTGGATAAAAATACAATGTAATTTGGTCTTCCCTGGTGGCGCAGTGGTTGAGAGTCCGCCTGCCGATGCAGGGGACGCGGCTTTGTGCCCCGGTCCGGGAAGATCCCACATGCCGCGGAGCAGCTGGGCCCGTGAGCCATGGCCGCTGAGCCTGCGCGTCCGGAGCCTGTGCTCCGCAACGGGAGAGGCCACAACAGTGAGAGGCCCGCGTACCGAAAAAAAAAAAAATAATAATAATTGGTAAATTGTATTAGTTACATCCAACAAAATATCTTAAAGAATGCCATGCCAAATGAATACAACTGGGTGGTACTATTTGCTTAATTACATTGTCTTTTCTTCTTTTTTTTTTTTTCGGTACGCGGGCCTCTCACTGTTGTGGCCTCTCCCGTTGCGGAGCACAGGCTCCGGACGCGCAGGCTCAGCGGCCATGGCTCACGGGCCCAGCCGCTCCACGGCATGTGGGATCCTCCCGGACTGGGGCACGAACCCGCGTCCCCTGCATCGGCAGGCGGACTCTCAACCACTGCGCCACCAGGGAAGACCACAATTTACCAATTTTATAATCTCAAAATTATAGCTTACATAAAAAAATCAATTAACATTAATACAATTTGTTTCTTCACTTTAGGAGTTATGCTCTCTACTAGGTCATGAAGCAAGCGAGTATATGCCAACAAGGAATAAACATAAAATGTTTTATTGTGATGATTATAAGGCTTATAATTTCAAGATTTTAAATAAATTACCTGTGTGGCTAGCATTACTCTAAAGTTCACCTGAACAACCACATGGTTTTTGACCTAGAAATTGTGATTGTTATTAGCAGAATTGTTCTCAGCATCACTTTTACTCATGCACTAGGTAAGTGTGTATGTGTACTATTCAAGCTTTCTTAATCTGTGCTTGATTTATTATTAAATATTTATGCCTCTGTGTGCAAAAATAAAAGGAGAAAAATAAAACTTACCGATAGTGTGTGGTACAATAATTTTTAAAATTGTTTCAGTTACCAGTTATATACAGTTGTCCCTCGGTATCCATGGAGGATTGGTTCCATAATACCCTGCAGATACTAAAATCAGTAGATGCTCAATTTCCTTGTATAAAATAGTATAGTGTTTGTATATAACCTACACACACCCTGCCGTGTACTTTAAATGATCTCCAGATTACTTATAATACCTGATACAATGTAAATGCTGTGTAAATAGTTGCTGGTGTGTGGCAAATTCAAGTTTTGCTTTTTGGAACTTTCTGGAATTTTTTTTTTCAAATATGTTTGATCTGTGATTGGTCGAATCTTTGGATGTGGAACCTGCGGATATGGAGGTGTGAATGTATTAGTGATGAGAGGACAGTGAAGTTTTTAGCACAAGTGAAATAGTCTGAGGGTTGTGTGAGCTTAATGTCCCAGTGCTGTAACAACTCCTTTCTCTTTCATTCAAGAAAGCATTTCAGAATGGATGTGAGTGAGAGTGGAATTATTACAGGGAAATCCACAGTGGTTGATCATGTACTAACTTTAGCACATTGGTACTTGTACTTTTATTAGAATCCAGATATTTTTGACATCTCACTGTTGATCAACATATTAGTGTATCTTAATACTGAGGGTAAGACCTCAATTCTGGCTGTTGATGCTTAAACTCACAGTGCTTGCTAGAATTTTCCAGTTTTTTCAGACTTTGGCTCTTGCCTCTTTTAATCTTTTTCCTTTTCAGTAACCAAATATACCATGTTGGAAAAGGGTGAGAAAAATGAGACCAAAACTCATTACATTTTACTGATTCCTCCCAGACAATATTGATTAGGTTAAGTTTCATCAAGAATCTTTTTTTTTTGGTCATCAATATTGTCTTATAGTAGTAGGGTCAAGGAAGGAAATACAAGGGTCTTTTTTTTTTTTTTTTTTTTACAATGGTATTTTGAAGTTAGAATGTTAATAGAAAGTTTTCAGCTGTAGGACCCTGTATGTGACTGTGTATATAAAAAAACCTGTATGTAAAACAGTGACCTGGCATCCTGATCCATTATGGGCAGAGCAATCTTTCAAAATACAAAATGGATCTTGTCACTTCTCTGCTCATTAGCTTTCAGTGGCTGTCATTGCTTACAGAATAAAGACAGAAACCTTTAGCACAGTCTACCTTTTTACTCTCCTCTAACACCTCCTTCGTTTTATACATGTCTGTGCTCTGGACACACTGTCCGCTTTTCAGTGTCTTGAATGCCACTGTCTTGTACCACAGGACCTTTACAAATGCTGACCCCTCTACTTGATCCTTTTACTTTTTTCTTCCGTGCCATTCATCGCTCAAATCTGAGCTCAGGAAACACTTTCCCAAACTCATTCTCATTGGTCCAGATCATCCCCTTCAACTAAATATTCTTTTTTTTTGGTTGGGTTGGGTCTTTGCTGCTGCGCGCAGGCTTTCTCTAGTTGTGCCGTGCGGGCTTCTCATTGCGGTGGCTTCTCTTGTTGCGGACCACGGTCTCTAGGTGCGCTGGCTTCAGTAGTTGTGGCGCACGGGCTCAGCTGCTCCACGGCATGTGGGATCTTCCCGGACCTGGGCTCAAACCCGTGTCCCCTGCATTGGCAGGCGGATTCTTAACAATTGTGCCACCAAGGAAGCCCCAACTAAATATTCTTTTTATTGACATCACAATTTTCATTTTATAATATGTGATTCTGTGATTGATACTTACTTCCCCCTCTTGGTGGGAGCGCCAAAGGCTTTGTCTGCTTTTTGTTCACTATTGTTTATTTCCAGTGCCTGGCACATAATCTTCTCTGAATGAATAAATAAGTGAGTAGATAAGGCAAAACAATATAAAAATGGCTGGTGATGCATTTGAGAGCTTGTTTAGTTCCAGCTTGGAAGCACAGCCATAGGTAAACTTTAGCCAAAGAGTGGCCCTTGTCTACCTGAGAAGGACATCTGCCTTTTGGATTGAGATTCAGTAGTGCTGCCCGTGGAGTTGCCAGGGAGGAAGAGGTTGCTTGCCTTGGCATCCAGAATGTCTGTCAGTTGCCCTTTCAACCAATGATTCAATTTTTGATCTTTGAATTGCTATTGGAAGCCAAACAATCTGTTGTTGATAGGGCGAGAATTATTTTATTATAAAATACATTCTGTTTGTTTAGCACATCTTAGGTCTCAGTTGTATGAACTCATTTAGTCCTCATGACCACTCGAGGATAGAGACAGAGCTGGTATCATTAACAAATGGAATAACTGTTCCATATTGGTTATGTAACTTACCCAAATTATGCCCTAAATAAGCAGTTAGGGGCCTTCAGACTTCAGAACCTATTATTTTGGAACAGGAAGTCAGTGAAACTTCATTTGGTAGCTCCTTGCCCCCTAGTGAAGATAAATGACAAATGTCAGGATAAGCTGGATGTAGTTTATATTACAGCGTTTCAGAAATTGAAGATCCTTTGCTCTCTTTTGAAATACCATGTTACACAGAGATATTTGAAGAGCCCTTTCTGGTTTCTGACAATAATTTTCTCTTTATCCTTCCTAACCCCCAAATCTCTCTTCTAATTATCTCCCTAAGAAACCAAACTCTACTAATTACTTTCCACTGATTTCTGCTCTGGAGTTTTATGTGTGTTTTGGGTGCTTAAGTCTACTTCATGATAACAATAGGAAAAGGGATTTTATCTGTATTTTGGTCCAGTGTCCTGAAAAATATGTCATTTGTCACTATAAATCTTATTTTGAGGGCTTTTATGAAAATCTTAAATCTTCTCGCATTATGAAACTAACATACATCATATAAAAATAAATAAATATAAATAATTCATATTCCATATTTGAATTTATAACATTTTGTATAATTTCTACCAGGAAATTAAAAATTATTTTAAAATATTTTTAATAGCTTTATAACATTTCATCATCTGAGTATAATATACTTTAACCATCCTTGTAATTTTTTGATACTTAGATTCTTTCCAATTTCTCATAATCATAAATAAACATTCAAAGTGTTGAATAAACATCTTTGCCCAAACCTCTGGTTATTTTCTTAGGATAATTGCTTAGAAGTTGAACCATCAGTTTCATCATCCTTCTAAAACATGCAGTTGGAAACAAAAATAAAATAGTACCAGTGGGTTCAAAGTAAAAATTGAAAGCATTTTTTAACCTTCATAAAAAAAACTCAAAATGAGTCGTAGACCTCCATGTAAAATGCAAAACTATAAAACTTCTGGAAGATAACATAAGAGAAAATCTAGATGACCATAGGTTTGGCAATGACTTTTAAAATACAATACCAGAGGCACAATTCATTAAAGAAATAATTGATAAGCTGGACGGAATTAAAATTATAAACTTTTGCTCTGCAAAAGACATTGTCAAGAGAATAAGGTAAGCCAGAGACTGGGAGAAAATATTTGCAAAGGACACCTCTGACAAAGGACTGTTAATACAAAATATACAAAGAACTCCTAAAATCCAATAATAAGAAAATGAACAATCTAATAGAAAAATGAGCAAAAGATCTGAACAGACACCTCACCAAAGAAAATACATAGTTGGCAAATAAACATGTGAGAAGATACTCAACATGGTATGTCATTAGGTAATTGTAAATTAAAACAACGAAACACCACTACATGCCTATTAGGATGGCAAAAATCCAAAACACTGACAACACCCAAGGCTGATGAGGATTGGGGGCAACAGTAACTCTTATTCATTGCTAGTGGGAATACAAAATAGTACAGCCACTTTGGAAGACAATTTGGCATTTTCTTACAAAACTAAAATACTCTTATAAGATCCAGTAATTGTGTTCCTTTGTATTTACCCAAAGGAGTTGAAAACTTATGTCTACAGAAAAATCTACACACGGCTATTTATAGAAGCTTTATTCATAACTGCCAAAACTTGGAAACAAACAAGATGTCCTTCAAAATGTGAATTTATAAACTAATTGTGGTACATCAAGACAATGGAATATTATTCAGTGGTAAAAATAATTGATTCTTAAGCTATGTAAAACCATGGAGAAGTCTTAATTGCTTATTACTGAGTGAGAGAAGCAAATCTGAGAAGGCTACATACTATAAAATTCCAAATATATGATATTCCTGAAGAGGTAATGCTATGGAGACAGTTAAAAAATCAGTGTTTGCCAGGGCATGGGAGTGGGAGGAGGGATGAACAGGTAGATCACAGAGGACATTTAGGGCAGTGAAACTATTCTGTATGATATTGTAGTGGCGGATACATGTCATTATACATTTGTTCAAGCTCACAGAATGTAGAATGCCAAGAGTGAACCCTAGCGTAACCTATGTACTTTGAGTGATAATATGTCAATGTTGGTTCATCGATTATTATAAATGTACCATTCTGGTGCAGGGCTGCTGTGTGTGCATGGGGTGGAGGCAAGGGGTTATGCAAACTCTTTGAACTTTCCACTCAATTTTGCTGTGAAGCTAAAACTGCTCTAAAAATAGAGTCTATCTGAAAAAAAGCTCCTTCCCCTTTCCCCCTTTCTACAGGCTCATTCATTAGAGAAAAAAAAAAAATCCATCTTTGGCCATTTCTCATTTCTCTTCTTAGTTTTTCTGGTAGTTGTAAGATGCTTATATTTTTAGTCTTCAATTTCTCAGCTTGGGAAGTTTCTATTGATGCTATAGTAAGAAAGATGAGGAATTCAGCTCACATTATTATCCCCTGCCAATTTTTTTTGGGTATATGGTTTTCCTATTAGTTTCCTTTGTAGCTTTTAAACTAAATTTTGGTAACTTAATTTTAATGTGTTGTACTTTTTGGGGTAGTGTTATATTTGTCTTTCCTCCTTAATATTTTCCCCATTGACATGAAAACCACCTCAGAGATGAATAGGCATGGTGGTGGGGGAGGGATGCAGTAACTCAGGGCAGCGCTGTGTGGAAAGAAGGGAGGGAGATGGCACTCTTAGCCTCTAGCAATGTCAATTCAAAACAACGGTTACACATAGAAAAATAGTAGGGGACATAAGTAGTACTTCCCTTGCCTCCTGTCCCAGCCTTCCACTACCATGAGAAACATGTGGTTCTGTAAGAAATGCCCAAAGGAGGGCCTGGGATGCCCCCATATACGTACGTAGTGATAATCACTCAGTTTGTGGTATACCTTTTAAATGCAACAGAATATCATAAAGCATTTCTCCTAATCATAACTTTTTAGTTCTTGCTTAGTTTCTACAGAATTGTATAATAGTTTACTTAGCCATTTGCTGATTGATTATCCCTGAGAGCTTCTGGGCCCTGTTTTCTTCTTTCTTAGTGTATTCTCTGTAGTTGGTCTTACCTTCAGTATGCTGGTGACTCCCAAATCTTAACTCTAGTCTAGTCTTTGATCACCCAAGTGCCTCAACCTTATGAAATTCAAAACTGTACTTATCCTTTCTTTCCAGAACTTGTTAATCTTCCACATTATAATGAATGGCACCACCATCAAATAATTGCGTAGGTAAGAAAATTAAGTGTCAACCTTGACTCTTCCATCTCCTTAATCCCCCCACATCTACTTGGTCATCAAGTTCTATTGATGCTCCCTGCTACTTTTTTTATTTTATTGTTTCATTCACTTTTCTCTGTCTCTATCATTGTTATCCTTCCTTGCCCAGGGCACCATTGTTTCTCAACCGGATTGTTGCAGCTGCTTTCTGTCTGGTTTCTCTGCCTTCAGTGTTACTCTCCTGAAATTTATTCATTGTGCTGCAGCCAGAGTGATCTTCCTAAAATACCAATTCAGTCACTGTTAGTCTCCTTCTTAAACCATATGTATGTATGTAACTATCTATGTAACATATATATACATATATATGTCTCTCTCTCTCTCTCTCTCTCTCTCTCTCTCTCTCTCTCTCTCTATATATATATATATATATATATATATATATCATGGTTCTCCAGAGAACAGAACTAATAGGATATATGTAGATATATAAGAGGAGATTTATTATAGGAATGGCTCATATGGTTATGGAGGTGCTGTCTGCAGCTGAAGAACCAGGAAATTGGTGGTGTAATTCAGTCTGATCCTGAAGGCCTGAGACTCAGGGGCCTGATGGTGTAAGTCTCAGCTTGAGTCCAAGAGCTTGAGAACCAGAGGCACTGAAGAATGAGGGCAGGGGAAGGTGGACGTTTCAGTTCAAGCAGAGAGAGTGAATTCTCCATTCCTTTGCCTTTTTGTTCTACTTAAACCCTCAGCAGAGTTGATGTGGGTCATCTGCTTTTCTCAGTCTACTGATGCTAATGCTTATCTCTTTTTGAGACACCCTCAGAGATGCACCCAGATGTAGTGTTTTACCAGGTCTCTGGGGATCTCTAAGCCTATTAGGTCAACACATAAAATTAGCCATCACATTATGAATACACACACAGACACATGCACCATTGATGACAGGTGCTTGCAGACCTCTTTAACCTCATCTCTTGCAAGAAGAATTTCTTTCTTTTCCTTCACTCTACCATGCTCTTTTGCTTCTGGAGTGTAACACAGGTTATTTCTTTTGCCTGGACTATTCCTCCTGTGCCTCTTTAATTGTTAATTCTTTCTCATCTTTAGTATCTCAACCTGGCTTACTTATTTCTTTGTCTGTGAATGCTTTCTTAATCAGTAAAGTCTGGAATGGGTACCATTCCTAGGTGCTCCAAGGGAAACATTTCTACTTCTTCCATCAGAGTACATCTTATGCTGTGCAGTAATTGTTTGCGCATTTGATCCTCCTGGGCTGTGAGTTCTGTATATATATATGAATATACACCAGTATTCACATTCATATATTCATGTTGTTGAATGAACACTTGGATATGCATGAGAAATGGAAAGATTCCATCTAGCATCTATGCAGGGCTTTTGGTGTTACAAGGAAGTCTGTGGGAGGAAAAGCAAGAAAAACAGGAACATGGATGTAAACATTTAATAAGTAAGGTAAAGTTTTCAATTGCTGCTTCTACTTGAAGTGCAAAGGTGTGTAATAAATAATATTCCCCTTGAACTTTTATAAATTAATTAATTTCCCTGAATCTTAATTCATAAAATAGAAATATTTAATTATGAAAATCATTCATGTAGTCCAACACCTAATTTTAAAAGTGAAAAAATGAGGGTCAGAGAGGTTAAGTGACTTGTTTTAGAAACAGAATCAGAACCCTATTCCAGTTCTCTTGACTCTCAGGCACTATGTATGATTTTAAACACCCATAAAATGTCTAGCATTGTGCTTCCTATACAGGATTATTCAAGTTTCCAATTTAGGCACTATGGAAAAATGGCCATAATTCTTTTAGGCTAGGAGGGAATCACTTCAGTACATATAAGATGTTGATGAACAACAAAATGTTAATCACTAGTTAGGCAGGAGTGATCTAGTTAGTTCCTGGGAGAATCTGGTGAATGTTGGGACACCTCTGCATACAATGAAATATTTATTAGTACATCATTGGAAACACTGTGCTTTTATTTTGGGGAAGGGAACATCAGTACACAGCTTTTCCCATATATCCTTCTTTCTGGGGCTCATTTAATATTGACTTCAGTTTTATAATTTATGTCCTCACCTAACTCATACAGGTTCAGAGACTCCCTCTAGAAACTTGTATAACATCATTTCATGTCTGCTCATCTGCTGTGCCCAAATAATTTTCATAACTCAAACTTTTTGAAACTGCAGTGTGATATTTTAAGGCCTTACTGAATTATATACTTTATATTAAACAATTCAGATTGGTTGTGTGTTCTGTTAGTAGAACAGGGTGGATGTTTCTGGATGTTCAAAAACACACCAAATTAAGTTGGTACTTTTTTATAGTTTAGTAATCACTGACTGAAAACATGTAGGCTGACTACCTCCTCAGGGACTAGGAAGAACAGCTTGTGATCATTTTATATTAAAAAATGAAAATTGGTTATAAAAAATAAGAAAATTGCCCACTGTAGGTAATAACTCCGTACACGTTTTATTATTATAACTTACTCCTCATTGTTCTGTGAAGTAGGAAGATTTGAAGTAGATGGTTTTTGAAGCATATCAACTCACGCTGACATGATAGGTCATAATGACATCCCTCATGATGCCATCTGCAGATCTCAGAATAAACGCTGGCAGAGCTCCCACATAAGGTGTAGTGTTTACTCATTGATCTACAAAGGGTATGCTGCTGCCAAACACCCATTTGTGCCTGGATCTGAGCATGAGTCTTCCTAACTCCAGATCATTTGATTTGGATTCACCCTTGAAAACCTGGCTCAGGAGAGGGTATTTGCCTTACTTCAATCCACAGGCTTTTGTTAACTGCAGCTGCACATGCGAAGTAATTGAATTTGAGAGTTAGGAACTCCTGGTGAGACCTGTGGAATCTCCTGCATTTTTTACCCTTCTTTAGATGAGGAAGGAAATAAGGACAATAACCCACTGAACTTGTGGGGTTTGGTCCAGCAACCAAGTGTTTGGACATTCTTGTTTGGAGCACAGGTATAATAACCATGTTGGAATGACTTTCTGAATGCACAACAGCTTGGGTATCTAAGGTAGTGAGAGTGTACCTGAGATTGTACTTTTTGGCTGGTGAGGTCTTTTATGCACTGAGATTGTCTTCTTTATTATATCATATGACCTTGAAAGCCTTCTTAAATGAAAGACAAACACACATACATGCTGTTGTTTATAGCTTTCTTTTTCCTTCTTTTTTTCTTTTGGCCACGAGCAAGGATAAATCCTTCCTTCGGAATGATACCCTGATTTCCGTTGAGAGAACTGTCCTCTCTCATTTCATGTGGTGTTGCTGGGATGGTAAATTTTCAGGTGGCTGTCTGCCTCCATGGAATCTGAAAAAGCCTCCTGCCCTCTGCTCCTAGGGGCTGACAAGTGACCTAGCCCTGGCAATCAGATTCTTTCTCTCTCTCTCTTGAGTGATTTAAGGACACAAAGTACAGTTGGACATCATTCATCATGGGGAGCAGCTGCAGCAGCATCCTGGTCCAACTGCAACAATGAGCTTGTTGTGTTTCCTACTTCTTGGCTCCTGGGATTCCCTTGCTTGCTGCATGGTGCTAAACCTGCTCCTCCAGGCTCCTGTTGGATCTGTGACACCCTCCACCCACAATATGGTTGCTTTTGATTAAGTTAATCAATGTCCATTCTGTTGCTTACAATCCAGAACACTGATGCATGTGTCCAAGTCTGGTGGTGTTAAATGAGCTCCACTTATATTTATCAGTGTGGTACTGGGAGGAATTTTCACTGGACATTTGCTAGTTTTAATTACTCTTCCAGTCATTCCCATTAAATTAATTCTCTCCAGCAGCACCTATACTCTTTGCCACTCAACAGATTAAGAAATTCCTGTCTTGGGACTTTCCTGGTGGCACAATGGTTAAGAATCCACCTGCCATTGCAGGGGACACGGGTTCGAGCCCTGGTCCAGGAAGATCCCACATGCCGCGGAGCAACTAAGCCCGTGCGGCACAACTACTGAGCCTGTTCTCTAGAGCCACTGAGCCCGTGCTCCACAACTACTGAAGCCCATGCGCCTAGAGCCTGTGCTGCACAGCAAGAGAAGCCACTGCGATGAGAAGCCCGTGCACCACAATGAAGAGTAGCCCCTGCTCACTGCAACTAGAGAAAGCCTGCGCGCAGCAACGAAGAACCAACACAGCCAGGAAAGAGAGAGAAAGAAGGAAGGAAGGAAAGAAAGAAACGAAGGAAGGAAGGAAGAAAGAAAGAAAGAAAGGGAAATCCCTGTCTTCCCTGGGCTCAATAAAACATGGAATGAATTCCTCTATAATGAGATCACTCTGAATGTCGATAATGTCTTTATGACTGTGACATAAAGAAAGGTAGGGTGATTTTTATATCCCAGATACCCATGAGCACACATGTACGTACCTCCTACTGCCAGGATTCTCCCTTGCCTGGAGAGTAGCGTGCATTGTTGACCTACTGCTCCAATAAATGCAGCGATTTTCTAATATGAAGAAGTATATGTTATCAAGGTATGTTGTTTTCTTAAGGGAATGCTGTTACACCTTGACTCCTCAAGAGGATATCTCTTTCCCAGAACTTAGTTATCAATAAAACTGGAGAGAGAGAGAAAACAAGATCCATCCTCCTTTGAACGTAAAAGTACAGGGCCTATCAGTGGGGCTGTCAGGATGGCACACACCTCTGGGGCCTGCTCCTCACGGTCCCCAGTTCAGGTTTCATGTCTTGCAGACCAAGTTGTTACCTGGTTTGGATAACAGTCAGGGACATGGTGAGAGGTTTAAGTAAAATAGCATGCTTTCCATTTGAAGAGTGGTGTTATTTGAGACAGGTTCCCCATATTAATTTCCACTGGCAATGGTAGCCTTTCTAGGCCATAAAAAGGAACGAAATTGGGTCATTTGTAGAGACGTGGATGGACCTAGAGACTCATACAGAGTGAAGTAAGTCAGAAAGAGAAAAACAGATATTGTATGTTAACGCATATATGTGGAATCTGAAAAAATTGGTATAGATGATCTTATTTACAAAGAAGAAATAGAGACAGATGTAGAGAACAAATGTATGGGTACCAAGGGGGAAAGGGAGAGGTGGGATGAACTGGGAGATTGGGATTGACATATGTACACTATTAATACTATGTATAAAATAGATAGCTAATGAGAACATGCTGTATAGCACAGGGAACTCTACTTAGTGCTCTGTGGTGACCTAAATGGGAAGGAAATCCAAAATAGAGGGGATATCTGTATATGTATAGCTGATTCACTTTGCCGTACAGTAGACACATAGTATTGTAAAGCAACTATACTACAATTAAAAAAAAAAACTACCATGAAATGGATTTTCGTGTTAGGATAGTTGATCAAGTAAAAATAAATTTTATGAACTTCTGTTTCTGCAACTGTTTATCAATTCACATTTAAAGAGCTAATAAAATAGTTTTTTCTTAAAAAAAATAGGGTTATTGCATTTGAAAGCAAAAGGGGCCTGAAAATCATCCATGTACAATTATCTCATTTCATCAGCAAGAAAATTGAAGTCCATAAAGGTTATGTGATCTAGCTAATATTGTATGGTTGGTTACATAACCCTCATCCTTCTCACTGTCTTGTAATAAACTCATTCTCGCCTCTCAAAACTGGGTGATGCCCAGCTACTAACAGGCCAGCTCTCCAGTTGCTTCCAGGGTAGAAGATTTTGTGTTCTGTCATTCTCTTGCATGCTGAATTGTTTGGGAATATCTGTTAGCTGGTTTGATATCTAGAGAGAGAAATGGGTGGGTCTTTTTTGTTAATATTCTATCACTTCTAGAAATTATTTGTGGACATAGGGTTATTAAACACTATAATTCAAATGTACTTCTCCTTACCCCACAGACGTTTTTTGAAACTGTGCTGTCAGCTTTTAGGTACCCAAGTGTGATACGGTAAGAAATATTTGGTCTTTCTTCCAGATTCCTGGCACATAGCTCCTAAAACCCTTATTATCTGTGGAGTGATCAGAGTATCTTTTGTCTCCTAACAAAATGACTGATGGCTGGGGACCCCAGAGAGCTTCAGGTTGGGGGTTGGTCACCAGAAAGACCAAGGCATAATTAGAGGGTTGCAACTTTCAGTCCAACCCCCAACCTTCAGGGAGGGGAGGGGGTTGGGATTTGAATCAGTCACCAGTGGTCACCAATGGCCAGTGATTTAATCAATTGTGCTTATGAAATGAAACTTTCATAAAACCGCTAAACAACAGGGTTTGGAGAGCTTCTGTGTTGGTGAACACGTTGAGGTACTAGGAGGGTGGTGCATGTAGAGAGGGCATGGAAGCTCTGCGTCCACCCACCCCTATGCATCTCTTCCATCTGACTGTTTCTGAGTTGTATCCTTTATTATAAACCAGTAAATGTAAGTAAAGTGTTTCCCCGAGTTCTGTGAGCTCTTCTAGCAGACTACTGAACCTGAAAGGGGGCTTTGTGGGAACCCTCAGCTTTGTAGCCCAAGGGACAGAAGTGTGGGTACCCAGAGCACCCAGTCCTTGCAACTGCATCTGAAGTGGGGGTAGACTCCAGGGACTGAGCCCTTAAACCTGTGGAGTCTGTGCTAACTGGGTGGTTAGTGTCAGAATTGAATTGCAGGACACCCATTTTGTGTCTAGAGAGTTGGAGAACTGGTTAGTGTGAGGAAAAGCCCCACACACTTGGTGTCAGAAGTATTGTGAGTAGAAACGGCATAGACCAGTTCCCGTTTGTAACACTCTAGGGAAGTTTTCTATCTAAAATTTTTCTATCTATGGGAAATACTTGTAAAAGGAAGGTTCTTTCAATATTGTTAATAATCTTTATCTATTTGAAAACTCTGACTTTTACACATTTTATTTTCTTGGAGCAGATAATACATAATAATATGGTCAATAAGACCTGGAATTTATTAAGTGTTTACTATGTGCCAGGCACAATGCCAAATGCCAAATGCTGTGTATGAATTATTTCATGTAATTCTCAGAGCAACTCCATATGGAAGGTAATTTCACAGATGAAAGAACTAAGGTTCAGAGAGGTTAAATAATTTGCCTCATATTACCCAGTTAAAAAGGAGCTGGAGCCGAAACTCTTAGGAGAAATGACATGTCTAGGACAAGCTGTAGTGGTTTCTCTTCTTGGCTTTTGGGGCTGTAGACATTTAAAAGAAATGCGGATTGTTAAAGGCTCACAGAGGATTTTAGGGGAATAAAATGTATGTAGCCAGATGCTAGATTATTAGGGAGGATGATTGGTGGGGTGGGCAGTATATCTGTGTCCGTGTAACAACAAGGGAAGAATGCTGGAAGGAATAGGGCTTCCCTTAAGCCCTAAGTTTAGACCAGCCAGGGAGAAATTGGCCACACAGAGTGTGTTTATTTGTCCAGCATTTTACTTATCGCTCTGTATGTCCTTTACTTGTTTTATTTCATCTGGAGCTTACATTCCTACAGGCTAGTTGTTGTCTTGATCTAAATTGCTTTGCACACCAATCAGCACAGTTTCTTGATGATGAATTTCACAAAACACAGTGGGTATGGACATTCTCTTTGCATTTGGGTTTGATTCTTATTTCCTACTTTTACCTGCTGGGTGTCCTTTGTCATAAAAATTTATCATTCAGGGCCTCAATTTCCCTCTTTATAATTTGGGAAAAATTGTACCATCCACTTCATAGGCTTGTGAGACAAGGGATGTAGGGGCTTCTGGTGCCTGACATGTAGTAATGGCTATAAAAAGCATCTAGTGCTACCGCTGCCCCCACTGGCGCTTCTGTAATGAAATAAAGTGGGCCGTTTAAAAGAATTGATAAGTCAGGGTTTAAGAATTTACAGTGCTTCTTAGGGTTTGGGACCTCGGAAGCCTGGAGGAGAGAATATTGAACGTCCTTTACTTAGAGGGAGCAGGTGTTTGAACTCAGTAACCACGTTTTCTACCATCCTTAAATTCCCCTTACACCTGATCTAGAGAAGCAATGAAGCAGAGCTGCGTAAAGGTGAGGGCAGATCAGAGAATACGGCTACCGCTGCTAGTTAAGATTTGGATATTGGCTCTAATTGGCCCCATGGCAGCCACTTTCCGTAAACGTATTTATTGGAACAGCCGTGTTATCCTGAGTATTCTGTCCCCTGCCATCTGCTACCAGAGGATGTGTACTTTTTCCTAGCAGAGGATGAGAAGAATTTGGACCAAGAAACAGCTGAATGCAGTAGCAAAGTGTATATTGAAAGAGTCAAGGAGACAAGGTAGAGTGGCTTGGTGTGGGGATAGTTGTATTTCAGGTTAGAGAAGATTTCTAGGAGAATTAACATTGGCTGAAGTACTCTGAGTTTAACTCATGCCGTTAAATGTAAATTTATAGTCATGTATTATATACAAATATATATATATACTATATATATATATACTATATATATATATACTATAATATACATTATAGTCATGTATTATATATTGTATTATATACAAATATATATATATACTATATATATAGTATATATATATATATATATATACTATAATATACATTATAGTCATGTATTATATACAAAAAATGAGTTACCAGGTGCGCCACATAGCCTGCCTAATCTGACCTCCCTCCCACCTCCTCTCCCACCACTCTGGTTCCCCCACACCACGCCTGCCTTTAGTTTCTTCAGAAAGCTCTTTCCCGCTTCAGGGTCTTTGCATATCTTGTTCTCTGTGCCTTGAGCCTTGACCTCCAGCTCTTCCCTTGGCTACTCCTTTTGCTTATTCTTCTGGTCTCCGCTCAAATATTAGTTCTTCAAAGAAGCATTGGTCTCAAATATAATTTAGGTTTCTATACTTGTAATGGTTATTTCTGATAAAATAATGAAAATGAGGCAGAAAAAGGAGTTCATTGGTCTCTGAACCGGGGAGCCTAGGGATGGATCTGGAGCTTCAGGCATGACTGGGTCTAGGGACTTAAAAACCACACCTCTTAGGTTCTGGCTCTCTTCTGCCCCTCCCTCCTTTCAGCTTGGTGACACACTGTTGAACTCATTCTTCCCATCTGGGGACTGACTCTGTCACGTGGTTGGGAGACTGGAGGTCACAACCTCCTTTCCGGAGACCACTTCACATCCCTCTTTTATGGGGCTGCAAGACCTGGGTTGGGGGTTGGGCATGGAGCCCTGTTTTTGAGGCATTCTCCCAGGATGGTGTGGAAAACATGCTGGTGTGTGTGAATGGGGTGGGGTGGGGGAAGGGGTACAGAAGGAAGGAACAGGGAAGAATGCATATTGGAAAGATAAATGCAACACATCTCCACTCTTGTTTCCCTCATGTTTTTTTCTCATAGAATACGGTTCTTTTTCCTCACAGCCCTTGTCCAGTTTGAAATTTGAAATGTCCAGTGTACTTTGTGTGTTGATTTGGTTAATAGCTGCTGCAGACTCCTCCAAGTTGGCTGTGTTCCCAGTGCCTGTGACTGGCACACAGTAGGAGCTTGGTAATTACATGTGGAATGAATTAAATAGTCAAGGAAATGAGAGTGTCGCCAAAGGAGGGAGATGGGTGTGTTGTAACCGTTTCTTTATACCTAAAGAAGCTCTGGAGTGCTTTTTGGGCAACTTGGTCATTTCATTGATTGACAGACACGTGAGTTGAGGGCTAGAGTAGGGCAGGTGTTGCTAAAGTGTGGTGCCCAGACCAGCAGCATCAGCATCACCAGGGAACTTGCTAAAAATGCAAATTCTTAGGCTTAGGTGGGCTAAGCCTCCTGAATCAGAAACTCTAGGGATAGGATCCAGAACTCTGTGTTTTAACAAGCTCTCTGGGTGATTTTGTTGCTAGGTAATGTTTGAGAATCGCTGGAGTAGGGGATAGGAAGGAGCAAGGTCACACTTACACAGTTGTATCCTATAAAAATTACTGGCAGAGGCTCCTGTCTGGGTTTTTTGAAACTCCTTTTGAGCAGAAAGAAGGCAGTAGAGTATAATGTTTAGGAGGTCTTGAGCCAGGTTCTGTTTTAGAATCCTGGGTCCTCCGTTAATTATTTGTACAACTCACTCAATCTCTCTAAGCCTCTAATTCCTGATCTATAAAATAACCACAACAAATAGTATCTAACTCATGGAATTGCTCTGAAGATTAAAAATGGTAATGATGATGGTAACTGACATTTATTAAGACCTTACTAAGTGTCTAAACACAGTGTCGAGCTTTTTACAAGTGTTACCTTACTCATTGCACACAAAGCACAGTGCCTGGCACATGGCTAACGTTTATTGAATGCTTACTGTTATTGCTTATAAAAGGAAAGTGAATGGACCTTGTCTTTTTGGGGAAGGCCAAAAGCTCCCCTAGTCAAGGGGATCATGGTGAAGGCTGGTCAGACATCTGTGTGACCTGTGAGAGCGTGGGTTTGATGTCCAGCCTCCTGTTCTGTGTCTGCTTCTGCCATCCTGCTTTCTCATGGGCCATCCATCCTACATGTTCCTGACTTACTGACTTCCCTTGATACACAGCCTTATAATAAGCCACAAACACTTGTAAACCTAGTGATGTCTTACCGGGGATCCTCACCATTATAATGAAGTCTTACAGGTGGGATTAACTGAAGGCCTTCTCTGTATAGGCATTACCTAAGCTCTGCATTTCTGAATATTTGCGCTTTAGGAATTTTTCTTAAAACCTACTGAGACTTTCCTAAACTCAGCTGACTTTTCCCTACTCACTGTTCATGATCAAGGTCACCCAGATATGGGTCTGATAAGCCCATGGATATTGGTCATTTGAGCTCTGGTCCGCAGGGATTTCGACCCTTCAGCCAGTGCTGTTTGCTTGCATGCGTATAAGCTGGACCTGTACACCATGGTCTGAGGCAACTCTCCTGCCTGGTCAGGCTGGAGACTGAGGAGCTTTGCACTGTGTTTAGTGGGCGCTTTTGTGACCTAAACATTCCTTGGGTATTTACTGTGTACGAAGCCCAGAGCCTCCATTTCTGGGGAATGCTAAGGAAGTAATAGCTTGTCACAGTGGAATTTGCTTGTTGGAAACAACCTACAGACGGTGGTATTATAGCACAGAAGAAGGTGCCTGTTAACTTGAAGCAGACTGAAGACCTGAGACCTGGGGCCAGGGAGGGGAGTGGGAGGAAGTTAGCATGGGCCAGGGTTGCTGTGACACAGAGGGGTATCCTGGGGACTCCTAGGCATAATTTTCAGCAAATACTTATTTAACGGTAACTATCACTAGTGGCTAAATGTGCTGTGGGTGGAGCTTTCTTCACATCAGAGGCAATGCCCAGATTTAGGGTCTTTCCCTCCTTTCTGCTTCTATGGTCTTTCTACCATAATTAATTTGGTACATGGTCACTTCTTGTGCACAGCTAAAGTCTGCCTCAATGAGAAGAGGAGTTTTACTCAGAGCCCTTGATTGTATGTGACAAACCCAATTTGAAGAAGCTTAAGGAAAAATAGAGTTGATTGGCTCAGGTAACTGGGAAGGATGATGGTAGAGATCACAGAATTAAAGAAAGAACTGCAGGACCCAGGGACTTGGGAATCAGGACACACTTCACTGGGGTTTTCTCTTTGCTCATCTCTCATTTTTGCCTGTCTTTGTCTTCATTCTGCTTTCGTATCTCAGGTTTCATGTCTTAGCTACCCTAATGTAAAAAACTTTGCTTCTTTTTCCTCCGGTCTGTTTGTCATTCCAAGAGAAGGATTCATTTGGCCCTATTTGGTCATGTGTCCACTGCTGGACTCATCATATACCCAGGGGAGTGGGCAGATCTGGTTGCCCACTGGTTAACCAGTACACTGGTTGTACTGGTTAACCATGGTAGGAGCTCATCCTGACTGGTGGTGCCCTTGCTGTGCTGATTGTGAAGTATTTTGAGTAGCATCCTTAGAAACAAGGTGCTCTGTCTGCTTGGACACATCTGGGTCATCTGTCCAACTCTGTGATCCTGGGGGAGGGGGCGGTACACATGGCATGATTTGTTATAAAAATAAACGATGGGGGAAATGTGCTAGGGAGCCCATAACTATTGTCATTGTAATATGTCTCAAACATTAGGTAGCTGAATTCAATATGAAACAGCCCATAGTTACATAGCTTGTGTCTAAGCACCCCATCTACATCATCTGTTGATACTTGTAAAGCTAAGTTCTTTTCCTCCCCTTTCCAGGTCTTTCCTGATGCCAGGCTTACCTGCTTTCCTTTCTGATAGAAACTGTTATCTTCATCAGTCTTGCGGCATGAGCCCTCTGACTCTGTCCCTAAGAATCATGACTGTCTTTGCTCCTAATGATGGACATGTGGCTCTCACACTGCTCCCCTCATCAGCCGCTGTCCATCTTCATCAGCCCTTAGCGCTCCCCACTCCCCACCCTTTTGTCTACCCTTGATTCTTCCTTTTTCCCCCTGTTCTTTTTTTTACTTGCTTTTATCCTTAATGCTCTTCTATATTGAGCTGTTCCTGACAGAAGGAATGGCTGAGGGGATTATGATGCTTACTTAACAGATTGAAGAAATGAAGGCTCAGAGAATTTAAGGTGATTTGTTTGTTCCAGATCACACGGCCGGTAGTTGGCAGATAGCAGTTTTTAGTCAGAGCCTTCTGACACCAAAGCTTAGGATCTTTCCTCTCCCTCAAGTTCTCTCACTGTGTTTGCTCATTCAATTTAACTGTATTGCCACCCTCCCAATAAATTATCCTAATTTGGAAAGGGGGATTATTTGTGAGAGTGATTTAGGGGTAGTTTTGGAGTAGTGAATCTTGAGTTTGGAAGAAAACTCAGGGTTTTGATGGATAGAATGGGGAGGGGAGGCCGTTCCAGGGAACAATAGCCACCTGAGTAAAGCAGCTGCATGAGAAGGAGCTTCTGTCACGTGTCAGAAAAACAGCCTGGGAGTAGTGACAGTAACAACAGTAGCCTCAAGGAATGTGATGAAAAAACAGTGGGCAAAGTGAGCAGCTCCTCTGCTCCAGGCCCTTTTCTGTGCACTTTCATGCACTATCTTGTCTAATTCTTAGGGTAACCCCCTGAGCTATGTAATATTATTATCTTCATTTTCCTGTTGAGGAGACAGAGGCCCAAAGAGGGTAATTAACTTGCCCAAATCACACAGCTAGTAAGAAGCTAAGTTTATATACAAACTTTAACCTCTTTGATCCTGAAGTCCATTTTCTTAACCAGGAGGCTCTGCTGCTAGAGGGTGTGGCAGGAATTTGATAAGAGGCCAAACAAGCAGTCCTAGGTCTGTCCAGAGACCTGATGCTATGAGTAAAAATTGTTGCTTGTCAGATATTTTTATCTTAGAAAGGTGTATCTTTATTAGATTTGAGCTTTAATAATGAATTTAGAAATATTATGCAGTCTGCTTGTAAAAGATTCAGACAGTATAGAATCAGAGGCAAATGTGAAAGCTTTCCTTTACTGCTAGTGTCCCTTCATTCTGTGCAGAGTATTTCGTATTTTAATTTATCTCTCAGGCTTGCTGCAGTGGGGGAAGCGACTCTGTCACCACCTTGTTGGAGGACCTGGGGCATGTCGCTCATCTCTGTACCCCATTTCTTCATCCATAAGCTTGATCTTCTTGCTTGCCTTCCTTCCAGACTCAAGATTCTCTGAATCTCTCTTTTCTTGCCTACCAGCAGTGACTCAGGAATCCTGTGGGTAATAAATTATGTTCTATAGTAACGAGCCTTTCATTCTGTTCTGTGCTGGTTCTCCTTTTCGCAGTGAACCTTGATGGGTTGAAGCAGAAAAACTCAAGAGTTTAGAAATGAGTTCCTACCCCTTGGAGGTGCCCTCTGTGTGAGGAGATGAACATGAGAGGCCCTCTGGAGAGAGCTAGGAACAAGGTGTGAAGGCTGTCGGGGACAGTGCTACTGCCCGCGTAACTCACAGCCCAACCCTGAACACTGGTGGCGATGTGTGCTGCTAGGATTTGAGACAATCACTGAAGCGCCCAGTGTTTGCTGACCATGATCAAATACTAGTGTGGGCGAAAGAGCTCAGATACCTGGTACCTTCCTCACAAGAAATATAATTATGAACAGTGTCTCATGCTTGGTGTTAAAGTGGCAATAGATTCAACAAAATTTATAGGTGTTCAGCAGAGTGAGATTGTGTGGGCTGAGGGTGGAGATGGTCAGTGAAGCCTTCCCAGGGAAGGTGAGATTCCAAGGATAAGATAAGTAAAAATTACTACATGTTCAATGTAGAAAGCTTGGATAATTTTAAAAAAGCATAAAAGACAAAATGATCTATTATGCCACCAAAGATAATTGCTATTAGTATTTTGGTATATATGTTTTTAGTTTGTTATTGCATTATATAATCAAAATGAAATCTTATTTTACATGCTTTTTTGCAACTTTAATTTTTAGCAATGTATGCCATTTTTCTGTCAATAAATCTTTAAACACATGAAATTTTTGCAATGGAAATGGCTTTTTTTCTTATTATAAAAGTGTAATGCTTGCCAAAAAAAACCACAAAAAAACCAGAGGCTATATAAGACATTATAAGGAAGAAAAGAAAAAAAGCACATAATCTTACCCCCTGGCAATCACTACCATTAGAATTTGAGCATATATACCTCTTGATTTTTTTCCAAATATGTGTGTGTATGTGTATAAAATACATATGTATAATATATATTATGTTTTATTGCTGTACATATTTGATTAATATCTTTCATCCACCTTACCCCCACAGATTTTAAGCATCGTGAAGGCAAAGACTGTGTCTTTCCCATTCACGAGACTACTGTATTCCTAGCTTCTTGCATAGTGCCTGGCACATAATAGGCAATTAGTAAATATTTATGACGTGAATGAATGACTGAATGGTAGGTCCATATTGTGGTGGATCTTGAATGAGGGGTTAATAAGAGTGCTGTCTAATCACTGGGAAATGAGCAGGGCTTTCAGAACTTTGGGCATCAGGTTATGACTCTTTGCTTATATATGGTCAACATCTGTGCATTTTTTTTAAAAGCCAAAGCAAAAAAAAAAAAAACCCAAACCAAACAAAACCCAAACTATTTGCTGCTTTTAATTTGATGAAAAGTTGAATTTTGACTGTTAATATTCATGGCAACTTAAATCACCTCCTTCTCTCACTGTCCTCATCTCTCTAGCTAACCCTAGGAAGCCAAGGAACATGTCTCATTCATCTTAGTACTGCTAATGCAGTGCCATATGTGTCCTTGCATCATTGCATGTTTCTTGGTGAGTGTGGTGGTAGGAGGAGGAAGGCGATGGAAAATTATCCACAGAGAGACCTGTGGAGAATAAAAGGCATGCAACACTTCTCTGATGTGACTGGATGCTAAGATGACTGCTTATTTCATTAAGATGCCTTTCCCTTATCTAGTTTTGCTAGACCTGATTAAAGAAGTTGCAGTGAGAAATATGTGTGGGCAGACAGTTAAGTAGCTAAACCAACTTTATTATAGCTCCACTGCTGTAGCATAAGACTCTAGTGCACATTCTGAGAGACATTTTAAATGCTCTGAACTTAAATGAACCGAAGAGTAATTTGGATCTAGAGATTTTAAACTTTCATGTTGTTGGGATCCAGAGTGTTCAACTTAGAATTGTAGAATATTTGGATTGAAGGGACCTTGGATACCCACTAGTGCAGTCTTCTCATTTTACAGGGGAAGAAACTGAGCTCCAAAGGGAGAGTTGAATTACTCAAGGTCCAGTAGCAAGTCAGTGGAAAAGCTGGAACTAGAACTCAGTCATTCTGAGTTACAGGCCCATGTGATTTCTGACTGTTTGCTGTGAGAAAGATAAAAACTTAAAACATCCAAGAACAGCTAGTGACCACCATTTGAATGTGTTTTATATATAGATAGAAAGGCAGGAAAGAAAAGGGGGGTAAGTGAGGACAAAGGATAAAGGAAACAAATGCAAATGAGAGCCTTTCTAGGTAATGCATGCTGTGGTTTCAACTCGTAGGGAGCAAAATTTGAGTCACACAAAATGATTTGTAAAGTGTTGCTCTCATGAACTTCTCCGGTGTGCGCGAAAAGCACGGAGGGTTGTAGTTTTAAAAATGAATTTGAAATGCTTTGGACATCAGTAGTGGAAGCTCACTACGTTTTCTTTGAATCTAAATGAAATTAGCCAAGGAACTCAATTTTAGTCACAGGAGGCTAATTAAGCCATCTCGCTTGAGCCATAGCTAAGTCCCCTTGTATGCAGAGGAGCACACAAGGGGGAGAGGAGCTGAACTGTGGCACGATGTAATATGCTCACAGAATCAGCTTGGTCTCGTAGTAACAGGCAATGGAGCCTCAGTGACATGAAAGGAATAAAGTGTAGACATTTTGTAGAAGATGAAGAGAGGAAATTATAGTGACTTTTGTAGTGCTCCTTGCAGTTTTTCTTTCTCTTCCCAGATTTACCCTTCCCTCCCATCCTGCTCCTCAAACTGGGCTACTGCAGTAATCTCAGACTCATAGATTCTAGTTTCTTTCCACTCCAGCACAATCTAAACACTGCTTCCACGGTTATCTTCTTAAAATAATCCTTTGATGATTCTCGTCTCTGACTCAGAACATCTCAGGGTTTTCATTGCTGAAAGCAGTGGCTCTCAACTTTAAAGCTGGTAACAACACATGGGGAAGCTTGTTAAAAATGCACATTCCTAAACACACCCCTAAGAGAATCTGATTCCATGGATCTAGCATGATGCCCAGGAAAGTATTTTCCCAGTGTATTTCTGATGCAGTTACCTCTGGGACAGTACTGCGAAAAGTTTGCTTACATGGTCAAGTCCAGTTCTTTAGGCACAGGACTGACCTCTAATGGTGGAAATTCAGATCTAGGGCAGGTAAAAGAAGGGGGAGAGAGGTTTGGGGAGACTGGTCTCCAAAATATCCATAGGAATGGGATACATTGGCAACCATGATTATGGGAGGATTTGCAGCTTATGGATGGAAAGGAATTTGTAAAACCATGTCATCAGTGTTTGGGCTTAAGCCTGCCAGACAGCTTGCATAGTGGGAAGTCTGGAATAAATGCAGAAGATATAGGTGTAGCCCCTTGACTTCTCTGAGCCTCAGCTTTCCCATCTGTGAAGTGGGAATGTAAAATGCCCTGCCTCCTCATAGTTATAAGGATCAAATATATGAAAATGCTTTGAAACTTGGAAAGTGTTGAATAAAATAAGGTAATTGTTTATATTAATAGTCTGTTCTCTTCACCCTCTGTTCTCTCTCTTCACCTTTGCCAAATGACAAAAAGCGTCTCGCTCAGGAGAGTAATTGCAGTTAAATAGGCTAAGCCTGTGGAGGGAGTGTGTGTTGTTGACATTAATCCTGCTACAGCTATTTGTAGGAGAAAAGATAAAAGTCATATAGCAGGCAGCAGAATGTTTTTGATTACCCCATGGATTTGGGTAGCTTGGAGATCTGCTGTTGAGCTGTAGAGCTGGAATCTGACTTCCTCTGTGAGTATGAATTTGGCTGAGTTTAGTGGTGAGAAAAGCTTAAGAAAAGCCACACATGCTGAAACCCAAAAGGCTAATGAGGAGAATAAACAGCTTGTGTCACTAGACCTTGTGCATTTCCCTAAAAAGAAATCATGAAGTATGAACAAAATGTTGCCTCTGAAGGTTTCATGGTTACTTGGTCTAGTTTTTAATTTGGTAACTGTGCTCATTGCCTGCAGGAATTGCAAGAACAATAGGCTTCTGGGTGTTTATGAATTGATGCCCTCGCCTGAATTCTGACGTGATGTCCTGGCCTTGGCCCCACTGGCAGCAGCAGGGCGCTCATGCAGGCCAGGTGTTGTTCTGTTCTGAACACTCACAGCTTAGCGAACTTAGGGGGCTTTATATTGTGTCTTCTTGATGAGCCAGAGTCTGTGATTTTGGCTTCAAACATGTTTATTCTTCCCTGTATGGTTTGTCCACAGAAAATAAGGAAATGCTTTGTTTTAAATAAATTCTCTTGTTCATCTCAGAGTCCCCTAGTGTTTTCAATAAAAGGACACAATTGCAATTTTTTTCCCCCTTACCACCCAGGTTTGTCAAATCTCTGCATTTTGCCACTTTTGCTCCATGTCTTTTATTATATAATGAGTATATATATTTTTAAAAGAAAGAAAATGTAGATGCAGTTGAAGCCCCTGTGAAATCCTTCCCACCCCATTCCTGTTTCTCTCCCTCCCTTTCCAGACCACTATGCTGAATTAAGCAAGCAACATGATGTTCAACTGAATGTTTTGACCAAGTAATAATATTTCAAAGTGAAGTTCCCATCCCTTGTGGAAATAGGAAAGTAGGTGTCCCAAATCAGGCCATATGAAAGTCATATGAAATCTTGTTTCTTCTGTAAATCATTTCTCAGCTGGTATAAACCTTCATTTTTTTTCCCTGCTGAATTTCATTAGCAGTACTTCTTTTTTCAAAATAAGTAAAACATTTACGTGGTTCAAAATTCAAAATAATTCCCAAACAATTAATATTGAGCTTTCTTTCATCTGCTTTATTCCCCTCCCAACCTTGTGGTTAACAATTTTTATTAGTTTCTTGTTTGTACTTCCAGTGTTTTATTATACACATAGAAAAAAAATGTGAATATACATTCTTATTTTCCTGCTTTCTTTACTCAAAACATTGTATTCCATATTTATTGTTTTACCACATATTTTCCACTTAATAATGTATTCTGGAGGTCTGTACACCAGCATCCCCCCTTTTCTCCCTCTCTCTCTCTCTTTTTTTTTTTACAATTTTGTATTTTTTATAGTTGTATAACATTTCACCCAGTACATATTAATATGTAGGACTTTATTTATTTTACAGTTACATAGAATTCTGTTGCATGAAGGGAAAATATTTTTTCAACTAGTCCCCTATTGCTGGACACTTGGGTCATTTAAATCTTTTCCTATTTTAGGTAATGTCCTGAAGATTAATATTGTATATACGTCACTTCATGTGTGTGCAGGTATGTGTATGCAATTCCAGAGTGAGACTGTCAAAGTGTAGATGCAGTGCTTCCTATGGGTTGCAACATTTTGCATTCCTGAAAACAATGTTAGTTTGTGCTTCCCCACAGCTTTGCCAAGAGAGCATATTAAATAATTTTTGGAGTTGACAGGTGACCATATATGTGTGGGTCTATTTCTGGACTCTTCATTCTGTTCCATCAGCACACACAGCACATAGCTGTAATTATTGCAGTTTTTTAAGTTGAAAAGATATATGCACCCCATGTTCATTGCAGCATTATTTACAATAGCCAAGATATGGAATCAACCTGAGTGTTCACTAATACATGAATGGATAAAGAAGATGTGATATGCATACATATACACACACAATGGAATATTACTCAGCCATAAAAAAGAAGACAGTCTTGCCATTTGTGACAACAGGGATGGATCTAGAGGGTATTTTGCTAAGTGAAATAAGTCAGACAGAGAATGACAAATACTGTATGATCTCACATGTACGTGGAATCTAAAACACAAAATGAATATACAAAACAAAACAGAAACAGACTCAGATACAGAAAACAAGTGGGTGATTGCTAGAGGGGAGGCCAGTGGATGGATGGGCAAAATCAGTGAAGGGAATCAAGAGGTACAGACTTGCAGTTATAAAATAAATAAGTCACAGGGATATGCCATACAGCATAAGGAATGTAGTTAATAGTACTGTGATAATTTTGCATGGGGACAGATGGCTGCTAGACTCGTGGTGATCATTTTGTAATGTATTTTAATGTTGAATCACTATGTTGTAACCTGAGACTAACGTAATATTGTAAATCAACTATATTTCAATTAAAAAATTATCGTTTTTTTTTTAAAATATTGACACCTGGTTGTGTAAACTCTCCAGTTTTATTCTTCTTCAAGATTGTATTGCTCTTCTAGGTCCTTTGCGTTTCCATGTAAATTTTAGAATGTATGGAAAATCCCAACTGGAATTTTGATTTGGATTGCCCTGAATGTATGGAGAAATTTGGGGGTAGTTGACATTTTAGCATTTCTCAGATTTTCAGTCTATGAGTATTTATTTAGGCCTTCTCTAATTTCTTTCAGCAGTGTTTCGTAGTTCCACAAAATCAATTCGATGAATTCCTAGATATTTTACATCTTTCATTACTATTTAAATGTTTATCTTTTTAAAATTATGTTATCTATTTGGTTATTGTTAGTAGATAGTTGATTTTGATATGTCGAACAAATTTTCATGTATTTTAGGACCACTTTTCCTTAAATGGCAACTGGATTTTCTTTTTCTATTGCTTTTTGAGTTTATTCTTCTTGAGTTTTGGGATTTCCTTATAAATTAGGAATAACATTTTGTCTGTGCTATGAGTTATAAAAATTGTTTTCAGATTGTCATTTGCGATAAAGTTCATTTTTACACTTTCATCATAGACCAAATTAGTTAAGTACTGAAAGGATCTTAGAAACCTTCTACTCTCTCATTTTACAATGAGGAAGCTGTGGCTTAGGATGCCTGAGTACTGAGGCCCAACTACCAAGTAAAGACAGAAGCTGAATTTGAATACAAGTCTCAGCCCAATGCTTTGTCCACCACTGTGCCTGTATATAATCAAATAGTACTTTTTATTATGGCATGACTGACTTGTGTAAACTCCATGAAAATAGGAATTTATGCTTCCTGAAAGACAGCTATGGAGCTACAATGCATATATCATAGTTCCCCAATGATTTAGTTGAATCATCAAAAGAATATTATCCCATGAAGAAGTATCCAGGTGTAGATGGTTCAACTAGGGAATTCTATAAGATATTTAAGGAAAATACAATACTAATTCTGCACAAACTCTTTCAGAGAATAGATGCAAGAGACCTTCTTCCTAATTCATTTAATTAAGCCAGTGTTACCCTAATACCAAAGCTAGACAAAGACATCCGAAGAAAAGAAAACCATAGACCAATATCTCTCATGAACATAGAAGCAATCATCCTTAACAGAATAATAGCAGCCTGAGTCTAGCAACATGTAAAAAGGATTATCACCATGAACAAATGGTACTTATTTTAGGAATGTAGGTTGATTTATCTCTTCCTTCTCCTTTAGTTATTCTCATTATGTGTTATGTTATACCTTTTGTAATTGTCCCACAGTTTTTGGGTATTCTTTTCTGTTCTTTCTTCAGTCTTTTCTTTTTTTTTCTCTTTGCTTTTCAGTTTTGGAAGTTTCTATTGTCATATCCTCAAGCGGAGAGATTCTTTCTTCAGAAAATTAGTCTCTGTGTCCAGTGTACTAATGAGCACATCTAAGGCGTTCTTCATTTCTGTTACAGTGTTTCTGATCTTAAGCATCTCTTGTTTATTCTTTCGTAGAATTTCCATCTCTCTGCTTTCATTATTCATCTGTTCTTGCATATCGTCTACTTCCATTAAATCTCTTAGCACATTAACCACAGGTTTAAAAATTTCTGTTAATTCCAACATTCCTGCTGCATCTGACTCTGGTTCTGATGCATTTCCAGTATCTTCAAACTGTGCTTTTTGCCATTTAGTATGCCTTTTAATTTTTTGTGCAAGTGCCTATGATATACTGGGTAAAAGGAAACCATGGTACGTAGGGTTTAATGCAGTGATAAAGTGTGGGGAGAGGGGAAATATTCTACAGTCCTGTGATTCGGGTTCAGTCTTTTGGTGAGCCTGTGCCCCTGGATTGTGACCTCCCACAGTGCTTCCTAGTGCACCCCCGCCCCCCTCCCCCACCATTTAGGTGGGCTAGGATGGCTAGAGGGAGCTGGAGTTTGAGGCTGCTCTTCTCACAGGTAGGTTAGGCTCTGGTAAAATTGTTTCTCCTGAAGGCAGGCCTTGTTAAGGAAAACAGAATGGTCTAGTGTATTTCAAAATGATTCCTTTTTCCCTTCCCGTGCTGCAAGCACAAGAGGGTTTCTCTCCGATAGTCACCGTGAGAACAGGGTGAAGCTCTTAGAGGTAAAACTTAGAAGTGTGCCTCCCACCCCATGACTGGGTCCCTCTGGAGTTTTTATCTCTCAGACTTTTGCACACTGAGCCTCCAGCAATTGTCAATTACAGTTCAAGTTTTCCTACCCCAGTATTGGTTTCTATGGATGTTTCTGCGCCAGTAGGTTCCGATTCTCTGTATCTGCCTGTCTGTCTCTCCAATTTTTGGAGCAGCAGTTTGTCCTGTGGTCTCACTTCTCTGATGGATCTAAGAAGAGCTGATCTTTCAACTCGTTCATCTTTTTACTTGTTGTTACGGTGGAGTGGTAACTTCTAAGTGCCTTACATTGCAAAGTTGATTTATTATCCAAAAATCAATTTGGGTGAAATAATATGTTAATAGAAAAAAGGACAAAAACCATGTGATTATCTCAGTAGACCTAAAATGTTTTTTTAAAATATCCAACATGCATTCTTGATAAAAGTTCTCAACAAGTTAGGAATAGTTGAAAATTTCCTTACCCTGATAAAGAGCTACAGCTAACAACATGCTTAATATTAAAAGCTTGAATGCTTTTTCTCCTTAAGATTTAAAAGAATATCTGCTCTTGCCTCTTTTATTCAACACTGCTCTGGAGATTCTACTCTTTAACTTCTTATTCTTGCAATAAGGCAAGAATAAGAAATTAAAGGCATACAGATTGTAAGGTAAGAAGTAAAATTATTTTTATTCACAGATAATCTGATTTGTATGTAGGGAATATCTGTCAAAAAGCTACTAGAAGTACTAAACAAGTTTAGGAAGGTCACAAGTTACAAGATCAGTATCTAAAAATCAACTATTATTTTCCTATTTATTGGCAATTCACAATCCAAAATTAAAATTAAGACAATAATATTGTTTACTATGGAATCAAACAGAATAAAATACTTAGGCATAAATTTAACAAAAGGGAGAAAAAACTGTATGCTGAAAACCGTAAGACGTTGCTGAGAGAAAGTAATGAAAGCTAAGTAAGCGGAAAGATAAACTATGGTCATGGATTTGAAGATCAGTTTAGTTAAAATGGCAATTCTCTTCTCAAATTGATCTATAGATTCAACATAATCCCTGTCAAATTCCCATCAGGCTTTTAAATATAAATCGACAAGTCAATCCTAAAATTTAAATGGAAATTCAAAGTACCTACAATAAACAGAACAATTTTGAAAAGACAATGTTGAAGGATTTGTGCTACCTGATTTTCAAAGCTTACTGTGAAGCTACAGTAATCAAGACAGTGTGGTATTAGCATTAGACCATAGATCAGTGGAACAGAACAGAGTCCAGAAATAAACCCATACATGGTCTGATTTTTGACAGACTTGCAAGGTAACTCAGTGGAGTTAGAGAGCCTATTCAACAAATGGTGCTGGAACAATTGGGTGTCTCTACGCAAAACAAAAGCAAAAACATAAAACCCCTGGACCCTTACTTCATACCATAACACAAAGTTCTACTCAAAATGGATCATAGATCTAAATGTAAGAGCTGAAATTATCATGTAACTAGAAATAAACGGGAGAAAATATTTGTGACTTTGAATTTCTTAGATAGGACACAAAAAATATGAACACCAAAAGATAAATTAAAATGTTTGCTTTTCAAAAGATAGCACTGAGAAACTGAAAAGACAAAGACAAGTAAAAGGAATTGCAGAAAATATTTGCAAATTATTTATCTGATAAAGGACTTGTGTTCAGAATATGAAAAAAACCTCTTACAGTAAATAGTCTGAAAGCACACAACACAATTAAAAAATGGGTAAAATTTTGAATAGAACCTTCAAAAAAGATCTATGAATAGCAAATAAGCACAAGAAAAGGCGTTCAACATTGTTAGTCCTTAGGAAAATGCAGACTAAAATCCCATTGAGAATATACTACACACCTCTAAAATATATGTAATCAAAAAAGATTGAGAATACTGTTCCTGAGGTTGCATAGAAACCAGAACTCTCGTGTGTTGCTGATGGAAGTGGAAAATAATACACTCCCCTTTGAAAAATTGCCTGGCACTTTCCTAAAAAGTTGAACTTATATTTACCAAATGACCAAGAAATTTATTTTCCAGGTATCTGCCCAAGAGAAATGAAAAGACTTGTATCCAAATGTTTGTTAGGCTCAATATCTCCAAATATTTGGAAGCAATCCAAATGTCCATCAACTGGGGAATAGATAAACAAAATGTGGTATATCTATACAGTGGAGTGCCATTCAGCAATAAAAAGGAGTAAACTACTTATACATGTAACAACATGGATAAGTGTCAAAAATATGCTAAGTGGAAGAAGTCACACAAAAGAATATATACTGTGTGATTGCATTTGTATGAAATTGCTAGAACAGACAAAACTGTAGAGACAGCAGGTTTCCTGGGGCTGGGATTGGGAGCAGGAATTGACGGCAAATGGACACAAGGGATTTTGGGGGTGATGAAAGTGTTCTGAAGCTTGAGTGTGTTGATGGTTACACAACTGTGTAAATTTACTAAAACTGACTTCATCTGTATACTCCAAATGGGTAAATTTTATGCTATTGTAAACTATACTTTAAAACGTGGTTAAAGAAGGAGAAATCTCTAAAGAGGAAGTTGTATCAGATGTTAATAGCTTGGAAGGTATCTTTCTTAAAAGATTGTTTCTCGTTTTTTCCTTTAAAGTGAATAGGGTTTAAATTTTTAAATTTTTTGCTTTTTGAACAGGCTACTTCCTGGTGGCTCTCTGGAGGGATTATTCCCTAGAGCAGATGTACATTACACAGCTCAGGCTGAGTCTCTTCCTCAGTGGAGACAGTTGCCAACAAAGAGTGAGACTCAGCTGGAGAGGGCTGAGTGAGGCTTCTGGGGTAGGTGCCCCTCAGGTTTTGCTCTAATTACTCCAGCTGAGCATACAAGAAGAAAGGCAAAGCCACAGGGAGGCATATTAATTAAAATGTCTCCTATTTCAGTGGGCCATTGTGATTCTCTTAACTTTTAGGAGGTTACAGTTGTAGGTTTACAGTTTGTTATTTCCTTCCATGTCCAGCATAATTGCATGATGAAAGAATCCCACATTTTAATATTCAGAAACAGTCACTTGGGTAGATTAATAAGAAGGAATAGCTAATTACCAATTAGGGTCAGATAAGAAAAAGGATCTACTTTTAAAATGAGACTATTGGGAACTATCTTGAAGGGGGACTTTGACTATAGATTTCCTTCTGGTGTAGCTTACTTGGACATAGCAGGAAAGGTCTTGGTCCCCGAGCTTTTGGTGTCCAATTGCCTGTTACTGCATAGGAGGTATAATTAGAGATGTGAAAGAGCCCCTCTCACTGGTTTTATTTCCACTGCTTGTTTAGACCTTTGCTTCCAATTAATTAAAGAACAGGAGAAACATGGCTTTTAGGGAATATAAAGAAAATTTTGCTTTGATCTTATCTGCTGCAATTATTGAATACATTTTCCCTTTGACCAGTGCCCCTCTCTCTCTTCCCACACAAGAAAGCCTAAAACAAACAGAAAGAAACCATTAACTTAAACTGGTTGTTATTCAGAAGTGTTTTTGATTTGATGCTTTAATTTTAAGATTACTCTGTTAATTGTAAGATCAGAGGCTTATATTTTTAGGGCCATATGCTGCTTTGGTTCCATGAACGGATACCCTGTGGATCTCAGTGGGAGGTAAAGCAGAGCTAGTTGCAGGATGGTGGTTTCTTCCTTTTTTTGCACAAGGAATTTTTCACTTGCTTTTTCCAGAGTGTAATCGGCATGTATTAAGGCCACTTGTTTGGCATAAATGTTTACTGACATGTTTGGCGAGACAATAGCAATTGTTTAATAGGCATTTCTTAGTTTACTTGCTAGCAGTAGATGTGCTAAAGATTCTCCCATAGGAGTGGCTTCCCCATCCCCCTGATGGGCAACTGTGTTCTATTTCCTGAATTAAAACACTCTTTCTCCTATTTTCAGAAGAGCGGGATGTTCCTTTCTCTGTCCTAGGAGCTCATTTCTTCCGCAAAACCTTTCCTTAGTCTGTTTAGCCCATCTGTCATGCCCTCTCATCTCCAAACCTTATCTGTCTTTTAGAGCACAGTTTAATCTCCTTTATGAAATCATTTCCCTGTAGCTCATAGCAAACTTCTCTCTTTTCTGAACTCCTGAGCTTATATTTTCCCCATAGAACTCATTTCCAAATTATGACAAGCACTGATGGTTTGTTCACCAACTGTTTTCTCTTTGTAGACACTACTCAGAATGCCCATGTGTATCTCAGTTCAGGCTAATAAGATGGTAGCAGTCTGCTGTAGGGTCTCTGGGAAGATTGGGAAGATGTATTTTTCTGATGTAGGTGACGGGCTGCCAGGTGTTGAGGTGGTCAATTAAGACAATGAGCCAAACTGAAAGTATCGGTCAAGTCTTTATTTATTTACTGCGACAGTGCAAGCAAGAGGCAAAAAGTGGCACTGGCTCCCTAGTGCTCCATTTTTTTTTCCTATGGAGCAACACCTGGCAAGGGTGAGATGCATGCAGTGCAGATGAGGGGAAATGTTTTATTGCTGAGGAGCCTGGAACAGAGGGCTCGTGCCTTTTCATGGTCTGGTAGAGGGGGAGGAGGAAGGCTAAGGAGTAGAAAAATACTGATTGAGCATGAAGAAAATGCCTTAGTCAAGCTCCCTGGTAATGAGGTCTTGGTGGAGGTGTCCAAAGTGCCTCAGCCAAGGCCTCTGATAAAGTGGCGTCTGAAGAGAAATGCTTGGGCTAGATGTATATATGCTGATATGTGTATGAGCATGGCTGGCTCAGATGGGTGGAGTGGAGGTGGGGTTCCTTGAATGCAACTCTCCAGAAATCTGCCGTGCAGTGGCTGTAACCAAGTCTGGTGTGGGGACAGCAGCTTTTCACTGTGACATCTGTCGGGCAAAGCCTTGCAATTGCCTATGTCTGAATGATCACACGCAGGCTTTTGGTCTAGAGATGGACTCTTCAATAAGTTCCACCTCTTTCCCTTTTTATTTTCTTGAAGCTGGAATGTGACCTTATGGTTGAAACTGTAGCAGCCAACCTGTGTCCATGAGGGAAATATCAAGGGAATTCAAAGGCTCTGGAGTTAACTAAACCAGAAACAACAACTGCATGCATCTGGACTTCCCATTATGTGGGGAAAAGTAAGTTTCTAATATTTAAGCCACCAAAGTAATGTTTTCTGCTCCTCGTAGCCTAAAATATTCCTAATTGATACATCATTTAATCATGCAGTGTTTTTAAATGTTATATAACTGATATTGATCTAAATGATTACATATTGTTTGAGGTACCTGAAAGGAACAATCTCAGCCATCCTCTGCTACCATAGTCCTATTTCCTTTTAATCTTATTGCAATTTAGAATTGGTGGTAAGTATACTTTGAAGCTGTCATTGTTTCTTTTTTGTAGATGAAAAACCATAGGATTCTCAGTTTATTTGTTAGTGCTCATAGAAGAGTGATGCTGACAAAACTCCTAGCATCAATTACCTGGAAATTGAAGACCTGAGTCTGGGTCCCAGTAACAGTTTCTGATTAAATAAAGCCCCAGGTAAAGGTCATTTGCCTTTGGAATATTCAGCACTGCTTACTATGATGGGCTTAGGTCCTTGTCTACTTGTTAATCCTATTGCCTAGAAGTCAACAAATGCCTGGGATCATGTATAGGATGATTCTAGTAAAGAAAGCTTTATGATGTCTCTAAATGATTCTATATAGATGTAGGCCAATTTCCTTTTTGAAAAGTTGCTCCTCTAGGTTTCTCAGGGCAGTATTTTTCAGGAGTATCTGGGTCTTAGGCACAGCTCTTGTCTTTTTGACCAGCATTACATAAGCTTCATCAATTTGTGAATACATTTCTTAGGAACCTTGAATAAACTTTGATTTTATTGACCTTCTATCAGCCCTTGGCTTATGTACAGGAATGGGTTATGCTCTAGATACACAATCCTAGCTATTGATACTTACGTGAGACTTGTAAAACCACTGCCCATATTTCAGGTCATTAGAGTAAGTTTCTTGGTAGATTAGATAATTTTAAGGGAGACAAAATATAATGTTTCAAATTCTCCTCCTTCATGTGTTTCTTAATGACTTGATATTATTCCTGGATGAGCGAAATTCATGCTTCCCTGCTATAAGGAATAGATAGATAAGCATTTGCCTAAATGCTGATGATATAGTTTATTTTCTCAAATTTAGAGTAGCCTCCACAAACAATGGCCCTTCGATCTCATTATTTTACTTTAAATCAGTTACTTCAAAACCCAAGTCATCAGTTTTGGCAGAGGTCTTCAAACATTTAATTGGTCAAAATCTAAGAACCCTATATAGAAGGTCAGCTTGTTCACTTACCACTAGCTTGTCTGAAAGAGTTACTCAGTAAATAATATTGTTTGCAATTCAATATTACATGGGCATGTATTGAGATTATTAACATCTCCAGTTGCAGTTATTAGTGGCATATTTTATAGCACAGAATAATTCTGATAATGATGATAAAAGAGGTAAAACTGATTTAGTGTTTGCTTTGCAAGGCATTGTGCCAAGCAGTTATATGCATTTTCTCTTCTAATTCTTGCCATGGCCTGTTAAAGTAGGTAGAACTTTGGGGCCTGTTCTCATAAACTGTAGTCAACTCTGGGCTGTTTTCTGAGGATAACCTTCCTTTATCTGCAAATATTACCTTGGCCCAACTCCATGTCACAGTCAGTGGGCTTTTCTCTAGTCTCATGCCTGATTGGTAGGCTTCTTGATTATATAACAAAATCTTAAAGCTGTTCTTTTTTGGATGCACACTGAACACACGATACCGCCTTTAACCAGTAACGTAGAGTTAAGTGGGCTTGAATTCTCATCTGCAGTCCTTGCTGGAAGCTTGGCTGTGAGGAATATTGTTCATGGAAGATCACCTGAAGGGCGTGTGGGCTGTCTACTACACCCTGGTCATCTTCACTGTCCAATATATGGTAGCCACTAGCTTCATGTGGCTATTTAAACTTAAATAAATTAAAAATGAAATAAAATAAAAATTCAGCTCCTCAGTCAAAACACCCATATTTCAAGTGCTCAATAGCCACATGTGGCTAGAGGTTTTCATACTGGACAGCACAGATATAGAACATTATGGGCACTGCAGAAAGTTTTATTGGGCAGTGCTGTGATAAGAGTTTCACATTTGGACTGCATTTTCTTTAAAAAAATTATTATTTTCATGGAATTGTGCTTTGATGTGTTGACAGTGGCCTGCACTGTGGCCCATTCTAATAATAAGTATTGAGTGTTCTTATGTATCAGAAATGGTTTTAAACACTTTTTATGAATTAACTCAATTCTTATAACAATTTTGTGAAGTAGGCATTATCATCATCTCCATTTTACAGAGCTCAGAGAGTTAAGTGACTTGCCTATAGTCACCCAGATGGTAAAGAGTGGCGATGGAATTTGCGTCCTGTAAGTCTGGCTCAAACCTTTGTTCTTCACCACCACACCATGCTGCCTCTGAATTCCCTATAACGCTGTCTTGGATTTCATTCTCAGGATACGAGTAGTAACCTCATTACTTTTATCACATTATTTTTGTATTCCTGTTCCTCCTGGCTGTAGCTCTTCATTTATTTAATTTCTGTTATTATAATGTTGCAATGAAATTCTGATGCCAGCCACCTGGAGTTAGCACAAGCTCCTCAAGTTAAGGGCACAATTCCCTAAAAGATTACCCTCACTTCTAGTACCAGTCACAATTTCAGGAGTCCCCAGACCACTTGCACTGCTGACCAACTGGCTATAAATTTGGGGGTTGCTCTAACTCTCTTAGGTCTGATAATTTGCTAGAATGACTCAAAAAATTCTGGAAAGCACTATACGTATGATTATAGTTTTATTAGAAAGACTGTCAATCAGAACCAGCCAAATAAAGAGACAATTAGGATGCGACCTGGAAGGGAAGAAGAATGCATCACCCTTCCCATTCGTCAATGTGTTCAGCAACTAGGAAGCATATCTGAGAGTTGTCCAGAGTTTTTACTGGGGTTTTATCACAGAGGCATGATTAATTGAATCATTGACCAGGTGATTGAACTCAATCTGTAGCACCCCCTCTCCTCCCTGGAGGTTGGGCTGGCTTAAAACCTCAACCCTCTAATCCCGTGGTTGGTCTTTCCGATGACTAACCCCCATCCTGATTTATCTCACTGATATAAATCAGGTATGATGCAAGGGACTCATGAATAACAAAGTCACCCCTATCACTCAGGAAATTCCAAGGATTTAGAGGTTATGTCCCAGGAACCAGTGACCAAGACCAGATAAATTCTTTATTATACAACGGTATGTATTTTTTCCTTTTTCTTGAAGTATAGTTGACTTACAATATTATATTACTTTCAGGTGTACAACATAGTGATTCAATATTTTTATACATTATGAAATGATCACCACTGTGAGTCTAGTTACCATCTGTCACCATACATACACCGCATTACAGTGTTATCGACTATATTCCCTATGCTGTGCATTACATCCCTGCGAATTATCTCTTTTATAACTGGAAGTTTGTACCTCTTAATCCCCTTCACCTTCCTTTATCTGCAAATACCCTTCCCCCTGCCCTCCTCCTGTCTGGAAACCAGGAGGAAACTAGTTTGTTCTCTGTATCTATGAATCTATTTCTGTTTTGTTACGATTGTTCATTTGTTCTGGAAATCTATAAAACTATGATTAATAGTCCTTTTGCACCTATATAAAAATATGTTTATACATGTCTACATAAATGTTTATGTTTTTACTTATACTCACACACACGTACATAAATACTTCATTTCAAAAAATATTTGAGACAGTCATGTATTTACTTAGGCTGACTGAAATCCATTTTGAAATGAGGTGGAAGATTTATGTGTGTGTGTGAGTATAAATAAAAACATAAACATTTTATGTAGACATGTATAAATAAACAGTTTTTAATTTAGATGCAAAAGGACTAACCATAGTTTTATTAATTTCCAGATCTATAGATTGCCTTAGAAATAGCTTCATTTTACACTCTTATTTTTCTGATGAAGAAGTAAGCCCAGAGAAGTGAAGTGGCTTGCTGGTTAGTGGCAGAGTAGGGACTGGAATTCAGGGTTTTTAATCTTAAATTTAATACTCTTCTTGTCTTCGTAATCTCAAGCTTCTCCTTTACATTAGTCATATAATTATCACCTCATACTTTTCTCACCATTTTGCCATGCCCAGAAACCTCAGGCTGCCCTCAGGATACAGCTTTGGCGCAATGGGTGAAGCTCTGCACAGACTCCATTTTTGTACTTTCTGCCTTTACATATGTGCTATTCCTTCTGCCTTAAGTGCCATTCTCACTCACTGGTCCTTTCTTAATTGTTTTTAAATGTACATGGTAAACCTCACTTCTCTGACCTTCTCTCCTCTCACAGAGTTAATCTTTCTCTTCCTTTTCACATTATTTAGCATATGCCTTTATCTCAGTGGCACTTATCACACTGTATTTTTAATTCTTTTTCCACATCTCAAACCTTAACAGAATTATTGACTTCACCCTTGTTGCCACTAAACCTATTACTCTCTTTGTCTTCCCAATCCCGATATAGCATCATCATCAGTGACCCAGCTGCTCCATCCAAAAATTTGGAAGTCACCTTGATTTCCCTCTTGTCATCATCTTGCACATCTAATTAACAGCAAGTCCTTTGGTGCTACAGCCTAAATATATCCCAAAGCTTTCACCTCTCACCTTTAAACTGGTCTATTTCCACTCTTGCCTTCTTTCAATACATTCTCCAAACTGGGGCCAGAGTTCTTTCAAAATGTAAAACACTTCATGTCACTTCTAGCTTAAACTCCTCCATTGGTTTATACTTTCAGTAAAATAAAATCCAAACTTCTATTGTGCCTGGAAGGGACCTACATGATGGAGCCCATTCCTCCTGCGTTTTTACCAGGCCCTCTCACTGGCTAGGTGCTGGATTCTCTAGATTTCTTTCTGTTTCTCAAACACACCAGGTTTGTTTCTTTCTCAAGGCTGCAGCAAGGTATGGCTTGTTTTGTGTACGTGACGGGAGGGAGGGAGATTTGGCAGCTTTTCCTCCCCCATATTTTCCATTAGCTTCCCTGAAAGCCACTCCAACAAGAGTTGGCTTGCTGTACAAATGCAGCCTCAAGACAAGAAACGAATTCCCTGGTCTCTCCCTTCCAACCATATTGCTGCCAGGATCTTTAGGTTTGTTTCTTTTCAAGCCTTGGTTAAAATGTCATCTCTTCAGAGGAACTTTCCTCGATCCATTATAGCTTCCTAGATCCTCCAAACTCTATGATATTGCCTTGTTTTACTGAGTTTGATAGCACTCAGTAAGTTGTCTTGTTTATTTTAAATTGCGTGTTGTCTGGCCTCACCAGAATGCATGTTTCAGGGTGGCAGGAACCATGTCTGTTTTGTACATTGCTTATTTCCCAGTCACAGTGGGCACATGGAAGACCCTCAACAGTGAAAAGCTACTTAGTGGATGAACACTCCCTGTTGTCTGCAGCAGGCTGTGCACCCCCTGAAGGCAGGCTTTGTGACATTTTCTGGTATCCCCAGTGCTCAGCACAGAGAGTTGCGCAGGGTGAGAAATCAGTAAAAGTTCACTGAGTAATATTGAATAAAATTTGGCTTCTACCATTTATTACTTATGTCACCTTGGTAAGTGCCTTAACCTCTTTTAACTTCATTTATAATGCCCATTTCTTAGGGTTGTCAAGATTAAAGGAGGTCAGTGGATACGGTATTCTACAAATGTAGGGGATTGTTATTGCTGTCACTGGTCACTTTTCTGCTAAACATGCCATTGGGGCTTATATTACCAGTGCATGCCTCAGTATTGCCAAAGCTACTCCTTACTGGCCTTCATAGGCCTGAGATGCCTCATATGGTAAATTCTAGAGAGGCTGGAAGGATGTTATAATAAACTCTTTTGCTTTTGTTCTGTTTGTAGTAATGCAAGCCTACTTGGTAACCTGGAGTTGCCTATAGACAAGTTGCTGTTGCCAACATGTAGTTCTTATTTATCCCGTGCTTCCCTAGTGTTTCCATTAGCCATGTAATATAGTTTTTCCAGCTAAATGATTAGCGTCCAGCTGTTCCTGTGTTAATGCTTGTGTTCAGTTCATTTAAAAAAACTCCCAATAAGGATTGTTAGTTCATTTAAAAACTGTTTAAAACTCAGAGAATATTTGTTTCTTATTTTTAAAAAAGTAATCATTCAGTTCAGGGACTTCTTTTTTTAGGGTGGGACTAAGAATCTTTACAGATATCAATGATTATTTGGAAAAGTCAAATTAGAGTGCAATTCACTGATGTTCTTAAGTACAACAGCTACTGGAGCTATATTTAAAAATGTGTTCCAAAGTGAAGGGTGAAGAAAATTGATTTTGCAGATGCTCAGATGAAAACAGTCACTTCATATTAGGCAGAAAAAGGCAGTTTGAGATAATCTCAGTATGAAGGAAGTGTGATTTTTAGACCAGCCAAAGAATAGGAGCACACTTGGAAGGCTGGAAGTGTGGAAGGTGTATTCACTGATCCAAAGGGTTTAGAGGATTAAGGGGGAGAGTGGGAAGATAGTGTCAGCCTAGGTAAGGGTGGATAATGTATTTTTAGTTTTCTCCTGACTTTAGTTCTTAGACACCCTGAGTCTTTAATCCAGGCCTTCCGTTCTGTTTCCCTACCTTGTATAATTTAACCTTTTTCATCGCTCGCCTCATCACAATGTATGCATCCTCTCACCTATCCCATCAGCCATCTGTTAGCTAAGCTCGGAAGCTATTTAGTGGGTACTAAATGAGCATAGCATGAGATTGTTCAGGTAACATGTTTGCATATTTGTCAGGAATCCCCCAGGAATATCATTCCTGACCCCAAGATGATGATGACTGCTAACTCGGAAATTTACGCATTTCATTTTAAGATACCTATCTTTTCAAAATTTCCCTGGACAAAATTAGCCTTGAGCTGGACCAGTGGGAAGTCAGTTGTGGGTGATAATCAGAGAAGTTTAGAAATGTGTTGGTGTGGAGTATTCAGGTTCCTGCCTCCCCCAATTTCAGTCCTCCTAAATTAACTTTCTCTGTCCTGAGACCCGACTAGTGATACAAATACAATATAACCCCAGCTTATTACATTCAGAGACTCTTACTAATGGATTAATATTTTGGATTTGTTTGTACAGACAGCCGGTTTACCTCATTCTCACATTTTCTGATTTAACAGAACTGACAGACTTGACCAAATCACCTGTGTGTTTTAAACTCATAGAATGTCATATCAAATCCATTGAAATTGTTGTTTTTATAGGTCAAAATGGTGAAATATTGGTAATTTTATACAGTCAAACCTAATAATAATCACTAATAATAGCTAACATTAATTACATGTGACATTGTGGTATTTATTCAAATTAATACAAATAAGCATTTCTGAGAGCTCCTGGCAGAAGAGGGTGGTGACACCATGTGCTTTATTCTAAGTACTTTGCATGGATGACCCCACTTAATCCTCACAAACACCTTCTGAGGAAATGGTTTTTATCAACCCTGTTTTATACATGAAAAAAATGAGGCTCAAAGAGTAACCTCTTTGAAAGTGCTCCTCTAAGAGATGGTCCAGCAGTGTGTCTCCCAGCCTGCTCTCTTTTTTTTTTTTTTAAATAAATGTATTTATTTATTTTTGGCTGTGTTGGGTCTTCGTTTCTGTGCGAGGGCTTTCTCCAGTTGAGGCAAGCGGGGACCACTCTTCATCCCGGTGCGCGGGCCTCTCACTGTCGCGGCCTCTCCCGTTGCGGAGCACAGGCTCCAGTCGCGCAGGCTCAGTAGTTGTGGCTCACGGGCTTAGTTGCTCCGCGGCATGTGGGATCTTCCCAGACCAGGGGACGAACCCACGTCCCCTGCATTGGCAGGCAGATTCCCAACCACTGTGCCACCAGGGAAGCCCCCAGCCTGCTCTCTTAACTTCTGCACACATAATCTCAGATGCCTACTGTATGCCTATTGTACTTTCATTAAACAAATGTTTTGTTGAAAACCTACTGCCTAGAGTTCTGCCCTGGGTGAGGTTTTATGGAGAGATAACACATGTGCATAAAAAAGTTTTACTATCAAGGGTCAAGACCAATGTCAGTACAAGATAGCAACGTTGGAAGTGCATGTTAAGGTCCAGGTGCCTGGTCAGAAAATACTATTAAGTTAAAGCATTATTTGGCAATGTGAGGTCCAGAGGAGGTTTAAGATAAACTACCAGTAGACATTAAATTCAAAATTAGAAAAAATTACTGATTTCGATTCTTCTATGTTATTAATAAATCAATAAGTTTCAATTATCGTTGACACACATACTCAATCAAATACTCTCACCTTCATATACATATGCTATATTACCAGTGGTTGGTGAGTATAGATGTGGGATTACTTACAGTTGCTGCATTGACGGTAACTTTGATTTTCATTTATTCAGAACCTCCTTTAAATTATGTCCTCTTCAAGTTAAAATCCACAATTCTCTTCAGTCTTTAAAAACTTATTGAGCATCTATAATGTACCAGGCACTGGATATTATATACCAGTAAACAAGACATAGTCCCAGGGCCTAAGAGCTCACAGTCTTCTGAATGAAAAAAAATCATATTTGAACAAGAATTCAAATGTCTGAAGAAGAAAAATTAATGTTTCAGTGCAGCACAAGTCTTAGAATTAACACAGGTTGACTCAGCTGCTTCCTGACATAAAGGTATATTGTCTGTGTTGCTTCATAATTAATTCTTTTATCAGTTCAGAAGATCCATGGTCTATTATCCCACTGTATAGTCACAATGGTTCAGGTCCTGCTGGAACGTACTAGTAACATATTGGTTTGTATCTGTTACCTTCAGAGTGATTTTCAATCGATGTCTGATTTTGGAATAGATGCAAACTTTTACTGGAATCGGGTAAAATTACACCAATGTAGTATAGAGAAGAAAGAGAAGAGTTTGACTCAGTACATTTTCAGAAACTTTGCTAACCTCATGAATTCCTGGCATGATGGGAACAGACAACTTAACTTCTCATTTTCTCCAACTTAACTTCTTATTTTCTCCAAGGAGAAAATTTTATTTAAGTTTGAGTAGTTAATTTGCGTCTTTATAGAGAAGTTACCTTCTGCAGTCTGTGTGTAAGACAGAATTTGGGTATAATAAATATTACTTCTGACTACTCAGTAAAATTGGTCTTATTCATAGGGACATTCTTATATTTCAGCACAAAGTAACTGAGGTTGGTTAAGAAGTGGTAAATCAATGCATTTCACTTCCCACTCACTCTTGGCCATATACTTACTGAATGAAATGGTGGACAGAATTGCCTACATTATTTAAATTAATTTTTTTAACTGAGCAACATATATTTGAACTTGTCTAGGTTTGAAGAGCATATGATGATAATCCACTGTATTGGCTATGCCCTTGCTCCATATAATAGAATTCTCTTCCAGTTCACTATCCCCTAGTGTAACAACCCACATGAGAAGAGTCTTACTGGGAAAAAATGGAAGGATTGAACCTCCAAACACACACTTGACCCCAAGTTGGAGGTGTTGGTCTTCAGGTTCTGATTATTGTCTTGTAGGTTCTTGGTATTTTGTGACACACAGTATCTGCCCATAAGCATGAGCTTCCAGGTTGATCCAGACTGTCCTAATGTCTTGGTGCCAAGGATATAAACTCCCTCAGTGTTTGTTAAACGTAGAACTCTCAACATCTTGAGTGTATTTAAAATTACCCCATCACAAATGATGACACAATTGGTCATCTTAAAGGTACTATCCATACGGACAGAGAAGGAGTAAAGACGGGTTTGAGATATCCATTTGCTTCTGGTATGTCCAGTGTGGCTTCATCCTAGCTGAATTTCAGAATTCCTAATTTTAGTCCCACCTACCATAAACAACTTTCTCCATGGGAAAAACATTCCTAAATAAATAAGAACAAGGAGATCCTATTTAAGCCAGCATAATTCACAATCCTGGCAATTAGCACATGTTTGTGGTTATCTATATATGTACAAACACTTTTTCTTCTCTTATTAATATTTTATCATAAAGTTATGCTCTAACTTACTACAACATTTATTACAACAGATCTATTAATTTATAATTACTGCAATCATTATTGCTATTATTAACTGTGGCATCCCTTGTTGTTATTGTTGTTTTTGGTTCCAAATATTAAATTTCAGTTGCACAGTTCTTGTTATTACTGACTTTGTAGTTACCTTCAGTGTGTGCTGTCCCAGTTTAGAGAAAGGAAGCATTTCTGTCTGCTAGGCCTGAGGCTTAGAACATCGGAGACTCTCAGTAGATTTTCTGTTGAGCACAGAAGACATGGGAGCTTTCATGTTGGTTATTGGACTGGAGTAGGATAATGTTTCTTGCACTAAGTAATTCACAAGCATCTTTAGTTGTCATTAGATTCAAAGAAACAATGAAAAATAAAATAAGCCCATCATCATCTTCTGCAGCTGAAAATCCTTTTTCACCATTATTGCTTACTGAGTGTACGTGCGAACATTTTGAACATACAAAATTCTGTCTTTATAGTGAGATGGGGTACATGTGATGTTCAGACGATCTCTTTGGAGCTTCAGCTATGGATTGTTCAGTAAGCAAAGACCATACCTTCTGCATACAACATGACTTCTCTAGGGAAATATGTAGATATAACAGGAGCATGATATGTGAAACTCCTAACTTCTTGCTTCATAGGACTGCTTCATAGGTCTGACTGTCTCATAGTCAGATTTTACCAACCGAATCTCCTTGTATATGACATAAGATGATCATACCTTATTTTAAATCACAGAGAAGTTTACAGAACTGTTTAAATGTGTTTTAAAAAGCATATGGGAAAGTGTCTGGCATATATTAAACCAGGGAAAATTATTTTTCTGTAAATACCTGAAGAGGTGAAATTGGATTTATTAAGTATCTCATTGTGAGATCACAGAACATTAAAGTTGAAGTGACCTTCAAAACAATCTTGAGACCAAGTCTTTTTACCATTTTTCTTTAATGCCTTTTTTGATGGGGTATTTACTTCTTATAAGGTAGCCCATTACATTGTGGACCAACTCCCAATTATTTGCTTTAATTAATGAGAATTCTATTTCCTTTCAACTTCCTCCCATTGGTCTTGGATATCCTGAATCATTTATGCAGGTTTCAGAAGAATAGGAAAATCATATGCTGATTTTCAGTGTGAACACTGATTTTTTTCCTTGAATCTTTTTTGTCTTTAACACCATAGATTCTTTAGGTGCAGATTCTGCCAAAGAAGTGAGCATGTGACACTTTTTCCTCTAATTAGTTAGCTCTGAAACTAAATTAAGTCTGAATCAGCAATCTGCAAATAAGTACATTAAGATTATTATCTGGTGAGTACTATCAGTTTTCCTTCTGTCTCTGAATTATTAGCCTCTTATTTGTTTACATTACAAATTCAGTAGGAGTAATTATGTAATAAGAAAATGATACTGTCACTTTAAATAAAGTGCTCAGCAACTGAAACATCAGGACTATAATTAAAGGCATCACTCACAGCTTCCATTTTAATACATAAAGGAGAAGGACATGATTAGATTTTAATGAACTTGCTTTTGTTTTAGCTTTATTATTGTTTTATTTTAATCTGGATGTGGTTATTTCAAAACACCACTAAATGTTAATAAGCATTCTTAATTTCACATATCGGGATTGTAGTAAATTTAACTGTCCTTGCCTCAGACATCAAGCTTTCAGTTTGTAATCTGTTCCTTAAATGTAAGCACAATTCCTTCTAGTACCTGGAATGGAGAAATTCTCCAAGGCGGTTTAGGCAAATTTCCAGACAACTAAACTCCCTTATTCCCAGCTGACCAATGGTAAAAACGTGTCAGGTTACACGACTAAACCCTCAAGCAAATGCCATTGTCTACTGCAGTCCTTAGTCTAAAATAAGCCTAGAGTTGGGGCTGCCTGAGGAGTAATGGAAGGAGTACTGAGCAGGAGTAATAGAAGGAATACTTGGAGACTCATGACTAGGGCTGAGTGTATGAGCTGCTGAGTTGCCCCCTCTTTCAGCCTCAGATTCCTCGTATGTAAAATGGAGATAATAAAGTCTACCTGTGGAGTTGTTGTGAGGAGTGTCGCAGATTAAGGATTTGAGTCTGTTCTGTTAACTATAAAGTATGGTACTGGTCTTGACTATGATTACTATCTACTAGTACAAACTGAAGTGTTTGGAAACTATACCTGAGATTTCCCCCCAAATCTTCCCCATATCCTGCCATTGTGCCTAAAATTTGCACTACAAAAATACTTTTTTTGAAATAAGTTACTGTTTCTCAATGTGCCATCTGTAGACCTCCTCAGGTGTTTTTTAGAACATTAAGACTCTTGGACCTCACCCCTGGCCTACAGAATTAGGGTCTCTGGGCTGGGACTCAGTAATCTGAATTTTAAACAAGCTTTCTTGGTGACTTATAAGCATACTAAAGTTGAGAACTCCCCAATAAGGTATTGAAACCTCTGTTAAAATATCAATACTTTGAAAGGGTGATACGGGTCAGCACTATTAGCCATTAACATTTTAAAGTTAATTAATTAATTAATTTTTATTTTTGGCTGTGTTGGGTCTTCATTGCTGCACGCGGGCTTTCTCTAGTTGCGGTAAGCAGGGACTACTCTTGGTTGCGGTGCACGGGCTTCTCATTGCGGTGGCTTCTCTTGTTGCAGAGCATGGGCTCTATGTCTGTGGGCTTCAGTAGTTGTGGCATGCAGGCTCAGTAGTTGTGGTACACGGGCTTAGTTGCTTTGCGCCATGTGGGATCTTCCTGGACCAGGGCTCGAACCTGTGTCCCCTGCATTGGCAGGCAGACTCTTAACCACTGCGCCACCAGGGAAGTCCAGCCATTAACACTTTAACATGAATTAATGTATTGGAATATTTAAGCTTACAAGGAATAGGAGCTAGGCCAGGAAAAATCAAAACAAAAAACTGGAGGTAGAGGGGTGGGCAAAAATCTGGTTTTAACTGAAACTTATAGAACTCTGAAGACCTGGACTCTTGCATGTGAATCTCTAGGGCAACCTTTCATATTTTCAGGGCCCAGGGCAAGAGTACAAATGATAGCTCACTCACTATGTGTCTAAATATTTAAAAGTTGTAAATCACACTAACAAACTCTCAAATATATTCTTTTCTCCTACATTAACAAATTAATATTGTAATGACTTGGAAGGCTAGGTTCTGGACTCCTCGGAGTTTGGTGCCAGTATATGGTAGTAGAGGCAACCACTCAGTGGCCTGTGCCCCCTTCCACCAGCCCTCTGCCCATCTATGTGTGTGGATATTTCAGTATGCATGTCATACCCTCTGCAGACAGCAGCCTCTCTGGAAGCTGGCTCAAGGCCATTTGAGCAGAGAATTCTAGTGTCCTGGATACTTGGAGCTGGGTTCAAGGGTAGGCTCATCTCTTTGGTCCTAGGGACTCTCTCAAGTATGGGTCCCAGGACAGGAGTCCTTCTTGCCCAGGTATAAGGGAGATTCTGGGAATCTTGCAAAATACTGCAGTTATAAAACTGAAAGGGAACTTGGAGATTATTTGATCCAAGGCCTTCATTTGCAAACAAAGCAACTGGGATGCAGAGAATTGATATGACTAGCCCAAGCTCCCACAGTAGCTAATGGCAGAACTAAGACTAGAGCTCAGATCTTCTTTCTCCCTTTCCTCTCTGTGTACAACCCTTTTATATATGGTGAAATCCCCGGGTAGAAGTATTTTCTATTGCTTCTTCGGTCAGAGAATGTTGTTTAAGCATCCTTTTAAATAACCATGTTCCTCAGTGTAAGTAGTGACTTACGCCGGGAACCTTCGTGGCAGTGGCATTTCATTAACCGGGAAGGGGGAAGGGGGTGAAGGTGGGGAGACGGGGGTTCCCTTGAACAAAAGCTTTAATGGAAAATAGAGCTAGGGAAAACAGACTTAAGAACTGGTCCTTTTACCAAGCATAAGTCAGAGGACCACCCTCACATGGGAGCACAGTATGAGACGTTCTTAGTTGTACACCAGTGTTTTTCGCTTCTTTATTCTCTGTGTAGAAATTCCTATGACACCTTCTGGTATAGATAGCAGTTACATAAAATATATTTTCACTCTTTCTACTTGATTTTGTAACCTCCCAAACTAACAAAATATTACTGTTTTAGTTAGGAAATAATTGTAAGCTTATTTTCCTTGAATATTCAAAGAGAGGTATGTTTTAGTAGTAGAATTCTTACCAACCACATAGGGAACCCAAGTTTAATTTCCAGACTGGGTAACCATAATCTAATCCTGGCTAATAATTGCTAGTTATATGAATTTGGGTAAATAGCAACTTCTCATTTGTAGAGTGAAGGTTTGGCTAGATATCTTAGAGATTAAGAAAGTGTGCTATTAAACCCACTCTTAGCTGTGACGTTAGGCAAGTCACTTAACGTCTCTGAACCTCAGTTTCCTCATCTGCAAAACAGCTAATAGCACCTATCTTACAGAGTTGTTATGAGGATTAAATGAATTGTGTAAGGAAAGTGCTTGGAAGAATGCTGGCATTCAGTAGTTTGCTATTCATTATTCTTGGCTGGGCTTTAGGCCCTATTTTTGAGCATATACCTAGAAAGCGCACATGTTAAATACTATAGCTTTACAAACTCCATGTGTCCAAAATGAAGCCTATCATCTTTCTTTCAAAATTATCTTCTCCCCCACGTGTATTTAATCTTGGTACTGACACTACCATTCACTCAGTTTCCCCAAGCCAGAAATCTGCAAATCATCTTAGACAGCTCTTTTTCCCCCCTTGGCTTAAGTCTAATCAACAATTAAACATTGTGGATTGAGTTTTTCAAACACTTCAAATCAAATCAAGATTTAGATTTAAGTACATTCTGTTCTTTCCCCGCTTCTTGCATTGCCACTGTCCTCTTTGAAGTCTGTGTTCTGCGGAAACTTTCTACCTGATCTCCCTGCCTCCATTCTTGCTGCATTAAACACATCATCTTGCTTTTGACAGGATCTTTCTAAAACACACATTTAATAACATCACTCCTCCAGTTGAAGGTGCTTACAAGGGTGAAGTGCGCTTTCGTCAGCTTGGCACAAAAGGACGTCATGGTCTGACCACAATCGCATTTCTCACCACATCCTCTGGCGCCTCATGTTTCAGATATACAGAAGAACTAGCTTACTCCTGAACTTTGTGCTTTCTCTCACCTCCGAACATGTTGTCCCCAGTGTTTAGCATGTATTCCCCAGCCCACAGCTCCATCTCCTCCCCATCTTACAAGCCCATCTACCTGCAACACCGGTCATTCTTCAGACTCGGTTCTGAAACGTAAAGGCTCCTTTGGCAAGGAAACAATTTGCTAATTTATGTTTTGATACAATCGTCTGGTCTAATTTAGATAAAATCATGTAGCCTGAATTATTCAGATAATTCTTGGATTTGTCTGGCACATTTAGATACATTTATGAAATTCACATTCAACTATCACCTAACTAACACCTCAAAGTCAATTTACCCTTGACTTCTAGCTTTATCGCCTGTTCTGGGGACCTACTTCTCATAAACTCCTGTGTGCTAACATTTCGTTAAATGCATGATGAGGGGATTTCCCTGTGTATTAGAGAATCCTGGAATAGATTACAGAGCATCTGTCAATACTTCTTGCTGCTGATGGTGGCAAAATCACTAGGAGTTGGCAACATTCTGTGTGGTGGTATGGAGGACTGTCACGTGGAGCAAGGTGTTCATTCAGCAATACTTGAAAATAGGGTGTCTTTTCTCCTTAAGGATGGATGTTTGAATAATTCTTTTACAAAGTGTGAATTTGAGGTTAAGATTCTGTTTTTCCACCTTTAGGACTAAGTAATCTTCATATTAGAGTCTCAGAAATATTCTCATGAGGCTAATCAGAGTTTGGGTGAATGGCATAGAACACATATGTTATCACATTCTTCAAACTTCTTTTAAATTTTCTCTGTTATAAAAACATTGAGGTATAGACCAGGCCCCAGTGTCTGACTTAATATGCTTCTGGGTTTATCCTTTTTACAAACCATGAAGAAAAAGCTGCTATTCTTTTGGTGTATGAGTGTGAGGAATGGATTAAAGTTCATTTTTTTGCTTATGGATATCCACCAGTTCCAGCACCATTTGTTGAAAAGGCAACCCTTTCTTCATTGAAAGAATTTTCACCTTTGTGAAAAATCAGTTGACTATATGTGTGACGGCTTAATTCTAGACTCTCTGTTCTGTCCAGTGACCTGTAGTCTATCATTTTGACAGTGCAACACTGCCTTGATTACTTGCGTTACAGTAAGTTTGAAATCAGGTAGCTTAAGTCCTCCAACTGTCTTCTTGTTTTACAAAATCAAACACATTTTTAAATCAACTGTCCTTCTCTCTCGCCTCTCCCTTAAATCACTCTTACTGAGTGCATCTGCTCATCGTAAACTTAAAGCATGGTTTTCAAAATGTGGTCATTGGAACTTGTTAGAAATGCAAGGATTAGGCCCCACCTCAGATGTTTTGAGTCAAAAAATCCAGGGGACTCAGCAATCTGAGTTTCAACAAGGCCTCCAGGTGATTCTGACACCTGCTAATGTTTGAGAACCACTGATATAGAGCATTCTACTTCAGAGTTCAGCAAACTTTTTGTATAAAGAGCCAGATAGTAAATATTGTATGCCTTGCAGACAATATGGTCTCTGTTGCAATGACTCAACTCTGCTGTTAAAGCACGAAAGCAGCCATAGACAGTTTGTAAATAAGTGAGCATAACTGTTTTCCAATAAAACTTTATTTACAAAAACAGGTGGGGGGCAGATTTGGTCTGCAGGCCACAGTTTGCCCACCCCTGCTGAATTCCCTTCCCACCTATTCCACATCTAAAACCTTGGCCTTTGTCTCATTTCTCTTGCAGATCCATATTCTCCATCATTGTGGGCCCTCTTTGTTTTAAAGCTCCTCGAGGAAGACTCTCTCAGTGAATCTATACGTAGTTCTTTTAACAGGGCTTTTTCAGTGCTGAGGTCAGATATTTCACCTATTCCAGTTAACCTTTAAGGCCTGCTACTATATATCTACGTTTTATTGTAAAAGCAGGCAGTTTGTCATTTAGCCTCACTCTTGAGCATGCTACTTGCTTGAGGACTGCGTGTTGTCCATATACAAGAGCTTCTAATTTTCCTCAGATCAGCAGCCCCAAAGAGGGTAATGGTAGTTTCATTAGTTTGTTAGGGCTACTGTAATAAAGTACCAAAAACTGGATGGCTTTACATAACAGAAATTTGTCTCACAGTCTAGAGGCTAGAAGTCTGAAATCATGATGTCCGCAGGGCAATGCTCTCTCTCACGGCTCTAGAGGAGAATCTTTCTTGCCTCTTCTAGCTTCTAGTGTTTGTCAGCAATCCTTGGTGTTCCTTGTTTTATAGATGCATCACTCCAGTCATATGGCACCTTCTTTCTGTGTGTCTTTACATTGTTTTCTCAGAACATGTCTGTCTCTCTGTCCAAATTTCCCCTTTATATAAGGATACCAGTGGTATTGGATTAAGACCCACCCTAATGACTTCATCTTCACTTGATCACCTGCAAACTTTTTCCAAATAGAGTCCCTTTCACAGGTACCACAGGGCTTAGGACTTCAATATCTTTTTTAGGGTTACAATACAACCCCTAACAGTGATGAAAGTGGGAACTGAGATTTAATAGCAGCCGTTCTAGATAGAATCTTTGCTCATGAATTTGCAAGCCTTATCTGTTCCAGCTGTTACAAAATGTAATATTTACCTCTGGGAAAGGTGTAGAGATATCTCTTTGCTTTATGTCAGTAAAAAAGACAATAGTCACATTTTGCTAATCAAAAAAAAAATTTTTTTTGAGAGAGAGATCATTATTACCTGTATAACAAATGTTAGGGGGGCTTCAAGTTATCAAGAGGAATTTGACAAATGAGTTCTTTGAACAATATCTAACATGGTTGCTGACACACAGCATGTGCTCGTAAGTGGAAGAAATGTCTGGAGTTGAGACGGAGATTAACATTCATTCATCCATATTAACTGCAGTCACCATGTGTTAATCTCTTCCCGTGTGTTTGGCACTATGGTAAATGCTTCACATGCACCTCACTGAACTTTTACCATGACACTGGCTACCGTGACATCTCCTTCTTACAGACTAAGTTTAGAGAGATGAAGTATGTAGTGACTTGCTCAATGTCATGACGGAAGGTGGCAAAACAGGGATTTTAACCCAGTCAAAATAATTGGAAAGCTCATTAAAAAAATCTTTTTTTTGAAGTGCAGTATGCACACCGAAAAGTGTACATATTTTAAGTGGAAAGAAAGACCATGTTTTAACCACTGTGCTGTTTTTACCTTTCTGTAATTTATTTGCATAAAGCTTTTATTGACTACCTACTGCATAAGTTTAATGAGAAGTAGTGTGGAGTCCATTTTGCTGAAAAGAGCTTAGGAGGGCAGATATCCTCATCTGTCTTCAGATCACAAAAGACCCTGAACTGCAGGCTAAAGAGTTCATATTCATCCTTAGGCAAATCAGTGTCATTATTGATTTTTAAGTAGAGACATGATTAAATTGAAATTTGAGGTATGTGCTTTGGGCAGGGTTGGGACAGTAATAAGTAGAGATTTTGTCCACTACTTCCAAAATCTGTCATATGGAGGTTGTGATCATATTTGGAAATGGAAACCTTTCCAAATAAAAACAAAATTAATTAAAGTTCTTGGTTCTTATTAAGAATCACCTTGTTCTGATTGAAGGCATATAGTCTGCTACACTGTAAACTTCTTAAAGTAGAGGCTCTATGTGTTAGATAATGGTTATTGCTAAGTGTCCAAGATAGTATTAAACCTCTGTGAGCACATTAAACACTCCTGTGAAAGACTGTGGGCAAAACTGGGCAAGACTATGGTCCTCCATTGTTGGACTACTGTACTTCATGCTGGGATTTCAGAGAAGCAAGGGATGAGCAGATGCGAGAAGCAAGGGGTGATCAGATGCCTGCTTTGCCTCTTCCCTACATCTAAAAAGTACAGTTTCCTTCCATACAAAGGAGCTGGAAGACTGTACAGATATGTCTGAGCAAGTGAGTCCAGGAACAGTATCCCAGGATGCCAATGCAGGAAAACCAAAATGTCATCAAAGAAATTGAAGGAAGATCCTACAATAGGTCTTCAAGAGGTATTTACATAGGTCACTAGATAGATTTTCTTAAGTCTTTACAAACTTCTTTTCTTTCCTCTCCCTCCCTTCTCCCCCGCACCACACCCTTTCTCTTTCTTATAATGAGAATCCCCATGAAAAGGAATTCTGAAAAAATGACAGGAAGAAGATTGACATTGCTTTTTGCTATGATGAAAACAAGGAGAGAGAATCGGTTGGTTGTTTTTCTTCCTCTTCTGTTCAGTGAGCTATGTGCAGTGACCTGGAAATCCTGGCAATCTACTAGAAGGAAGGTGGTGGCTACATTTCCTTGACATAGAGGTTCACAGAGAATTTTCCAGACTGCTGCTTAGTTCAATGTCCAGTGACTTTACATCAGACCTTTGTAAGTTTTTGACCCATACTGGGCATTCTTTCCCCTTCAGCTCGCCCACCTCGGGTAAATACTTACGTTTTAGTGGGCCCTAAGGTGATGAGTTTGCAGCTCTGTGAAACATTACACATTTTTCAGTTTTTCTTCACTACTATTCAAAAGCTTTATGTATATCTTTATTGTAACTTACCACATTCTTTCTTGTATATTTAAGATTATTTATGTAAACATCCAAGACCATAATAAGCTCCTTGAAGGTAGAGGCTGTGTTTTGGGCCTCTTGGGAATTGTGAAGGATGCCTAGTGCAATACTCGGTACAGAGCAGATACTCCCTGATTTGAACTCAACTGGATTGAATTCTCCTGGGTTGTCTAGCAATTAGGGCAATAGCTTAAATAAAATCAGTGCTTTCCTGTAATATGTTCAACTTACCTGCTCCAAGTATTGAGCAGGGCTATCAGACCCAGAAAGTGTAAGTGCGGAATACAGTATTGGATGCATGACCTAAGTATGGATATATCATTGTTATGGGCTTAGTGCCCAGAAAGCTAGACAGTTTTTAGCTTGGTGACGGGTTGGAAGTGGTAAATTCTAGAGCTTAGGTGTGTTGTAATAGAAGCAATTACTAAGAGATGCCTCTGTCTCAGTTGTGTAGCAGAAACTTAAAATCCTGATTGCCTCATGTTGGAAAAGGGAATAAATAGAGAAGTATATAGAAATAAGCAGAGTGATAAGGGAAGCAATATAAATCATCCTGATGATTAGTGGGTAAAACACTGGGAAGAGAAGGTACATGGGCCAATTACAGCAGAATGTTCCAGAAGTCAATGCTTGCTCTCTGATTCATACTTTGCCAGTTATGCAAATGATTCTGAGAAAGTGACCCTGAGGGTAAAATATTATGATATAAAACTATGAAGAGAAATATATATTTTTAAAGAGGTCCTATTGTTTATTTATTTTTAACATCTTTGTTGGAGTATAATTGCTTTACAATGGTGTGTTAGTTTCTGCTGTATAACAAAGTGAATCAGCTATACATATACATATATCCCCATATCTCCTCCCTCTTGTGTCTCCCTCCTCCCCTTCCTATCCCACCCCTCTAGGTGGTCACAAAGCACCGAGCTGATCTCCCTGTGCCATGTGGCTGCTTCCCACTAGCTATCTATTTTACATTTGGTAGTGTATCTATGTCCATGCCATTCTCTCACTTCATCCCAGCTTACCCTTCCCCCTCCCCATGTCCCCAGGTCCATTCTCTACATCTGCATCTTTATTCCTGTCCTGCCCCTAGGTTCTTCAGAACCATTATTTTTTCTTTTAGATTCCATATATATGTGTCAGCATACAGTATTTGTTTTTCTGACTTACTTCCCTCTGTATGACAGTCTCTAGGTCCATCCACCTCACTGCAAATAACTCAATTTTGTTTCTTTTTATGGCTGAATAATATTCCATTGTATAAATGTGCTACATCTTCTTTATCCATTCATCTGTCGAGGTACATTTAGGTTGCTCCCATGTCCTGGCTATTGTAAATAGTGCTGCAGTGAACATTGTGGTACATGACTCTTTTTGAATTATGGTTTTCTCAGGGTATATGCCCAGTAGTGGGATTGCTGGGTCATATGGTAGTTCTATTTTTAGTTTTTTAAGGAACCTCCATACTGTGTTCTCCATAGTGACTGTATCAATTTACATTCCCACCAACAGTTCAAGAGGGTTTGCTTTTCTCCACACCCTCTCTAGCATTTATTGTTTGTAGATTTTTTGATGATGGCCATTCTGACTGGTGTGAGGTGATACCTCACTGTAGTTTTGATTTGTATTTCTCTAATGATTAGTGATGTTGAGCATCCTTTCATGTGTTTGTTGGCAATCAGTATATCGTCTTTGGAGAAATGTCTATTTAGGTCTTCTGCCCATTTTTGGATTGGGTTGTTTGTTTTCTTGATATTGAGCTGCATGAGCTGCTTATATATTTTGGAGATTAATCCTTTGTCCGTTGCTTTGTTTGCAAATATTTTCTCCAATTATGAGGGTTGTCTTTTCATCTTGTTTATGGTTTCCTTTGCTGTGCAAAAGCTTTGAAGTTTCATTAGATCCCATTTGTTTATTTTTGTTTTTATTTCCATTTCTCTAGGAGGTGGGTCAAAAAGAATCTTGTGGTGATTTATGTCATAGAGCGTTCTGCCTATGTTTTCCTCTAAGAGTTTTATAGTGTCTGGCCTTACATTTAGGTCTTTAATCCATTTTGAGTTTATTTTTGTATATGGTGTTAGGGAGTGTTCTAATTTCATTCTTTTACATGAAGCTGTCGAGTTTCCCAGCACCACTTATTGAAGAGGCTGTCTTTTCTCCATTGTGTATTTTTGCCTCCTTTATCAAAAATAAGGTGACCATATGTGCGAGGGTTAAACTCTGAGCTTTCTGTCCTGTTTCGTTGATCTATATTTCTGTTTTTGTGCCAGTACCATACTGTCTTGATTACTGTAGCTTTGTAGTATAGTCTGAAGTCAGGGAGCCTGATTCCTCCAGCTCCGTTTTTCTTTCTCAAGATTGCTTTGGCTATTCAGGGTCTTTTGTGTTTCCATATGAATTGTGAAATTTTTGGTTCTATTTCTGTGAAAAATGCCATTGGTAGTTTGATAGGGATTGCACTGAATCTGTAGATTGCTTTGGGTCATATAGTCATTTTCACAATGTTGATTCTTCCAATCTCTCCATCTGTTTGTATCATCTTTAATTTCTTTCATCAGTACTTATAGTTTTCTGCATACAGGTCTTTTGTCTCCTTAGGTAGGTTTATTCCTAGGTATTTTATTCTTTTTCTTACAGTGGTAAGTGGGAGTGTTTCCTTAATATCTCTTTCATATTTTTCATCATTAGTGTATAGGAACGCCAGAGATTTCTGTGCATTAATTTTGTATCCTGCTGCTTTACCAAATTCACTGATTAGCTCTAGTAGTTTTCTGGTAGCATCTTTAGTATTCTCTATGTATACTATCATGTCATCTGCAAACAGTGAAAGTTTTACTTCTTCTTTTCCGATTTGAATTCCTTTTATTTCTTTTTTGTCTCTGATTGCTGTGGCTAAAACTTCCAAAGCTATGTTGAATAATAGTGGTGAGAGTGGCAACCTTGTCTTGTTCCTGATCTTAGTGGAAATGGTTTCAGTTTTTCACCATTGAGAACAATGTTGGCTGTGGGTTTGTCATATATGACCTTTATTACATTGAGTTAAGTTCCCTCTATGCCGCCTTTTTGGAGGGTTGTTATCAAAAATGAGTGTTGAATTTTGTCAAAAGCCTTTTCTGCATCTGTTGAGATGATCATGTGGTTTTTCTCCTTCAATTTGTTAATATGGTGTATCACATTGATTGATTTGCGTATACTGAAGGATCCTTGCATTCCTGGGATAAACCCCACTTGGTCATGGTGTATGATCCATTTAATGTGCTGTTGGATTCTGTTTGCTAGAATTTCGTTGAGGATTTTCACATCTATGTTCATCAGTGATATTGGCCTGTAGTTTTATTTTTTTGTGATATCTTTGTCTGGTTTTGGTATCAGAGTGGTGGTGGCCTCACAGAGTGAGTCTGGGAGTGTTCCTCCCTCTGCTATATTTTGGAAGAGTTTGAGAAGGATAGGTGTTAGCTCTTCTCTAAATGTTTGATAGAATCTGCCTGTGAGGCCATCTGGTCCTGGGCTTTTGTTTGTTGGAAGGTTTTTAATCACAGTTTCAATTTCAGTGCTTGTGATTGGTCTGTTAATATTTTCTTTTTCTTCCTGGCTCAGTCTCAGAAGGTTGTGCTTTTCTAAGAATTTGTCCATTTCTTCCAGCTTGTCCATCTTATTGCCATATGGTTGCTTGTAGTAATCTCTCATGATCCTTTGTATTTCTACAGGGTCAGTTGTTACTTCTCCTTTTTCATTTCTTAATTTTTTTTTTTGCAGTACGTGGGCCTCTCACTGTCGTGGCCTCTCCTGTCACGGAGCACAGGCTCCGGACGTGCAGGCCCAGCGGCCATAGCCCACGGGCTCAGCTGCTCCATGGCACGTGGGATCCTCCCGGACCGGGGCACGAACCCGCGTCCCCTGCATCGGCAGGCGGACTCTCAACCACTGCGCCACCAGGGAAGCCCTCCTTTTTCATTTCTAATTCTATTGATTTGAGTCTTCTCCCTTTTTTTCTTGATGAGTCTGGCTAATGGTTTATCAATTTTGTTTATCTTCTCAAAGAACCAGCTTTTAGTTTTATTGATCTTTGCTATCATTTCCTTCATTTCTTTTTCATTTATTTCTGATCTGATCTTTATGATTTCATTCCTTCTGCTAACTTTGGCATTTTTTTTTTGTTCTTCTTTCTCTAATTGCTTTAGGTGTAAGGATAGGAGGTTGTTTATTTGAGATGTTTCTTGTTTCTTGAGGTAGGATTATATTGCTGTAAACTTGCCTCTTAGAACCACTTTTGCTGCATCCCATAGGTTTTGGGTCATCATGTTTTCATTGTCATTTGCTTCTAGGTATTTTTTGATTTCCTCTTTGATTTCTTCAGTGATCTCTTGGTTATTTAGTGTACTGTTTAGCCTCCATGTGTTTGTATTTTTTACAGATATTTTCCTGTAATTGATATCTAGTCTCATAGTGTTGTGGTCAGAAAAGATATTTGATATGATTTCAATTTTCTTAAATTTACCAAGGCTTGATTTGTGACCCAAGATATGATCTAATCTGGAGAATGTTCAATGAGCACTTGAGAAGAAAGTGTGTTCTGTTGTTTTTGGATGGGATGTCCTATAAATATCAATTAAGTCCATCTTGTTTAATGTATCATTTAAAGCTTGTGTTTCCTTATTTATTTTCATTTTGGATGATCTGTCCATTGGTGAGAGTGAGGTGTTAAAGTCCCCTATATGATTGTGTTACTGTGTATTTCCCCGTTTATGGTTGTTAACATTTACCTTATGTATTGAAGTGCTCCTATGTTGGGTGCATAAATATTTATAATTGTTTTATCTTCTTCTTAGATTGATCCCTTGATCATTATGTAGTGTCCTTCTTTGTCTATTGTAATAATCTTTAATTTAAAGTCCATTTTGTGTGATATGAGAATTGGTACTCCAGCTTTCTTTTGATTTCCATTTGCATGGAATATGTTTTTCCATCCCCTCACTTTCAGTCTGTACGTGTCCCCGGGTCTGAAGTGGGTCTCTTGTAGACAGCATATATACAGGTCTTGTTTATGTATACATTCAACTAGTCTATGTCTTTTGGTTGGAACATTTAATCCATTTATATTTAAGGTGGTTATTGATATGTATGTTCCTATTACCATTTTCTTAATTGTTTTGGGTTTGTTATTGTAGGTCTTTTCCTTCCCTGTGTTTCCTGCTTAGAGAAGTTCCTTTAACATTTGTTGTAAAGCTGGTTTGGTGGTGCTGAAATCTCTTAGCTTCTGCTTGTCTCTAGAGGTTTTAATTTCTCCATCAAATCTCAATGAGATCCTTGCTGGGTAGAGTAATCTTGGTTGTAGGTTTTTCCCTTTCATTACTTTAAATATGTCCTGCCACTCCCTTCTGGCTTACAGAGTTTCTGCTGCAAATCAGCTGTTAACCTTATGAGGATTCCCTTGTATGTTATTTGTTGCTTTTCCCTTGTTGTTTTTAATATTTTTTCTTTGTATTTAATTTTTGATAGTTTGATTACTACGTGTCTTGGTGTGTTTCTCCTTGGATTTATCCTATATGGGACTCTCTGCGTTTCCTGGACTTGATTAACTATTTCCTTTCCCATATTAGGGAAGTTTTTTTGTTGTTGTTGTTTTTTTGCGGTTCGCGGGCCTCCAACTGTTGTGGCCTCTCCCATTGTGGAGCACAGGCTCTGGACGCGCAGGCTCAGCAGCCATGGCTCACGGGCCCAGCCGCTCCGCGTCATGTGGGATCTTCCCGGACCGGGGCATGAACCCGTGTCCCCTGCATCAGCAGGTGGACTCTCAAGCACTGCACCACCAGGGAAGCCCCAAGGGAAGTTTTTAACTATAAGCTCTTTACATATTTTCTCAGTCCATATTTTTTTCTCTTCTTCTTCTGGGACCCCTATAATTCGAATGTTGGTGCGTTTAATGTTGTCCCAGAGGTCTCTGAGACTGTCCTCAATTCTTTTCATTCTTTTTTCTTTATTCTGCTCTGTGGTAGCTATCTCCACTATTTTATCTTCCAGGTCACTTATCCGTTCTTCTGCTTCAGTTAGTCTGCTATTGATTCCTTCTAGAGAAGTTTTAATTTCATTTATTGTGTTGTTCGTCATTGTTTGTTTGTGGTTTAGTTCTTCTAGGTCCTTGTTAAAGGTTTCTTGTGTTTTCTCCATTCTATTACCAAGATTTTGGATCATCTTTACTATCATTACTCTGAATTCTTTTTCAGGTAGACTGCCTATTTCCTCTTCATTTGTGTGGTTTGGTGGCTTTTTACCTTACTCCTTCATCTGCTGTGTGTTTCTCAGTCTTTTCATTTTGCTTAACTTACTGTGTTTGGGATCTCCTTTTTGCAGGCTGCAGGTTCATAGTTCCCATTGTTTTTGGTGTCTGCCCCAAAGTTTGTCTAAGTGTCTAAGTTTGGTTCAGTGGGTTGTGTAGGCTTCCTGGTGGAGGGGATTGGTGCCCGTGTTATGGAGGATGAGGCTGGATCTTGTCTTGCTGGTGGGCAGGACTGCGTACGGTGGTGTGTTTTGGGGTGTCTATGGACTTATTATGATTTTAGGAAGCCTCTCTGCTAACAGGTGGGGTTGTGTTCCTGTCCTGCTAGTTGTTTGACATAGCGTGTCCAGCACTGTAGCTTGCAGGTTGTTGAGTGGAGCTGGGTCTTAGCATTGAGATGGAGATCTTTGGGAGAGCTTTCACTGTTTGATATTAGGAGGGGCTGGGAGCTCTCTGGTGGCGCAATGTTCTGAACTTGGCTTTTCCACCTCAGAGCCTCAGGCCTGACAATTGGCTGGAGCACCAAGACCCTGTGTGCCACTCTGCTCAGAATAAAAGGGAGAAATAAAAACAGAAAGAAAAAATAAAATAAAGTTATTAAAATAATATTAAAAATTTTTTAAAAAGTAATTGAAAAAAAAGAAAGAATAGAGCAGCCAAACCAAGAAACAAATCCACCAATGATAACAAGTGCTGAAAACTATACTGAAAGAAAAAAAAAAATAGACAGAACCTTAGGACAAATGGTAAAAGCAAAGCTATACAGAGAAAGTCACACAAAGAAACATATATATACACACTGAGAAAAAGAGAAAAAGGAAAAAAAAATATATAAAAGAAAGGAGAGCAACCAAATCAATAAACAAATCTACCAATGATAATAAGCTCTAAATACTAAACTAAAATAAACAAAACTAGAAATAAATTAGATGCAGAAAGCAAACAAGTCTGCAGTTGCTCCCAAAGTCCACCTCCTCAATTTTGGATGATTTGTTGTCTATTCATGTATTCCACAGATGCAGGGTACATCAAGGTGATTGTGGAGATTTCATCTGCTGCTCCTGAGGCTGCTGGGGGAGATTTCCCTTTCTCTTCTTTGTTCGCACAGCTCCCGGGGTTCAGCTTTGGATTTGGCCCCACCTCTGCCTGTAGGCCGCCTGAAGGTGTCTGTTCTTCACTCAGACAGGACAGGGTTAAAGGAGCAGCTGATTAGGGGGCTCTGGCTCACTCAGGCCCAGGGGGAGGGAGGTTACAAAATGCGGGGCGAGCCTTCAGCGGGAGAGGCCGGTGTCACATTGCACCAGCCTGAGGCGCACCGTGCATTCTCCCGGGGAAGTTGTCCCTGGATCACGGGACCCTGGCAGTGGCGGGCTGCACAGGCTCCTGGGAGGGGAGGTGTGGATAGTGACCTGTGCTTGCACACAGGCTTCTTGGTGCCTGCAGCAGCAGCCTTAGCGTCTCGTGCCCTTCTCTGTGTCTGTGCTGGTAGCTGTGACTCAGGCCTGTCTTTGGAGCTCATTTAGGCGGTGCTCTGAATCCCCTCTCCTCACGCACTCTGAAACAAGTCTCTTGTCTCTTAGGCAGTTCCAGACTTTTTCCCGGACTCCCTCCCGACCAGCTGTGGTGCACTAGCTCTCCCCACCCCCTTCAGGCTGTGTTCACGCAGCCAACCCCAGTCCTCTCCCTGGGATCCGACCTCCGAAGCCCGAGCCTCAGCTCCCCGCCCGCCCCCGGCGGGTGAGCAGACAAGCCTCTCCGACTGGTGAGTGCTGGTCGGCACCAGTCCTCTGTGCGGGAGTGTCTCCGCTTTGCCCTCTGCACCCCTGTTGCTGTGCTCTCCTCCGCAGCTCTGAAGCTTTCCCCCTCTGCCCCCCACAGTCACCACCTGCGAAGGGGCTTCCTAGTGTGTGGAAACCTTTCCTCCTTCACAGCTCCCTCCCAGAGGTGCAAGTCCCGTTCCTATTCTTTTGTCTTTGTTTTTCCTTTTTTCTTTTGCCCTACCCAGGTACGTGGGGAGTTTCTTGCCTTTTGGGAAGTTGACGTTTTCTGCCAGCGTTCAGCGGGTGTTCTGTAGGAGCTGTTCCATATGTAGATGTATTTCTGATGTATTTGTGGGGAGGAAGGTGATCTCCACATCTTACTCCTCCGCCATCTTGAAGGTCCCTCTATGAAGAGAAATATTGACTTAAAAATATTTTGGAGAAAGAGCAAATCACTTCCTCCTGCGTGAAATGAACAGAGCATCATGACCAGAGTGTTGATAAGTACTCCATCATAAGCTCAGGGATGATAAATAGCCCACTTGGAAAGCAGCCTCAATTGACTGTCAAGGGCTGATTGTCTACGGAGTGGGAGGAAAGACAGAAGCCCCTTCTCTGAAGTGCTACAGCTCAAAGAACATGATGACCACACCCAAGTAATTGGTCTTGTGGTACAGTAGAAAAGTGAGGATATTGGGTTGGAGATGTCTGTGATGCTAAATGACCTACTATTGTTCTGTGAATTACCTCCGTGATAGGATCAAATGCCAAGCAATTAAATGGGGTGGGCATACCTGAGGGTAAGGGGATTATTGATTAATTTAATAGCCAGTAGGATGAATGGTATGAAGTTGGTCTCCAGACACTGAAGGATGCTTTGGGTACTGAAAAGCAGGTAAATTGACTCTGGGGCTTTTTTCTGCATCAACTTTGGAAAAAATAAAAGGATCTGTACATGTTTTAGTGATGGCATGTATTTGCATGTGAAGACACATGCATTTTGTGATTAGTAGCATTAATCACTCAAGTTTGCACTTAGTTAGCTGGGATCTAGGAAAAACTATTTTAAAATATTTATTGAGCATCTGTTCTGTGCTAGACACTGTTCTATGCACTGAAGGTGCATTGCAGGAAAAAAAATAGAAAACCTCTGCCCTCATTGAGCCTTCTTTAGTGAATACATATAACATTAGATTAGGTACTAATTAGTACTATGAAGTTAAAGTATGGTAGAGGATACAGAGAGAGGGTGTAGGAGTGTTGATAGGAGGTGGGGAGAATTTTCATTCTGGTTTCTAGAAGCTGTGTAGCCTTGTACAAATTGCTTCCCCTCTCTGGGCCAAATATTCTTTATTTGCTAAATGAGAGGGACAGGCTACATTCTGCATTCTGCAGGAACCCTTATATCAGATGTACACAACCAGGTTACTTTATGCCGATAAGGAGGCAGTAGCACTTTGCCATTTTACATTTCACAAGCCAAGTTAGTACTGTAGTCTGGTATACAAATTTTCTTTCTTAGTTGCAGATAAAAAACTAAAATCCAGGTCAAACTGTTGGAGCTCGCTCGGGTCATGTGTCATACCTGGACTAATTACTGTATTCGGGGGAACATGATTAGCTTGTGTTCAACTGTAGAAAGTACCTGTGGAGGGGCAGGATGGGGGAAACTCTGTGATAAGCAAACTGATTTTGATATACTCTTTAATTTGGGATCAGGCCAATTACTGTAACCAAATGTTGTAATGTTACTAGAAGAAAAGGCTGACAGGGATGCTGGGCAGACTACACTTGCAAATGTCCATGGTATCAGTTAGAGTTCTTATCTGCAAGTAAGGGTGGCCGACTCTGGCTGGTTAAGCATGAAAGAGTTTATTATGTTGATGTTGGGGAACAAAGAGATTTGCTGTGAAGGCTGGGACCAGGTTTGAAGCTGATTCCCAAATCCTGCCATCATATTGGTCTGAAGAGAAAACTTCTGCCACCACCCACTAAATCTTGGGAGTCCCAGTTTGTACTGCTGCTATCTCTTCACTATGAACGTTGCTTTTCTGTAACTTACGGCTGCCAGGAGGGAAGCAGCGCTCCCTAATTTCTTGCCTTTTGCTTCAAGAGCTCCTAAGCTAGTGTCTGCCTTGGGAAGGTTACAGGCTTGTGGCAAGGGAGTTGGGAAAAGCAAGTTTGTAGTATTTTGAACTCTTATGGAAGAGAAACTTTTGCTCCCTCCCTTCCATAAAGTGGAATTTCTCCAAACATGGAAAGGGATTCTGAAACTGGGCAGCCTGAATGAACAGTAAACATCCACCACATCTGCTACATGTCATTAATATTGCAGGATTTTCTCCCTCTGTCCATGAGCCCTAGCACAAAGCCTTATTCAGCACAGATGTCGGCTTTCAGAAGTGAGGAAGAAGTTAGCTCCTCTATCACAAAAGAATGCTTCATGTCAGGAGTTACAGAAAGAAAGTTGAAGTCTCAAGAAGATGGCAGGTCCCTAATGTTTTCCCAGACAAACATTGTAACCCCTTTGAATAAATGTCACCTGTGTTCTTTTCAAATAGCCTTTTTGAAGTTTGCCAACGTAAAACTGAAAGGTCCATCTCCCCTTCTCTGCTGAGTATCAGAGGTTTTCTTTCCCTTACCAGAGTTCACAATGACCTTCCTATTTTGCTGACCCCAAGGCAGTTATCACAGACAGTCTTACTTAAGCTGTATCCACATATAAAAGAAAGCTGTCATTTTGATGTGTTCTGGAATGGGGATGTGGTGGTTGCCCTGCTATTTGCAGGTGAGCATCCTTTCCTTTTCATAGTGCAGTTCTTAGAAAACTCATATTTTCAAACTCTGAGTCTATGGACCTGTTTTCTACAGCAATTCATAAGATAACCAACAAGATAGTGGGCAATCAATAAATATTTTTTGAGTAGATAAATGAAGTAGTGTGGAGTCCTGAAAAGAGCTCAGAGTTTGGGGATAGGTAGATTGAGAGGTTGAATTCTCTTTCAGCTACTTCATAGATGTGTGACCTTCAACAACTCATTAATGGCAATGAACCTAATTTATTCATTGTAACATGGAGATAATGGTCCCCATCTTGCATGTATGTTGCCAGGATCAAATGAGATAAGGTACATAAAGTGACGGGCACATAGTAGGTGCTCAATGAATGTTCTCTGTTTTATTATTCATGATAGCATGGTAATTCATTAAATGTTGATGAATGAAGAAATGAGTGGATGTCATGAGAAGTTCCAGTGCTGGGTGTAGAGCTTCCTAGTTTTTGGTGGGGGGAGGTTCCCAGGGATTAGGATAATCTTATGTGAAGGCTTGTGAAGGAGAATAGAAACACTTAAATTCAGGCCCAGAATCAGCCATCATGCTTTCCCACATGCTGCCAATCCTCTCTAGAATATCCTTGCTCCACTTCACCTGACTTCTTCCACACATTCTACAACATCTAGCTCAGGAGTCACCTCTTCCTTTGAGAAGCATCCTTTGACTCCTCAGTCTAGTTTGGGCACCATGCCATTTCATGTTCACTTCTACCATATCCCTTGTCGTAGTGCTCAGTTAGACTTGTGTCACCAGCACCATCTGCAGTGCCTGATTCTTTGCAAGTTGAAGAAATGAATGGATGGATTGTTGTCTAGATTTTATCAATACAGTGAGATCTGATTCCTTAGGCAAGCATCTTAACCTAAGCTCCAGTTTCCTTGGTAGTAAGGTGAGGATGGAACGTGACCCCTCTGCCTCCCAGCCATACTTGTGAGGATCAACTGTGACTGTGGATGTAACCTAACAGGGCCCTGAGAGCTTGTCTGGGGCATTCGGAAGACCAGGGTTTGGTGAAAGAGCAGGTTTTTGCTTAGCTTATGCTGTACAACTAGCTTTTATTGTATTGGGTGGGGATTACAAGCTAACAGGATTTTAAGTATCTCTAGGGAAAAGGTAAACTGCAGTAACTGGAGCAATTGTCAGGGAGAGAGACTAGGGGTTTAGAGAGAATTCTAGAAATATTTGTTCTATCTACCCATGAATCCATGACCAACAGTGATGTTACTCAACAGTGCTTTTGGAGTTAAGTTTCTGAGGTTTTGTTTGAGGGAGTGGGGACCAGGCAGAATCACTGACTGTTGTTACTGGCTTCAGGATGGCCATGGGCCACAGGAATCATTGGCCCAGTGAGGTGTAGGCAGTTGTAAAAGATGTCAAAGTGGTCTGTGTTGAAACCCATCTGTGAGGTGGGTTATGGAGTGGATCCATATACTGTCCCTTCTGTTTTAGAAACTGAACTACCTTTCCAGGTGATCTGGCAAATGATCAAATGCCTTCTTGGACCAAACCCTTTCTTCCTTTTCCATCTCTTACTGATTCATCCCAGGTAAGTTAGTAAATGAGTCTAAGTTTATTTTAAACATCCAAATTCTTCCAATTCTTTGTTCTTTGCAATGCTCCAGTTTAGTGCTTCTGTATTATCTTAATGCAACTGAGTGCTTCTGTATGATCCTAATCTTTACTCACGTTTATGACCCATAGGCTGGTCTCAGGAATAATATCAGCTATTTAGATGTTTATGTGATGTTAGATCATAAATGCTTGCATTTTAATCATACTAATCTTTGAATTGAATTAGGGAACAATAAGCAGGGTTTTGGAAACTACCTAACAAGTAGAGGAGAATTTTGAGAGTGACAGATGATAAAACCTAGCTAGTTATCTTGCTTACGTGAGAAGGTCATTTATGCTTAGAGTTGTCCCATTCTAGTCCCAATGCATCTTTTCATAGGGCATAGAGGACTGGCATCACTGTTGCTTCCTTTTCTTATTGAAAATAAAGTTGAGGTAATTATGAGTAATTCCTAATCTACTTATTTTTGTTCAGCAGTGGAATGCACAGCAGTTTTTGTTTTTTTGTGTAAATCAGTACACCAAATCTCCAGAGGCTAAATTTTAATGTCTAAGACATCCAATTGAAATCCACTGTTATAAATATGAGCCTACTGAAGTGATGAGTTTCTCATAGGCAGAGCAAATAGATAAATGGTTCAGATACAGCATCAGTTGAAGCAAGCAAAGCTCTATTGGCCTCTATCCATCAACACTTTGCTGTACCTCTTGGCACCAAGTAGCACTGCAAACCTATAGGCAAGGCAGCAATCCCATGTGTGAGGACCACCTGGTCTTCCTCACCCAAAATTGCAATATTAGTAAAATTTCAAAATTATTGAATATGGCCATAGATTTCAATGGTGCCAAGTGGGAACACTTGCTTCCTGTTTGGGGATTATCCATAGTACCTGCAAAGCTTTGGGAAGATAAATATTTTCGCTCAATCTGAGGAAGAAATTCCTAATGAAGTGGTTCATGGAAGGAATGTGTCAACTCCAGAAGTCATTAGTTACCTCTTATGGTAGATATTTTATGATAGGCTCAGTGAACTGTGTGGGGATGTGGTAAAGGGATTTCAAGCATTGAATAGGGCCGGGGTAGGTGTTCTGGCATTTTATCTTATGCTGAGGTAGATTTTAAGGTCATTAATTACAGTAACCCTTGGAAATCAATTATGAAGACACCATTATAGAGAGCCACAAACTCTCTCAGCTAGTTCATTGCTTCTCCTTTCCCCTCCAGCCTTGGTGTTTTTTTAAGTTGGGCTCCAGATTAAGTAATTTGTGAGTGCCGCAGTGAGAAAGTAAAATAGTGCCTTTAAATGCTATAGCTAGAACATCACTCTGTAGGGCAAGGTGCTCATGTGATGAAAGTTCTGGTGAGTTTCCGAATTCCTCCGGAACTTCAGAGGGGCCAGAATCAGGAAAGGTGAGTGATTAAGGAAATGTGACATTTCTCCCCTCTTTCCTCAGATCTTTCTTCCTCACCAGTCAGAGGTTAAACTAAGTAGAGTGGTAGGTTAGTTGTCTGTAGTATTTAAATTGTTAATCTTTTCTTCTTCCCATCTCTCTTTTTGAACTCATAGTATGTAAAGTTGAATTTGAGTAAGTAAATGCACAGTTGGTATGATTCCTGTGTGAAGGTCCTTCCAAACATGAGATTTTGCAATTTCTACCCAGTGGGCCTCTAGAGATCTAGTTTGAGAAGTTGATAACCCTTCAGCCCAGGGTTGGCAAACGATGGCCCAGTCTGCAGACCAGATCTGGCCCATTGCCTGTGTTTATAAATAAACTTTTAGTAGAACACAGCCATGCCCATTTGTTTATACATTATGGCTGCTTTCAAGCTACTGTGGCAGAGTTAAGTAGTTACAGTAACAAGTGTATGGACTTCACAGGCTAAACTATTGACTATGTGGCCCTTTACCGGAAATAGTTTGCTCACCCCTGCTCTAGCTTTTTTTTTTTTCTTTCTTTTTTGGATAAGGAAGCACGCATGTACTTATCCATTTGCACTTGCATACACTTATCCCCTTGCACACAAAGTGGCTTCCTGTAAAGCTAGAGTTTTCTAATGGTTCTGGGAAATAGCTCACCTGCCTAAGCACTCTGACCCAGAAGATTATTAGTACTTGTTTTTCCACTGACTAAATTGAAGCAAAGAACTTGTATTAAAAGAATCCATGAAACACTACTTATCACTACATCAAAATTGTCAGTAAAAATCAACCCCCATCTCTTGGGTGAGAAATTCTGCAAATGATTATGGTTTAACAGAAAGATATTTATCTCATCCCTTGCCTCAGCAGCAGCCTTTCTCTGCCTGATTAGCTAGGGTGGAATTTAATTCTGCATTTGAAGATGTCAGATTACATTAAAAGAAATATTTGTTCAGAGGGGTGTGTAGGAGCTATACCTATGTGTGGAAATGGCTGATATTAAACCTTGTGATTAAACTTACTTAAAAATGCTTTATTTAGTTTTTTAAATGTGCCAAAGGAGGTTTATATTTCATCTGACCTCAATTTCCCTGAATAGAGCTGAGTGAGATTTCCTAGCATAGTGCAGAGCTGCTTATCTTGAGGTGGAAAAAAAAAAGTGTCGTTAGCTGATTCGTGCTGAAGCATCATATTTAGAAGGCCTAATGGTTAGCTGGCTAACTTAAGATCAGGAAAGGGGAAATTATTGCTTATTATAGGACTATTTCCATCTCTGATATGGGTCCTTATTTGATTTGAGAATTCTGCAGACTTAGGAACATAGGCAAAGGGGATGGTGGTGCTAGTTCTTTTTATATATATCCTATATCACAACTGTTATAGGGAAGCATCTGGTTCCACACAGCAGTAAGTTAGTCACAATATGTGGCCATAGTTTATATTCTAAAAGCATTTTTATGTAGGCTTGGCATATAGCTTTTGTCATTTTCAAAAAGGCTAGAAAAAGCCTATAAATTCTGTCAACAAACAACTTTTTAGGTGAGGCATTTATTATCTCAGCTCCAGTACCAATCACCTGCTAGCTGAGTAGAGAAACTTCCATTCTCTAAGTCTATGATTCCTTACCTGTAAAATGAAAGGTTAGATATATGATTTATGTGGGTCTTTATTTCTGATCTTCCAATAATCAGTGCTATTCAGGACTATCAGTTGTTGTCTTTCACTTCTTCATATGCTGTCAGTGCTGACTGCATGTAGAAGGTTGGAAAATGGTACAGACTTCTCTGTTCACCTCTCCCCCTCCCCTCTCTCTGCAGGAGGTTCCATCACTCTCCATCTTTCCTCAGACTGAAGCTCCCCACTTCCCGGCTTTTCCCTCACCTCTTCCTTACTCTCTAAAAGCTCCCCACTCTTGCTCCCTCTTCCATTCTCATCGTATCTATTTATTTCTGCATATTTTCACCATTGCCTTCCTTCCCTGCCTTTTTTCCTTCCCCTCTGTCATCCCCCCACCCCCCCCACCCCCGCCAACTTTTTCACAGGCTTGTTTTGAAACCACCTCCCAGAGCATACTTGCGATTCTGTTTCTCTCACAGTGCTGAGGTCCTCAGGTGAAATGCCTTTGCTGGAGTTGTTAGGCAGAATGCTAAGTGTTTTAAGGACCTGCGAAGGTCAAGTACCTGTCTGCTGGAATAAACGGAGCCTCACAGTGAGACCAAGCCGACACAATGGGAAGACCCAGTGGATTTTTCTTTTCTGTTAGTCCATGGTGAAATCAATCATAATATGCCTCCCTGAAAACTGAACTCAGGGAATTGGAATCAGTGAGGTTCTTTTTAATTGTACCTGAAGGGGTAGGAGGGGAAAAGGGAGAGGTGAATGGGCTGGGCAGCCTTTTACAGTAAGTACCTTAAAATACTTTTCCATTGATGATTCATCCTTGTCCTCTGCCCCCATTGTTTTTTATAAAGAACAACTAGAAACCATTCATCATGAAGCCCAAAGCCCCCAAAACTCCTTGATTGTGATTTGAATATGAATTCCATCAATATTTTGAGGCAGTTATGAAGAAGGCATAGAGAACTTGTGGCAAAAGTTGACTATGAACTTCACATGTGAGTCAAATTCATTATGTACAGAGATGAAAATAATCCCAAAGTAATATATGTGTAGATTGGAAAAGCACTGTAATTGCTTACAGCTGAAGGGCAGTCATGTAGAAGAGGAAGCAGATTTGTTCTCTTCTGAACCACAGAGGGATTGGATATGAATTCCAGGAAGGTAGGATTTAGTAGAGTGTAAGGAAAGACTATCTAATAAGCATACCTTCCCACTAAGTAATGGGTCTCTGAGTTTCCAGTTCAGGAGAAGCTGCAAGGAAGACAGCTTGCAAGGGATTTACTCATTCATTCAGCAGATATTTGCTGAGTACCTATTCGATGTCAAGCACTCTTCTCGGTTCTGGGACCCAGCAATGAGCAGAGATATCTGGAGGATTCAGACATTACATATGTGACTTTAAGATCCCTCATACCTTGAGGATAATTCTGGGATTTCTTTAGCTTTTAGGATTTTAATTAGCTAAAAATAAATGAAGCCATCACATATGAACTATCTGTTTTTCAAGAATTAGAATGAAGTAAAACTTACTCAGAACTGAAATTACACTAAACACAAAACTCACATGAACTCGCCTCTAGATTTTAAGTGCTATAGGGTCATCATTCCAAATACCAGTTACAAGTACCAGAAGAAAGCTGATTGTTTGTGCTTTGGAGTGACTTGGATTATGAGTAAGTAGACATTCACATCTCTTAGGTTTTTTTGAAGGCTAGTATCGAAATGCATTTGTATTCCTAATGATAGACCTGTAGAGGAAACTGAAGAGAAGGGGTAATTTACTTTTAGTCCCTTCCTTCAATTTTTGCTTTCCTCTCCCAGCTGCAGAATCTTCTTATTTGCTTCAGGGACAGTGGTACTCTCAGGGTCCAAGGCTCCCATAATTCACTTTGTCTCCTATCTTCCAGCACCCTTCAAAAAGTGTCTAGAGCTTTCCAAATCATACATTTCTACCACCTCTCCTCTCATCTCTCAAATAAATATTCTTTTCCTCAATCCTCTTCCCAAACTATCATTATAACAATAAGAATGCGGCTGCATTAAGGAGCGCACATTGTTTGGTGCAGTGTTTCTCAAGCGTACACATCATTTAATGCATACATGTCAGTGTGGCTCTTGTTAGGATGCGGAATAAGTTTCAGCAGAACTGGCTTGGGGCCTGAAATTCTGCATTTCCAGCAAGCAACCAGATGCTGCTACTGCAGCTGCACTGCAAATCACAATATGGGTAACAAGGATTTGGCGAATTAGGTTTTGGAACTTTCTTGCTTGATTTTATGACCTTGGGAAAGTTACCTACCTCTCTGGGCTTAACTTGTCTTATATAAGAACAGAGATAAGCCAGTCCCCCCTTCCTCTGCATATTCTCCAGTATGAGTTCAACTAGTCTTCATACAAAGAAAACTACTTCCTGTTTCACAAAGTGGGCTTGTGAATGCAGTTTGGTCACATTTTATATCAAAATAATACAGACTGTAAGCTACTAAATGATTATCCTCATTGGGGTGCATTGGAATATCAAGAGTGAACTCACTGTTCAGACATAACGGCTACTGTTGTTGATCAAAATCCTACCATCTGACCTTCTCCTTATGTTCCCTAGGAAAAAACAAAACTTGCTTCCTGTGGGGTACATTTGGCATTCTTACAGTCAGAGTCACCTGGGAAAAGTTATTGCCATGGAACTCAACTTATCCCTGGCACACTTTGGGGGCAAATTTGAACCAAGTTTCCTGCATTGGTTTGTTCTTGAATCTGGCACTTAGCATCTCTCTAAATTTAGTGGTCATTTTCTGCTTTAATGAATATCTAACTGTGTAAATATAGATGTTGTTTGGTCAGCATTTTCCCCAGCAGTATTTTCCAGGGGTAATTTGCCTGCAATAAACTCCTGAGGCAAACATGCTTCTCCTCTACCAGCCTTGTACAAACAGCTGATCTAGGCCTGAGGACATAAATAACCTTTTTGCAGAGAGACACTTACCTCCAGAGAGTCCCAAACTTTGTCAGAGAAGTTTCTGTCTTGGAAGCGACTACCTTTCACATTTCGATTTGTTGAGTCTCTGAGTTCCTCTTGGGACTTGATATAGGCAAGCATGGCCATCCTTTGTTAGGGATTATGGATCGTTTTAGAGCTAGAATTTCTTTGAGATGACCTGGTCTAGTCGTTCTCTCTCTCTCTCTCTCTTTTTTTTAGTTCAAGTATAGTTGGTTTACAATGTTGTATTAGTTTCAGGTGTACAGTGTAGTGATTCATTTCTTTTTTTTCAGATTATATTTCATTATAGGTTATTACAAGATATTGAATGTAATTCCCTGTGCTATATAGTAAATCCTTGTTGCTTATCTATTTTATGTATAGTAGTTTGTATCTGTTAATCCCATACTCCTAATTTGTCCCTCCCTTCCTCCCTCTAATCATAGGTTTGTCTTCTATGTCTGTGAGTCTGTTTCTGTTTTGTATATGGATTCATTTGTATTGTTTCTTAGATTCCACATATAAGAGGTATCATATAGTATTTGTTTTTCTCTTTCTGATTTACTCCACTGAGTATAATATTCTTTAGGTCCATCCATGTTGCTGAAAATGGCAATATTTCATTCTTTTTATGGGTGAGTAATATTCCATTATATATATATGTATATATGTGTATGTATGTGTGTGTGCATATATATATATATATGCCACATCTTCTTAAGCCAGTTATCTGTTAATGGGCACTTGGGTGGTTTCAGTGTCTTAGCTCTTGTAAGTAGTGTTGCTATGAACATTGTAAGTAGTGTTGCTATGAACGTTGGGGTGCATGTATCTTTTCAAATTAGAGTTTTCTTTTTTTTTGGATATATACCCAGGATTGGGGATTGCTGAATCATCTGGTATCTCTATTTTTATTTTTTTAGGGAAACACTGTACTGTTTTCCATAGTGGCTGTACCAATTTACATTCCCACCAAAAGTGTAGGAGGGTTCCCTTTTCTCCACACCCTCTCCAGCATTTATTACTTATAGATTTTTGATGATAGCCATTCTGATCGGTGTGAGGTGATACCTCATTGTGGTTTTAATTTGCATTTCTCTAACAATTAGTGATGTTGAGCATCCTTTCATGTGTCTGTTGGCCATCTGTATGTCTTCTTTAGAGAAATGTCTATTTAGGTCATCTGCCCATTTTTTGATTGGGTTGTTTGTTTGTTTGTTTTTGATATTGAGTTGTATGAGCTGTTTGTATTTTTTTGGAAATTAACCCCTTGTCGGTCACATCGTTTGCAAATATTTTCTCCCATTTTGTGGGCTGTCTTTACGTTTTGTTAATGTTTTCCTTTGCTGTGCAAAACCTTTTAAGTTTAATTAGGTCCCGTTTGTTTATTTTTGCTTTTATTTATCTTGCCTTGGGAAACTGTTTTAAGAAAATATTGCCATAATTTGTGTCTTAGAGTGTTTTGCCTACATTCTCTTCTAGGAGTCTTATGGTATTATGTTTTATAATACCATATATAATTCCGGACCAGGGCTTGAACCCATGTTCCCTGCATTGGCAGGCGGATTCTTAACCACTGTGCCACCAGGGAAGCCCCATCAGATTCTAGAGAGTCGGTAATTCAAAAAAATTTAAGAACTTCTGATTTGATCAAGGTTCCGCTTTCCTAAGGCACCTTTCAAATACATAAAATAGTAATTAACCTTTATCTGTATCTTATAGTAATTAAACAAGCAACAAATTTGTTGTGTTAAGTACTGTGGAGTGTGCAAGGAGATGCAATGAATAATCACTGCTTTCCTATATCTTAAAATATATTATTCATTTACTTATCAAATAATTAAGGATTAAAAATTGCATGGCATCTCCTATTTAGACTGGGGATTCAGAGATAAAAGACACTTCCCCTGCTCTTAGTAACGCTTCAGTGCAGATAAAGACCAGTGACCATACAGCCATATGCGATAAATATCAGTGTATTTTATGTCCTCCAACTTCCCAGAGGAACTGTAGGATACATGATAGAACTGTCAAAAGTACTGATTCCATATCAGGTTATGTGAATTGGGAAACCTAAGTGACAATTCTATTTATTCTGCAACAGTATGAAAAAAAATTTTTTTTAAATAACTTGTTTCTCATTAAGAGAGAAAATAAAGGCAGACCAACTATTCCCTGGGAAAGTTTGGGGAGGAGTTAGCAGTATCCCAGGATTGGGGGAAACAACCGTATCCGTTGAATAGTTTTCAAATTTTGCTGTGCATTAGAAAAACCTGGAGAGATTTTTGTTCTTTAATACATATCAAAGTAATTCGTGCACAGTTATAAATATCCAATAGCAGTCAAGGACTGATTGTGAGGAAAAATGGTAGCTGCTGCTTCAACAATTTTTACTGCCTGGTCTTGCTTGAGCAGCTTTTAAAAACGTACAGGCTACCGAGATCTAAAGGTCTCCTAACTGTTTGGATGAGTGGGAAAGGTCCCAGTTTCTTCTCTCTTGACTATTCCAGCAGAACTTCTGTTTATCATATGCCTAACTGCAATATGCACCATGCTTACTGATGGTTACCTCCAGATGAGGGGGAAAGTGACATAAAAGGTCAAGGCAGTACCCTCACTGCAGCATTTTCTTGAAGGCAGTACACATTGCCTTGTAAAATGCTGTGGCAGAAAACACAGTGAACAAAAATGAAAATACGCTTGTGACTAACCTGACCTATTCTCATAACAATCTCTAAATACTAATTTCATTATGTGTTTCTAATGTCGTACATGAGGATGAATGTTTCTAAAGGTCAATAATAAGTGAATGTATTAAAACAGTCTCTTGTCTGCTTATCAGGTGAAAACCCAAGAAATGCAAGCTTTTAGTATTTTCTAGAGACTTCATTTTTTTTCCTCTTCCTTGTTTCTATTATGTTTCTTTGACCTTAATCTCTACAGGTTGCTAATAATCTCAGTTCCTTGAAAGATTTATGATCTTCAACAAGACAAAAACTTTTTTGTTTCCCACTTACTGTTGGAGTAAGTGGATACCTTTTCTAAGGGTATCCCTCTGCTTTGAGGACAACCTGACCTCTTCTCTGCTGAAGGGATAAGAAAACTAAATATTGTATTAATGATAAAGTAATTTGAAATTCTTGGGAGAAATATACTGTGTAAAATACTATATAAAATAGTGTCATTTTGTTTCAAAGGAGAAGTGCAAGAATTAGGTTAAGTCAAGAAATGGTATGAAGTGTTACAGAGCAATAGAGGAATAGAACAATAAGAAGTAGTTTATCCACTACGGGAGAAAGAAATATGTTTCCTCTTTATTTAAGTAGGAAGGAAAGCAAAGAACAGCTGATTCGAAAGTGCACTGATTTTTCGTACTTTACAAAGAGCTAAACTCTTCTTTGAAAACTGAAATAGACAAATAATGGCATCCCAGGTTGCGATAGCAGGGAGTTACATAAGAACAGAGTAGGAGGCAGTTTTCTGAATCCTTTTAAAAATGATGTTCAAATCAATTTTGGTTGGGGGAAAAACCCTAGAGAAAACCCTAGGCCTTGGGAATGCTTACAAATGCATCAGAGGTGTAAATAGAACTTCTGTTTTACAGTACATTCAAGTCAGGGTTACATTTTGGGAGAAGCTGATAGGTGTGAATTCTAGAAGGGGAAAGCCAGAAGGGCAAGTTCATGCCCAGGTATCCTATGGAGAATTAAGTCAACTGCAATGGAAATTAGGATATATTCCTGTCCAAGACCTGGGATTAAGATTAGGATTAGTGTTAAGTGGAGCCAAGAGTTTGTTTGAAATATATTTTATTTATTTATTTTTCTTCTTCCAGTTTTACTGAGATATAATTGACATACAGCACTGTATAAGTTTAAGGTAGGTACACAGCATAATGATTTTTGTACATACATCATGAAATGATTACCACAGTAAGTTTTGTGAGCATCTATCACCTCATGTAGATACAAAATAAAAGAAAAAGAAAAAAAAATTTTTCCTTGTGATGAGAACTCTTATGACTTACTCCCTTAACTTTCATATATAACATTCAGCAGTGTTAATTATATTAATCATGTTGTACATTACATCCCTAGTACTTATTTATGTTATAACTGAAAGTTTGTACCTTTTGACCACCTTAATCAAATCCCCCCCTCTCTTCATCCCTGGTCTCTGGTGACCACAAATCTGATTTCTTTTTCCATGAGCTTGTTTTTTGGGTTTTTTTTTTTTTTTTAATTATAGTTGACCTACAACACCATGATATTTCCTGGTGTACAATATAGTGATTTATTATTTCTATACATTACAAAAATCATCACTGTAATAAGTCTTATTACCATCTGTCACCATGCAAAGTTGTTACGTTATTACTGACTATATTCCCCACTCTGCACATTTTGTCCCAGTGACATTTATTTTGTAACAGCAAGTTTATACCTCTTAATCGTCCTTACCTGTTTCACTCATTCCCCCACCCCTTTCTCGTCTAGCAGCTACTTGTTTGTTCATTGTACCCTTGACTCAGTTTCTGTTTTATTATGTTTGTTCTTTTGTTTTTCAGATTCCACATGTAAGTGAAATCATATGGTATTTTTCCTTCTCTCACTGACTTATTTCACTGAGCATAATACCCTCTAGGTCCATCCATGTTGTCGCAGGCTACAAGATTTCATTCTTCTTTTTTTTTAATGGCTGAGTAATATTCATATATATATATACATATGTATGTATATATATATATATATATACACACACACACATACACACACCACATCTTCTTTTCCATTCATCTACTGATGGGCATTTATGTCGATTCCATATTTTGGCTATTGTGAATAATGCTGCAGTGAACATAGGGGTGAATATATGTTTTTGGATTGGTGTTTCTTGTTTCTTTGGAAAAATACTGAGAAGTAAAATTGCTGGATTGTATGGTGGTTTTATTTTTAATTTGGTGAGGATCATCCACACTGTTTTCCATAGTGAGTGCATCAGTTTACATTTCCACCAACAGTGCACGGGGATTTTCTTTTCTTCACATCCTCACCAACACTTGTTATTTGTCATATTTTTGATAATACCAGTCTGACAGGTGTGAGGTGATTATCTCATTGTGGTTTTGATTTGCATTTGCCTGATGATAAGTGATGTCGAGCATCTTTTCATGTGTCTGTTGACCATTTGTATGTCTTCCTTGGAAAAATATTCAGGTCCTCTGGCAATGCTTTTAATCTGGTTGGTTGTGTTTTTGATGTTGAGCTGTATGAGTTCTTTGTATATTTTAGATATTAACCCCTTATCAGATATATCATTTGCAAATAGCTTCTCCCATTCAGTAGGTGACCTTTTCATTTTTGTTGATAGTTCCGTTCAGTGTGCAAAAGCTTGTTAGTTTGATGTAGTCCCATTTGTTGATTTTCGCTTTAATTTCCCTTATCTAGGACACAGAGCCAAAAAAATATTTCTAAGACCAATATCAAAGAGCATACTGTGTTTTCTTCTGAGAGTTTTATGTTTTCAGGACTTATATTTAAGCCCTTAATCCATTTTGAGTTTATTTTTATATATGGTATGAGAGAGTAGTCCTGTTTGATTCTTTTGCTTGTAGCTGTCCAGTTTTCCCAATACCATTTATTGAAGAGGCTGTCTTTTCCCTACTGTATATTCTTGCTCCCTTGTTGTAAATTAATTACCCATTTAAGTGTGGGTTCATTTCTGGGCTCTCTATTCTGTTCCATTGACCTATGTGTCTATTTTTGTGCCAGTACCATACTGTTTTGATTACTGTAGCTTTTTAGTATAGTTTGAAGTCAGGGAGCATGATACCTCCAGCTTTGTTCTTTCTCAAGATTGCTTTGGCTATTCAGGGTCTTTTGCGGTTCTATACAATTTTAGAATTACTTGTTCTAGTTCTCTGGAGAATGCCCTTGCTATTTTGATAGGAATTGCATTGAATCTGTAGATTGCCTTGGACAGTACGCTCATTTTAACATTATTAATTCTTCCAATACCGTATCTTTCCATTTTTTAATGTTATCTTCAATTTCTTTCATCACCGTCTTACAAGTTTTCCAAGTACAGGTCTTTTACCTCCTTAGATTTATCCCTAGATATTTTATTCTTTCTGGTACAGTTGTAAATGGGATTGTTTTCTTAATTTCTTTTTCTGTTAGTTCATTGTTATTGTATAAAATTGCAACAGATTTCTGTTTATTGATTTTGTATCCTGCAACTTTATGAATTCATGTATTAGTTCCAATATTTTTTTGGTGGTGTCTTTAGGATTTTCTATATATAGTGTCAGGTCATTTGCAAACAGTGACAGTTTTACTTCTTCCTTTCCAGTTTGGATTCCTTTTATTTTGTTTTCTTGTCTGATCACTGTGGCTAGGACTTCCAATACTATGTTGAATACTGTGGCAAGGGTGGGGGCATCCTTGTCTTGTTCCTGATCTTAGAGGAAATTCCTTCAACTTTTCACTGTTGAGTGTGATACTGGCCATAGGTTTGTCATATATGGCCTTCATTATGTTAAGGTACGTTTCTTTTATACCCATTTTTGTTGAGAGTTTTTACATGAATTGATGTTGGATTTTGTCAAAAGCTTTTTCTGCATTTTTTGAGATAATCACATGATTTTTATTCTTCAATTTGTTAATGTGGTGTATAACATTGATTGATTTGCAAATAATAAATCATCCACGATTCCTGGGTTAAATCCCACTTTATCATGGTGTATGATCCTTGTAATGTAGTGTTGAACTCAGTTTGCTAATATTTTGTTGAGGATTTATGCACTATGTTCATCAAGGATATTGACCTGTAATTTTCTTTTTGGGGGGTGTTTTTGTCTGATTTTTGTATTAAGGTGATGCTGGCCTTGTAGAATGAGTTTGTAAACTTTTTTCCTGAATTTTTTGTAATAGTTTGAAAAAGATAGGTGTTAACTTTTCTTTAAATTTTTGGTAAAATTCACCTGTGAAGCCATTTAGTACTGGACTTTGTTTGTTGGGAGTTTTTTTTTTTTATTACTGATTTAATTTATTCCTGGTAACTGATCTGTTCAGGTTTTCTCTTTCTTCCTGATTTAGCATTGGGAGGTTGTATGTATCTAGGAATTTATCCATTTCTTCTAGGTTGTCCAATTTGTTGGCTTATAATTGTTCATCATCACTTCTTATCATCCTTTGTATTTCTGTAGTGTTGATTATAACTTTTTTTATTTCTGATGTTTAAAATTTGGTCCCTCTCTCTTTTTCTTGCTGAGTCTGGCAAAAGGTTTATCTATTTTGTTTGTCTTTTCATAGAGCCAGTTAGGTTTCATTGATCTTTTCTATTGTTTTTTTTTTTCAGTCTCTATTTCATTTTTTTTGATCTTATATTTATTCTTCCTCTCTATTAGCTTTGGGTTTTGTTTGTTCTTCTTTTTCTAGTGCCTTAGGTGTAAGTTTTGGTTGTTTATTTGGGATTTTTCTTGTTTCCTGGGGTAGGCTTGTAATGCTGTACACTTCCCTCTTAGAACTGCTGTTACTGCAGCCCATAGATTTTGGATTGTTGTGCTTCCATTTTAATTTGTTTCCAGGTATTTTAAAATTTTATCTTTGATTTCTTCAGTGACCCATGGGTGCTTAGTAGCATATTGTTCAGCCTCTATGTGTTTGTTTTCCTTGCAAATTTTCTTTTTTATGGTTGATTTCTATATCATAGTGTTGTGGTCAGAAATGATGCTTGATATGATTTCAGTCTTCTTAAGTTTACTGAGATTTGTTTTGTGGCCTAGCGTGTGATCCATCCTGGAGAATGTTCAATGTACAATACAATGTGAAAAGAATGTGTGTTCTGCTAGTTTTGGATGGAATGTTCCATATATACTTATTACAGCCATCTGATCTAACATGTCTTTTATGGCCAATGTTTCCTCATTGATTTTCTGTCTGGATGACCTGTCCACTGATGTAAGCGTAGTGTTAAAATTCCCTACTATTATGGTGATACTGTCAGTTTCTCTCTTTATATTTGTTTCTGTAGTGCTTGTTTGTATTTTTCTTCTTTTGCTCTCTTCCCTTGTTATTTGATGACCATCTTAGTGTTACGTTTGGATTCCTTTTTTTCTTTTTTTTGTGTATCATAGATATATGTAATTATTTTTAGTTGATCTCTTAAGTTCAAACACATTCTAACAACTCTGCATTTTTACTCCCCCACCCTGTTTAATGTTTTTGATGTCATATTTTACATCTTTTTGTTTTGTGTATCTCTTTACTACTTATTTTGGATATAGATGATTTTACTATTTTGCCTTTTTACTACTAAAAGTAGTAAAAAAGAGCTGTATGATTTAGCTTTATAAGTGGTTGATATACCACCTTTATGTGTATTTGCCTCTACCAATGAGATTTTTCCTTTTGTGCTTTTCATATTTGTAGCTGTGGTCTTTTCTTCTTAGAGAAGTCCATTTTGTGTGAAGCCAGTTAGTGGTGCTGAACTCTTCTAGCTTTTGCTTATCTGTAACAGTCTCTCTCTCTCTTTCAAATCTGAGTGATAGCCTTCATGGGTAGAATATCTCTGTTGTAGGGTTTTTCGTTTCATCACTTTGAAGGTATCATGCCACTCCCTTCTTGCCTGCAAAGCTTCTGCTGAAAAGTCAGCTGACAATCTTATGGGAGTTCCCTTGTACATAACTAGTTGCTTTTCCCTTGCTGCTTCTAATACTCTCCCTTTAAGTTTTGCCATTTTAATTAAAGTCTTGGTGTGGTTCTCTTTGGGTTGATCCTGTTGGGGCTCTCTGTGCTTTCTGGGCCTGGATGTCTGTTTCCTTTCCTGGGTTAGGGAAGTTTTCAGGTATTTTTGCCTCAAATAAGTTCTCTGTCCCTTTTTCTTTCTCTCTTCTTCTCTGGGAACGCTAATGCAAATGTTCGTATGCTTGCTGTTATCCCAAATGTCTCTTAAACTGTCTTTATTTTTAAAAATTCTTTTTTCTGTTCTGCCTGGGTAGTTTCCACTACTCTGTCTTCTAGTTTGCTGATTTGTTCCTCTGTATCATCTAGTCTACTGCTAACTTCTTCTAGTGTAATTTTTATTTCAGTTATTGTATTCTGCAACTCTGTTTGGTCCTTCTTCGTATTTTCTAACCCTTTGTTAAATTTCTTACCGTGTTCATGTTTTCTTCTGAGTTTGTTGAGCGTCTTTATGATCATTATGTTGAACTCTTTATCGGGTAGGTTTGTTATCTCCATTTCACTTTGTTCTCCTTCTGGAGTTTTGTCTTTTTACTTTGTTTGGAAAATATACCTTTGTTGCCTCATTTTGCCTAATTCTCTATATTTATTTGTATGTACGAGGTACATGGGTTACGTTTCCCCATCTTGGAGAAGTGGTATTATGTGGGAGATGTCATACGGGGCCCAGAAGCACACTCCCTTCTGGTTACCAGAGCTGTATGATTTGGGGTGCCCCCTATGTGGGCTGAATGGACCCTTCTGTTGTGGTGGGACCCACTACTGTGAACATGCTGGTAGAAAAGACTGGTTCTCTACTTATTGGCATGTCTTTCCTTGTGTGGAAGCTGCCAGCTGTGGGTAGGCAGGGCTGGGTCCTGGTGTAGCTTCCTGCATGGCCTGGAGAGTCCTAGGGCTCCTGCCAGACTGCTGATAGGTGGGCAAGGTCCCAGGATAGCTGGCTCCACAGCTCTGTGGTTTGGGCCTGGTGCTGGCCCACTGGTGGGTAGGCCTGGAGGGTTCTGGGGCAGTTGGCTGCAGGGCCCTGGGGGATCCTGTGGCTGATTGTGGCCTGCTGGTGGGTGGTAGAGCCAAGAGTTTTGAGTTAGGTTGGAATAGTGGCTGAGCAAGAGCTAAGAGAAATGAGTTAAGAGACTTCAGAAATGCCTTAGGGTATTTATGACTCAGTCATTTGGGGTTCCTGCAAAGGATGTGTGGTCCTTTGGAGTGTCTGAGTGGCTGAAAGAGATAGAACATTCTTGTAATTGAAGCACGTATGCCAAGTGCACATGTTTAAAAAGCCCAAATAAACTCTGCACTGTGTCTGTAAACAGTAGGTTGGAGTCATTGCAGAACTGGTCCATATCATTTTTAAAGAAATAATGGTGACCTTGGAGGTTGAAAGAGCAAATGTTTTACTTGTCAACCTCACTTCTATGTCTAGAATTTACTAAAGCCAGTTGTGTAATTAGACTTACTGTACAATTGTTTGTCAAATGACTAGACCTGTCTCCTCGAGGATAATAACACTAAAATCAGTAGTGTGCTGGTAAATGAATTAACAGCTGGATCTCAAAAAAAAGTGTGCAGATACGTATGTACTCAAGTTTATTACATATTTTACTGACATAAAAGATGTGTAGCACACAATTCACAGTTAATAATAAATTATACAGTACTTTTTATTGTAAATTCCATAATAGCCAACTGATTCTTACAGAATGCTCTTGTTGATTTTTTTTCCAAATTCTTTTTTACGTAGCCAAGTTATGGTTGCAGCTGGTGAATGAGTGTGGTTCTGACATGAATAAAGGTTGATATTTTCATTTACAATAATGAGTGATATGAAAGTGAAACAATGAGGACATATACTGGAAATTTACTCTTTTGTCAATAATGCCAGCAATTTCTTTGCTGAACTGTATAATAATTTTCAAATACTGGCAGAATATTTTCTGAGCTTTTTGTGCTATTCACAATGTAATGACCATAGATACAATAAACTTTTATGTTTAATCTGTATTATTAGTAGTTTCACTATCAGCCAAACAATAGATTAAGCCCTGATTCATGGGTTTTGCTAATTCTATGGTATAAATACTCTCATGGTCAATTGAGAATTGACCATGGTGAATTTCAAGGTACCAATGTGAATCATTGCACATGGAGTTGGGAAGAGATCTTCGTTACCACACCATGATATAATAAATCCAGCATACACATAAATTACACATAAATACCTTCAAGAGCATCAGACCAGCTGTATAAACTTGAGGGCTCCTACAACCACCTTCAGGTTTGGTAATTCATTAGAACAGCTCACAGAATTCAGGAAAGTGCTATACTTAACGATTATAGTTATATTATAGCAAAGGATACAAATTAGAACAAACCAAAGGAAGAAACGCATAAGATGAAGTCTGGGGAGTGTCCAAACATGAAGCTTCTGATTGTCTTTTCCTTGTGGAATCCTGGGTGCCATTACCTCCTCCCAGCTGTGATGTGTGACAATACTCAAAACCCTCAAAATTCCCAACCTGGAAAGCTCACATGAGCTTTTGATATCCAGAGTTTTTATTGGGCCTTGATTATATGCTGCTCACATGGCTGACCTTTAGTCTCCATCCCCTCCTGAATATTCAGCCTATAGTTTAAGTATCCATTTCCTCCAGAGGTTAAAACTGATAAGGCATATCCCACAGTTCCCATTGTCAATCACAGTGTTAGATTATTCAGTGGTTAAAGCCCCAGGCAGCCAAAGACACTCCTCTCAGGCAGGGTATTCCAAGGACCTAGAGATTACCTCCCAGTACCTGAGGGCAAAGACCAGACCTCTTTTTAGGTAAAGTTAATTTTTCACTATACGGATTTTGATAGGGATTCTGTTGAAACTGTAGGTTTTTTTGGGTAGTATTGTCATCTGAAAAATACTATGTTTTCCAAACCACGAACACAGAATATCTTTCCATTCACTTCAGTCTTTAATTTCTTTCTACCATTCTTTGTAGCTTTCATTGCACAAGCCTTACACTTCTTCTGTTAAATTTTTTCCTAAGTATCATATTCCTTTTGATGCTATTATAAATGGAAATTTTTTGTTATTTTATTTTAGGATTATTCATTGCTTAGTATATAAAAATACAATTGATTTTTGCATATAATTTGTATCCTGCAACCTTGCATAACTTGTTTACTAGTTCCATTGTGTGTGCGTGCGCGCGCGCGTGTGTGTGTGTGTGTGTGTGTGTGGGTGTGTTCCTTAAGATATTTTATAAACAATATTGTTATCATCTGCAAATGGAGATAGTTTTACTTCTTTTTTAATTTGGATCTTTTTGTTTCTTTTTCTTGCCAAATTGCCCTGGCTAGAACCTTCAGTACAATACTGAATAGAAGTGATGAGGGCAAACATCGTTGTCTTGTTCTTGATCTCAGGGGGAAAGCTTCAGTCTGTCATCACTAAGTATGATGTTAATTATAGAATATTCATAGATGCCCTTTATTAAGTTGAGGAGGTTTCCTTGTATTCCTCCTTTGTTGAGTATTTATGTACTTTAACTTTAATAATTGTTGTTTAACAGCCAGATTACAAAGTTCTTCATAATGTAACAGTTTGTACTCTTGAGCCAATACAAGCCAGCTGTAGCATACTACAGTAAAGTCAACCTTTTTACTTACTTTAACATGCCTTATTCAACTGTGGCAAATGAGACCTCCCACATGCTAATTGAATGAGTGCTAATGTGGTTATAATGCTAACGAATGCCTTCAAGAAAAGATTAAATAAAAACATTAATTTCCATAATAAAAAGCAGTTACCCCATACTTTTTTGAAAACGCAAAGTATATCTTATATTAAATAAATAGCTTGCTTTGGGAGTAAAATTTTTCAAGTACCTAGTATATTCATTTATGTAATTTAGTGAGATGATTACTGTATAAAATTAGCATATTCTGATCAATTATCTAGTAGCCTGGCTGTCCTAATTCAAGTTTAATTTGCAAAAGATGCTGTCAATGAACATCACGTCTGTTTTGATCAGGGAGGTTTCTGCAGTTGTGAAAGTATTAACCACAAAGCAATATTCAGTAATGACAACAAAAGCATTAGTACTATAGCTATGGAAAATGTCTCATTGAAAAACACACTTCAAGGTGCACTGTTTTGGTTTTGCCTCATTACATGTGCAATTAAGGAATAAACAATGAGAAAAAAAGTTTTCTTCTCTCTTCTATCCCAGTTACCTTTAGGAAGTTTAATTTGTAGAAGAAGTAAATTTGAATATGAAACTTTGTCATGTAGTCTGAAAGCATATTAGTGGAACTCCATAATGGTTTATACCTGCTATTATTTCCATGAAAATAGAAAAAGATGGCATCAATGAAGTCAGAATCTATCATTTATGGTCTTTACTTATACTTAATCTTTGTTTTCTATTGCTAGATTTTATTAAACCGTCAATTTAATGATGTGAATTGGTTAGACAAAGGCAGTTGAGACATATCTTCATGATTTTATAGCCTGAGATGTTTTCTGTCTTTTGTATTCTTATTGAACCTAAGTCGCCCTTTTTAGCACTTAGCAGGGCCCTTGGGGGAAATTTATTGTTTCTTCTTTCAGTATGAAATAGAGAATAGAAGTTTGTTCAGAGTCAGATATGAACCCCAGAAGTTAAGAGGTCACATATAAAAAATCCTCATTTAAAGCATTTTGAGCTAAAAGATGGCTTAAGAGGGTTGACATTTCTCAAAAAAGTTTCTAATTATCATAGCGTGAACGAGAAAAGGTATTAGGATATAAAGAAAGGTCACCAACTCAAAGAGTGCTCCCTTATCAGTTTAGGCTTATTAGGATAAATAAAATAGTTGTATTTGGGTATGTCTTTCCATCTTACAATGATGTCCTTAGCCTTTTCTTGTGTCCATGGACATAGCTTCCTGGCAACCGTCTTAATACAATGTGATTGTACCTCCTGGAGCAGCAAATTGCAAGTGGGAAGGAAATCTGACCCAAACATTATTAGACATTGATTTGAGAGAGAATGAGTTTCTCTGTGTATCTGGAACTATACCATAGGGACATGGGGATTCTGGGCAGCTATCTTCTCTCTGCCTTGTTTACTGAGGGGCATAGAAAGCCAGTTGGAAGGAATGAAGCAGATGCACATGCAAAGAGAAGAAGAGGAAAGATAGAAAAATACATGCTGTTTAAAATGTCCAAGGGATTTTGAGCATGAGAAGGAATACTCATTATTCTTTGTATTCTTTGTTCAATTATTAATCTCATATTCATGTAGAAGAGTATTGTTTGTTGAATTGACATTTAGATATTGATTGCAAATTTTGATTAAAGTCCTCTAAACAATTTAAACTAAAGTTATACATTTAGTGTAGTTGATTCTTTTCCTCAAACTCCTTGAACAGCAAATGAAGCATAGGTAATATAATGATTACAGATCTTCTGAATAACCCTTTACCAAGGATAGTTACAAAAATACTAATACCTTCTAATTAACTTTGTTTCTTATTTTTTTGTATCATCTCTTTTTATGGTTTCAAAAACTACAGTTTCTTAGGGTTTTAGAAGTTCAAATCGAATATATTTTTATATCTTCCTCAAGTTGTTTTTTGAAATCTTACCAAAACAAAAGTTAAAGAATATCTCAGACAAGCTGGGGTGCAGGTTTTGTGGTTTTAATGGATTGTATTTTACAGACAAAAATTTTTCAGAACTAAGCCACTGGTCAAACAATTTTAGCTTTTAAACCTTTTCATTGAAATGTGACTTATATTCAGAAAACTATGCAAATCATAAGTGTATAGCCTAGTTACTTTTCACAGTTGAACACTCTTGTGTAACCGGCACCCAGATCAAGAGACAATACAGCAGAAACTAACACACCATTGTAAAGCAATTATAATCCAATAAAGATGTTAAAAAAAAAAAAAGAAACGATACAACAGGCATCCCTAGAAGTCCCGCACCAGTTATACCCCCTGGTAACAAGTATAGTTATTTTAAAGTCCTTGTCTGCTAATTCCAATATCTCAATCACCTATGGGTCTTCTTTCATCAATGTTTCCTTTGCGTATCAGTTATATGATCTTGCCTTTCCCAAGTCTCCTAATTTTTGATGGTCCAATGATCAAACACTAGTTCTCCAGTTCTCTGAAACCAATTGGGTGTCCTCCAATTCAGTTCAGATTTTACACTAACTGGAGTAAGTGCAGACTCCACAGGTTAAGGGCTCACTCCTACAAGATTGCCTCCATTTCAGACACTAGCTGCAAATGAGGTCCCTAGGCTACCTACACTTCTTCTCAGATTACTACAACTTTGGGGGTTCCCACAACCCTCTCCAAGTTTGACAATTTGTTGCATTGATTTACAGAACTCAGGAAAGTGTTTTACTTATGATTACAGTTTATTGTAATGGATGCAAATGAATAGTCAGTTGAAAAGGTACATAGAGCAAGTTATGGGGGATACGGAGCTTCCATGCCTTCTTTGAGTATACCATCCTCTAGTATATCAATGTGTTTACCATCCCAGAAGCTATCCCAAACCTCCTTTATCCAAGTTTTTTTTTTTTTTTTTAACTGAGGTTTTGTTATACAGGCACTATTGATTAAGTCATTGGCCTTTGGTGATTGAACTCAACCTCCTACCTTAGTTCCTTCCTTGGAGGTCAGGGAATGGGGCTAAAATTTCCAAACTTATAATCACGTGGTTGCTTCCTCTGGTGACTAGCCCTCATCCTGAAGCTATCTAGGGGCCATACCTTGAGTCATTTCATTGCTTAAACTCATGCATAAATTCATGCTCAAAAGGGGTTCAAAAGACACTCCTATCACTTCAGGAAGTTCCAAAAGTTTTAGGAGTTCTCTGCCAGAATGCAGCAGTGGTGCAAAAATAAAATATATTTTTTATTATGTCACAAATGATATTGTGAATATTATACATAATAGAACCAAAAAGGTTCTAGATGATATTATCTTCCACCACAGATAATTCCTCTTTCCTCTGTTAGGCTCACAGGGCAGAGGACTGATCATGTCAATCCATTCAGTGTTTTCTTTGAGTCCGGCCTAGGTAACAGTTTTGGTAAGACTCTATTTACTGCTGGTTCACCTACTTTACTAGGGTGGCATTCAACTGAGTGCCTGCCAGGTCTTTGTTTCCTTAGCCCTGTAAGACTGGGAAATTCAGCTCTTCAGCTTCCTGTCCCATGCAGCTTCAAAATTTTGCAAATATCTTAAGGGATAGATTGACCATGTGTTTCAGGACTCCCAAGTATCCAATTTTATCACTGTAGCTCAAAAGAAATACCAAATCCTCTGCTGGTTTCTCTTTTTCCAGCAGTGACCTTCAGTCAGGGGTCAAGCCTGAGCTTCTGGTGAGCCGGGAATTGATAAGTGCCTCTTTATGAAAAGTGGCTGTGGAGCTCAGGGTCAGTTTACCACTCCCTCTAGCGTTTTCATCTCTTGCCTGTTTTGTTTGCAATCTCCCTAGTCCTGGAGGTTTTTCATTTGTTAAGCACTGCAGGATTTCAACCTGCGTTTTAGAAGACTTTGGCCTTGCTCTTTAGCTTTCCACATAAACATCAGAATTCAACCAATACTATTGAGACGCATTTGGGGCCCTTTAACTCTCCAAGTTTTTCACTCCAGCCCTGTGCAACTGCTAAAAATGATGTTGATTTCTTTTACTCCAGTTGCATCTCTGTTTAGACCAAACCTAGATACTCAGTTTCATTTGGTGCTCTGAATCAGCAAGCGCCCCCAGGGAAAAAATATCTGCCACAATCTTTAATTTACCTCTAAATAGTTCTCCTCTAGCTGGAATTTTAGTTCCTCTAATCCTTATTGTCTTTATAGTTTCATGCAGTTTCCATATACTTTCTTGTAATTTATCTGGCTTTTTTTTTTTTTTTTGCGGTACGTGGACCTCTCACCGTTGTGGCGTCTCCCGTTGCGGAGCACAGGCTCCGGACGCGCAGGCAGCAGCCATGGCTCACGGGCGCAGCCGCTCCGCGGCATGTGGGATCTTCCCGGACCGGGGCACGAACCCGTGTCCCCTGCATCGGCAGGCGGACTCTCAACCACTGCGCCACCAGGGAAGCCCGGATTTTTATTTTTCAGAGAGGAAAAAAATCCCCTAAGAAATCGATGTAGTTTTAAACTCTGGTTATTGGTATATTTAAATCCTCTTGTTTTATTCTGGTAGGTAAAGGGAAGGAGGGAGAGATTTTTAAAAAAGGAGCTGAATCTGAGAATTGCCAGGGTGGAGGTAAAGATGGGGAAAGCAATTTATGCCGCACAGAAATCATCGCCCATGTGGGTTAGCCATTCTTGAGTCCCCATATCTGGTCAATGTCTGCAGTACCCTGGCTATACCTCTCTCACTGATCCCTACTCTCCCTCTGTCCCCGTATGTATCGAATACCAGAAAAAGACCTCAGAGATTTTGTAGTCCAATTTTCCCATTGTACAGAGGAAATTGACTTGCAAGTAGTGAAGTGATTTTCCCATGTTTGCACAGAATGTTGACAAAGTCGGGGGTCTCATAATTCCCAGTTCAGCATTGTTTTCTGTCTACTGTGCTACTCTTCCAGTCCTGCTTATGTAGAAGTTTGAAAATGGCTTAATTCTTGCTTCCAACCATTTAATATTAATATTGATTAATATAGCAAGTACAATACCTGTGTTTCACTCTGGGCTTCATTGTAAGTTACATGTGTGTAGAAGACAATGTTTTAGGGCCAATGATTTGCTTCCTACAGACAAAACTCAAAAACAAAACAACCCCTATCCACCCCCCCAAAAAAAAACATGGTTGTATGCCATTTAGCCTCTTCCTCTTATTCTGATTTACAACAGTATTTGTTGTGTCCTTTGTATGCAGAATGTGGGACTTAGCTCTGTAAGGAGTTAGCTCGTGAGATAAAGTATCTGTATTAGTAAAGCTAGTTTCTGCAGTGCTCCAGTATCACTCTCCCACCCCGGCCCTCACTCTGAAGATTAGGTCTCACTCACCTAACATATCACTTCTTCAAAGATGCTTCCTTGTCCGCCTTCTCTGATGCTGCACCTCTTATCCCCTTTACTCACATCTGTGTTTCTCTATCTTCTTTTCTTCGTTGCTGTGATCTTATGTGAATTTATTCTCCTTTTCTCATCATTTGTGCATCTTCCTCAATATTATGTAAGTTTCATGAAAACAAGGATCATCTCTGTCTTACGCAAACTATAGAATAATGCCTGGTACTAAGTAGATATTCAGTAGATATTTATGCAATGAATGAATTTGCCACGCAAACTATAGAATAATGCCTGGTACTAAGTAGATATTCAGTGGATATTTATGCAATGAATGAATTTGCCACTGACTGGGCACACATCCACTTTCCCCCTGGTGCCTGGGTGGTTGATGCAGGGGTAACATCAACTTCACCAATGCCTGGTCTCCTCCAAAAGCAACTGAGATCCTGCTGTTGAAGTGGGGTAAACAGTCTCAGATTCTACCCTCTGTTAAAGGTAGTTTTCCCTTTCAACCCCTGGGGTTCTTTCCTCCTAGTTAACCAGTCATAGCCATATTAGTCCCTCTCAGCAGGTTTTAGTACCTTGAACTTAGGTCTTGATAAGGACTTCAGATTCCTAGGACTAGTTTTCCTTCATTCTCATGTCCAGTTTTTCCTTTTCCTCATATTAGTAGGCATGTACTTTTTTTATTCTTAAGGAGAAACTCACATAACATAAAATTAATCATTTAAAAATCAACAAATCAGTGGCATTTAGCATATTCATAATGTTGTATAACCATGACCTCTATGTAGTTCCAAAACATTTTCACCACTCCCAGTAAAACCATGTATTCATTAAGCAGTTATTTCCCATTCCCCACATACCCTCCCCTAGCCCTTAGCAGGCACCAATCTGCTTTCTGTTTGTATGGATTTGCCTATTCTGAATAGTTCATATAAATGGAGTCATACAATATGTGGACTTTTGTGTCTGGCTTGTTTCACTTAACATGTTTTTGAAGTTCATCAATATTTTTAGCATATATTAGTACTTTGATTCTTTTTATGATTAAATATTACCCACTGTATAGATATTCCACAATTTATTTATTGATCTGTTGGACATTTGAGTTGTTTTCACCTTTTGACTACTTTGAATAGTGCTGCTATGAACACATGTGTACAAGCATGTGTTTGAGTCCCTGTTTTCAATTCTTTTGGATATATACCTAGAGATGGAATTGCCAGGTCATATGGTAACTCTATATTTAAATTTTTGAGGAACTTGGTATTTACTTTTAAAACTATGTCTTTAGGCCACAAAGAGCCTCACAGGTGGTTGATGGCAGAAAGAAAGGTCTACCTTAAGTTGACATCCCAAATTCCACCAAATTAAAAACAACTATCATTTTTAAAAGGTAGTTACCCTTGCCAAAAAACAAAAACCCAAACGTCCCCTGCTATTCCCCAAACAGCTACAATGCCTGTTATGAGAATATTGAGATCCAAGAATCATGCATGGAATCTAATATATAATAAGGATTAATATATATTAATTACTGTCTTTCATAATTTATTAATCATTTGACCTTAGGGAGGTCATTTAATCATTCTGGTCTCAGTTCTTTCATTGTTAAAAATAATCTTATTCATGAAATTGGGGGCCTGGGGGAAGAAAACTCAATAAATGGAATTTAGAAATTTACTGATGGCTAGAAAAAAACTTTTAAAAAAAATAAATTTATTTATTTTATTTATTTATTTTTGGCTGCATTGGGTCTTTGTTGCTGCACAGGGGCTTTCTCTAGTTGTGGCGAGCGGGGGCTACTCTTCGTTGCGGTGTGCGGGATTCTCATCGTGGTGGCTTCTCTTGCTGTGGAACATGGGCTCTAGGCGTGTGGGCTTCAGTAGTTGTAGCACGTGGGCTCAGTAGTTGTGGCTTGTGGGCTCTAGAGCTCAGGCTCAGTAGTTATGGCACAGGGGCTTAGTTGCTCCACGGCATGTGGGATCTTCCCGGACCAGGGCTCGAACCCGTGTCCCCTGCATTTGCAGGTGGATTCTTAACCACTGTGCCATCAGGGAAGGCCTAGAAAAAATCTTAATAGTCAAGTCCAATTTTCTGAAAATACAGTCGAGGCAGCTATATCCTTGAATGATTATGTGACTAGCCCAGGGTCACAGTGTTGTCGCTGAGCTTATCACCCTGGTCTGCAGTGTGGTCCAGGGTTTTCCATCCCATAAAGTAAGTTCTAGTTCACTTACTTCCTATTTGTTTCCAACAATTGATTACCCAGTATAAGCTGGAGACTGGGCCTGGCATCTAACATACTTTAACTCATGTCCTTGCAGTAATCCTACATTTTACCAATGAGGAAACAGAAGTTCATGGAATTTTGGCAGTTTACCCATGGTCATACAATTAGTAAATGGTAGAGCCAAAATTGGCAATCAAGTGTGTTTGACACCGAATTGTGAAATTTCCTGACACCACAAGTTGGAGACCTTAAAGAAGGGAGGGGTAGAGTGTAGAATCAGCAGCCTTCCCAGCCCAGCTAGAGTGATCTACCTAGAAGTTGTCTTGCCCAAACATCCTCCTTGTAGCATTCTAGAAATCCCCTCCTACACATATCTCTACCTGAAATCTCTGGTGAGAGAGGAACCTTTCCCTTCTTTTGGCCTGCCATTTGGCCTTGAATTTCCCACAGGTATAATTGTGACTCCAGGCAGCTAGGTGATATCATGATTATTTTCCCCACAGGGGAAACAGAAGATGGTATTCCAGATCAGATTTGTGCAAGGATATCACAAATACCCTGTAATTGTAGCTGCCCCAGAGTACTTCCTTGAAATACCTTTTTCTAAAGTGTACATCCTTTGCCAAATTATGGAAGCCTAAAATTGCAAATAGGTTCTGAGACCTGAAAAAATTTTCAGAGAGCCTGGTTTTGAAAGACATATTAGGTTTGCTCATTCAACAAAATGTATTGAGTGTCGTGGTAGGTGACCAATGCTGGGCTTGTCACTGAGTATATAAACATGAATAATATATGACCTTTGATTTCAGAAAGCTCACAGTCCAGTGATAGAGATGGAAACATAAATGTATCAATTACAATACAAGCTGGCAACTTTTATCTTAGTGGTGTGAGAAGACAGACTTTCTGTGTCTGGAAATCTGCAGGCACACACATTATTCAGGAAAATTGTGTCCTGGCTCAGCTTTCTCCCCTCTGTGAGGATATGCCTATGTTGGTGCTGAGTTTGGATTAAGAACCAGGAGGGCCTGTTGTTTGTTAACATTTCCTAAAAAGCAAGATCATAGCTTGTTAGTAGAAACTCTTCTGGAATGGTGGTTATAAGCCCAAGTGTAAAAGGGTGGTGGTATAGCAAGATTTCAGCTTCTGGAACTTCCCTCGTGGCACAGTGGTTAAGAATCCGCCTGCCAATGCAGGGGATACGGGTTCAAGCCCTGGTCTGGGAAGATCCCACATGCGGCGGAGCAACTAAGCCCGTACGCCATAACTACTGAGTCTGCGCTCTAGAGCCCACAAACCACAACTACTGAGCCTGTGCCCCACAACTACTGAAGCCTGTGCACCTAGAGCCCATGCTCCACAGCAAGAGAAGCCACTGCGATGAGAAGCCTGCTCACCGCAATGAAGAGTAGTCCCCGCTTGCTGCAACTAGAGAAAGCCTGCCAGCAGCAACGAAGACCCAATGCAGCCAAAAACTAAATAAATGAATGAATAAAAAACTTAAAATATACATATATATTAAAAACAACAAAACGATTTCAGCTTCTTTCTCAAAGATGGCTGGATCCTACCAGAAGGGAGAGTGTCAGTGGCAGCTGCACAACCTGTGGGGAACCAAACAACAAAGAAGAAGCTACGCAAGAATAAGCTGCATGTGCTCCTGCTCTGTGCAGCCACTTCTGTTAGGTTCTGTGTTTAGCCATTAGGGAAATACATTGAAAACTGTGTGTGTGTGTGTGTGTGTGTGTGTGTGTGTGTGTGTGTGTGCATGTGCATATATGTGTCCTCTTCCTGCAGCTCCAGAGCCGAACCTTCAGTGCTGCAGGCGATAAGAACACAAGGCTGTGAAAGCACTGAGGAAGATGAATCTACTTTGTGTGGCTTCACAGAAAAGGTGACATTTCAACAAGGTCTTGAAAATTAGTATGAGTTTTCCAGTTGAAGAAGTTGAGGAGGAAATGCCAGACAGTGGGAACAGAATGTGATGAAAGTAATGAAAGAGCCTGAGGCATTCAGGGACCAGTAAGGAGTCCAGTGTGTTTGTGCAGCAGTGGTTGTATGTATATTAAGGCAACATTGACTGGAATGTGGATTGTAGTCAGGTTGTGAAGGACTCTGATGCCAGGAAAAGAAAATCGTACTGATAATGAGTCATTGAAAGGTTTTAGGCAGGGGTAGGATGTGGTCAGCTTTGGTTTTAGGAATATAAGAGGCAGTAATGCAGAGGATCGGTTAGCATGGGAAAAGAATGACATTTGAAGAGAAAAAGTAGGACTAAGATAAGGCAGTGGCAGTTTGGATGAGGAGGGAAGGCTGAATGTGAAAGATCTTTCTGCTCTGAAGGTTGAGGGAGGAATTGAGAATGCCCACAGTTTCTAACTTGGTCAGACCATTAAGCTGGATGGAAAATGTAGCAGAGTGGATATGGGTTTTGGAGGTGGGGGGAAAAATGGGAAAATAAAGAGGTCAGTTTTGCATATGTTAAGTTTGAGGTGTTTTTAAGGACATCAAGTGAAGATATAAACAGCTGGAAATATAGCTCATGAGATACAGATTTTAGAGTCATTGGCTTGTAGATTGGTAATTGAAACTTGACAGTAAGGTCATCCAGCATGAGTACATGGATTAAGAGTAGGATAACTAAAGATGGAACCCTAAGAGACATCAAAGTTTAATGTAATGTAGAAGAAAAATCATGAATGGTGATGTTGACCTTAAAGCAAGAGAACTAGGTGAGACTGCCCTCCCAGAAATTAAGAGAAGATTGTGGAGTGGTCAGATGCAAATGTTGCATACTTCTCCAATAGTATGAGTATTGAAAATAGCTCATTAGATTTGGCATTTAGGAGATCAGTGTTGACTTAGTAAGTGTGGTTACTATGGAGTGTTAAGGAATAAATTAGAAATGACAATGTAGGATATAGTAGGTGTAAATAATATTTTAAAATTAATTTTTGTTTTTATCAAGGTGATACATGTGCATATTAAGAAAATTCAGAAACTAGTAAAAGGCTACTAGGAAGATTTTCTTATCTTTTCTCTTATTTCCATTAAAAAATCTTTTTTCTATTTTCTGGAAATTTCCTTGATTAAATCATGAAATGCTTCTATTGCATTTTAAATGTAGACAAATGATTATGCTTTAAATCATCAAGGCTCTTCTTTGTTCTTTGATGGTTTCTTTTTCACAAAACCCTGTTCTTGTTTCATGTATATACTATCTTCTTTTATCTTTCTGAGGAAGGAGAGACAGGACTAGAAGTAATGATGCTGAGAACTCCAAAGAATTCAAAGTAGAACATTTCTATGTGTTGTTGGGAGAGGAGGGTCCTATTCACTCATGCAAATGGAATTCTCATGGGCCCAGCCCACCAGGCAGATTTGTCCTGACGTGTTTGAATATTAAGCGTAGACACAGCTTAGGTTCAAGTCAAGAATCCTGCTACAAAGACATATATGCAGGCTCTGTTTTGTATGCTGAACAAAATTCAGACCCATACCAAACTATTGGAGGGAATCATGTCTACTTTGGCCCAGTGGGATGATTAGAAAATCATAGCTATTGTCAGATCCTAATTTGAATGTCAGTTAGAACCAAGTAGCTCATGGGAGTGAGATCCAAGAACCTTATGACTTAATATATCTATTTCTATTTCAGGCAGAGCAGAAAACCAAAGTGAAGATCAGGGCAGAGATTCATGTTTAAGTTGTATTTTTTGAGTTCTAACTCCATGCTCCAAATTTTCATACATGTTTTCTAATGGAATTTTCACAGTAACATCATGAGTAGGTATTACTCTCTCATTCTTGACAAAGAAATTGAAACTCAGAGAGGTAGTGAATCTTACCCAATTAAGAGAGACTAATGGGATAACCAAGGCCTTCTTACTCCAAGTCCAAAATTTTATCCGCTAAACCACCTATTTGTTCCTAAAGCAAACAAGGAAGAGAACCAAGAAAGTAAGTTGCAGAGAAGAGGAAGTGGCTGCCCGCAACTCCTTGTTCACCTATTTGTAATTTCTTGAGTATTAATTAGCATGTATCAGAATTTTCATTTCTCACTAGGAATAATTTGTTATTTGGTCCCATGCAATCTTTTCCTTTATACTTATTTTACTCTTTAACCATTTCCATGTTTGAAAGTTGGGAAAGGGTGGATCATGGCTCTGATAACCTTTGTTTTAGTTAGCTTGCCACAGGTAGGGTTTGACTTTTCCATTATTATAAGGTAAGAAATATAAGTTTATTGTGGAAAAACTAGAAAGTATAAATAAAAATTAAAAAATTAAAAAAATTCCATAATTACTCTACCTAGAGAAAGTCACAATTTCCACACTCTCTTTATTCATGGATATTTTTAAATGGAGCCGTGTTATGTATAGTTCCATAAATTATTGTGAACATCTCATGTCAGTAGATGTAAATCTGTACAGCTGCTTTTAATGATTTAAGAGTTTTTCATTATATGATTATAAGTAAAGCTTTGTTTTGTTCACCCAGCATTCATTAGCTGTTCACAAGCTTTGTTGTATACAGAATTCCAAATAGATTTCTTTTGTCTTTTGCAATCCCATGTCCCTGAACTTACTGACCTTCTAGGTGCTGGTAGATTTGGACTTATGATTTTGTAAGTGCCAGTTTCACTAGGCATTGAATTGACTTGATAGAAATTGCTGGAATTGTTCAGTGAGAAGAAGTAAATTTTTGTGTAGTACTTATTTTCAGCATGATACCCTAAGTGAAGACACCAGATAAGAAGTGATTAAAGTACAGACCACAGAGGCTCTGAGTGAAAAGCAAGGGTCACTGCTTTATTGCTTTTCATATAAAAAAGGGAAGGGCTTCCCTGGTGGCACAGTGGTTGAGAGTCCGCCTGCCAATGCAGGGGACACGGGTTCGTGCCCCGGTCTGGGAAGATCCCACGTGCCGCAGAGCGGCTGGGCTCGTGAGCCATGGCCGCTGAGCCTGCGCGTCCGGAGCCTGTGCTCCGCAACAGGAGAGGCCACAACAGTGAGAGGCCCATGTACCGCAAAAAAATAAACAAATAAATAAATTAATTAATTAAAAAGGGAATAAAAAGGAAAAAAATTCGGGGACAAAGTGTAAATGAATTTGACTTGCTGATCCTTGAGAAATTTGGGATTTGAGCACTGAATCTTAAACACCTTCAGAGAATCACTGAGTTAAAAATTTAACAGATCAAAATGGAATATGAGAAGATAAAATCAGAAGGTTCCTCATACCTCCATGTAGCAATTGATATATCTTTTGAAAATTTCATGTCGTGCGAAAACTTTCCAGGAAACCAACTACATGTGTTAGTGGTTGAAATTGCTTATTGTGAGCAAAGGAGAAAGCCAAATCCAGGAGAATAATAATGAGTATTTCTGCATTTCTTGAAGATGTCTACGAGATGTAGGTGATGTGGACCCTGATGTTGGGAAGTCAAGTGATGTAGCAAATCACTTTGTGATGTAAACAAATGAAATTATCAACCAGGAGATCTAGTTGATCCCTGTTCTACATTAACTTTTTGTGTTACTGTGTACGGGTCACTTAACCTTTTTGTATCTCAGTATGTTCATCTATAGATTTGGGGATGGTTTTAACTCTGGTCTGATCCACCTTGTAGACATTGTGGGAATCAAATGACAGAATGATATAATGAATTTGAAGACACTTTGAAAAGGACCAAGCTCTCCAGCTTAGGGGTTCATGAAAAATAATAATAACTTTCATTTACTTCTGTTCAATCAAGTCCCTGGTTTTCTTGTTCTCAGAATACAATTCTTAAACATCAGAACTGTTTCCCTCATTAGAGATCCTCAGTAGAAGACCTACTAGTTCAAATAGCTAATCCTCCCAGAGTTAAGCATTATTTGTTTAGAAGATAGATTTTTTCAGTTGTGTATTTTAAAATATAATTTCATGTCTAGAAAATCTGCATCAAGGTATGTAGTCTAAAACATAAGATCATTTCATTAAAAAATTAGACTCAAACATGGAGAGAATGTGGTTAGCTAAAACAAAACCCAGCAAGGACACAAATTAAAAACCTGCTTATCTAGTCCAAGAACTAGATTATTTTTCCCCACAGAAAAGGCTACATACTTAAAATAAGTGGAAAGAATTTTAAAGAGGCAATGAAGGCAGTACAGTAAGGACTCTGAAATCATGGGAACACTTACACTTGACCTTTGATAAAACTGGGCTTTTTAAGTATCTTTCCTTAATTGGGGAAATTACACCCAGAATTTAGAGGTACTTTCATTATATGGGAGTCTAGACTTGTTTTCCCTTTCTTTTGTCCTAGGAGTTTGTACTGTAGATCACACAGGGCTGTGATAGAGAACATAAAAGCCTCGATTCTGCCATTGAGAGCTCTGCATGGCACCTAACTCACCCAAAAGACTTAATGTCCTTCCCCAGTGTGAGTAATTTTCTCCCTATTCGTTGGTAGTATCTGTACTAGATCAAAAAGTTCAGTGGTATAATGGGAAAGCTTGATTTTGATTTTAGGCTTTTGGTTCCTCAATTTAACTGTGGAACATTTCCCAGCCCCCACCTAAGAAATTTGCTTATAAAATTTCTACCAAGAATCAACAGATGAAGTTGAATCTGGGGAAAGTTCATTTAGCACCTTTTGATAGTAGCTTTCAGAGAAGGAATAACTTTCAATCTGTTTGCTATATAGGACATTTAATAAATGTCTATATTCCAAACGTCTAAAGGAAATTTAGAGAAGGCATATATACTTTGCCCATTACTTCACCTTTTTGAGGAGGCCTTTGAATCTGTAGGATAACTTTGAGTGGTTTGTTCTCATTCTCCTACCCAGAGTCAAGGTCGTGATGACCTTTTTCCTGACTCTGATCTGTGAGTGGTGGTGGATCTAAATTGTCCCACATAAACAGAGACTGAGGTTATTTTTTTTTTTTACATCTTTCAAACAAAGCATTTTCTTTTATTGACCATCTCTTTTGGCATTATTAATTTAAAAATCCTCTCTTGTTAGTTAGCTTTACCAAACATGTCTTTTCAATCCGTGATGAGAACCAGAAAGAAATAAATGGGTGTGGAGTGAGAAGACCCCATGCTGCCACAAGCGTTAGAAATTATAACCTTTTATGCAGATTTGCACTCAATATTTGATTGATTGACAAGCAAGATCGATTTAGATTCTGTTGGCTAGCAGGCACTATAATAGCTTTGAAAATTACTTGGGTGCATTGGTAAACACCTAGAGCTTTTAATGTATGAAAGAGCAGATGGTTCTCACTTTATTGGGTCATAGAGTGAAGCGGGTAATAAGAAATCTGGAGTTCACTGTTCTGCTTTCACTAGGTGTAGTTTCTACTTATGCTGACTACAGCCGTTTCACCTCCTGTCCCCCTCTCCCTTTCCTTTCCCCATCTAGCCTCTGAGTTTAGCCTCTTCTTACCCAAAGTAACTACAAACTCCTTAAGGTAGCTTTATAAAGTAGTTTAACTTGATACAAGTCTCATTAATCTTTATGTTGGTCACTTAAGGTATTTCTCTATAAAGCACAGGTAATTTTAAGCAAAATCAAGAAGGAAAATTGTAAATTGAAAAGAGATACTAAAAGGTGCTGAAGACAAACAAGTCAGCACTTTCTAAGGACCCTTTGACAACTTCTTCTCACCTCTTTAGTAGCCATTAGCAGTTTCATCTATTCTTGAAACATGCTAACTCTTTTACTGGAAGGTACCAAGTACACTAATGCTAAGGAGTAAATGAACAACACAGAGTTTAATCTGTTATCCCTCCCACCGCATGTGTGTGCATCGTCGAATGTTTGAACAGAAAGATGTTCTTGGTCCTAGAAACCAGGCACTTGGTCCATCCACCATGCACATTTTATGTATCTGGTGTTTCAGGTGTGCATTTTATGTACCTAATGTTCTACTTCCATTTGTAAGTTTCCTTAGTAGTTGGTTTCTTGCTTGCTTGGTGTGTATTTTGATTTGTTTTATTTACTTGAATTCTTGATAGAGTCTAAGGCAAGTTTGAACTCTAGTTAATTGTAGCATAGCTCTGTTTGTCTCAAGTTAGAAATGAAAAGTAAAATGAGAGTAATAATAACATACATCTCCCTAGGAGAGCTACTGTTTTCTTTTTTGCTCACGTCTTTCCTGTTATTTACCAACATACAGTCCTATTCCTACAATTGCCACTCTAACATCTGTATCACTTTGGAACCTACTTTTCTCTTAACGTTATTATAAACATTCTCCAGGATTTCTTGCAAGTAAATTTTAAGGAATGAATGTACCTAGGCCAGTACATTTCAAAATTTTTTGACCATGCCCCAGTCTAAGAAATATATTTTACATTGTATTTTGCAAACATACATAGATGTACATATGCACATGTACACATACATATGTACATAGAAATAAAGGTTTCAGGAGACAATACTTGCCCTCACAAAGGGTGATGCAATCTGATATTTTCCATTCCATTTCACTCTCTTTTCTTTTTTATCCATTTCATTTAAAAAAACAACTGCTGGCTTTGACCAAGTAAAATATTTTCATCACTCCCTGTAGACTGATATACTACCATTTACTCTCCTATTGTTGGGCATATGGATTATCTCTAGAACTTTTTTCCTCTTCTTTCCTGACCTTCCTTTCTTTTTCTTTCCTTTCCTTTTTGTTTTCACAGAACATATTACACCAAATGGCTCATGTATTTAGTAGTTTGCTTTTGTTGAATTATTCCCAAGAATGGAATTACTAGTGCAAAGATTTAAAAAAGTATGGTCTCTATATTTGCACTTTAATAGAGAATAGCTTCCTAATGCCAGGCAGTTCTGATAGGTGATTAGGAGACAGGTGGGACAGAGAGGTCTTTATTTACAGACATCCATTAAGCACCTATTAAGACCTCGGCACCATAGTGTTGTGGGGAAGGGATCAGAGTCAGAAGCCCTGAATCTCTCAACTTTGTCATTTGCCAGTTTTGTCAGTTCTCTGATCTGCAGTGAAAGCTACCTCTTTGGGCTGTTGTGTGGAGTGAACAAGATAGTACATCACTGCAGAATGTCGTTGTTTCATTATTACTGCCCATATTTCTATGGCTAACTCTGTATACCTCTCCTAAGGAAAACTTTATTCTGCATTTAATCAATTGGGGCATCAGCAGTTTCTTAATTGTTGCCCTCGATAGAAACTGGGTGGCCTCCTACAGAGAGGGGCAGAAAATTTGGCAAATCGGAGTTCCTGGACGGCTTATTCCATGTCTACAGAGTGAGGGTCACCTCAAGTCAGATTTTAGTGACACCAGAGGCACTAGCTTCTGCTTCTTGTCCCTGAAGCTCCTTTTATCCCCGTTGGGGTATTGATCTGAAGAGCTAACAGAAGGATGAAATTGAAAAGATAACAGAACAAAAAACAAAAGGAACCCCACAAATCTCCCTACGTAATTTTGTCCTGCCTTTCTGAATGGGTTGGAGGGACATGTGAATTCTTTAAATTACATTTTGCCTTTGCTCTAAAATCATCATGGAAAAATAAAGTTTATTTATCTGATGGTGTATCTTTATTGTTAAGATTCTAATAGATAAGGCCCGTGTTTACCTAGGGTAAATCATAATTTATTTCACCTTCTTGAGGGCTTCTGACACAAGTTTGACATCTGCAGTTAACTGAAGAATAGATCTTTTTGCCTCAAATCAGGGAACCCTCATTGGGAGGACAAATTAATTTTATAAGTTCAAGTAGAGTCAATTCCTGATTTCTCCTGGGGTTGACTAGTTTGTAGATTATCCAACTTGTACTTTTCCCACCTCTTGCAAGTTACTTGTTATTTGTAGTGACTTTACTCTTTATTTGCACTGAAAAACTGATTTTTAAAAAGGATACACTTAAGACAGTTGGAATTTTCTATTTTTTAGATTATTCTCATAAAAAAATGTAGTTGGAGGGCAGTTTTAGGGCATCAAGTTACTGTATTATGCTACTGTACTGATAGATACATGTATATTTGTTCAAAGCCATACAATGTGCAACACCAACAGTGAGCCATAATGTAAATTATGGACTTTGGGTGATTGTGCTGTGTCATTGTAGGTTCATCACTTGTTAACAAATATACCACTCTGGTGGGGGATGTTGATAATGCGGGAGCCTGCGCATGCGTGGATGGGGGTGGGTATGAGAAATCTCTGTATCTTCCTCTCAACTTTGCTGTGAATATAAAACTGTTCCTTAAAAAAGTCTTTAGGGACTTCCCTGGTGGCGCAGTGGTTGAGAGTCCGCCTGACGATGCAGGCGACACGGGTTCGTGCCCCAGTCCGAGAGGATCCCACATGCAGCGGAGCGGCTAGGCCCGTGAGCTGTGACCGCTGGGCCTGCGCGTCCGGATCCTGTGCTCCGCGGCGGGAGGGGCCACAGCAGTGAGAGGCCCGCGTACCACAAAAAAAAAAAAAAAAAAAAAAAAGTCTTTAAAAAATGTAGCTGTAGAAGAGATTGAAACTATTACCTAAAATGAGACATTTGTGAATTTCAGTCACCACCTGAAGTGTAGGTGTGAAGATTAAATGAGATAACGATTGCAAGATACCTGATTTGGGGCCTGGTGAGCAGTGCTATTTTCATCTCCGAGTTGACAAAAATAGAAATCTAGCTGCTGCAAACAGAAATACCTTTATCTTCATTTCTTCTTTCTTATTTTGTTTATGACTACCGTTAAAATTTAATTTTGGCAACCAGTAGCACAGCACTTCAAAGTCAAGGTATCTAAATTCAGTTTTCTTTGGGTCCAGCCATGCCACAAGAGCCCTAGAGGTAGTTCCTAAGGAGATTTATAAAGGAGATTCACTGAAGCATTGTGTGTTGTCGTGAAAAGTCTGTCAATAGAGGAAGAGATAAAGAAAATGTGATGTATTCATATGATGGATTATTGCATAACTGTTAAATGACAGATCTATATATGTCAATACAGATAGATCTCCAAAGCGTAATTTTGAATGAAAATCTCAAGTTACCAAATTATGGAAAGAGTAAATGTAACACATAAAATGTTATAATTGTATCATTATAAATAATAATAATAGTATGTAAAATATAAAAATAGTTTCTAAGGGTATATATTAAATTTATGATAGAGAGTTCTCTGGGAAAGGGGGCTAGCAGGAGAAAACTGGAGTGTGGAATGGAGGGTACTTCAATTTATCTGTCTTGTTTAATTTCTTTTTAACAAAAAAGGACTTGTAGTGCCTCAAACAGATATTCAAATGAAGAGACATAATCAGGGTAACATATAAACTCCTAAATGTTTATTAGTGTCCTCATTTCTCTCATTATTGTTTTCTAGATTACTAAGAAATCTAAGAATAAATTCTATTTTTTTGTTTTATTATCTGCATCAGTCTTTCATCCATGTGTGTTACTTCTTTTAGAATGTCTCTCAGAATTGGACATTTTTTTATGTTTTTAATATCACTGTTTTAATTCACAAAGTTATCACCTATATCAGCCCAGCTCCCTGCAGGAAACAGATGGCACACTTAAATGTTGTGATTGAGGAAAGTTTAATAAAGGGATACTTCATAAATGTATGAGCATAGAAAAAGCAACAAGTGTGGGTATAGACTGGTAACACGAAAATCATACGTCACACCACCTGTAGACCTGAAAGGTTAAGAGGAAAAAAAAACTATTAAAATAAGAGAGAGAGTGTGTGAGAGCGAGAGCGGGGGTGGGAGAGCACGAGAGAGAGAGAGAGAGAGAGAGAGAGAGAGAATTACCAGGAGTCTTCTCTCTTTAGTAGAGGTCATAACCAACCTGAGGGGGTACATCAGTAAGGCATCTCGGGAATACAGGCCCTGACTTTTCTCTTTTCTGATTCTCTGTCCATGCATTTCTCTGGATAACCTCAGTGGGAAGCCACAGAGCAGGTGCATTGCTGCAGGTCCTCCAGGTTAGCAGCTGGGGTGCAGAGCAGGGTGGAGAAGAGTAGGAAGTGGATCTGGAAGGCTATATGGGAATATCCAGCATGCCATCTCATCTTCTCATGTCTGGAATTTTGAAAACACAGATGTAGGATGTATAGAGAAAAACTAATTAAACAAAGTAAACTTTGCTGTCAGGTAAACTCTGTGTTATCATTAAAACGGAAAATGTGTAAGGCAATTGAAGGCTCTGTTTCTGCTCTTCCAGGTTTTCTAGGCACCTGATGTTGATTCTTACATTAGCTGCTTTCTAACTGTGTGATCTTGAGCAAGATGCTAAGCCTCTCTGTTTCAGCTTTCTTATCTGTAGAGTGGATATAATCATAGTGGTTTTTCTACAGATTAGGTTAAATAATTTATGTTCAGTTCCTAGCACAGGGCCTGGTACATAATAAATGTACCCATTTAATATTAGGGTTTATCCTCTATTGTTATGAAAACTATTCTCCAAGCCCAAGAAAGTCAAGCTGCAATCACTGTATTAGTCAGATCACAAGTCACTAATTACTAATGGCCAATACAAGAAGTGAGGTTGAGTATCAAGGAACATTCTAGGACTGGCCATCCTCTTTCATTTTTGCTTATCCAATTCTCCACTTCAAGTTCTAGCCAAAAAAGCACCTTTTTATAAAGCGTTATCTGAGTTCTGCACCCCACAGACTATCATCTTTCAATCTATAGCATTCTTTTTAGAAGCCAAATACTATATTGTGTGGTTATAGACCACCTAATACAGGCTTCCTGTTGTACAAAAATATGTATTTCTATCTACCCACCTAGATTAGAAGCTTTTTGAAGATAGACATAATTGTTTTTAAAAAATTCTTAGAAGTATTTACTAATCTATCCATCTTTCCTTCCTCTTTCCCTCCCTCCCTGCTTCTCTTCCTTTCTTCTTTCTCTCCTTCCCCACTCCTTTCTTCATCCTATCAATTAAGCTGTATTAATTTATTGAGGACCTAACAGGTACTATGGTATTGCTGCGGGGATGCACATGGATGGAAAAGACACAGACTCTACCTTTATAGAGCTTAAGATATAGTTGAGGAGATAGGACACATGAATATATTAACTACAGTCATAATTATTCCATGTATAATACTATACAATGTAGAAAATAGTAAGCACTTTTAGAAAATTACAGTTGAAGTCTCTGAATATTTAAAATACAGAAAGATAAGCTTTGAAGAATAGGGAAGACCTCAGCAAGAAAAGAGCTGATGAAGGGCCAGAAATTAAGAGGAGGGACTTCCCTGGTGGCACAGTTGTTAAGAATCCACCTGCCAATGCAGGGGACATGGGCTCTAGCCCTGGTCTGGGAAGATCCTACATGCCACTGAGCAACTAAGCCCGAGTGCCACAACTACTGAGACTGTGCTCTAGAGCCCGCAAGTCACAGCTACTTAGCCTACATGCCACAATTACTGAAGCCCGTGCACCTAGAGCCCATGCTCCGCAACAAGAGAAGTCACTGCAATGAGAAGCCCACACACTGCAACGAAGAGTAGCCCCCGCTCGCCGAAACTAGAGAAAGCCTACACGCAGCAACGAAGACCCAACACAGCCAAGAATAAATAAATTTTTATATATTAAAAAAAAAGGATAAGAGGATACCCTCACTGCTGGCAAAGAAGGGAATGAGCCATAACGGCAAATGAAGGCTGGACTGTACCATTACTGCTGTGGGGTTTCTGGGATATTTGCTGCAGTAACGTTAGCTTGGAGAAGCTTGTATTCCAGCTCAGGGCTTGGGCAATGACCTGTTTACCGGAGCTTTCCAGATGAACATCTTCTAGTATTAAAGTGTTTCCGACCATGATTACTGATGTTTCTGACAAGCTCCTGATTTTTCACAATCAAGTTTGGAGTGATGAGTTGGCACCAGTGGATGTCTTTGTATGGATTTAATGATGTTAAGGAGCATAGCCCAGATATTATTATGTGCAAGTATCACATTTTAAGTAAAACTCACATTCTCTGCCTCTTTCTGAAAAAAAATCTATATCAGAGTCTATGGAGCTAAAAGAACAGGAGGGGGGTCACATGGCTGTGTGATGCAAATTAATTATATAATAATTATAGCTGGAAAATAATTAACCAGATCTGTACTATCAAATGAAAACAGAGAACAGAGGAGGAAACACAGATAACTGACTTGATAAACATCCTGAGAACTTCTCCAATTATAGCATTTAATATGCAACATAAAATATGTATGCAACTATGGAGAAAGAGAAGGTGCTTCGTGCTGTTGCCCATCTTTTATTAAGCAATTTATTAGGTAATGCCTATTAATGATATTAATAGCTGACATTTCTGGAGTATTTAATATGTATTGGCCACTGTTAGCCAACACACACAATAGCACTGTGTACACATATAATAGTATTTAATTGATTATTGAGACAACGCAACTTTCAGTTGAAGTTGGTTGAGAAATGAGAGGGAAGTGAAAACAACATGAGCAACTCTTTAGAGAAATTTGGCTGTGAAATGAAGATGAAAAAGGAGTAGAAGGAGGAAGTTGTAGGTGAAATTGTGTAAGATATTCCTTCTTCCACTTTTCACCTGGGCAAACAGGTGCACAGAGAGTTTATATGACCCAACCAATATTTAACAGAGTCGGTAAAGGAATTTCAAATGCATTTACTGGCTTCTAGGGCAGTAGATCATCTTTTGCCAGCTGATAACACCATTCCCTCAAATCAGGAAAGCATGGAAACTGCAGAATCCATATTGGACTTCTGAGAGAAGGTTGTGGAACATGGTGAGGTTGTTCCTAGAGCCCTGAATCAGAGTGAGGTTAGGGAGAAGTCGTCTTCATTCTTATTTTTATGTTTTATAGTCACTGGAAGAATGTTCTAACCTTAGTAGGCCCTCAGTAAATAACAACAATAACAAAAACATTTATAGGTCACTTACCCTGTCAAGTCCTAATCTGAAGCTTTATACACATCATATCATCTTATTTCATCTTCACAACAGTGCTATGAAGTATATGATGTTGTTATCTCCATTTTAAAGATAAAGATATTTAAGCCCAGAGAAGTAAATTTCCCTAAGAATATACTTCTACTAAAATTGAGTTTAGTCTTTGGATCCAAAGCCCAGACTGTTAACCACCACTACTTCTTATAGTATCTTGCTGGGGGAGGGAGTGGAGAAGTATATGCTAAGGGGGTGGTTTAAAGTCCACAACTGTCTGTTTTTATCCAGCCCCTGATTTGGAAGCAAAGTAGTTTCTCCTCAAGTTACTATTAACTGGGCACTATATTGGGGCAGATTCTGATCTTTTCTTAGGCCGTCTCATGACTCACAGGGAGTAGGCTTGCTTAGGTTTTTGCTTAAGACTCCAGTGGTGAAAGTCTGTTTTTCTGTCACCAGTGGGTTAAAAAAATCCATTTTCTGAAGATCTAGTACATCAGATGTGAAGTGAATGCTACAAATCTGCTTAATGAGTCTTGAATGTGAACAGTGTATTGGCATATTTAAGACAAATTGCAATCGTCAGAAATTCCTTTGTGGCTTCCTCTGAGGCCTGTGAGTGGAGGTAAGTTAACTCTATGGTTCTCTGGCAGTTTTAATTTTTACAAGTTTTTCTCTTTTGGTTTGAAACCATGAAGAATGAATTATCTGCAGGATGCTTTTTGGTGGATGGAGGAAATATTCTGAAGGCCTCAAAATGAAATACTGTACAAACATTTAGCTAATATGATCATGCAATTGTCAGGGGAAAAAGGTACTGTGCATAAAAATATGGAGGTATTTATTACAGAAAACATAGTGTACATTTAGAGTCCCAGAAAGCTTTCAGAGGAAACAGCTTCCTTTGCTTTTGAGAGCCATTAATCATTGCCACACAAAGGGTATTTCTAGTATTGGAGATAGAAGAATACAAAAGAAATACATCTAAGCATTCTTTTTGAAATGAAATAGAGAATTAAACAAAGAAATAGATTTTCAGGCTCTGCTGCATTTTAATATATAATGATGTATGTCCATATATGTTCATACCCTTGAAATGTATATGTATGTTGGTGGTTAATCTACCTTATTAGAGACATCAACTACTTAGAAGCAAGTGTGCTTCTAGAAGGAACATAATTATTTTGCTCCTCTGAAGAGATGTCTTCAAGAATGGCCTGAGTAAGTGAAATACCTCAACACCTGCAATGAGCAATACTGCTGTGGGGCCCTCAGTTTCCATCTGAGGCTCTCCCACTGAGCTCTTCTGATGTTCACTTCTTTGTGAAGTTTAGCATTAAAGATGAAAGTGGTGTGAAGCAATTTTGGAGAAAGGAAGCTTTGAAATCTCAACCCCGAGGGGAAGATAAATTATTCTTCTAGGCACTTCGGCAGGGGCACTGTTTTGAAAGGCCAGAGGCCAGAGAAGGCCTGAAAAATCATGGCCATTGTTTCCGACAGCTTTTGGGGTGTTGATCAGATTAAGCAAGACCAGCAGGCTGCATTTTCAGTGAGCCCTGAGAATCCGTGGGAGCGTATCTCTTTGTGTATGCCAAACCAGCCCCTGGCTGTTGTCAGTCTGATGGATAGCTGGCGCTAAAGCTTTAGGTGCAGGGACAGCTGGGGGTAGGAAAGAGTGACACTCCTGAGAGAACTCTGGTTAATCTAGGACTGAGCTTCTTGAACAAGGTACTCAGAGGTTTTGGACGCCACAGGATAAATGTGGTGTGTTTTCCTGGAGGGTCAGTTTTACTAGAAGATTAGAGGTACAAATCATCTTTTTGATATTAAAGGGAACAACAGAGATGTATTGTGAATCGGAAGGCAAAAATTGCATAACTTTTAAAGATAGAACTAGAGATTGTAAGGAAACAATAAGCTTGTCGTATGTTAGATTCTGATCACCTCCTTTCCACCCGATCCCAGTGAGTATATGAAAACTCTAGTCTACCTTTAAGGGCCCCTGTGTTGGGCATCTTTGAGCAATTAAATACAATTGAACCCAGAAAGGATAAAAGAGTTTTTGTGGCTTAAACTGAAAGTTTTAAATTGAAATTTGAGGTTGAAAATTGTCAGTCTACAGGCTGATTCTGACATACAGGTCAAATTTAATCAACAGACACGTTTAGTTTGATCCATGCAGTGTTAATTTTTTCAATTAGTTGCTAGAATTTGTAAAGCAAATTCCTCATAATAATCCAGTTTCTCTTAAAAATAAGGAAAGTTTGGCAACACCCAGCATGGTCTCTCGCATGGCAATACTCAACTAGAGCTAAATAGTGTGGCTCCCTTCAAAACAGTATGCTTCCAGCCTACCGCACTTACCACCCAGCCCAGTTCTCTCACTGCTATCGGCCTGATCTCTATAGACATTTCCATTTGTGACCCATTCTTCAGCCATGATACCCCTGGGGTTATTCTCGTGGCCTTATATTTATACGATTCATCTTTTCATTTTGGTCTTGTGCCCTGCTGTAGACCATGGTTATCATGGTAATCTATAAAGATTTCTGTGCATTCTGAGAATTAATCCTTACTTAGGTGTAGATATTAAGTGTGCACAGACAAGCTGCTGTGTGTTATGGCAGTATGAAGACTGAGCCTGTAAGCTGGTGTTTGCTACTTTGAAAGGGACCTACGAAAACTGTCCCTGCCCACATTTCAACCATTTTTGACTAGGTGAATATAACTCTTTATGTTATCATTTATTTTAAAACTTAGTGTGTTTTAAAACAGGCATGTGTCAGTTTTGGTATAGAGGAGAAAGTGTAGAGAACTTGGTTGCTTGTCAGCTATAGTGTTGGAGAAAGACCATTAGATAGGGAATTAAGGTCCTTGGGTTATAATCCCAACTCTTCACTTACTGTTCATTCTCAGGTGTGATGACTAAGTTGGTGATGCTCAGCTTCCTCATCTTATGTGGATTATATCACCTGCCTGTTATATCTCACAAACTCCCTGAGAATCTCAACTGTAATAATACAAAGAAACCAGCTTAGAAAACCATAAAAACTTTACAAATTTAGGCATCATGTTCATATGAAATCCTAAAATGGTGGGTTATGTCTAGGTAATTCTCTTTCACCAATATAATCTCCACTACAGTTAATTATATTTCTTGATGGTGACGTAGTTTCCATTTTTAAAGACTGGAGAATTCAGTTACGACAAGATGAACCTTTATTGGCCAAGTAGGGCCTTAAAATGATAGAAGAGTGTCTTGCTATCCCTTTTTCAATGAATACCAGAGTTATTTACCACTAGCTCCAAACAAGAAATAATAAAGTTATATAAAAATGTGTTGGAGTTTTATAGGCTTGGAGGTCACTGGGATCCAGCTTTATAGTCATTATTTGCTAGCACCATTTTTCTTTCATGAACTGTGAATTTGTGAGGGTCTTTTTCCTTTCAGGAAGTCAGAAATATGAATTTGTTTTATACTGATCTGCTTATGGTAGCTGGTGTAACAGCATCTTGTAGCAGACATACTGCAGGTCATATCTTCTTTTACCTTTTATAAAAATTTCAGTGTTTCTTGTCGGTGGCAAAAAACATCAATGTTTCTCCTTGAACAATTCTGAACAAGTCTTTTGATGTTTTCTGGTTTAGCTCTTAAATCTTGTGTGGTGTGGATTACAAAGAAAAGAGACATTAGGGATTCTTTCATCAATCTCATTCTTCAGAGATTTCAAAAGAAAACTTTGAAAGGCACCAGATTTTCTGCAGCTAAGGAGGCTTCTGGCATGTACATTCATAGAGATGGCTTGCACAATAATCCTTTTTAACAAGAAAGCAGAACACCATTTGTTCTGTTACTCATGGTGTCCCATGGTTGGCATTTTAAAAGCCATTTTAAATCTTGAAACCTAGAGTCTAGGACCTATGGATACACTATATCCTGTACAAAATTATTTCTTTTTAAATTCAATAATTATGTCTTTGAAAAAGCCAAGAAATTGTTAAGAGATTTGTATTTTATATAGATTTGTCCTGTATAAGTACTTTCAAATTACATTGTAGGTGACACAGAATTACCCTAGACTCTCGTATTTAGAAATACATTACTTATGATCAGTACCCCATTCAATGTTTATTTTCCTGTTTCAACAGTGCTGCTATTTGGTCATATGGTCCTGTGTTTCTTTTCTTTGCTTTTTTTTGAACATCTTTATTGGAGTATAATTGCTTTACATTGTTGTGTTAGTTTCTGCTGTGTAACAAAGTGTATCAGCTGTACATATACATATATCCCCATATCCCCTCCCTCTTGCGTCTGCCTCCCACCCTCCCTATCCCACCCCTCTAGGTGGTCACAAAGCACTGAGCTGATCTCACTGTGCTATGTGGCTGCTTCCCACTAGCTATCTATTTTACATTTGGCAGTAAATATATATCCATGCCACTCTCTCACTTCATCCCAGCTTACCCTTCCCCCTCCCCGTGTCCTCAAATCCATTCTCTACGTCTGCGTCTTTATTCCTGTCCTGCCCCTAGGTTCTTCAGGACCATTTATTTTATTTTTTTTTAGATTCCATATATATGTGTTAGCATACGGTATTTGTTTTTCTCTTTCTGACTTACTTCACTCTGTATGACAGACTGTAGGTCCATCCGCCTCACTACAAATAACTCAATTTCGTTTCTTTTATGGCTGAGTAATATTCCGTTGTATATATGTGCCACTTCTTCTTTATCCATTCATCTGTCAATGGACACTTAGGTTGCTTCCATGTCTTGGCTATTGTAAATAGTGCTGCAGTGAACATTGTGGTACATGCTTCTTTTTGTATTATGGTTTTCTCAGGGTATGTGCCCAGTAGTGGGATTGCAGGGTCATATGGTAGTTCTATTTTCAGTTTTGTTTTTTTTTTTTGCAGTACGCGGGCCTCTCACTGTTGTGGCCTCTCCCATTGCGGAGCACAGTCTCCGGACACGCAGGCTTAGTGGCCCTGGCTCACAGGCCCACGGGCCCAGCTGCTCCGCGGCATGTGGGATCTTCCCGGACTGGGGCACAAACCTGCGTCCCCTGTATCGGCAGGCGGACTCGCAACCACTGCGCCACCAGGGAAGCCCTATTTTTAGTTTTTAAGCAACCTCCGTACTGTTCTCCATAGTGGCTGTATCAATTTACGTTCCCACCAACAGTGCAAGAGGGTTCGCTTTTCTCCACACCCTCTCCAGCATTTATAGTTTGTAGATTTTTTGACGATGGCCATTCTGACTGGTGTGAGGTGATACCTCATTGTAGTTTTGATTTGCATTTCTCTAATGATTAGTGATGTTGAGCATCTTTTCATGCGTTTATTGAAATCTGTATATCTTCTTAGGAGAAATGTCTATTTAGGTCTTCTGACCATTTTTGGATTGGGTTGTTTGTTTTTTGGTATTGAGCTGCATGAGCTGCTTGTATATTTTGGAGATTAATCCTTTGTCCATTGCTTCATTTGCAAATGTTTTCTCCCATTCTGCGGTCTGTTTTTTCGTCTTGTTTATGTTTTCCTTTGCTGTGCAAAAGCTTTTAAGTTTCATTAGATCCCATTTGTTTATTTTTGTTTTTATGTCCATTTCTCTAGGAGGTGGGTCAAAAAGAATCTTGTGGTGATTTATGTCATAGAGTGTTCTGCCTATGTTTTCCTCTAAGAGTATTATAGTGTCTGGCCTTATATTTAGGTCTTTAATCCACTTTGACTTTATTTTTGTGTATGATCTTAGGGAGTGTTCTAATTTCATTCTTTAACATGTAGCTGTCCAGTTTTCCCAGCACCACATATTGAAGAGACTGTCTTTTCTCCATTGTATATTCTTGCCTCCTTTATCAAAGATAAGTTGACCATATGTGCGTGGGTTTATCTCTGGGCTTTCTATCCTGTTCCATCGATCTATTTTTTTGTGTGTGTGCCAGTACCATACTGTCCTGATTAATGTAGTTTTGTAATATAGTCTGAAGTCAGGGAGCCTGATTCCTCCAGCTCCGTTCTTCTTTCTCAAGATTGTTGTGGTTATTCGGGGTCTTTTGTGTTTCCCTACAATTTGTGAAAGTTTTTGTTCTAGTTCTGTGAAAAATGCCATTGGTAGTTTGTTAGGGGTTGCATTGAATCTGTAGATTGCTTCCAGTAGTATAGTCATTTTCACAATGTTGATTCTTCCAATCCAAGAACGTGGTATATCTCTCCATCTGTTTGTATCATCTTTAATTCCTCTCATCAGTGTCTTATAGTTTTCTGCATACAGGTCTTTTGTCTCCTTAGGTAGGTTTATTCCTAGGTATTTTATTCTTTTTCTTGCAGTGGTAAATGGGAGTGTTTCCTTAATTTCTCTTCCAGGTTTTTCATCATTAGTGTACAGGTATGCAAGAGACTTCTGTACATTAATTTTGTATCCTGCTACTTTACCAAATTCACTGATTAGCTCTAGTAGTTTTCTGGTAGCATCTTTTGGATTCTGTATGTGTAGTATCATGTCATCTGCAAACAGTGACAGTTTTACTTCTTCTTTCCGACTTGGATTCCTTTTATGTCTCTGATTACTGTGGCTAAAACTTCCAAAGCTATGTTGAATAACAGTGGTGAGAGTGGGCAACCTTGTCTTGTTCCTGATCTTAGTGGAAATGGTTTCAGTTTTTCACCACTGAGAAAAATGTTGGCTGTGCCTTTGTCATATATGGCCTTTATTATGTTGAGGTAAGTTCCCTCTATGCCTACTTTCTGGAGAGTTTCTATCATAAATCGGTGTTGAATTTTGTCAGAAGCTCTTTCTGCATCTCTTGAGACGATCATATGGTTTTTATTCTTCAATTTGTTAATATGGTGTATCACATTGATTGATTTGGGTATATTGAAGAATCCTTGCATTCCTGGGATAAACCCCACTTGATCATGGTGTATGCTCCTTTTAATATGCTCCTGGATTCTGTTTGCTAGTAGTTTGTTGAGGATTTTTGCATCTATGTTCATCAGTGATATTGGCCTGTAGTTTTCTTTTTTTGTGACATCTTTGTCTGGTTTTGGTATCAGGGTGATGGTGGACTTGTAGAATGAGTTTGGGGGTATTCTTTCCTCTGCTATATTTTGGAAGAGTTTGAGAAGGATAGGTGTTAGCTCTTCTCTAAACGTTTGATAGAATTTGCCTGTGAAGCCACCTGGTCCTGGGCTTTCATTTGTTGGAAGATTTTTAATCACAGTTTCAATTTCAGTGCTTGTGATTGGTCTGTTTATATTTTCTATTTCTTCCTGGTTCAGGCTTGGAAGGTTATACCTTTCTAAGAATTTGTCCATTTCTTCCAGGTTGTCCATTTTATTGGCATAGAGTTGCTTGTAGTAGTCTCTTAGGATGCTTTGTATTTCTGCCTTGTCTGTTGTAACTTCTCCTTTTTCATTTCTAATTTTATTGATTTGAGTCCTCTCCCTCTTTTTCTTTTTTTCTTTTTTTTTTTTTGCGGTACGTGGGCCTCTGACTGTTGTGGCCTCTCCCATTGCGGAGCACAGGCTCCAGACGTGCAGGCTCAGCGGCCATGGCTCACGGGCCCAGCCGTTCTGTGGCATGTGGGATCTTCCTGGACCGGGGCATGAACCTGTGTCCCCTGCATCGGCAGGCAGACTCTCAACCAGTGCACCACCAGGGAAGCCCCCTCCCTCTTTTTCTTGATGAGTCTGGCTAATGGTTTATCAATTTTGTTTATCTTGTCAAAGAACCAGCTTTTAGTTTTATTGATCTTTGCTATTGTTTTCTTTGTTTCTATTTCATTTATTTCTGCTCTGGTCTTTATGATTTCTTTCCTTCTGCTAACTTTGGGTTTCATTTGTTCTTCTTTCTCTAGTTCCTTTAGGTGTAAGGTTAGATTGTTTACTTGAGATTTTTCTTGTTTGTTGAGGGAGGCTTGTATAGCTATAAACTTCCCTCTTAGAACTGCTTTTGCTACATCCCATAGGTTTTGGACCATCGTGTTTTCATTGTCATTTGTTTCTAGGTATTTTTTGATTTCCTCTTTGATTTCTTCAGTGATCCCTTGGTTATTTGGTAGCATATTGTTTAGTCTCCATGTGTTGTTTTTTTTTACGTTTTTTCTCCTGTAATTTATTTCTAATCTCATAGCATTGTGGTCAGAAAAGATGCTTGATATGATTTCAGTTTTCATAAATTTACTAAGGCTTGATTTGTGATCCAAGATGTGATCTATCCTGGAGAATGTTCCGTGCGCACTTGAGAAGAAAGTGTAATCTGCTGGTTTGGGATGGAATGTCCTATAAATATCAATTAAATCTATCTGGTCTATTGTGTCTA
>NW_021703780.1:90665907-90728768 GCF_005190385.1 Monodon monoceros | reverse complement strand
TGGTCAGAAAAGATGCTTGATATGATTTCAGTTTTCATAAATTTACTAAGGCTTGATTTGTGATCCAAGATGTGATCTATCCTGGAGAATGTTCCGTGCGCACTTGAGAAGAAAGTGTAATCTGCTGGTTTGGGATGGAATGTCCTATAAATATCAATTAAATCTATCTGGTCTATTGTGTCATTTAAAGCTTCTGTTTCCTTATTTATTTTCATTTTGGGTGATCTGTCCATTGGTGTAAGTGAGGTGTTAAAGTCCCCCGCTCTTACTGTGTTACTGTCAATTTCCTCTTTTATAGCTGTTAGCAGTTGCCTTATGTATTGAGGTGCTCCTGTGTTGGGTGCATATATATTTACAATTGTTATATCTCCTTCTTGGATTGATCCCTTCATCATTTTGTAGTGTCCTTCCTTGTCTATTGTAACATTCTTTATTTTAAAGTCTATTTTATCTGATATGAGTATAGCTACTCCAGCTTTCTTTTGATTTCTATTTGCATGGAATATCTTTTTCCATCCCCTCACTTTCACTCTGCATGTGTTCCTAGGTCTGACGTGGGTCTCTTGTAGACAGCATATATATGGGTCTTGTTTTTGTATCCATTCAGCAAGCCTGTGTCTTTTGGTTGGAGCATTTAATCCATTCACGTTTAAGGTTATTATCGATATGTATTTTCCTATGACCATTTTCTTTCTTCTTTTTTTCTTTTTTTACATCTTTATTGGAGTATAATTGCTTTACAATGGTGTGTTAGTTTCTGCTTTATAACAAAGTGAATCAGTTATACATATACATATGTTCCCATATCTCTTCCCTCTTGTGTCTCCCTCCCTCACCCTTCCTATCCCACCCCTCTAGGTGGTCACAAAACACCGAGCTGATCTCCCTGTGCTATGCAGCTGCTTCCCACTAGCTATCTATTTTATGTTTGGTAGTGTATATATGTCCATGCCACTCTCTCGCTTTATCACAGCTTGCCCTTCCCCCTCCCCATATCCTCAAGTCCATTCTCTATATGACCATTTTCTTAATTGTTTTGGGTTTGTTTTTCTAGGTCCTTTTCTTCTTTTGTGTTTCCCACTTAGAGCAGTTCCTTTAGCATTTGTTGTAGAGCTGGTTTGGTGGTGCTGAATTCTCTTAGCTTTTGCTTGTCTGTAAAGCTTTTGATTTCTCCATCGAATCTGAATGAGATCCTTGCCTGGTCGAGTAATCTTGGTTGTAGGTTCTTCCCTTTCTTCACTTTAAGTATATCATGCCACTCCCTTCTGGCTTGTAGAGTTTCTGTTGAGAAATCATCTGTTAACCTTATGGGAGTTCCCTTGTATGTTATTTGTCCTTTTCCCTTGCTGCTTTCAATAATTTTTCTTTGTCTTTAATTTTTGCCAGTTTGATTACTATGTGTCTCGGCATGTTTCTCATTGGGTTTATCCTGTATGGGACTCACTGCGCTTCCTGGACTTGGGTGGATATTTCCTTTCCCATGTTAGGGAAGTTTTTGACTATAATCTCTTCAAATATTTTCTCTGGTACTTTCTCTCTCTCTTCTCCTTCTGGGACCCCTATAATGCGAATGTTGTTGTGTTTAATGTTGTCCCAGAGATCTCTTAGGCTGTCTTCACTTCTTTTCATTCTTTTTTCTTTACTCTGTTCTGCAGCAGTGAATTCCACCATTCTGTCTTCCAGGTCACTCGTCCGTTCTTCTGCCTCAGTTATTCTGCTATTGATTCCTTCTAGTGTAGTTTTCATTTCAGTTATTGTATTGTTCATCCCTGTTTGTTTGTTCTTTAATTTTTGTAGGTCTTTGTTAAACATTTCTTGCATCTTCTCGATCTTTGCCTCTATTCTTTTTCCGAGGTCCTGGATCTTCTTCACTATCATTATTCTGAATTCTTTTTCTGAAAGGTTGTCTATCTCCACTTCATTTAGTTGTTTTTCTGGGATTTCATCTTGTTCCTTCATCTGGTACATAGCCCTCTGCCTTTTCATCTTGTCTATCTTTCTGTGAATGTGGTTTTTGTTCCCCAGGCTGCAGGATTGTAGTTCCTTGCTTCTGCTGTCTGCCCTCTGGTGGATGAGGCTATCTAAGAGGCTTGATGGGAGGGACTGGTGGTGGGTAGAGCTGACTGTTGCTCTGGTGGGAAGAGCTCAGTAAAACTTTAATCCACTTGACTGTTGATGGGTGGGGCTGGGTTCCCTCCCTGTTGGTTGTTTGTCCTGAGGCAACCCATCAGTAGAGCCTACCTGGGCTCTTTGGTGGGGCTAATGACAGACTCTGGGAGGGCTCATGCCAAGGAGTACCTCCCAAAATTTCTGTTGCCAGTGTCCTTGTCCCCACGGTGAGCCACAGCCCCCCCACCCCGCCTCTGCAGGAGACCCTCCAACACTAGCAGATAGGTCTGGTTCAGTCTCCCTTGGGGTCACTGCTCCTTCCCCTGGGTCCTGATGCACACACTACTTTGTGTGTGCCCTCCAAGAGTGGAGTCTCTGTTTCCCCCAGTCCTGTCGAAGTCCTGCAATCAATTCCCACTAGGCTTCAAAGTCTGATTCTCTAGGAATTCCTCCTCCCGTTGCCGGACCCCCAGGTTGGGAAGCCTGACGTGGGGCTCAGAGCTTTCACTCCAGTGGGTGGACTTCTGTGGTATAAGTGTTCTCCAGTCTGTGAGTTACCCACCCACCAGTTATGGGATTTGATTTTACTGTGATTGCGCCCCTCGTACCGTCTCATTGTGGCTTCTCCTTTGCCTTTGGATGTGGGGTATCTTTTTTGGTGAGTTCCAGTGTCTTCCTGTCGATGATTGTCCAGCAGCTATTTGTGATTCTGGTGTTCTCGCAAGAGGGAGTGAGAGCACATCCTTCTACTCCGCCATCTTGATTCCTCCTTGGTCACCCTGTGTTTGAAAAACTTACTTTGTCTTCAAAGCCTAGCTCACATCCTTACCTCTCCATAATGACTTTTCTGGTTTCCTCAATTGAAAGTAATTTTTCACTACACTGAAATCCCTCTTTCATTAAGTGTATCATTTTCTAAAGAATTTGAAGAAGAATAGATACATGTATATGTATAACTGAATCAGTTTGCTGTATACCTGAAACTAACACAACATTGTAAATCAACTATACTCTCCCCCACCCAAAAACAAAAAACCTAGGAAAAAAAATGTATCATTTTCTACCTTGTCTTAATGGCTACCAAGTTACATTTCATATCTCCCCTATCTATATTTATACCATCTTTCTATCTCCAGTACAGATTCATATTACTCTGTCCTAATAAGTATTAATACATAGTTTTGAATGAGTGAGTAACAGAATGGATGAATAAATAAGATTAACACCAAAAGTCTGATAACCTTCTCTACTGTTATCTTTTTCTCCTCTTAAAATAAATGGTCTACAGTCAATGTATTTCACCATCACACATCCCTCATAAATTTTATTTCTTCCAGGCAATTTTGACTCTCCCTCTTATTTATTTGCTATATCCAGATTTATTTAGGCATAACTTGGATTTGTTTCCGTCATTCCCACTGTCAAAATCCAGGTCCAGGGCCTTATTGTATTATTCTTGGATGTATGCTGCAGCTTGCTAGCTAGTTATCTTGTTTTGAATTTCTTTTTAATTCCTATTTTGGACGTACATCAGCCTAATCTACCTAAAATAGAATTTCAGTATTTCTCCCCTATTTTAGAACTAAGAATGCTTTCCAACAGCCCATAGACTAAAATTCATAGTCAAACTGGCATTTAAAGCCCTCCAATAACTGGGTATAATTTACAGATTCAACCTTGCCTTTGGAATTTTTGATTCCTCTTTTTAGAATTCTTAGTCCTCATCATCTGATTCCTTTGCCTAAAAAAAAAAGTTCAAATCTTGTTTTCTATCAGTTTTCCAGCCTTGCTCCTTGCTGTTTTCTCCTCCATACCCTGAACTCTGTCCACGACTAAACTGTTTGCAATTCTCAGATCACTTAAACATCCATACCTTTGCAAGTTATATTTATTCTACCTAGAGAAACTTCTCTCTCTTATGACTTATATATTCCTACTCATTCTGTTAGAATTATCGTAATCATTACCCTCTTCGTAGTGTTCTTTCCTCATCCTTCTCTACTCCCCAACCATTGTTAGGCATTCATTCTCTGTGCTTCTATTTTCATAGCTGTAGTACAATATGTATCACAGTGAATTATTGAGTAGTCTCTTTCATTTTCAGATTGAGAGTTTTTTGAGGTCAAGGGCATAGTTTTACTTTATTTGTATCTCTTGGGCCTAAGGGTGATTAGTACACAATAAGTTATCAGCAAATATTAATGTACAGTGCTATCAATATAGCTAACATTTATTGCATACTTGCTTTGTGCTAGGTATTACTCTGTGTGATTTCATATAATTTAATCCGCATAACAACCTTCTGAGGTAGGCCTTTTTAATATCACTATTTTACACATGAGGAAATTTAGAGGGCCAGGGAGTAACTTACCTAAAGACAACTTACCTAAAGACAAAAAACTACATGACAGAACAAGGATCAGAAACCAGGCTACCAAATTGCAAAGCTCATACTTTTAAGCATTGCACATATTTATTCATTCCTATCTCTAAACATTGGCATGTTTGTGGAAGAACTTCCTCCCTAATTTTTTCTTCTTTATCAAATTTAAGGCACAGGTCAAAATCTAATTCCTACTCATTCCTTCCATGACTGTATCAGCCTTACCTTCTTGCATTTACTTATTTGGCCATATGTTGCACAAAGTTCAGTACTTTAACATGAATGGCTTGACATGTATTAATTTAAAAATCCATTTCTTGATTCTTTATGGACTTGGATTGTGATCTTTATTTAAATGACACTCTACCCCCAGCCCCATGTAACACACACTTGTCACAGTTATGGATACTTAATAGCACTTAGCTAAAAATTCTTGGTTTAATACCACATGTAGTTGGGGTTTTTTTTTGGGTTTTTTTCCCTTCTATGAGTCTCTCTAAGTTGGAGGTAGGTTAGGAATCTGACAGGGTTAACTACTTTGAAGACTCATCCTTGTCAAATTCTCTTTACTAAGGAAAGGGTTACCTATTTTCAACAATGAGGAAACAGAAAGAAAAATAGGCCTGGTACATCAAAACAGTGATCCCACCAAATGCATACACTCTCTGTTCTTGAAAGAGTCCTTTGAAGTCATATACTTCACCTCCCTCTGAAAGCAGAAGGGGAACTGAGGGAGACCCTATGTTGCTACCTGCCATGCTCATAATCCCCCGGCCTGTACAGCTGAGCCTGGCCAGTGAACTTGGATCTCCTGGTTATTTCACGACCTATGCTCTGCTATGAAAAGAGGCATCTGTGAGTGAACATGTAAAGGGTCAAATGCAAATACTTTGCACTTAAGAGTGTTCCAGAATGGAACCCTAGCCCTGTGTGGAATTGTTTTTTAGATGCCACAGGGTTTCATAGGAGACTATGACAGTGAGCTATGGAGCAAGACAAGCAGCCAAACAGCCCTAAGAGGGGATTAAGAATTGATTGTTGATAATTGGTCTGTACCACATGTCAGGCCAAGTGGCTGCAGCTGGCCAGGGTGCCAGAGGATTTTCTAATCTCTTCCTTTACTCTATGCTGACTTGGCCTTTTGGGAGAAGGGGTGATAATTGCATGAGAAAGTGACTAAAATGTATTACATCTGTCCTTTGAAGGGTCCAAGGATTACTTAGTCATCTCCTGAAGATGTTTTCTTCTTAAAGAAAATTACATGCTCAAAAGATACAGTTGGGGCTTCCCTGGTGGCGCAGTGGTTGAGAGTCCGCCTGCCGATGCAGGGGACACAGGTTCGTGCCCCAGTCTGGGAGGATCCCACATGCCGCGGAGTGGCTGGGCCCATGAGCCATGGCTCCTGGGCCTGTGCGTCTGGAGCCTGTGCTCCACAGTGGGAGAGGCCACAGCAGTGAGAGGCCCGCGTACTGCAAAAAAAAAAGAAAAAATACAGTTGAAATGAAAATGGAGTATTCAGAGTAATGAATGTGTTTGAAGTAGCTGTGATGTTTATGTCCTTGTGAGTAAATGATGGTCCCGAAGGGCATCCTACATAACCACTATTACCAGTGAATATGTTGCACATACTGGTCCAGCCAAGCTGCCAATTGTGGCAGAATTATTATTTTTTTCTTTTAGACTCGGATAAATGCTGTTTAATTTCAATAAAAATGAATTTTTGTTCAAGTGACGAAGGGCTGTTATCCTGTTTGAGGTTGTTTTAAAGGCTGCAACAGGTTCTTTTGTCAACAGCATAACACCTTGTAATGGTTTAAATACGTGTTCAGTTTCAACACACATACAAAAAGAAGTCTCTTGAAGGAAGATGGAGGCCAAAGACAGAAAGCAGTGATGAATTCTTAAAGCTGCATTTAGTTCCTTATGTATCTCTTTTCTTTTCCCTGCCACATAGTTGCATATATATTTTCATGCACATATACACAGCTTTTAGGAAAATATATCCCATCTTAATATTCATTAAGCCATTTTCATGTGTATAAAGCACATGTTATGAGAAATATAAGGAGCTTAAAATCTTTAGGGAAGATACTACATATATATAAATTACATATTAATTATTAATTTATTAATTTAACAGGTGTTAATAGAGCAGCTACTATAGCCAGGCACTATGCTCATGGTGGGAATACATGCTGAAATAATATGTGGTCACTAGACTCATGCAACTTAAAGTTTAGTGGGGGAGACATTTCCAAATTAATTGTTCCTATAGACAGATGTGTAACTAGAGCTGACATAACTGCCCTGAAAGAAAAGAACATGGCTTCATGAGTATGTATAACAAAGGAATCAGTCCAAGATAACAGAAGTGGTCAGGGAATGAAAAGACTTTGGAGCTGAAATTGAAGGATTTCCACAAGGTAAAATGTGGCGGATCTTAAGGAAGATACTAATAAAACATGTGATCAAGGGGTAGGAAAAATGAGGTTTGGGTTGGGAAAGCCAGAGAGACTTTAGTAGAAGGTAGTGGCTGAGTCTTGAAGAATGAGTTGTGAGCTATGTAGGTTAGGGGACTTTTAGAATCTCTGGCATATCAGGTAGTAAAAAATCCATTATTCTTAGTTTGTTCTGCAAAGGAAGCTTTTCATCCAGTGATTTATTTATTTATTTGTAAAACCCTGTGGTTCCAGGTATATGATAGGCATATAGAGAGGCACTGGGGGATAGATAAAGAAGAATGAAAGTTCACATTCTGAGACAGATTCAAGAACAATGTCCTGTATTTTTCCTGTATCATCCAAGTGTTTTCCAATTACTTACTACATATTCTAATAGGCCAACTAGCTTCTCTTATTTCTCAAGTGACATTCTTCATCTTGTCTTCTAGACAAGAGGTTCTGTAAGGCACAGTTAAAATTCTGGAATGTTGCCAAAACTTATGATTTATGTCTTAAGTAATTGATTACTAATCACAATATAAGTATTACATTTTAGGAAAAATTACTTTACAAAATAGAACAGATTCAGGGTTACCCACCAGAGTTTGTAATGTTGGACATGGCTGTGGAACTGACAGGTGTGAATGTCATCTGTCACATGTGCCTGGTTGAGAGTCACTGGTAAACCATGAGCTCCTTGAGAGCATAGTGCATGACTTAATTACTTGTTTGTCTTCCCACAGAGACAGAATGTTACATTCATTTGTTCATTCATTCACTCACTCATTCATTCAAGAAATGAGTTTCGTGGTTTTCGCTCCTCACATCTATCTATTTAGCATTAAAGAGCTTGTAGGCATTAAGGCAGCTGGGGAATCTGACTAGGACAGCCAATTTGAAGACTCTGCTTGTCAAATTCTCTTCAGTAAGGAAGGAGCTATGTGCAGTAAAGGCAGAAATCAATTTCTGTGTGTCAGGATCCATCGTAGGTGCTGAGGACTCAACCATGAGAGAAGCATACAAAATAATACCTGTCTTCATGGAACCTACACTTTAGTTGGGGAGGTAGAAGTAAATAAAATGAATAAATGAAAATTTTAATGTGCTAGTGGTAAATATCATAGAAAAAACTAGAGAACAACAAGAGGAGAGGGAAGTAATAAGGAAGAAGTAATGTTGGTGGGGCTTGCAATTTTAGATGGATGTCCCTGGAAGCCCTCACTGAGAAGGTGATATTTGCATTAAGACCTGAAGGAGATAAAGGCAGATAATCGTTATTCACAAAGCATTATGAATAAAGTGAATAAAATGAGTGAATAAAGATTGTCTCATTGTTAAGTGAGGTTTACCTGATGGCTCAAGTGGGGAAGGGAATTCAGAATATTATTTTTGCCTATTTCCTGAGGTGAAATGTCAAGTTCATGGCACCATAAAGAGCAGACTGGCCCTATTTGAGTATGGAAGTGAAAGGGATAGATGGAAAGAAGGAATGGCATGGCAGTGGCTGGAAGGAAATGGTGGAAATAAATCACAGGTGTGCAGAAAGAATGCGCACTTAGTACTGAGTTCAGATGCTGCCTCTAACCCCATCTTCTCACAGGAATCAAACTATGTCTCCCTGCCTTATTAGTCCTTCATTTGTCATCCTTTCCCCCGCTTAGACCACGCTTCTGCTTGGGAGGATTTGTATTAGACCTTCTTAGAATCAAATAGGCGTATACATTTTTTTTTTCCTAATCAAACTCTCGGTCGTTAATTTCCCTTCAAAAACTTTTTCAGGCTGTTAACAAAAATAAATTATCAGTAATTGCTAGTAACGGCTGATTTGTCTGGGATTATCACTGAAGTATAAAATGCAATTTAGAATCTCATTATGATTATTATTCCATTTCATTCACTAAATGTGGTGACCTTCTAATTTAGAAATTTTAAGATGCTTATTAGATAAATGTTAAAATGGTGCTTGTATAATTGTAATGATCGTTTTCTAGTTTCTTTTCCATTTGCTTATATACTATTTTGTTTTATTGCCACTGGGGGATGGAGGTGGGAGGTAATCCATTTCTCTCACTGTCTCTTATGAAGCCAGACATTAAAGAGACTCCCCAAACTGTGAAACAGTGCCACTCTTCTCATTATTTTAGTTTTTGGAAAAATGTAATTTTTTTCACAAAATATTTTATTTATGTTAACATGTAATGGGTTTATGATTCTTATTTTTAAATGAGTTCATAAAGTTTAAAGTTTTTCTCAATTTAAATTTCTAATATAGTAAATATCAACAGATATAATTCTGAATAAAAGCTCTTTGGGCTCCTCAGTAATTTTTGAGTTCTCAGACCAAAAAGTTTGAGAACTGTTGATTAGAGGTCAATAGCATAGATGCTGAAATCAGACTGATTGCCTGTCACTGAACACCAGGTGATCCTAAGCAAGTTAAGTCCCCATGCAGTGCCATTTACTTCACCTGTAAAATGAGAATGATGATACTACCTATCTCATAGGGCTATTTTGAGGTATAACAGAAGGAAGGTATGTGAAGAGCAATGCATGGCAAGTATTAAGCATTCAGTAAATGGTAAGTATTATAATTTGCCCAGCTCTGTGAGATCTGGAAGCTGAGGGAAATCAGACTAAGTACCTTGCTTGAAGTCACACAGAGTCTGTGTGGGAATTTGTCTTCTGAGTCTCATTACTCCACACTGCATCTCCAATACTTCCTCAGCTATTGGTTCCAAAGTTGCTCAGAGCAGTAGAATCATCACATTTTGTTTTACCTTTGGAGATTAAGAAGGAAAGGTCTTATCTATTAGATGTTTTGATCATAATCCTTCTACTTAATTATAATTGTGTAACATTTACAGTTCTCTAACCACTTTCAATCCAATTATCTTCAGCCACGTAAGGTAGGCAGAGCAGGTGAATTTGTCTGCGTTTAATAGATGAGGAATTCTGGGGCTCAGGGAAGGTTAAATGACTTGCCCAACACTTTATGACAGATCAGGCATTGGACCCCAGGCTTTATAACTCCCCTGTGTTATATTATGTAGCTGTTCAGCATTGTAAATATCATGTAATCTAAATTTCACAGAGGAAAATTAGTCCCGGAGAGGTAAAATGAGTTTCCAAGGGTACAAAGTTCCCAAATAAGGTGCAGAAGAAGCTAAAATAGTAAGTGTGGTTTCCAGGTTCTTGTGTTTCTTTGTTTTAGGTTTTAGTTTACCTAAATTTAATAATGGTAATTCCATTTTCCTCTGATTCTGGGTTGTATAAACACTGTGGGGCTTATTGGTTTAGTGTTTTAAATACATATCATAACTGGGGTGATGCATATTTTGCCTCACCAGCTAGGTTGTTTAATGCCCCTTATTCTTGTGTTCTCTGTGTTTAAAATCTCAGCCTCATTTTGTTGTGGATCTCGTTGGAGGCAGTCGGCATTAACTTGCACCAAGGGATACATTGACTGCTTCCCAGACTGAGCTTTATTTCAGACATTTGCAAATTTCAGTTTTGTACACTTTTTGTGTTTGACTGGTGGTCTGTGTATTTGTTTGTTGGTTTTCTGGGAGAAGGAGGAGGGAAAGAATTACGAATTCCAATGTCAAATCATTGGGACATCATCTATTTTTGTAGGAGGAATGTCTAGTGTAACATAAAAATAATAATATTTCTGTCCCTTTTTGGGTTTTGTATCAAAACAGCTTCATGTCTCATATTTGTAGTTCTTTAGTTAAAAAGCAATTTAAAAGATAAAGGGGAACAAAGAATGTCAAGTCTCCTTAGCATTATTGTTTTTTCCATGTATTGTCATATGGCATCAGTCTTGTCTAAAGTGGTTTTAGAGAAGTATAAGAAACATGGATATGATTGAATGTCTAAAAGAATGAACTTTGTTTCACTTATAGTTTTCGACTTTATAATGGTGTAGTCCTTCAAACAGGACTATTCACAACTTAACAAGACACATGGGGATCTCTTACAGGCTAATAATTTGATGCTTGTTTGAGTAGATGTACTTAAGTGTTTGTTCATTTAGAAGTGAGTTTAGCACTATAGGAAATAGAGAAAAATCACTACTGGTAGCAGCCCCCCACCTCATCTCTATTGTCTAATCTCCAGCCCCCAAGTATATATTTTAAACTTAGCAAAGTCAAAGCCCTCAGCTTCTCACATCTACCTTTATTTGAAGGCAACCATTTTTTTTCTATTTTCTATTTTACTGATCAAAGTATATAGAGTTGCATAAATTTCTCTCATCTTCAACAATAAACAATAGCAACAACTACAGCATATTGATCCTACATCAGTCTTCATTGACCATCCCCCGTTACTCTGCTCCCTTTTTAGCAGAACTCTTCAAAAGAGTTGTCTCTTCTCACTGTCTCTAGTTATCTTCCCATTCTCTTGAATTCACTTCATTCAGATTTGGAATGTAGTCATTTTGGATGCACCTTTGTAGGGTCTCACAGAACATCCAAAGCAGTTTAGTAAGTGTTTCCAGCCACATATATTTTTTCCCTAATTGGAGTTCTGGTAAACACATGTTCATCATCTTATTACATTTATAATAATTTAGTGCCACAAAGACTATATTTCAGCTTCCCCTATTTGATATCGCTTGGATTACCCAAGTGGCTGGCCCACCTCTAATCTGTTTCTGAATCTGTCGTACAGCAATAGATCTTTATATTAAAATGCATACGGTAGATAGGCAATGTCTATTTCTTGAATGAATGAATCAAGATACACAATATAAAACTTGTATTTCATTTACTTGTAGTCACTTGAAAATTCAAGATGGTCGTTTTGACACCTTCCTGTTATGTTAAAATCCAGGAAAGATGTGGGATTGGTGTTTCTGGAGGAAAAAAGTCCTCTCATCTTTAAACAAGATAACCACACACTATGTTTTCCCAAAATATAGGGATCATAACTATAATCCTTTGTTTTTGCAAGGTGTAAAAAATGTTAACAAAAATTATTTACCAATCTCTAAAATAAACTTGTAAAGTAGTAAGTGCAAGGTGATAACATTCTCAATTTAGAGAGTAATGTTGCTAATTGAACTCAAAAGAGGCTCCGTGAATCAAAGGTTGCACATTATGCTGTGTGCCAAAGTAGGGAAGAGACTTACGTCTTCTGTTTCTCAGTCCTGTGTTCTGTCTGCTTCATGACATTGCCTTGTTTTGGGAAAAGGTTTAGTTCTAACCAGTCAAGCAATTTAAGCAAAGACTGTTCTAGGGTTCTGGGATGGGAGAGTTCCATTGTATGCAGATTCTCTACAGTGGGGGTGAGTTATTTCCTCTGAGAAGACATCATTCCATTGGCTGCTATGACCGACCAGTGAGTAGACAATTGCTCACAGGCAGGTCAGAACCATGAGCTGGTTCTCATTAGCTGCTTTTTTCTCTTTGGCAAATTACAGCATTTCCTGAAACATCTGCTCCTGTGTAGCCTCTTCTGTAGTCATTCCACTGGAACTGCTGAAATGACTACAGCAAAGAAAAGAGCCTTGCCTTTTGTGCCACTTGCATATTCCTGGACTTTACTGAGGGAATAATTAGGAGCAAGTAGTGGGGAATTGTGAATTTGCTCCTGCTCATGGAGGAGGTGCCTCTCTTCCTTTAATGATTTCCCAAGGAGGTAACCTGGGGACCAGGCACCCAACAAATTTGCTATTATTCTACCAAATAATATCCATTTAAAAAGTACCATTTCCTCCATGAAGTGCTTTTTCTTTTTTGAAATAGCAGTATTGTTTTTGTAAAAATGATTCATACTTACCAGAAAAATCCAAACAAGGTATAAAGTACTAAGAAGAAGGCAAAAATCAACCCAATTCCCACCACTCAGAGAAAACAAGTTAACATTATGGTGAACATCCCACAAAATTCATTTCTAATCTCTTTCCTTTTGGAATGTCTATGTGGCCAAAGATGATGTCATACTTGTTTCTGGTGTATATTTATATGTCTTATCTTTCCCATAGATTATAAACTCTCTTTAAATAGAGAGATGGAGATGGTGCCTTATATATTTCTGGGCAGTGTCTAACAAGGTATTGCTTACTTGGTAGGCTTTAAGGACTACTTTGTAAAATGTAGAAGTCAGAGATTTAAGTTCTACTTTAAGACCCTAATTTTGGGTAGTCTGTGCTCTCCTTGGAACAGATTGCAAATGGAAGACAGAGGAAATTAGATGAAGTCATGAGGCATGTAGATTTTTCTTTGTGTCTCCTGGGTGCTTCACAGTCACAGTGGGGGGCAGCACACAGATGCCCTGGTGGTAAGCTCTGGTCTGCTGATGCATCCTCATAAGCCTAAATGAAACTTCCCACTGTGGGCACTGAGCAGTGACAATCAGCATTTGGGGTTTGATTGCTGAACTTCAGTGCCTTCAGTTTCCAGTGATTTTTAGTAGTGTGTGTCTTGGCAAAAGGACAGGGTATTAGCTCAAATGTCATGTTTAAAGGGTAGGCGGCCTGTCTGCGAGGTTCTAATTGTGTAGCCACCAACAAAGTTTGAATTATAATTTTAATAACAAGTCAGTTTGCAATCTCTTAATCAAAAGTGATGTGTTCGAACAAAGACACATCCCAGCAGATGGCCCCAGATTTCAGCCTTTTCATCATTCATTTTTCTCTAGTGAAATCATACCCATTCTCCCTAAGCAGAATATAATCTTTTTCTCTTTTGAACCTATACTTATTAATAGTTCATAGAGATATTGCACAATTAATATGAGAAATTGAGTTGCTTATTAAATAGTATCCGCAATTTAAAAATAGGCATCATATACTAATCTCTTTCACTCCACATCAGCAATCCTTGCCTCAGACCTCTGGATGTTGCCAGAGTCAATCTGTTGGAAAATTTTAATTTTAATTTAATTCTATTAATTTTTATTATTTAAAAAATTTAACTTTTTATTTTAAAATGATTTCAGACATAAAATATTGCAAAAGTAATGCAAAGAATTCCCATATATTTTTACCAGGTTCCCCAAATGTTCATATTTTTCCATATTTGCTTTATCATTATCTATCTGTATACAATTTTTCTACTTACTTGTTGCAGACATCATCCTTAAGGAGAATTTTAGACAAAGACAAAAACGTATTCTTACACTTAAGAGTCATTTTGTTGAAGGCTTTTTCTATGGGTTCAGTAAATAATATTTTAAAAATAACAAAATACTACTAACACTATTAGCAGTTAACATTCATTGAGTAAATGCTGTGGGCCAGGTATTTTATCAATCAGGGTTCCACCAGAAAAACAGAACCATATATATAGTAGAGAGAGAGAGAGCGAGGAATTGGCTTAAGTGATTATGTGATTGTGGATGGGGCAGTCCAAAGTCTGTAGGTTAAGCCATTAGGAAGCCTGAAAGCTCTTGAGCAGAAGCTGACACTGCAGTCCGTAGGTGGAATTTCTTCTTAAGCAAGAAAACCTTGGTTCTGCTTTTACTCCTTCAGCTGACTGGATCAGGCCCACTCAGATGATCGAGAATACTCTTCCTTACTTAAAGTCCACTGATTAAAGACGTTAGCCACATCTAAAAAATACTGCAGCAACAACTAGATTAGTGTTTGATTGAATAACTGAGTATTTATTATAGGATAGTCAAGCTGACACAAAAAACTGACCATCACATATTATCAGTTTATTACTGATAACTATGACAGAGGCGTTATTATCCCCATTTTATAAATGAAGAAACTGAGGTTAAGTAATTTGCCTGCAGTCTAATAATTAGTAAGTGGCAGAGGTGCATTTTGAGCCCATACAGTCTGACTCCAGAACACTTTCTCTTGACCACTACACTAGACTGTCTCTCTAAGAACTAAATAAATAGCTCTTAGTTTATTTGCAACATCTAAAAAGAACTCCAATGTATAAAAAACGGACAACTTAATTCAACTCAATAGATATTATTTAAGTTTACTGTGTGCCAGGAACTATGTCAGGCAATAAGAATACAATGACAAAAATCCTCCTCTCAAGAAGCCCATCTAAGTAGAACCAGGTAGTGAAGCATTACTTATATGTGTATCTACACCAAATGAGGCAGAAAGAGCACTGACCTGGAGAAAGCAGGGTCTGAGGTTTAGGAAAGTTGGGTTCTGCTCCTGGCTGTGCTATGAAATAGCATCCTACCTTGGTCCGCTCAACTTTAGGCAAGTAACACAGCTCTTTTCTGAACTTGTTTCTTTATCTACAAAATAAGAGGAAATAAATAAATTGATTGCTGAAGTCATCAATCCAAGAGGCTTGCGCTCACCATTGTCTTGAAATATGTGCAATCACTGGGCTAAGCACTTAATTTGCATTATCTCACTGAGTCCTCACAACAACTCTTATGAGGTTAGTCATTATCATTCCCATTATACAGATGAGCAAACTGAGGTAAGACAATTTAATAACTTGCTCAAGGTTGGAAAATGGAAGAGTCTGGATTTGAACCCAAATAATTGGCCTTTTGAGTCCAAATCCTTAACCTCTATGTTATACTTCTCTGAAATACATTGGGAAAGTCTTAGTGAATTCTGAATATGTGATTCCTGGTTTACAAAACCAGGACTCTAATAATCCTTGAGCTGGGAAGCCTTTAAAACATGTATACAAAACCGTCAAGTATAAATATGTGGTTTTTTTGTTTTGTTTTGTGGTACGCGGGCCTCTCACTGTTGTGGCCTCTCCCGTTGTGGAGCACAGGCTCCGGACGTGCAGGCCCAGTGGCCATGGCTCACGGGCCCGGCTGCTCTGCGGCATGTGGGATCCTCCCGGACTGGGGCACGAACCCGCGTCCCCTGCATCGGCAGGCGGACTCTGCACCACCAGGGAAGCCCCAAATATGTGTTTTATGACATATATATGCTTGTTCCTAAGTCTATACTTTTTCTTTCTTTTCATACCATTGTTTGTGTGTTTATTAGAATTTAATACCTATCAGAAAATTAATAAAAACCTGGATTTTGCCCAGTGGTTTCAATTCAGTGTTGGATTTTGCAGCAGGGCATCCAGCTGTGCTGGACTCAATTGAAAAAGAAAAGCTGGTTAAAGTAATATCATAGATCCATTTATTTGTTAAATATACCTCAATAAAAATAATTTTTAAAAAGTATTAGAATATGTCCAGAAAGTCTGAATTTAGGGAGAGAGTTGGAGAGAGATAATCTGGGAAGTGCACCACAACACCACCTTGGCTGAGACTCTAGAGGAAGTGAAAAGCTGCTGATATGATCATTGCGGGTCATAGCCTGTTAGACCCCCTGAGGCATGCTGAAGACATAATTGTGTAATCTTTTGGTGTCCAGCTGTGGCCTTCATTACTAAAAGCCTGAATTTTCAGAACAAAGCAAATGGAACATATATTCTGTGAAAAGAGCACCTTAGTGGGTAGTTAATACCAAAGTTGTCAAAACTGGAAAAAAAGAATTGCTGTTTGTAATATACATTGAATTATGGGAAAAGTGTCCTCACCCCCTGGAAACACAGGACCATCTGGGTGTGACTGCTTTGTGGAGATCAATTAGATTCTAATTCCTGAATTTTGTAAATAAGGAAGCTGAAGTCCAGAGAGCAGTGATGTGCCCAGGGTTGCATGTGGCTCGTGAGCTGAGTCAGGACAAGAACCCGGTGTTCTTTGAGGACCTCTACTTTTGAGGAAGACAACACATGTGATTTGGAGAATGTCCCCAGATTGTTGCAGCTGCAGTTTCTCCATCTGTATGTTTAAAGAGATGGGACTAGATCAGAAATGACGTATGCATGGCACTGTTGCTGCCCGTCTCCTCTAGGAACCATGCCAGACACAACAAATGGCTTATGGCCAATATGTAATAATAATATGCTGAGTATTTAGTGTATGTTATTTGCTCTAGCAATCATGTTACGTATATTATTTTGTTAAACTCTCACAACCAACCTGTGAGGTAGATTTTATTATCCTCATGTTACAAATAAGTGAATTGATGGTTAGAGAGATTTAATAACTTGGCCAATGTTGCCCCATTAGAGAGCAGTGAAGCAAGACTTGGATTTCTGGAAATCTAACCTGAGAACCCATATTCTTAAGTGCTCTACTATATTGCCAGGATAGCATATGAGCCTCTGCTGCTCCCTCTCTATACCCATCACTTATCAGATATGTACTCTATCCCAATATGCTCCAAAGTGGCCTCAAAATCTTGTCATCAAGTTGCTCCAGGCATCTACTACCAACTGATCAGATCAGAGTGGGCATGTGAGATAAACCTTTCTATTACCCCTGGATTAGATGATCTCTAAGGACTTTTCTGGCTCCAAAATTCTAGTATGTGATTTTAAGGATTAAAGGAAGGTATTAAATAATAATATTTACAAAAACTGGAATACAAGATATTTGATTGGCTGAGCTGATGTCCTGAATGTTCTTATTTCTTTGACTGAGCTTGAACCCTTTGGTTAGAGTAGGAAGGACTAAAACAGGTGAAATTGTTCATCAGGTACTTTATGAGGCAGCTTCAAATAGAACTGCTCTGGAGTCCAGATGACAAAGAATGTCAAATGGTAGAAGGCCTGAGACTGCAAGACACCCATGCCACCAAGAGCATCCAGATGCAGTATCTTTTACAAAATCTTGCCATGTTTGTGATGGACACATTCTGCAGAGCCTCCTTCAAGAGATTATAGTAGTACAAACTCTATATCCATGCTGCCTTGGTTCAGCTGCTGGCTCTGGTATCGATCAGCTGATGACTGTGGGCCAGTTATTTAACTCCTCTGTGTCCTAGTTTCCTCACATATAGAAATGGCATAATCACAGTACCTACCACATAGGGTTGTTGTATGGATTACATGAGTTGATATACACAGATCACTTAAAACAGAACCATAGAATAATAAGCACCGTAGAAATATTGATCAGTTTATTGCATTATACATTTTTCAAAGGTTTCTGCCCTAATGTAGTTAAAAAGAGCTCTAAATTGTGGGCCACTTCTGTAACTAATGAGATATGAATCTGATTACCTCGTTTATTAAGTTGACTTTTGTTATGTTGTCTCATACATGGAGATGGAATGGTGAGTTAACAGGGAGTTGATAGTTCACGGATAGTTTAGCAAGCTTGGCCTATTCTTTACCATCATGCACACCACCCAGTATTTTCTTTGCCTGGATTGCCACTCCCCTTCTATCTGCATGGTTTGGTTTTGGGGGATGTCCATAGATTTAACCTGTGTACCTGCTTAGATTGCTCCTTGGAGCACTGCTTTGAGAAGGATTGTGATGTCATGTATGGGCTCAATGAGAAACAGTGCCATATGTGATAACATTTGCCTTAAATGTATGAAAGGGGAAAGCTGCACGCTTGATTTCAGGGTTAGCTACATAATTTTTGAGACCCAGTGCAAAATTAAAATGTGGACACCTGTGTTCAAAAGCAGAAAAAAAAGTGTCATTACACGTGGTAAAATATAAAGCTTCTTTCTTTCCTCCATGGTTTCTCTCTCTCTCTCTTGGTTTGTCCTGGTATTTTTATTTGCTATTTAATATTCTAAATTTTTTTAAAATTAAAATTATTAGCAGGAATTTTACCATTCATGTAATATTGTTCAATGGGCGTTTTAAATGTAAGGCATTTAGCTTGTATGCAGAATCACCAAAATTACTCAATTTGTTTTTCATAGCTTATACATACATATTTTATTCTTATCAGAACTGTGAAAATGCTGCACAAAACTAAATCAGTTGTTATTTCTTCAGTTCTTGATAAGCACATGTTCTACTGACACTCTCTACCTTAGAGTTACTGATGAATAAGAAAGGACTAGAAGGAAAAGAAACCATGGTTAGCTCTCTGTCTTTCCCTTTTCTTCAATGTCCTCATTTTCAGTATGAGTGGTTGGCTAATACAGGGAAGTAACCAAATAGGAAATATATGATAGGGTTCATTGGTTGTTCATGTTTCTCAGAATGCTACTGTCTTTTTTGTGTTCAAAGCAAGTTTTTGTTCAAATGAAAATTGTGGCCCCTTGGGGCTATCTGCTTATTCAGTTGTAGTCATAACATACTTACCTTGTACTTGCTTTGAGTTTCTCTGAACTCCCACACATTGTAGGTCTACTGCAATTCTTTGCTCATAAAGCATCATGAACACAATATGCAAACAGAACGGCAAGAAATGGAGGTGGACACTTAACATTGCATATTACGTGTATTTATTCTGCTCATGCACATGCTTCATTGTCCCAGCACACTTCACTTAAAAACACAACTTCAGAGATAAAATTATTAAGAATTTCAAGACAGCATTAAACCAAGTGTGGGGCCTTTCTGATTGTAGGACCTTGTGTGATTGCACAGGTCACATGTTCATGAAGTTGACCCCACTTGCATTTGCTGGTCATAGCCTATTTCTCCCATATGGGACCCTAAGTACCAGCTCTTTCTGGAAAGGCTATCATGACTATGACAGCCCATGTTGATCACTACCCTGGATTTCTGTAGAGTTCACCTTTTTTTGCCTGTTACCTGCTATAAACTGCCTTAAACGATTAGTAATTTCTTCCCCTGTGTTCTTTCTCTCCACATTATAAGCTCCTTGGCATAGTCATAATAATGGCTCCATATATCATGCAAGGTTGGCTTTGTTGAGGATTGAATTACAATTCTCTTATCTTATTAAAATATAATACTTAGTAGTTGTCATTATTATTGCTTTTATTATTATTATTCTCATAAAAGAGTCCGGATGCTGAAATCAGATTGCAACTGCTCAAATTGTTACTTCCTAGCTATGTCCTAGGGCAAGATACTTAATCATTTTATGTCTTGATTTTCTTTATATTTTGTTATAAGAATTAAATGCCATAAGTCCTGTAAGAGTTAGTAGTGCCTGTCACATGACAAATAAATCTAGCTCTTCTTCTTCTTATTATTTTGTATTACTATTATTGTTATTATTCACTTAATTCCCAAGTGTATCATTATTCCCAATTTCAAGATGAGGAATACAAGAGATGTTTAGAAGCCACAGCCAGCCAGTGGAAGACCTTCTTGTCTCCAGAATGGTGCCATCCAATATGGCAGGCATCAGCCACATGCATCCACTGAACACTTGAAATGTGGCTGGTCTGAACTGAGATGTGGCATAAGTATAAAGGACAAACTGGATTTTGAAGACTTAATATCACATAAAGGATGTGGAAATCCTATGAATATTTTTATATTGATTACATGTTAAAATGATATTCTGGACATACTGGGTTAAGTAAAGTACATTATTAAAATTAATTTTATCTGTGTTCTTTTTACTTTTTAAAATGTACCCACATTTTAAAGAGTAAAAAGAACAACTTAAAAATTGCTGATATGGCTGCATTATGTTACTGTAAGATAGTACTGCTTAAGGGCTATGGTGTGAGGGCTGACAATTGGAAGTCAAGCCGTCTTTAAGAACACATTCCACTGAGCATGCTAATAAAGCTCTTTGAATTCCTTCTTATCATAATCTTTAAGATTTAATTTTAATGACCATAGGAGGAAATGTGGATTCTACTTATCAATGTAGAAAACATTTTAAGCTGGTAATTGGTTTGCATCTGAGATGAACCTAATTCTCCGTGACAGGAAGCTGAGAGGCTTTCTTTTCTTTCACGTGCTGTAAATGGCCTAAGGAAGAGCACAAGCTTTAGAATGGAAGATTTGAATCTCAACTTCCTCATCTAGCTATGTGACTTCGGGCAAACTACTTAGCCTTTTGATGTCTCCGTTTCTTTATCTAAAAATGGGACGATAATATCTACTGAGCCAGATTTCTTTGCCCTCTGGAGACAGTCTTCATCATTCTCTAGCTTGTTCTGCACTCTGGGAGGATGGCCTATGAAATATGTCAGTTATTATCCTTACCCACTGGTTTCAGGTTCACTTTGGACAATGGTAGTGGGCACCCTCTGGATGTCAAAATTTTGTGGAAGAAGTATGTGGATGGACTTTTTTGGAGTAAGCATAGATATTTGTGTTCTATGTTGATGACCATTGAAAGCACCCACTGTGGATGATGCTCTAGATAACCAGGTGGATGAGATACCCATTCTGTGGATGCTCCAGTGCTTGCTCAATGGGCTCCTGAATAAATGGCCATGGGGCCAAGAAGGGATTATCATTCATGGGCTCAACAACATAGACTTCTCTCAAAAAGGCTAAGTGCTTAACATGCCCACAGCAGAGGCTAATGTCCCAGCTACATGGAACCATTTCCTAAAGGGAACAGTGGTTACTTGGTGACAGATGTATTATGTTGGACCTCTTACTTCACAGAGGGGGACTTTTATTTGTCCTCATAGGATAAAGACATATTTCATATGTATATTTACTATCCCTGTTCTCTGCTCCTCTGCTATTACAATGGTATCTCAATATCATCTCTGACTCAGAGTCACATTTTCCAGCAAAAAGCATGCCATAGTCAGCTCATGCCCATGGAATTCATTGGTCTTCACCTAGAAGCAGCTACTTAACAGAATAGTGGAGTGACTAGTACAAAGATAATCTACAAATTTGGAGTGCTTCCTTCATGATGTGGTATACATGCCTCACAACAAATGGTCAGGATATAGTGTCATTCCCTGTAGACACAAAGCCTAGATCTTGGAACTGTTAAAGAAATAAATTATTTATGATACTTGTCAAAGATGGTAAGGAATATTTTATGTAAGAGAGACTTCTACAATGGGGTTTTGCAGTAGGGGAGAGACATTAGAAAACAATGAGTAAAAGTGAGAATTTATAGCTAAGAAGCAGGGTGGGGGTGATTGGACAGAAAATTACTAGGAGGAAGCATCCAGGATAAGGGGGATTCTGGCTAAACTGACCTAATAGAATTCTTGCTGAAGGCAGGCCAGGGACCTCAGACATCACCTGGGGGAAGATGGAGGATGGAGAACCTGATTAGATTTGAGATGATCAGATATTGAGGATGGGGGATTAGGTTAAACTGAGTTAGCAGAGTTCTTGCTAAAAGTGGACAATGCGGAGATGAACGCAGAAGCCCAAAAGTCTGGGCCTTGTTGAGAAGAGCATTCAGAGGAGCCTGACTAAAGTTGGGCCAAGGAGAGACTCTTTGTCAGAACCAAGGGTGGAGAATGGGAGTGGCTGTCTTACAAATACACCCAGTAACCCATGGGAAGAACTTCCGCTTCACGTTCCAGAGATCCTGATGTTCAAAGAGAGAATGCTTCCAAATGGGATACAGTCGTAGTTCTAGTGAACTGGAAGCTGCCTGTGCACCTGGCCATTAGGAGCTCCATGGGCTGCTGGACCAGCAGGTAGAAAAGAATTCAGTGTACTTAGCAGGGTGACTGATCCTGGTCACCAGGGGGAGCCCGGTTGCTGTAACACAGTGCAGTGAGGAGGATTATGTCTGGGACTAACAGGGTCTGCTGTGGTACCTCTGGCCCAGTAGTCCTGGTCAGTGGACGTCTGCAACAACCCAAAAAAGACAAGCCTCCAAGAATTCAGATCCTTCAGGGATAAAGATTTGAGTCACCTTATAAGTAAAGAACAGCATCCATTTGAGAAGCAGGCAGAGGGTAAAGGGAGCATGCAATAGTGGTGGGCAAAGACTGGCTGCTGTGTTTACCAGCTGAGGCCTTAAGCTCAAATATAGAAGCTACAGAAACTGTTACCAGTTAGATTTTATGTTCAATAGTTATCTCCCTCTCTTACTCTGATATATTTTATGAAAAACACTGATGGTTGCTCATGTTTTGGGTTTCAGTTGGAAAGATGACTGAAATTGAAATTGACATCATCGTATCCTGATTTGGCATCTTTTCAACTGGATTGTGAAACAATAATTAGTATCTTAGTAATAACAAGGCTGCAAAGAACAAAGAGCTTTACTTGAGGTCTTAGGAATTGCAACCTGGGAGACACAAATTCGTGTAAAACTGAAAGAGTGTTTGTGGAAGAGAAAGTTTCAGAAGCTTATAAAGGCAAAAGCCACGAGGCTGTTAAAGTTGTCTTGGAAGAATTATGATTGGCCTGATGTAAAAAGAAAATATTTGTTCTTAAGGGATAGGCCGTCGTGAGTTATTTAGTGTAAGGGTCCAATAAATGTCTTGAGTTTCTGGAACAGATGTTCTGCAGATGTTCTGGATGCCTGCACTAGACAGTAAGTGGTCAATAGTTCACATTTCATCCAGGCTGAGATGTGCATTAAGTCCCACTTCCTCAGTGACCTCTGGGCTTCATTTTAGAGAGTTCTCTTAGCAATACCGACACTTTTTTGATTTTCCTTTCACAGGATTAAAGGTAAAAGTAAATCATGAGGGAACAAAAAAGAGTGGTCTGTGCTGGATAACCTCTGTTCTTCCCTCTAGATCCACTTTTCACCGTTATCCATCCTACTCTGTGCCCAGGCACTCAGATAGGTTGCACCAGTGGGATCCCTTGCCTCTGGTTCCAGTTGTGTTCAGTCAGTGGAGGGTGAAGGCGGGGGTAATGAGCAAAAGATGAGAGAGCAGGTGAACTGTGAGTTCAGAATATCTGTTTTCCTGGCCATCTCCTTACTGTATCACAAGGGTTGACTGCTTCACTCCACAGAAAGCCATGATTCCTGTTGCCATTTGCTAGTTTCTCTGAGTCCCCAGGTGCTGCTTCTAGCCTCAAGTTACTACAGCGCTCCTTGTTAGATGACTTTAAACTCTGCTGGGACCCTTACTGATGTGCCTGCCTTGCTGGGTTGTTTTGATGTTTGGAGATAATGAATGCAAATCACTCAGTAGTATGACTAGCACCTGGTAGGCACTCAAAATGATAATTTTTTTCTCCCAAATGCTTGAAAATTCTAAATTCACATGATTGCTTAAAGAATTACCACTGTTTTAGGAAATAAATGAGATAATGTATGTGAAGGTGCTTTGTAAAGTGTAAATCACTATCCAAATGCAAGGTATTCTTATGTTAGACTTCCTAAACCTTAAAAATATTATTTCAGAAACAGTCATTCATGTCTGTCTTGCCTTAATCAGATGCAATTACATTTTTCTCAGACTTGGAGTAGGGTAGAAACTTTAACTGCAGATTTCCATGCCAATCTCATTAAATTAAAAACTTTGTTCATCTTTGGTTTTAGATTTCCCATTCCCATTTCCTTTTCTTTCCAGCTCAAGGAAGCCTATGTATCAAGATGAGCAGACGGAGAGGTAATTGCTTCTCTGTCTCATTGTAGAAAAAGAGTATAAAAGCAATAGAAAAGAAAAATCTTGAAATGTGGAAGAACCTATTAAGGCTGCCTTGTGGCTTTCCACAGTACCTTCTGACACAGGAAGGGAGATGAGTTCCTCACTTATCAGGCTGTTATCTCAACCCCAGTTTCTTTCTCTGTCAAATGGGGCTAATAATTGTATCTTGTTGAGACAAACAAATGCAACAGTGACTGAAACAAGCCCTTTATAAAATGTCAAGCGCTGTGCTGATTTAAGGGGTTATTATTTCTAAGGTAACAATCTCTCCATAAATGAATTTGACTTTCATTGAGCTGTATTCACCTTGAAATAAAGTCCAAGAAACATTTAGTAATTGAGTAAGACATGATGATGTTCACAAAAGTGAGATTTCTGACTATATAACACATTTAGAAATATCTAGAGTAGTCTTTGGCATATGGTAAAACAATCCTCAAGGCATTTGGGGGTCTTATGGAACTTGATAACTAGAAGGACTTAAGAGGTCATCTTTTTCATAACTTACATTTTATAGATTAGGAATTCCTACATTCATGCAGGTAGCTAGCTTTGTACCAAGAGCTTTGTTTAACAAATTTTTCTATAGCATTTACTATGTGTCAGGCACTGTCCCAAGTGCTTACAAACAATGATTCATTTATTCCTCATAACAGCCCTAGGATGAAGATAATACATGTCTACAGTCTCTTACTTGCAATTCTGAACTTTAAGTCTCTGCAGAAACATAACTTTCTGTTTCTTTTTTTTTAAGGCTGGTGCAAACTCATTGGTAGCAAAACCTGATCTGAATTGACATAGCTGAACTCTAGTTATTGTCTTAATTATCCCACATACTGTTAACAGCTTTACATTTTGCTTTGAAACATATCAATGGTTTGATTATGGGGTCCTGCCCAAGACTCTGCTGGGGATGGTACTGAATATTTAATATAATGTCATACCTTTAAAAAAATGCAAAAATTCTGAATTAAAAAAAAAATTTGACTCTGAGGACTTTAGATAAAGGATTGTGGAAACTGTTTTATTATGCCCATCTTACAGATGAGAAAACCGAGGCAAGGAGATTTCTTAACTTGTGCAAGGGTATACATTGGCATCCTGGGATTCTAAGCCAGGAAGCCTGGCTTCAAAGTCTGTGCTTTTAACCAACACAAATTCCCTGATACCCACCACACAGTACTCTCCTGACAAGGCCAACCATACAGATTGAGACTGCCCTTAATTGCTCTGCCCAGGTACTTTGTGTGCATATGATATCATGTAAATTCAGACACCCCTTAATCTCTCCATCTCTACCCCCACCACTTGAGTTCTGCCATTAGCTCTTATCTCCACCCATTTGTTTACATAGAACAGCTAGGGTATTTTCAAAATGCAAATCTGATTCCTATCACACTTCTCTATCAACCGCTGCTTCAGTGCCTTTCCATTGCATTTATAAGAGCCAAAATTTTCCACTTGGCTTTGTTTGACCCTGCCTGTCTCTCCAGCTCCTACCACAACCCCCAGGCTTTCTGTGCTCCAGGCACTCCCACCTTCTTTCAGTTCCTTGACTCCATTGTGGTCCGTCTTGCTGCAGGGCCTTTGCACGTGCTGTCCCCTCTTCCAGGAACACTCTCCTTATCCAGATCTCTTGCCTCCGTCATGCCATAAACAGAACTATCCCCACCATCTTCTTGGGTATCATAGAGTTGAAATTTCAGGCGTTCTTTAATAGTTAATGACTGCCTGGAAGATTTAAGCTTTCATTTTCAGAATGGCAATTTCCAAGGACCTTCTTGTCCTGCTCTTACTGACATAGAAGGGCCAGTCAAAATGGGCAGCAGTAGAGAGAAAGTATATCACTTTCCTATAAATACAGATAACAAACCAAGTTGTGTTAGGTGCTCAGTTGGCTGTAGCCTTCACACTGAGTCAATATTACAAGAGTGGCAAAGGCATTTGTCTGTCCATATTCTAGCTTTATGCTGAGGCTGGTGTTCTCTGGAGGGAGTTGAGCTGCCTTTTTCTTTATTTAGTGCAGGCATATTTGTGGTAGTATTATAAAGGCCTCTATGAACCTGTCACATAAAAGCTTACTATATATTTGGAGTGACCAGCTTTTCCAGTATGTTGTCCCAAATTCCCCCTTTTCTCTGTAGCTTATTCCCCCTAATGAAAAGAAAGGGATTTTTTTAATTTACAGGTTTATCAAATGCAGTAATCCATTATTTGGAAGGAATTGCTAGAGTAATCTCACCTCATTGGTTTCCATCAAAGCCTCCCAGACTGACATCTCACAAATTGAAAATTAAATGCAGTATAAGAGCTATTAACTAAACCTGTATGCTAAAGGGGTATTAGGATAACAGAATTAATGAGTGTTTTTTTGCTTGTATTTTCTTGAATGTGTCTTTAAAACCTTTCTTCTCCCAGAATCTTTTCCAGGAACTATGCCTGTCTAAGTTTATTTTTAATAATACTGTTTTTCCTCAGCTTTGCTTTTTCTTTTGCATAATTAGAGATATAAGGTCAGCATATTATCTTGAGAAATGCATCACCTGTACAGTCACAAAATGGTTTCCCTAGCCCCATGCTTTTTCTTTTACCTGATTTCCCTCTTACCTTCCCAGACATCTTTCAAAAGAGCTTCCTTTCCATCCCGGAGGATCCAGCCAGTTCCCTGGTCCCTTAACCTAGGCACTTTCTTGACCATGTTTCTCCTTAATTTGCCATATCCAGTCAATCTCCCAGAGTGTCTGCTTCTGCCCCTCCCCACCCTGCTCCTTATCATGACCCTAAATATCACTGCATTCCAAGGCTTTTTCTGAACTTAACAAATATTAAAGGGGCATTTACTGTGCATGTGACCCTTTATAATGGGTGTGGGTGTGGGGGCAGTGCTTAAGAGGGTGACAGGGCGGTCTGGTAGAATATACGTGCATATCTGCTTTGGAGCAGTGTTACCTAGTGGTTATGGACACAGATTCTGGTGCTGTACTGCCTTGATTGGAATGTTGGCTCTTTCGTCTACTATCTCTGTGCCCTTAGGTTGTATTCAACCTCTTGATACCTCAGTTTTCTCATTTTTAAAAATGGGAACAATTATCTCACATGGATATTGGGGAATTTAATAAACTACTATATTCAAAGTGCTTATTACAGTGTCTGGGACAGAGAAAACACTCAATTATAACTACTGGTACATCTAGGCTCCAAAGCCTGCCCTACCATTCTCTTAACTCCTTGAATCTCTAGTTTCATAACGCAATATAGACAGAGAAAAGAGCACAGAATTTAGAGGCATAGGGTTCAAACTCTATCATTTATTATTATGTGACTTGAGACAAGTTAATTAAATTCCTGGAGCCTGAGTGTTCATCTCTTTAAAAGTCATCTATTCTCAGAAGCTACTTCAAATGCCAGCCTACCTTCCACCTACCTGCAATTTCTACCCTCACTTGCCTGGGCCACTTCAGCGGCTGCTTTACTGACGATTTCCTCCTTCCTGCCCCATGATGAGTCTTTATATTTTTCAAAGTGCTTTTCACAAACACCATGTAATTAATTTAGTCCTCATCACAACTGTGTGAGGCACGTGGGCATTATTCTCATTTATATTTTATTGTAGATATGGAAACTGAGGATATCAAATATCATATGGTATTGCTTATATTTGGAATCTAGAAAAAGGATACAAATGAACTTATTTACAAAACAGAAGTAGAGTCACAGATATAGAAAATAAACTTAACGTTACCAGGGGATAAGGGGGGAAGGGATAATTTGGGAGACTGGGATTAACATATACACACTACCATATATAAAATAGATATCTAATAAGAACCTACTATATAGCACAGGGAACTCTACTCAATACTCTGTGATGGCCTATATGGGAAAAGAATCGCAAAAAAGAGTGGATATATGTCTATGTATAACTGATTCACTTTGCTGTACACCTGAAACTAACACAACATTGTAAATCAACTATACTCCAATAAAAATTAAAAAAAAAAAAGAGCTAAAGAATATGGGAGGCCTCTAGAAGCCAGGAATGTCAAAGAAGCAGATTCTCCCATAGAGCCTCCAGAAAGGAATGAAGCCTTACCAACACCTTGATTTTGGCCAACTGAGACCTGCTTGAAATTTCTGAACTGTAGAACTGTAAAATAACAAATTCATGTTGTTTTAAGCTGCTAAGTTTGTGGAAATTTGTTACAGTAGCCATACAAAATGAATACACCTGGTATATGCAAGTAAATAGAGTTGTCGTGAGGGGTCAATGAATACAGAAAAATAGCTCAGAAGATGCCTAGATCATAGTAAACAATAAAGGCTAGCTAACATCATTTTGCATGTTTGTAATGTTTTAAAATCTGCTTTTTCCTTTTCACGTTTTTCCACTTCTTTATATTTTTGCTATAACATCATTTGTACCAGAGCATTTTTCAACCGTTCCCTAACTCCTTTTCACTGTGTGCAGTGATTTGACTTAGCAGATGAGTATCAGCAACATTCTGAATAAAGAAAGGGCATCCTCCCTCCACTGTAGTATCTAGTTCTCCAGCACCACTGAGGAAAGTGAGCTGGTGAAGCTGTGCAGTGTATTGACTGAGTGCTGTTTGTCAGGTGTGGGAGTCGGGGAGACCTTCGTTTATATCCCCTTCGTGGTCTTGGGGATGTTTCCTAACCTTGCTGTGTCTCAGTTTTCTTCTTTGTAAAATGGGGATACTTATAATACTTAGAGCCATGTTTATTGTGCAAATGACAAAAATTATGTGTATTAGCCCTTAGCATAGTACCTGGCCCAAAGCCAAACCTTGATACCTGTTAAAAGGTATTATTATTGTTGTTGTTTATTTATCAGTTTCTATTCAATTCTGGGTCAAGAAGGTTGGGTATGGAGATGTCAGACCTTCTGTGTGTTATTTGCAGTGAGCACAGTGTGAGTATCTCATAAATATTACATAGTATTGGTAACAGGCATGCTCTTGATGCTAAAAGATTGTGACAGATAAATGGAGGGTAGAGGGTAAAGAAGTCTTTAAAAGCAGGCAAATAAAAGTACATCGGTATAAAATATTTTAACTGTTTGCTGCAGCATTTGCAGAGGTTTCAGAGGATGGGATACTGATGTCAGAAAGATAATAAAAGAAAAATAATTTAACAAGGTGGTGGATTGTCACGGCATTTTTGCTGCAGTCAGCAAATTTTTCAGTTTCTACTAATCTTATGTTTCCTTTGAGGATTACTGGACCCAGCATTGACATTTCAAAACATTTTATCATTTATATGATAAATTCTTTAAATTGAATCTGTGTTGTTTCAGGTGAAGGTATGTTTGCTTTGAAAGCCATATTAGAGATCTGCATTGAAATTATGCTCGTATACTATTCTTTTTATCACTGCTGACCTGCATTTATTTATTTAAAAGTTATTTATTTTACAGAGTGTCAGCTAAACAAATGGTATTGCTCAAAAGGTCATGCTTGAGTCCTCTCTGATGTGATTAGTTTTATTGGTCTTTATTACTTCTCAGACATTCTTTTTTGAATGTGTTACTATTGATTGTTTTGGTAATTGATTTGGTAGAGACTAATTTTGTGGAAGGTGGCTGTTGTTAACCCACGGAAAAGGTGATTGTAAGGCTTCCAAATTGTTCTAGAGACAGTGATTATGGTGAAACTTTACTTTTCATTGGAAGGATTTTATAGGTGTTATATTACTTCCTAAGCTTATGCATATTTCATATTTCTCTTCCACTGGAAAGGTGAAATTATTAACTGGCACAGACCACATGGAGGCAGTGACAGGTATTCGATGTTTTAGTGTGTGTCTTGGGAGTTGTTTGTCCTCCCCTCTCCCTTCTATTCTACTTAATAATATTAGTTTCCTTCCAGTTCTGGAATCTTATGACTGTTCTTTCCCCCAGTTTTAAAGGCCATGTCAAATGGATAGGGGAGGGCAGTGGGGACTCTGTAGGTTGGGAGAGGAGGTTCTGGGATTCTAGTCCAGCTCTTAAATTGTGCTGTAAATTTGTGCATTCCTCCTAGCCTTTTTGATCCTTATTTTTCCATTTTTCAAATAACAATTGTTCTACCTATCTCTCAGAGGTATAGTGAGGAGCAGATTATGTGTGCAAAAATAGTGGACTAAAAATTCAAAGAAAAGGATGGATTGTTATGTAGCAGTTTCAAGTAAGCACCTAGGTCAGTAATACTGCATTTGAGAGAGGAGCTTCCCCAGCAGTTTTTTGGTAGTATAGTAGTTCTACTGGAAGCATTCATGAGCTGCAAGTTCCCTGGGAAGTGCATGATGGGGGGTTAAGCATGTATGTACAGAGCAGTGGGCTAGCTCTGAGACTAGCCTTGGGTCAGTTCCAGGAAGGGGAGGATAACTACTTATAAACCCCTCATTTGTAGACCTGCCCTCCTCTAACTGTAATATTCATTCTCTTTCACTAATGATGTATGGAAAGGATATATTTGGAGGCTACACCTGTCCAGTCAGCCAAAACTACTGAATCAGCAAGGTGACCTTTACAGAACCAAATCACCCACCACTCCCCCATCCTTTCCCTTCACATCTGTAACTTATCATCATGTTACACTGAGGAGCTCATTTCATTACTGAGTCAGTTTTCTTATGTAGAGAATGAAGAGACTGGACTATAGATCTAGAAATTTTTAATAAACTGTTTCAACCCATTAACAAAAATACCTCCTGAAAAACTTACTCATAGGGTTGTTTTATGGGTGGAATTGTGTTGTGTCCCCACCTTAAAAAAAGATAAGTTGAAGTTCTAGTCTCCAGTACCTCAGAATGTTACCTTATTTAGAAATAAGGTCCAATTGTAAATGTAATTAGTTAAGACGAGATCATAGTGCAGTAAGTTGGCCCCTTAATCCAATATGACTGGCGTTGTTGTAAAAAGATGGCCATGTGGAGACACAGGGAGGATGCCATGTCACGATGAGGGCAGAGATTGCAGTGATATAAACCAAGGAACGCTAAAGATTTCCAGCAAACCACCAGAAGCTACAAAGAGGCAAGGAAGGATTCCCTCACAGGTTTCAGAGGGAGGATATCCATGTTGACATCTTGATTGCAGACTTCTAACCTCCACAACTTAGACACAATAAATCTCTGGTTTTTTTTATAAGCCACTCAGTTTGTGGTGCTTTGATGCAGCAGCCCAAGGAATCTCATACAGGTTGCCTTGCAGATAAAGTGAGACAGAAGACGAAATACGTTTTGAAAGTTAAAATGCCATGTGGTGATTAGTTGATACTCTCTTGTTTTGTGTCAGTCATGATCCAAAGTGCAGTAATGGCCTTTCTCTGGGCCAGTTTAGCACTTATGCTGCAGGGATAGAAGTGAAGGAAGAAAAACTAAGAGCTTAGAGGGCCAGATCTCTTCCCATGAGGGAGTATGTCCACAACCTTATAATTCCAGTAGCGTGAAAGGGAGAAAAGACAGAAGGCACCGTCTAAGCAGTGGTGTGTTATTGCCCAATAGCCCGCCTTCAGTAGCAAACATGGCCCAGTGTCCTGGAATCAGGCCGTGTCCTTGAGAAGCATCAATGAAGGTGTGGGTAGAGGGGAAAAAGTGGAGGGCTTCCTCCCTCTTAGGTATTTACATAGCACATCTATTTAGAAACAATACAGCTTTAACATGTGCTTATCCCCTCATCCTGAGAACACTTGTATGGAATAGGGGGTATAGTAATATTTAATTTGGGGGTGTTTACCTTTTAAAGCTCCTTCAGTCACACACTTGGATGAGTGTGGACTGTAGGATGGTGGAAATGCTGTCCATCATGGGAAGTACTACGAGCTTGTTGGACCTGGTCTTGAGTCTTATCTATAAGGAGGCAAGCTGGGAAATGTACAACACGGGTCCTCCACTGAGCCCCGTGCGGGGAAGGGATATGAAGACAACGCAGAAGGATAGAGAAATCATGGCAATTTGTGCAGCCCTTGGATACAAGGGCTTGGATACAAGGTACAAACCCTTGGTTTGGTTCTGTCTGGGAAGGACAGGTAGTTTCATTATTTTAATGGTTTTCTTTCACTGCCTTCCTTCGTCCTTTGCCATATACAGTTAGTCCTTTCCTAATTATTTGAGTTCTGGTATTAGAAGGGTGTGTGGATGAGTGTTTGCAGCAAGTCATTTTAACAGGTAGACAACCAACAATATCAGCCAAATAAAATTGCCAGGCTTAAGGGAAAGTGGGTGGTTTTGTCTCTCCAAGATCTGGAGGAATTAATTTTTCCTACACTTCACAAGAGAGTACTTGGATTTGAAGATTGTGTTTCCCCAAAGTCTAGTATTTAGTGATCAGCTGTGCCAGGCCCTTGATGGGTGCCTTCACATACATCATTACAGTTTACAAAGAAGTTCTGAAATTCTATTTTTTTCCTATTTTACAGATTAGGACACAGAGGTCCAGAGATAAACTTTTAAAGAGCTGATGGAAAAACTACCAATTTCATCACTTTAGTAACAATAGATCACTTTTAGAATATGTAGTGGTTTTTCTGGATGGTATGTCAGGTTCTAACTAAGTCATTTCTCAGTGTTTTCTCCTGAGCAGTCTGTTATTGGGGCAGTCATTAGAGGCATTCACCAGTGTTTTTGCTTCTCCTCCCTGCTGTGGGATAGGAAGGCATTCTCACACCTTCTTTGTGTGTGTGTGTGTGTGTGTGTGTGTGTGTGTGTGTGAATTCAGGTTTATCCTTTTAAAATTTTTCAATTAATTAATTAATTTTTAAAATTATTTATTTATTTATTTTTGGCTGTGTTGGGTCTTCATTTCTGTGCGAGGCCTTTCTCCAGTTGCGGCAAGTGGGGGCCACTCTTCATCGCGGTGCGTGGGCCTCTCACTATCGTGGCCTCTTTTGTTGCAGAGCACAGGCTCCAGATGCGCAGGCTCAGTAGTTGTGGCTCACGGGCCTAGTTGCTCCGCGGCATGTGGGATCTTCCCAGACCAGGGCTCGAACCCGTGTCCCCTGCATCGGCAGGCAGATTCTCAACCATTGCGCCACCAGGGAAGCCCTAATTAATTAAGTTTTAATCGAAGTATAGTTGATTTACAATGTTGTGTTAGTTTCAGGTGTACAGCAAAGTGATTCCGTTTGAATATATGTATTCTTTTTCAGATTCTTTTCGCTTATAGGTTATTACAAAATATTGAGTATAGTTCTCTGTGTTATACAGTAGGTCCTAGTTGTTCATCTATTTTATATAGAGTAGTGTATGTATGTTAATCCCAAACTCCTAATTTATCCCTCCCCCCAACCCTTTTGGTAACCGTAAGTTTGTTTTCTAGGTTTGTGAGTCTGTTTCTGTTTTGTGAATAAGTTCATTTGTATCTTTTTTTTTAAGATTCCACATATAAGTGATATCATATCATATATTTGTTTTTGTCTGGCTTACTTCACTTAGTATGATAATCTCTAGGTCCATCCAAGTTGCTTCATATGGCATTATTTCATTCTTTTTTATGGCTGAGTAATATTTTATTGTATAAAACACACACACACACACCACATCTTCATCCATTCATCCGTTGATGGACATCAGATTGCTTCCATGTCTTGGCTATTGTAAATAGTGCTGCAATGAACATTGGGGTGCATGTATCTTTTCAAATTATGGTTTTCTCCAGATATATGCCCAAGAGTGGGATTGCAGGATCATATGGTAGCTCTATATTTAGTTTTTTAAGGAACTTCCATACTGTACCAATTTAAATTCCTACCAGCAGTGTAGGAGGGTTCCTTTTTCTCTACCCCGTCTTCAGCATTTATTATTTGTGCACTTTTTACTTTCTTGTAGGTAACTAATGAAATGTGAGTAGAAGTGACACAGCGTTACTTCCAGGTAGAAGCTTTAACAGCTGCTATATGATTTTTGCTCTCATTTACCTTCTGCCGTGGCAACCAGTTATGCTCTGTTAACTTGTGCCCTGGAGTTAGGATGATGTAGAACAATGCCCTCAGCCTACAATATCTTATAGTGAGAATGAAAAATAAAAACTTTTCTTTAAGCCACTGAGATGGTCAAGTGCTTATCATAGCAGCATAGCTTAATGTATCCTGACTGATAATATTGTGTGACTTGAGTTTCACATTACAGATTTTTTTTTCTTGGCTTTCAAACCTATACCTGTTAGATAATAAACTTCTCCTATAAAGAAACTATGTGGTGATTTTATCTAGTCCCTACTTAGGAACCTTCAGTGACATAGGGTTTGAAATGGTACAGACCTATAAGTAGAATTCATTTTGCAAATGTTTTTTGAACTCCTACTATGTACAGAGCATTATGAAGGATGCAGAGATAAATTAGGTAGGTAACCTGCGTGAGGGAGCTTACAGTCTAGCAGAAATGGGCTAAATTTACATATGAAGTATATACAGTGAAGTGTACGTAGTTCATTCATTTATTCAGGCATATTTGTGTAGGTCCATTACTGCTATATTTGTCAAGTTCTGGCAATTTAGTAGAGCAAAAAGAGATATAGTCATTGCCTCCTGGAGTTAGAGGCCAAAAAGGGAATTAAAATTAATCATACAATTATAAATAAAATATTAGCTATGGAAAAGAAGAGGTATATGGCCCTTTGAGGGAAGGATTTATTTAGTCTAGGGGTGTAATGGAGAGCTTAGAGTAACTTTGTGAAAATGCCTTGGGCTCAGGCAGGTGTCAAGCCAGCCTGGGTTTAAATTCAGATGTTGCTGCTTTGAGCTGTAAGACCCTGCCCAGGGCATTTCACCTTTCAGAGCAGATTTAATGCCTACTTCATAGGACAGTTGTGAGAATGATACAAGCTTTCATTGTGGCAGTGCACATAGTATATTCTTCTTTTTTTGTTGTTGGGGGGGTATAGTTGTTTTACAATGTGTGTTAGTTTCTACTGTACAGTGAAGTTCCCTGTGCTGTACAGCAGGTTCTCATTAGTTATCTGTTTTATACATATTAGCGTATATATGTTAATTCCAATCTCCCAATTCATCCCACACCCCCTTACCCCCTTTGGTGTCCATACATTTGTTCTCTACATCTGTGTCTCTATTTCTGTCTTGCAAACCAGTTCATATGGACTATTTTTCTAGATTCCACAAATATGTGTTAATATACGATATTTGTTTTTCTCTTTCTGACTCACTTCACTCTGTGTGACAGACTCTAGGTCCATCCACATCTCTACAAATGACCCAATTTCATTCCATTTTATGGCTGAGTAATTTTCCATTGTATATACGTACCACATCTTAAATGTTAGTTACTGACCCTCTTTCCCCTATATGATTGATTCCACATGACCAACGCAGGGAAAGGTGAGGTGGGGGATAGGTGTGTCTGCAATTTAATCAAGTCTTCATGGAAGAAGTGGCATTTGAGCTCAGACTTAAAGAATGGAAATGGCTTTGATAAAAATAATTGTAATTATATGATGAGATGATAATTATAAAAAACAGGTGGTGTTACTTAGCAGCCAAGATCATAGGCTTCAGAACTAGACAGACCCCAATTCAAATCTAGGATCCATTACTTGTTAGCTTTGTGATCTTTAGGCAAGGTGCTTCTTTCCTCTATATGGAAGTTTTCCCTTCCATAAAATGAGTTTATGAATACCTATTATTTAGGCTTGTTGTGAAGATGAAATTAAAAAGGTGTGTAAAATATGTAATACCAATTTTAGTAACTGAGGAAATGCTCAATATAACTAGCAATCAGTATTTACTGTTACAGGTAGGGAAGGGCCAAGGCCTGGGTTCTTTTTTTTTTTTTTTTTTTAATAAATTTATTTATTTTTTGCCTCTGTTGGGTCTTCGTTGCTGCACGTGGGCTTTCTCTAGTTGCGGCAAGCGGGGGCTACTCTTTGTTGTGGTGCATGGGCTTCTCATTGTGGTGGCTTCTCTTGTTGCGGAGCACAGGCTCTAGGTGCACGAGCTCAGTAGTTGTGACATGCAGGCTCAGTAGTTGTGGCTCGCGGGGTCTAGAGTGCAGGTGCTGTAGTTGCAGCCTGCAGGCTTAGTTGCTCCGCGGCATGTGGGATCTTCCCAGACCAGGGCTTGAACCCGTGTCCCCTGCATTGGCAGGTGGATTCTTTTTTTTTTTTTTTTTAAACATCTTTATTGGGGTATAATTGCTTTACAATGGTGTGTTAGTTTCTGCTTTATAACAAAGTGATCAGTTATACATATACATATGTTCCCATATGTCTTCCCTCTTGCGTCTCCCTCCCTCCCACTCTCCCTATCCCACCCCTCCAGGCTGTCACAAAGCACCGAGCTAATATCCCTGTGCCTTGCGGCTGCTTCCCCCTAGCTATCTACCTCACTACGTTTGTTAGTGTGTATATGTCCATGACTCTCTCTCGCCCTGTCAAAGCTCACCCTTCCCCCTCCCCATATCCTCAAGTCCGTTCTCCAGTAGGTCTGCGTCTTTATTCCTGTCTTACCCCTAGGTTCTTCATGACATTTTTTTCCCCTTAAATTCCATATATATGTGTTAGCATACGGTATTTGTCTTTTTCTTTCTGACTTACTTCACTCTGACAAGTGGATTGGGTTGTTTGTTTTTTTGTTATTGAGCTGCATGAGCTGCTTGTAAATTTTGGAGATTAATCCTTTGTCAGTTGCTTCATTTGCAAATATTTTCTCCCATTCTGAGGGTTGTCTTTTGGTCTTGATTATGGTTTCCTTTGCTGTGCAAAAGCTTTGAAGTTTCATTAGGTCCCATTTGTTTATTTTTGTTTTTATTTCCATTTCTCTAGGAGGTGGGTCAGAAAGGATCTTGCTGTGATTGATGTCATAGAGTGTTCTGCCTATGTTTTCCTCTAAGAGTTTGATAGTTTCTGGCCTTACATTTAGGTCTTTAATCCATTTTGAGCTTATTTTTGTGTATGGTGTTAGGGAGTGATCTAATCTCATACTTTTACATGTAGGCAGGTGGATTCTTAACCACTGCGCCACCAGGGAAGTCCTGGGTTCTTTTTTGTAATGTTTAAATTCAAAATTCTGATGCTTTGTCTGACTGCCAGGGGCTGATGTCATTGAGTTCAATGTGAGATTTACTGTCTCCTTAGAGTATTAATACCCACCAATTAATAGTGACAGTCACTAAACATTTAGTACCTAATGAGCTGCATCTCCTCAGTATGGGTGGAGTGGCATGGCCAAGAAAATGTGTAATTCCGCTCACCAGACTTTCTTCTTGCTGGCTCTCCATCACCTCCCCACTGGGCTGCCTGAGGGGGTTGACTTCATCTGAAAAATGCATTTAGAAATGTCAGTGTCTGGAAAGCCCTGAGCTCTAAAGCCTCCTTGGAACTGTGGATGCAAAGAATGTCAGAGCCGGTCCCTAGTAAACTGCGAATGCCAAGTCCTCATTCTAAAAATGAGAAAATAAAGGTTAGAAAGGGGAATGAAATGGCCCAGGTCACACTGTTGGGGATATAATAATGAATAAGTTAGGCAAGGTCCCTTCTCTTGTGGAGCTAATGATCCATTGAAGAAGAGAGACAAAATGCAAGAAAACAAATAATTCCAAAAGCGAACAGCTTATAGTGACAAAGAGTAATGAACTTGAGGGATGTTTTATATAAGATAATGAGGGAAGAGTCACTGAAGAGGTGGCATTTAAGCTGTGACTTGAAATATATAAAGGCAGCAGCCACACAAAGATCTGAGGCAGGAGTTTTCCAGACAGAAGGAACAGCACGTTCAAAGTTTGTAAGGCAAGGATACACTTAGTTTATTGGCATCTGAGTGTGTCAGAAGCCCACTGATCTAGGGTAATATTGGACACAGAGAAACAGTGATCAATACTATAAATTATAAGTCAAAATTTCTAGGGTTTTAGGCCACTAAGAGGAGATCAAATTTTATTGTAAGTACAAAGGAAAGGAACGCTACTGGGAAGTTTTAAGCAGTGGAGTGACACAATTTGATTAATGATTTAAAAAATCATTCTGCTGTTGTGTGGAAGATAGCCTGCTAATGATAAGAATAGAAGCGGGGAGACCAGTTAGGACTTTATTTCAATAGTCTTGGATGAGAGGTGGTGATGGAGTGAACTAAGGTAATAGTCTGGAGGAGAGGGAGAAAAATGGACAAACTGGGAATATATTTTGGAGAGAGGGTTGGCAGGATATTGGGGGAGATTAAGGTAAAGGGAATGGAAATCAAGAGTGACTTCTTGATTTTTGCCTTGAGCAACTGACTATATGGTAGTGTCATTTACTGAGATGAGGAAATCTGGGAGAAGAGAAGAGGTGGGAGCCTATGATTAAGCATGTAGTATTAGATAAAGTAAGTGTGAGATGCCAGGGTGACATCCAAGTGGCGTTCTCAAGTACATACTTGGCTCTAAAAGCCTTGAGTGTTCTAACCACCACTCATTGGCTATATAAGCCTATGGAAAATACTAGAACTTCATGATGCCACTCCCCTATCCAGTGCCATACAGACATTGCTATTAGATTACAGCACTCTCTCCTGAGGAGCCGCAGTGCTCCAGGCAGCCACACTACTCCATTGGTGTTGGTGTTCGAAAGACATCTATTGGCCCCTCCTTCTGTGTTGTATTAGCATCTTTTCTTGATCAACCATCTCAGCTTATTACTGGTTTTATTGTAAAAGTTAGAGCTAGTGAAATATGATTCATTTTCATCATTTACTAAGAGCCACTGTGTAAGTCCATTGCTCTGCAAGGTGCTGTGTTCTAGTAAGTTCATCAATATATGGATTGGTCCTTCCCTAAAGAAGTTTACAGGGCACCCATGGCGGGTGGGGGTGTGGGATCAAAGGAAAGTGCAGGACAGTGTATGATTAAATGTCCAAACAAATGGTCTAAGCAGTATGTTGAGAGGAGGGCAGAATGACCATGTATTAAAGCATTTCTTGAAGTGCTGGAGAGAGATGAGGCTTGATCTGGACTTGAGGAAGAAGAGGACTGGGATGGGAGGATGGTGCCATCAGATGGGATAAGCAGTCTGATTAAAGGACTGAAGGAGAAATTGGTAGAAAAAAGTTAAAACAATGGTCATATTATTGTGCTGACTTTAGGAAAAGCCTGTAATCAGTGGTTGGCTTAAGTGCTGGGTTGTTTACTGTGTAGCATGAATTCCCATTTCTTCGTTTCCATTCTCAGTTTCCTTGCCACTGGCTACCTGAGTAAGCCAATGCTGTATATTTTTATTACAACAGCATGGCAAATTCGATCACAGTTTTTGTTAGCTGGCTGATCTAGCAGATAAACTCCCAAATCTCAGTGGCTTAACACAGTACAAATTCTTATCTTGCTAAGATAATAATCTGATGCAGTTGTTCTCAATCAGTTGGCTCTCCTGGAATCTCTCTCTTCCAATCAGTGATTCAGGGACCTAGGCTCTGTATTGTATGGCTTTTCCATCTTCAATATGCGGCTCTTACAGCTGCCCTGGGAATTGGCTCCATTCCAGCCAGACAGCAGGGGAAAAGAACAGGAAGAGTTGGGCATGGGAGGTGTTTATGAGCCAGGCCTGGAAGTGGGAAACTCTGTTCTCATCCCACTGGCTAAAATTCAGTCTTACAGCCATATCTAGGTGCAAGGGAGGCTGGGGAATGTAATTTAGCTGGGTGGCCTAAAAGAAAAAGACATGAATTTGGTGATTATCTCTCTCACAAGGTGCCACTGGTCACCTGATTCTTTGGTATGAGAGCTCCTGAGCCTGAGGGTCATCTGGCACACAACTTGGGTCAGGCGTTCCCTTCCCAGCCCATCAGCTCACCCAGCCACTGGGGAGCTGAGTCAGCCCAGATCAGATAAGACCAGAGCTAGTGTCTGGAATAGCCCCTGATCTCCTCCCCATTCCACCCTTCCCTCCTGTGATTTCATTTAACTTTTTATCCTTTAGTTCTGACTCTGAACGCATTCTTCATCTTGGGCATGTCTAGGCTCCTGTTTGAACACCGACCTGACTCCTCTTTTCTTGACCTCTGATATCCATGCCCACAGACTGTCTCATGTTCATTATCAGTTTCTCATAAAGAGTAACATATCTGGATGGGGTGCTTGTGGCTCTGAGTATGATTGTCTTAGTCTTCGAGACTAAGGATCTAGTAGTGTTAAAAAATAGCCTTAGAGTGTAGAATTTGTAATATCTAAAAAACGCAATGGTTTGGTAAGGCCTGTTAGGAGAGAATGGCGTTTTTATGGAGTTATTAGCTAGATTGGAGTTAGTCACATCCAAAAGTAATACTGTGTATACTTCGTTAAATTCATTTTTTGTTAATTCACTTTTATGCACATAATCTCATTATCTCATTTTATTCATGCAGCATTTCTACAGAATAGGTGTTATTATCCCCATGTATCAGTCATATATAACCAGAAAAACAGAACCACTAGGGTGGATAGATAGATTGTTGGATTGTTTGCAAGGAACTGGTTTACACAAGAGAGGGCTGGCTAGGCAAATCTGAAATCTGTAAGGCAGGCTGTCAGGAAGGGCAGTTTGGGACTCTTAGGCATAAGCTGAAAAGCACAGGTAAATTTGCTTCTTCAGGGAAGCCTCAGCTGTGCTTTTAAAGACTTTCAATTGATTGAATCAGGCCTATTCAGATTACCTAGGATAATTTCCTTTACAAACGTCAACACCGACCTTACTCCTATGTCTTTATAGCAACACCTAGATTAGTATTTGTTCAGTAAATGGGGATTAAGCCTAGCCAAGTTAACATGTAAAACTGATCATCACGCCTCATTTTACAGATAAGGAAATACAGGGATGTAGTAAGTTGCAGAGCTGGTTATTTGGGCTTTTTCTTTCATGCTAAAATATACTCAGGTATTTTTCAAGTTCCTAAATTACATATGTTTGCAGCAGGATCCAAAGAAAATTTTTGGATTGATTTACCGAGAGTGATCTAAATGATATAATATTCAAAACGTAATAGTGAAGCAAGTCATTCACTGTATGGTAGTGAAAAGAGTATGAGAATGACTCATTTTTTCCTATCTAAAAGTCCCGTTGTGAATAATTGCCAATAAGGATAAAACCTTGATTTTAAGGAAGGCAATGATAGTAGAGTTTTCTTCTATATTTCTTCATTCAGGATCGCAAGAGGCACAAAACCTTAACATTTATTTCCAGCCCTGGGGCTGAACAAGTTATTAGTATAATTAGGGAAAGCTGAACTTTCATCTTTCTTTAATTGAGCATGGATAATTTGTACCTGTCATCAGTAGCCAAAATGTCATAAAATCACTTACAAACTTTCGTACTCTTGAACTGTAGTAAAAATACCAATTATTTTGTGTCCGTAGAGTCATCATTTGGAGCACCTCTTTCAATTTGTTCGTAGTTATCTTCAGCGCTTCATGACTAGTGTGGTTTGCAAAGTGTCACGAGAAGTGCTCTTTCCCTCTTGGTGACAGCCAGTACATTTAGGGAAGAGGAGGCCAATGAGGAGACACATGCTGGCTTCGTGGGCACATGGTTTGAATGACAAGCAGAGATCAACAGATTATTATTTTTCACAGCAAGGAGAGGAGGAGGGAGCTCAGAAATTCTGAACGAAATGTCAGCTTTTGGATGCTTTGGTTGTGCATTCTAACACAAGAAGGCAAGGACATTTTTATTTGTTTTTCTTCCCTCCAGTCACACTCTAGGAAGACAAAGCTATTATCATAGGTTATGCCTAACCACCGAACTCACGGTCTTTAGTGAAAAAGCACCCTAGAGGCCAAAATGACTACTGTGCCTGTTTCTGCCATAAATTTTGATGGTGGAAAAGAGTGTTGGACCACTGATTATTGCAGCCTTGGAGATAGTTACCAGCCCACATGCCTAGTAACAATTGTGATCTTGTTTGAAAGAAGAGGGACTTGACTGTACTGTCAGTGTAAGAACAGTATCTATAACCTTGAGGAAACAACTGATAGGGTGGTTGATATTTTTTATCCCTTTTAGGCAGAATTACCTTTTTTATAAAGGATAGTTTGCGGGACTTCCCTGATGATGCAGTGGTTAAGAATCCGCCTGCCAATGCAGGGGACACAGTTTCAAGCCCTGGTCCGGGAAGATCCCATATGCCATGGAGCAACTAAGCCCGTGTGCCAAAACTGCTGAGACTGGATGCCACAACCACTGAAGCTCACAGCCCTAGAGCCCGTGTTCCACAACAAGAGAAGCCACTGCAATGAGAAGCCCATGCACTGCAACAAAGAGTAGCCCCTGTTCTCCGCAACTAGAGAAAGCCCGAGCATAGCAACGAAGACCCGACACAGCCAAAGATAAATTAAAAAAAAAAAAAAAGGATAGTTTGCAAATTTGGAATTGAGAGAAATTCATGGTTTCAGTAGAATATGTTTCCCCTGAGGTAAACTCAGAGAGTGCTTTAATGCTGTTCCTTAACCCAGACAGGTCAACTCTGGGGAAAGGAAGTGTGAGACAGAGGAATAAGAAAGGCTGGGGGAATAGGAGCTAAGGAGAGGGCTTAGCAGCTTTTAAATTGGTAAAAGGAAGATACAGACTGATGGCAAGTTAGTACCTGGAGAAGAATGGACGTGGCCTGGGTTTCCTGCAGAAGGAGTCTGGGAAAAGTGAGGACAGGGACGAGAGAGGAATTGGAGATAGGCGGTAAATGTTTCCTTGGTAGCCTATGAACAAGTAGTTTGGAAATGTGGAGTTTATCAGTCAGGAAGTCAGCAGACAAGAGAAAGCGTGCTTAACTAGAATGTTGTAGAGAATTTAATGAAGGTACTATTCAGAGCTGTGTAGGCAGGGCTGAGGCACCCAGGAAAAGATGATGAGGTGCCAGGGATTAGCAACATCAAGAAGCTGTCACATTGTCTAGGTCTGAAGAGCACGGGGTGAACATTGGGACCCAGTGCTACTGGAGCCCCATGAGACTTATCACTGTAGAATGAGGCTCTAGACATGAGGTGAAATTGTAGAGGGATCAAGCCATTGCCAGAGCCACAGTGCTGAGGCAAGTGGAGAGCATCGTAAGAAATGTCCCAACCTCTCTCTCCTCCCGCTTTCTTGTCTTTCTTTTGGTCAGTCCAAGCTGACGTCAGAGGAGACAGGATGCACAGAAGGGCAGAGAATCGTTTGGGGATAACAGCACAAGAGAGAATAACTAGACAGGTGAGAGCCAGGAAGTAGGGGAGGTCCAAGTACTAAGTACTGGTCTTGGCTAGGTAATCAACTTGCAAAGGACTTTAAACAAATAGATTAACCCTTTTCTGTTTCTTTTCTCCCCCATCAGTAAATGGGGATAATAATTCTTGCCTGTAACCTGGAGTTGTTATAAAGATCAGATGACATAATAGATGTATTTGTTTCATTGATTTGTATTTATATTGCACTTTATAATTTCCAAATCTTTCTTACATCTGTTAACTTATTTGCTTCTCAAAATTAGCTTGTAAGGTATCCAAGATAAGTTTTATTATTCCCATTTAACATTTGAGATGATTGATTCAGAGAAATTAGGTGGTTTCTTCATGGTCACAAGGCTAATAGTCCTTTTGCCTCAAACTTGACTGTAATTTTCTCTTTTCACACTTAACTGCAGTTTAGTTCAACATTTCAGGCAGTTTTGGGGGACTGTTACTGTCTTTGATTATCTGGGTAGGTCTTTGTAAGGCATAAAGTTTCCAGATAAGGAGCCTGAGACCATACCTTTCATGTGTGGAACAGCATCCATAATTCAGGTGGTCTTTCTTTTTTGAGCATAATCTTGGGAAGAAAAAATGGGGAAGAAAAGGGCCTTGTTCTTTTTCCATAACTGACCACTCTTCGTTCTCTCTTGACAGAAAATGCAAAATGAAGTGCTATAAAAAAGTCTGTCCCCCCTAAATTTATATGTTGAGGCCTAACCCCCAATGTGGTGGTATTTGGAGGTAGGGCCTTTGAGAGGTGATTAGGTCATGAGAGTGGAGCCTTCATGAATGAGATTAGTGCCCTGATAATAGAGATCCCAGAGAGCTCTTTCTGCCATGTGAGGACATAGTGAGAAGAACTGTCTGTAAGTTATCATAGTGGTTTTATTTTTTTCTTTTAATAATATGGCTATCTATTTTATAAATATTTCAACTTTAGAAAATAAATGGCCTTCCTTTATCAAAGAGATTGTGTACTCACTTTTCCTCCCTCTACCTTTATCTGTTATTATATTAGCACGTGTGCAATTCTATTTCAGTGTATCCACTTGTATATTTTAGGAAGAATGCTAAAGTGATAGATGTGTGAAGAATGGGTTAAAACTGAAGATGGACAAGAAGACTAGTTAGGTATCATTGTAGGAGTTGCATGATGGGAGTGGTTCTGTCTGAATGAGAAGGAAGGGACCTGATATGAGATTGTTTAGAAATCTAGTTTCAGTTTCACCTTTGCTATGGGGCTTTCTTCATTGAAAAAGAATGTGGTCTGTCTGTACCATTTCTTTATTCTGCCTCACTCATGCCAATACAATAGGTCACTCTCCTGTCAATGTATTTGACTAGATCTGAATCCTTAGAATATTTCTGTGGTTTAGGCAATACTTGAATTTACCTGTTTTCTCTTCTGAGGTGATGCACCTGTCTGATTTGTGTCTCCCTGACTATTTAGAGCTGTTTGTTTTTGAACCTTGTTGTCTTCATAGTCTGAAGCCCTGACAGTAACCAGAACAGTGTGCAGGCTCTCTGAGCATCTCACTGTGTGCTTTCACCTTGGCTTTTGCTTTCTGCCTCACGGATCCCAGCATCAAATGGAAATGACAAAAGCTGCCCAGGATCTGCTTCACATGGGCACTCTAACAATTCATTAGTTTTTTATTATTTTAATTTTTTTAGAGCAGAGCCCCTGTACTTTGTTGAAGCAGAGACAGAACTTCTAGTATCAGAGTAGGTTATCACGTTACTTTTCGCTCCCAGTTGGGCTCTGTGCAGCTTCTCTGGAGTGAGCAGGTGTTGGCTGACCTGTTTTTCCATTTGGATTTATTTATGAAGATCATAACAAAGAAGCAAAATGGCAAGAGATAGAGTGAGAAAGCTCCTCATGCAGCAGTCTCTGCTCAGGCCTATGGAAAGAGTTATAGGACTCCACACACAGGTGTTCTTTTCCACAGAGCCTATATTTTTTGGCCCCTTTGCCCTCCAAAAGTCACCAGAAAATTCTCAGCAGTATTTAACTTGGTTAAAAATATAGTCCAGGGAGCCGTCCTCTCCCTGAGCATCTGGAGGAGCAGTATTCTTGCCCCAGGCAAAGACACAAAATAATAAGATGACAAACAGCTTTGGGGAGAACCAAATGAGATATTACATATGAAAGTGCTTTATTTATGTTCTAAACACTAGATCTCTGGATGTCAGTGACTAGATTCCCTCTCAAATATGATCCTTTGTCTCACATTCATAATTACTAAGTAGCTGACTTACTGCGTGCTAGGGATGGGGCTGAGTATTTTACATATACTACTTCTTTTAATCCTAATTTAGGTAGTTAATATTATCAACTCTATTTTACCAACTTCAGATTTAAACAAAGGCTTTTACAGAGCTAAGAACTGTACCCAGGGCACTCACCTCTCAACCCTGTGCATTTAAGCCCTAAAATATATGGCATGTTTAACAGATCTCACGTGATACTAGTCCCTTTATATGATTAACATTAGCTACAATTTATTGAGAATCCACTAAGTACCAGACACTATGCTAGGTATCTTAGATCAGTACATGACCCATAATCCTTATAACAACCCCATGAAAATTTATTATCACCATCTTTCATACTTGTTCCACTTATTGTGGTGACACAGTAAGTAGCAAAATTTGTTTTGAATAAGGATTCAAATTCAGATAGATCTGCCTTCAAAAACAATTCTGTATTATGTTATGGTCGCCGGTAGTGAGTTGAATGGTGGCCCCCCAAAAGATATGTCCATGTCCTACCCCCTGTGAATGTGACCTGATTTGTAAAAAGGGTTTTTACAGATATAATTAAATGAAGGGGCTTGAGATGAAATCATCCTGGATTATCTGGGTGGGTCCTAAATGTTCGTATAAGAGACAGAGAGAAGACATGGGGATAATACAAGAAGACGTTATGAAGACAGAGGCAGAGATTGCTGTGATGAAGTCACAAGGCAAGAAATGCCTGGAGCCACCAGAAGTTGAAAGAGGCAAGGGAATATTTTCTTCTATAGCATTTGGATAGAGTACAACCCTGCCAACTCTTGATTTTGGACTTCTGACCTCCAGATCGGTGGGAGATACACTTTTGTTGTTTTAAGCCACTCATTTTGTGGTAATGTGTTATTTTAGTGACAAGAAACTAATGCACAGCCTGTTTCATTTTTAAACTATAGGCTGATTTGTATCGTATCTTTAAAAACTTAAAATGCCCACCACCTCATCTTATTATTATGATCATTGATGTCTTTGGTGTCTTACAGTTAGACTAATTTTTTGTCTTTTCCACTTACACTTGAAGACCTCTCTTTCACAGTGGTATCAGTCTGTGCACAATATCCTGCACATGCCTTTGCTCACCTTGTCTCCCCCCACCCCCGGAAGCCTGCCCTTCCCCTGTCCTACTCCATACTCTGCCACTGATCTCATTCTCAAGCCTGAATGATACCTCTTCCTGAAATCCTGGAGAGAGAGCCCCAGCCAGAATTAACTGCTGTGTCCGTGTTCCCAGAGCAGTCTACTTGTACCTCCATGTATCACTTCTGTCTATCTGTCCTATATTGTAGTTAGGCAGCTGCCTATGAAATCCTGGAGGCAGGGTAGGAATTACACTAATCTCAGTGCTTCTGGTATTAATCATGGAATGTCTCGTGGTTGATGAGAACTATCTTACCTCTCTATGCCCTTGAGAATCTCTACACAAAAGTTTCTCAAACTTGAATTTGTAAGAGAATCACCTAAGGAACTTGTTAGAAATACAGATTTCTGGGCTTCTGCACATTGACTGCCTTTGGATTGGGGCATCCCAAATAATTTTCATGCAAGTGGTTGGCTGACTATACTTTGAGAAACAGTGTTCTAAAATTTGGATTGGAAACTTCTGTGGTGTCCACCTGTTGAGTAATAGTTTTATGGGTGTCTCCTGGGATATGAGTGACCTAAAATTGCATTCTGCTTGGGAAAAGAAGAGTCAAATCATCCTTTAAGACTTTGGTCAAAAGAGGCTGCACGTTTCATACCATTTCTAAACTGTGTCCCAGACCAACTGAAATCCATTTCATATTTCCTGAGCTGCTTAGGCTTGAGGTTGGGTTTCTTATTTAAAACCCGCATGCTTTGGGCTCTCCGCAGGTACATGGTCAGAATTGTCTAACTCAGATAGCACAGTCCTCTTCTGTCTCTTAAGCAGTCACAAGTTCTAATGTTTCTGTGTTCCTCTCCCTGTTTAACTTGTCTTCACAGATCTCTAACTGTATTAGTTTAGGCATTGATAGAAAAAAAGGGCTGCATAAGCATCTATGTCCATTAAAGGAATAACTCAATGTGCTGTCTTTCTATCTTTTGAGACATTATGAATTTCCACCCTCCTGCATAGAATTGTCTTATGTCCTTGATAACTTCTGCATTATACAAATACCTCAGAGCAGAATTCAGTATAAGATGGATGAAATTTTCTTCTCTGAGCTGCAGTAAAATAAGAATAATCATGCCTGTGTCACAGGATAGTTGTGAGGATTAGATAAAATCATTTGCTGTATAGAAAGCATTTAATATGATATTGGACCTATAAGAGGGCCTCAATAATGGTTAACCTTGTAAATATTAACCAAGTTTCATCCTCATAATTTCAGATGGAACTTGAGTTCATTGTTGTCACCCTCCTCCTCCTCACTATCATCACCATCATCAAATTGCTGGATTTTAATTAGTGTTTATTTTGTATCAGGCACATTTTAAGTACTTGACATTCTGCCTAACTTTTCCATTACTGCCCTAACAAATTTCCACAAACTTAGCAGTTTAACACAACAGAGATTTTCTATTTCAATCTATAGGTCAGAAGTTTAACAGGGGGTTGAGTGGGCTAAAGTCAAGGTGTTGGGGAGGCTACACTTCTTTCTGGAGGCTCTACTTTTCTACTCATTCATGTATTTGGCAGAATTCAGTTCCTTACTGTTGTAGGACAGAAGTCCCCGTTTCTTTGCTAGCTGTCAGCTTAGGCTGTTCCCAGCTTCTAGAGGCTGCTTGCATTCCTTGGCTTGTGGCCTACTTCCATCTTCAAAGCCAGCAATGGTGAATTAAATCCTATTCATACTTTGGAACTTTTCTGTCATTTCATCTCTGACTGACTTTTCTGCCTTCCTCTTCCACTTTTAAGGGTCCATGTGATTAGATTTAGCCCACTTCGAAGATCTAAGACAATTTCTGTATTTTGAGGTTTGTAACCTTAATTACTTTTGCAACATCCCTTTTGCCATGTAACACAACATATTCACAGGTTCTAGGTATTAAGACATGGACTTTTATGAGGGCAGGGGCATTATTCTGTCTGCCACACATTTGTTGTCTCATTGAATTCTCCTAGTGTTCCTTTGAAGCGGACTTCATTTTACAAATGACAAAAGGAGGCTTAGCAAGATTAAATAACTTGCCTAAGATCAAATCTATAGTAAGTGATGAAGCCAGTATGCAAATCTAGGCACTTTGCCTGCAAAATCTACCAAGTTTGGAATTACACTAGGTTAAGCTATAAGATGGGCTCTGGTAGGGTCAGGAATCCCTTTTCTGTACTTATGGCCTGGGACAACTTAAAAGAAAAAAATGACTGGCCTACATTCAATAACTTGATTATCCACAGATGGTCCAAAAGCCAAAAAGAACTCTTAAGTCTGTATCAAAGATGTATGTTTGTGACCAAGTCTTATTGACATAGGGCACAAACATCTTGTTGCTCTTTTCACAGCTTTCTCCTAATTTCAGACTTTTTCCATTGTAACATTATCACCACCAAAACTTTCATCAGAGGTTGGAGGAAAACATTTTTAGGAACAAAAGTGTATCTCAGCAAATATGTGGTATACTTTGTGTGATCATATCTATGATTATTTAATACTTAATCTATGCAAAGTGCCTTAGGTCACTCAGTGACCCTATGAGATAAGTACTATTAATAGGTGGACATTTTAGGCAAGGAAACTGAGAAACTTATATACAAACTTGCTGGGATTTGAACCTTGGAAGCCTGGCATTAAACCACTCCATTCTGTGACCACTGTAATCTTTTCTTCTAAGATGGAGATATTTGTATCTTTTCTTTTCTACTCTTTGACAGTTTCCGTAGTTTGCCCTTGCCTGAGGTATCTGATACCAGGCATCTTGGCATTTGAGCTACTCTCCTATGTACAGATGATGCCGTAATGATAGAGCCTATATAGCCTCTAGTCCAGGCAAAGGTGAAAACCACTTTAAAACAAAGAGTTTTCAGATTATTACCCAGTGGCTCTGTTTCATTCATAAGTAAGTGCAGGGTAGAGTACTTTGGTATTGTTTAACCTGGTGTAGATAAGACTCTAGACTCCTGAGGTTTAAGTGAGGAGCGTAGAACTTTCTCCTAATTCCAACTGAATCCTTATTATAAACTCATGGCATGGGCCTTAAGTGTCAAATTATTTCCTTACATATGTGTAGCTCTTTATCATTTAAAACACAGTTTTACATGTTTTCTCATTCAACCCTCAAAAACATTATGTGAAGGAAAAAAATCATATCATCATAATGGTGATGATGATGAACGCTTACCATATGCCAATGCCAAACACTCCACACATTTTATCTTATTTAATCCTCTTACTATCCTTTGAGGTAGGTACTACTATTATTCCGATTTATAAATAAAGCTAATTGACTTCTTCAGGGTCACCCAGCTAGTAAGGATGGAACTGGGTTTTAAACACAGTCAATTTGACTCCCAGGACTGTATCCTAAACTAAGAGTCCATAGCATTATTTCTGTTCTTCAGCTGAACCAATTAAGACACAGGGTAAAATTAAGTAAGGTTTATCAAAGGCCACCCAGCTGTCAGTTTTAGGACTCAGATCAAGTGTCCTGCCTTCTATTTGGAGATGGTAACGATATGGCAGAATTATATGGAATCAAAAAGAGCTCATTTATATCATGGCTCCACCAGGCACTAAATGTGTGACCTTGGGTAAATCATGGATTATCCTCTAATCTTCAATTCAGTTGACCCTAAAATGGAGATAATCATACCTGCTTCCTTAGATTGTCAGCAGGATGGAAATAACGTACATAAAATGCCTGGCATGTAGTGAGTAGTTAGTGGCTGTTATTATTAGTGAAACCTTCTTCCAGTACACCAGCTGCCTCTCTAAATGAGAGTCTAGGTCTGATAGGTTTGGAGTGTGGTGAAATTGCGGGAGAAATTGTCTAAGCCGTCCTCGATCATTTTTCACATGAGCCATAGGCTTTTGGCAGGCACCACCTGATAAATCAGCCTCAGCTTAGTGGGAGACTCAGAGATGTGTCCTTAACCTGAGAAATACAGTGGAGGAGACCAGGATACCCAATAAGGTTCTAGTTAACTTGGCAGATCTAAAGCAGTCAGATCTTGGGATGTTGGGGGCTTATTAATAAGCTTCATGCTTTCCTCTTAGCTGTTTCCCTTGAGCTGCTGGAAACATGATTTCTTATGATCTGTTCTTTATAAGCTCCCTCCTACAAGATGAGATTCCAAGGGTAGTTCTGGAAAGCTGAGAAAAATGCGGTGGTGTTGGAAAATGGTGTCAGGTTGTAGGTATTGGAGTAGACCACTGAAATATGCACTGGTGGGTAGTTTTTAAAGGTTGATCCCCTGAGTATATGCTGATGTGCCCCAGAAACAGAGTTCTATTCAGAATGATTTATGTTCCATGGTGCTGTGGTGTGATCTGTATTACCTTTGGAAGGAAGGGCAGACATTGAATGAATTTAGCTAAGGATAAAAATAGTTAGATGAGCATAAATGCAGAAATGTCCTAGGTCTCTCAGTTCCTTCTAAGGAGATTTTCAAGGATGTACCTGAGAAAGTTGTACTCTCTCATGCCTACTGGTACTGAATATGAACTGTAGAAATTTGTGAATTGCCTGCTCCCTGATGAGGTTTGTGTGTGCCTCTTCCTGCCAGCCTTTTTCTGAAAAGGAAGGGGAAAAAAACCCCAGGAGTGGAAGGAATCTTAGAAATAAATAGTGATGTCTGATCTGCCTTGGCACCTGCTTCTCAAGGGACGTGAGCTAATGCACAACTATTTAAGATGTTTAGGCATCACAGTCAGAAGAAATGATCAAGTCAGACACCCCTAATTTGAATTTTTGGATCAAAATCAGCTTCAGAAAACTATTCTGATGGTAAAGCTCATTTCTTTGAGCTCTAGAATTAAACAGATCTAGCTGTATTCAAATCCCACCTCTGTCACTTAGTAGCTATGAGTCTATGGGAATGTTACTTTGTCTCTCTAAACCTCAGTTTCCACATTTGTAAAATGGCAATAATAGTAATAATGGTAAAAGTACCTGTTACGTTATATAGACATGCTATAAATGTTACATTAGAAATCCATGTACACTACTTAACAGTGTCTAGTCTATAGTAAGTGTCAATCAATGTTATCTTTTATGACTATTTTAGCATCTGCTGTCCAAATTCTATGCATTTATTAATGTTGGCAAGTTATGATAGGACCACTTTATTCTAGCCTTCTTGTTGGTTGGTGTTTAATAAAAGGTCACCCTTTACTTTGGTAGGCAGATCTTTAGCTAGATCCAGCCAAGGTAATTTCCAGAACTATATTTTGAGCCAAGGAGAGGGAGAGACAGCCTCATCTGTTGACAGGGCCCTTAGGTATCGCCTGGCTCAGTCATCAGGGATAGGAAGCTAAGACAACAACGTAGGTACTGCTCTCACTTCCAGCCTGCTGCCAGAGCAGGCAGAAAACAGAGAGCTCAAGCCAGCCATATCACAGGTGCAAAAGCCGCTGGAGACAGGAGCCTATTCCGAAGCTGCCTGACACAGCTGTTAAAAATGAAGGTCAGTCTAATTCATGAGGTGTCACCTCTATTGATCTGGAAAACGGACAGGAAAAAAATGGATTTGAGAAAAGTTAATATGTGATTAGGCTCTTAAAGATGATCAGTCGGGTGCTTTGGAATAGTAGGATAAGACTAGATGTCAGTCCAAACTCCGCTTTTATGGGGTGGGGGGCACTCAGAACCAGAGAGGGAAATGAATTGTCCCAGGCCACACAGCCATCAGTGAAGAGCCAGGCCTGTGATCTGGATCTCTGGATTCCAGCTTCTATTACATAGCACTGCTGGCTTCCGCCTCTTGGCAATTTGAGTGACAAAAGTCATGCAAGAATCTAATATAATGAGTTGTTTAATAGTAAAGTTTTGAAAACTAGTATGAAGCCACAGTATACAAGTACATGCTTTCCACTACAATCTTCTAAATCTGCTAGATGGATAGGATTTAGCTTGGGACCTTTGGTACCTTGAGAATAATTTTCCCAGAAACAAATGAGGGAAAAGACGCAATACTTTTTCTAAGTTTTTGCCTTTGCTTGGCTTTTGAAACTTATAGCATATGCATTTTTAAAACCCCCTCTTTTTTAACAAAGGGGAATAATGTGCTTTCCTCTATATGAAAAAGTGGGACAGGTGATGCACTGCTCCCAAAGGATGAAACTGGACTGCTTTTTATAGTAGTGATGATGTTTTGTTTTGTTTTGTTTTAAATTGGTCAGATGCCAGTTTGCTTGTGATGATGGGGTGTGCAGTACCAGTGTTTACTGGTCCCTATTTCACCAAGCGTAAACATTTGCAAGAAAGCAAGCTTAGGTGGGGAGTGCATCCCTTTTTCACAAAAAGCTGAGCTAAGTGTGTCTGGATGGGGATTGAACCCTTAACCTTAGACCCCTCAGCACCACATTCTAACAGCTGAGCTAGAGCATTCTCAAGTGTTACAGTTAAACACCCACATGTCCCATCATGCAATGTTGAATCTCTACAGATCAATTAAACAGACACTGTTCCTGCTGGAGCCAGTGAAAGCTCCAGCTGCATGAAACAGCCAGGCAAGCAAACACAATGTTTTGTATCCTTTTACTTTCAAAGTGTATTAGAGGGCAAGTAAGCCACTTGCAAATTACCTGAACTCAGGAGTATTAAAACATGGCATTATACCTTCTCCTATTAAACTTACCTAAAGGGTTTGATAGAGTTTTTTGAGACTAAGCACTCTTCTGTAGTAGCAGACCCTCTGGAGCAGCACAGTCCTGTAAAAATATAATGCAATTCACACAAGTAAGCTACATTTGTAATTTTACATTTTCTAGTAGCCAAATTTTAAAAAGTGTAAAGAAACGAGTGAAATTAATTTTAACAATATATCCAATAATCTATTTTAGTTAAACTGATATATCCAAAATGTTATTTTAACAAGTAATCAATATAGAAATTATTAATGAGATATCTTACATTATTTTTATGCTAAGTCTTCAAAATCTGGTGTGTAGTTTACACTTACCACATGTACCACTTGGACCAGCCATATTTTAGTGCTCCATAGCTGTGTGTGGCTCATGGGACTGTGTTTGACAGTGAGGCTCTAGAGTCGATGTGAAGACGATGTCCTTCTCAGCAGGGGGTGCGGGGAGAAGGTGCTGGGGCTTGCTAGCACTGTCCAGGACTGACCTCTGGAAAAAATTGTTTCTCTTAGTCAGTACAATTAAGGGGGCTTCCCTGATGGCGCAGTGGTGAAGAATCCGCCTGCCAAAGCAGGGGACACGGGTTCAAGCCCTGGTCCCAGAAGATCCCACATGCCGCGGAGCAACTACTGAGCCTGCACTCTAGAGCCCGTGAGCCACAGCTACGGAGCCCGTGGGCCACAACTACTGAGCCTGCGCACCTAGAGCCCATGCTCCACAACAAGAGAAGCCACTGCAATGAGAAGCCCATGTACCGCAGTGAAGAGTAGCCTTTGCTCACTGCAACTAAAGAAAAGCGCCCGTGCACAGCAGCAAAGACCCAGTGCAGCCAAAAATAAGTAAATTAATAAAAAAATTTAAAAACCTGTAAAAAAAAATACAATTAAGAACAACTCAATATCAAACAAGCAAGAACCAAAATAGTTGTTTTGCAGTAGATTTTCCTCGTCACTCAATGGATTGATTCATTCAGCTATCTGGGGGTTGCATAGGAGGATAATGTGTTCTGACAGGTCCACTGGGGTCAGTCCTTTTCTGCTTAAAAATCACAATTTCTTTGGCACTCTTCTGTGGTAGCAGACAATTGCATGTGCAAGCTTGGATGCAAAGGGCTCTGTATTTTCTTTTTGTCTCTGGGCATGCTTTGAAGGATATTATATAGACATACCCACTTTCTTAAATGCTTGAAATTTTAACTAGAGAATTACAGACTTTTTTCCTTGTCCCAATATCAAACAATCAGTTATTTCTAAGGGTGAAGCTGTTCTTTCTATTCACTGTTTAAGACCGTGCAAAAGAAAGTGATCTTATCATTCTTGAAATTGTCTAATGCAGTTTTTGCCTCTAGGCCAAGGGAAAAGACCTGCCCTTTCTCCACAGAAGGCTCATTTTGCGAGTGGTTACAGTTTTATTGTTGACACTGTACCTCTGTATTAGTGTTAGTGCAAGGCTCATAACCCTTAGCAACTTCATTACTCACCAATTAGTTTCAAATGAATTCTACTGTCTTGGCTGTAATGGTGCTCTTCATGGAGTAAGCTTCACACTCATCAGGATTTCACTTCTAACTGCCTGGAGTGATGGCATAGAGTTGGAGTCACCAGTTCTTTAGTTAGGAATTCTTATTTGAGGGAGATCCCTCAAGGCCTCTGAGGACACATTGCTTCCTGTTGTCACTTCTTTCCGGTTCCATTGATTTCACCTTTCCTTTCCTCAGAGGTCCATGCAAGTGTGACAAATGACTAGGAAATGGGACCAGAAGACTTGCGTTTTAGTCTGAGCTCTTTTGCATTTCGGTATAGGACCTCAAACAGGTTGCATAAGCTTTGCAAGTCTCAGACTGTTCATCTATGAAATGGAGATTAAAAGGCTCATATCACACAGAGTTTTGTGAGAATTAAGTGAGATAATGGACATTAAAGTGGTTTGTGAACTATAAAGTGTTCTGCATATTTGAGGAAGGAACATTATTGAGCCAAGGAGGAGTATAGCCCTGTAAAGATCACGCTCATCCTGAGACGTATTCTTGAGATAAAAAAAATTGGGATACCGTCCTAGATCCTCCTCTCTGACGAGCCCCCATTACAGCTTTGCAAGGCAGTGACTTAAGAAATAGGTGAGGCCTTATGTGCAATGTAGCTGGTAGAGCAATCCTTACCCTCACCTTGTTCTTTTTTTCCTCTCTACTCAACATTATGACATCACCTCCCTTCCTGGCTGTCATTAATGGATATTTCATCCTGGTTTCACCTGGACTGAAAGACTGGGGAAGAGCAACATTTTTATGTGTTCCAAGTCCAGGGTGGATAGGTTAGCCTTATACATTCTTAGCCCTATGTTAGAGGAAACTTCTCTGAGTTTGGTTCACTTTGTGGGCTTTTAATTACCCTTGGAGAGGTTATGAATTTAGGTAGATCTCATTATCCTGTATTTCCAGGAACCCTGTCTCAGAGCTTAACTAGCTTAGTTTCTTCTCTCCCTCTCTCCTTCCCTCCCTCCCTCCCTCCCTTCTTCCCTTACTCCCTCCTTCCCTTTGATATTAGGATAATAGGAATAGATATTAGGGTAACTTACTAATTTGAATACCATTAAATGGCCAGGTTTGTTTAAGTATTAGCATTAACCTGTAAGGCTTTTGACTGTTGAAAAGTCAAAATAATAAGGACACCTTATTCATGCCCTTCTCTTTTTATTCCCCAGAAGCTGGTACAGATAATAGGTGCCTAGTAAGCATCCACTGAATGAATAGTGACTAGTAACAATCAACACTTTTCAGGGTATAAAATGTGTTGTGAACCCTTTAGAGATACTCTCATTTAAAGTTCACAGTGGCCCTATGAGTAGATAATGTCATTCACATTTTATAGATGATAGAACTGAATGGCGGGCACTTAGATTTATCCAAAATCATGCAGTGACAAAATGTATGGATTGAACTTAGGTTAGTATTGCTCTAAAGCCCATACATCTTGTGCTATATTTATGCACCTTAAAATTACTGTCTTCTGGTCTTAATATAAGTAGTTCCTTAGATTGTGTAGCATCTAACAAAGGTAAAATGGTGCTAGAGCAGGAGCTGTGGAAAATCTATATTTAAGAAAGAGGAAGTGTCTGGCATGGAGATGAGATCCTTTTTCTCTTCTTGAAATCTCATTCTATTAAATTTCTACTCAACTTTCTTGAAAATAACCAATATTTACCCAATACTTATGTGCCAGGCTGTGATTAGTGCTTTACATGTGTTTAATTCTCAGAGCCACCCCACGAAGCTGATACTATTGTTTTTCCTAATTTTTAGATAAACAAATTATGACACAGAGAGAGTAAGCAGCAGTTTGTCCATGGTCGCACAGCACATCCTGGCTTAGATGTACACCTAGGTCTATCTGACTCCAGAGTGCATTTTCTTAATCACTTCATGGTACTGTTTTTCACTTTTCGTGCCTTTATAGTCAGAACCAGCAGTTACATATTAGTTTGTTTGTGACTGTTGATAATCCCTACCAAATTGTAAACTCCTTGGGAGTTGGGCACCTTGCCTTTAACATCTGTATTTCCCCATACTGTTCAGATAGTGTTCAGTAGGTGCTCATTTAATACTTGTCAGGCAATTCTCAGACTCAGCTAGCTGATCAGTTAGTCCCTCTCTAGCACTAAGAATTAAGAGATACGATTGTTCACCCTTTCAGTGTTATCACTGGCAACAGCCCTTCTGTGCTGTAGCAGATATTTTTGTGTCCTGTGCCACACTCTCTTGATCCACCATGAATCTCAGCTGTAGCTGTGCTGGACAGTTCCCATGTAAGCTGACCACATCGTACCTGAAGAGCCATCCACTTCTCTCAGCTCTTCTGCCTCAGGACTGTTTTTGAAGTCCCTGAAGCTCTCTTAGTCCACTTTTTGGGCAGGACAGAACAGCATGGAGTTAATGACTCCAGTGGCAAACCTTAGCCAGTGGAAAATAGGATAAATGCCTCAGCCTCTTGTCCTTCAGAGGAAATTCTTAGGTGCATTCTCTGTGGTCTCTCAAGAATCAGTCCCCAGATTCATTGAGCATCAGTTGCCCGCAGTGGTTATCAGCACCCCCTTTTTCCTACTTCTGTATCTTATTTTCTCTATTTCATAACTGCTGCTCCCTGTATTTCCAAAGTAAATTCTTTGCACCCAAGTCCTTATCTCAGTGGGTTTGTTTTTTTTGTTTTTTAATTGCGTGGGACGTGGTGTGGGAAATGGAAAACCCAAATAAGATACATGCCTATTTGCTAGTGGCTTTGTGCCAGAGGCCACATATAATGTCACATAATGTGAATAAATCATGTTATTGGATTAATTAGAGAAGTTACCTCAGAGGAGATTGAACCTCAAAGTCTTGTCCTTGGATAAACAGGTTTAACGTAAGCGGAGAGACAGCTTAATTTTCAGAATTTCCCATTCCGCCTTTATAACCAGTTATATTGATGAAAAGGTGCAATACTTAAAAAGGATGCAAGAATGAGCCAGTTAATTTTCTGAAACCTAAGATGACTACAGATTCAGTTTATTTCTTACTGCATTATTGACTTTGGTGTAAAAAAGCGTAACCCACAGTGCATTCCTAAGTCTGTGCTCCATGGCACTTCCCAGTTGATAAGTCTTATGAGTCTTTTTTTCCCCTTGAGTCTCTGTTAGGGTTTTATTTTTTTTAAGATGCCAGATATGATATTCATAATCACTGAGCAGTCACCCCACCAAAAGAGTTGAGAGGAGAACGTGGCAGATGGTGTCATGCAAATTTTATTGAAGAATCTCCCTCATAATGATGAAAGATACAGCAGTGAAATCCTGGCATGCATATGGGTGGCAGAAAGGATTTATGCCTGGTGTGTCTGGGCTCATAATAACTAATGTATCAACTTGTTTGAAAACTTTTTAATTAGGAGGATCAGCAGGACTTGTGAATGAATCATGAAGAGAAGACCTTTCACTTTCAGTAAATGAGGAGAAAATAACCATCAGCAGAAATAGCTGCATTTATTTCGGTGCCTAGGGTAAATGGCACTGTTCTAATGGCGATAAGGCCAAGGGTCTGGGTCTCTATATGGGCCAAGTCAGGTTGCCTGATTTCTTGGCCCTGACTGACCTACTCACTCTTTAGCAGTTATCACATGACTACATGGGTATAGCACAGCACTCCACAAACTACAAATTTAAATCTGACCTTGTCACTTGCCTGATGAAAATCATTCACTAGTTTCCCACTGCATGTAGCATAAAACGTAAACTCCTGCCTTGGGCCTTAAGGCGCTGTATAGGTTGGCTTCTTTCCCATAGCTCTATTACCTCATTTTGAGGAACGCTCCCCCTTTTCCCCTGTTTCAGCCAGACTGTCATCTGATAGGTCCAAGCTCTTGCCAAGCATTTTCATAATACTTAATATGCTGTATTAGTACAGCATAATAAGTTGTATTATTATTTTTAAAATGAGATAATATTTATAAAAACATATATTCCAAACTGCAAATACTGTACAATAATTATTATTATTGATTATATCATTAGCAGATCTGGAATCTTAGAAAGCAAGGTCTCTATAAAGCAATGGAATATTTAAAGGGCAAAAAGACTTTCCAAGTGAAGCATTCGTTAACTGAGAACATTCCTCATAGAAAGAGATATGTTTGTGCATTCACTAAAGCTTTCCGTATTTTTTGATCTACTTGGACATGGTCAGACTTTGCAAAGATCCCCAAAAGAACAATCCAATTTTGGTTTATGAGGAGTGTCTGCTATTTAAGGGTTTCGTTGCCGGAGTCCAACAAGCTATATTATTTAGTTTGTTTGCTTGCTTACTGCCTATCTCTCCCATGAAGACAGTGTGTATTTCCCCAGAGCTAGTACAGTGCCTGCTATCTAACAGTTATTCCACAAATATTTGGTGATTGGATAGTAGACAATGCAGAATGCATACTCTAGGGTTAGTGGACTAAAAGTATCATCTTTGGTACATAGGATGGAGTTTTAGACCTTCAGGAAGGCTTATGAGTTAGATTTGAAACTATCTTGAGACTTTCTACAAGCTTCAGATCTAAGCCTTTCAAGCATTAGTTGATGATTCTTGTGTTGATCCTGGCTAGAAAGCTACTGACTCTGTTTGGAAATTTGTGTTGACATGCTTGGGACAGTTGTAGTGTTAGACAGAAGTATTTTGACATTGATGGACAGCTCTTTGGCCATTGAATAGAGTTTTGAGATTCCCACTGGTGCAGTGGCCCACAGAATTTGGGCCACTTGAAAACTACATTTCTCACTCTTGCTCAGCTTTGAAATGTACCACTATTGCTAGAGTAATTTGTGACTGAGATCAACTGTTTTGAATGGATTTTACCAAGGTGGCACTTAGTATTCTGGATAGCACATTGTTGATATTCAATAGATGTTTAGTGAATGAAGGAAAGATTTCCATTTTCTATTATTAATCAGTATTATTGGGCAGTAATATGACTTTTAAGCCCTAGTTTGTCTTCTCCCACATTGGATGGGACTGACCCATGTAACCAGTAAGATGTTATGAAAGTGACAGAGTGTGACTTATGAGGCTATATCATAAAGTACATTGTGGCTTCTCTCTTGTTCTTTGTTGGATCATTCACTAAGGGGGAAGTCAGCTGCCATGTTGAGAGGATACTCAGGCAACCTGTGGAGAAGTGAGACTGAGGTCTCCTGCCGACATCCATGCATGTGAGCTGTCTTAGAAATGGATCCTCCAGCCCCAGTCAAGGCTTCGGATGACTGCTGCTCCAGTCAACTAAGCTGCTTCTAAATTTCTAATTCACAGGAATCATGAGGTAATAAATGTTTAGTATTTTAAGCTGTTAAATTTTGAGGTAATTTGTTATATGACAATAGGTAACAAATATACATAGGAATCAAAGCAATGACCCAAACAGAACTGCATTAGAAACCAGACCTTAATTTGTCTTCATCATTCTTTACTTGTTTTTCCATTGGTATCTTGGTGACCTTGCTGGGTACTAAAAAATGCTAATCTGGTGTCTACCATATTATTTGCCAGTGTTTTCCCCAATCTGTTATTTGTCTCTATTTTGGATTTGTTTGTTTGTTTTTTGTATTTGGAAGTGTGTTCATTTGATGGTGATGTAGTAAGTCCTTTTCCTTTTTTATTTTCCTTTATGTTTTTTAAGTTGCTTCTAATTGCCCTTTCCAAAGATTTAATAAATATTCAATTCCTTTTTAATGATTTGATTTTTTGTATATTTAAATCTTTAATACTCCCATAATTCATTCTGATGCATTAACCACTCTTTGGCTATAACCTTCTAGCCACTTCATTATATTTCCCCTTACATGGTACTAGGTATTGCATGGTAGAACTCAGAAGATTGCTAAAGTTATGATAGATTGCATATCCTTGTCTCCTTTATTTTTATGATCTGCTGCTTTGTTAAAGAAGAAAATTTACATTGGCCTATTCTATATTAAGTCATGCTGATTGGTATCTAATATGTTTCTGGCAAATTTCTTGCCACTTAAGTTTTAGATGATTCTATTTTAGACTTTTTATAAGCAAAAAGGTCCACAGGTCTGCAACTTCATATGTCTTAGCTTATTCAGAAACTTTTAACTTATTTTCTGGCACGTGTAATATCACCCTGACCTTCTGTCTTCCTTTGGGTTTGTGCTTGATCTACTAGCTTGTTGCCAGAAATGTCAACAGTCAATTTTCATTTAATTAATATCCTTATCAGGGTTGACATTCTATCGCCCTTATTTATAAGTCTATTAGTAAATTCCCCAGCAGTGTTCTTAAGGAAGAAAAAAGACCCACCAATTCTGTTACTTTTCTTGAAGTTTCATTTAAGTTCAAAATGAAATACCCATTTTATTTTTAGTAGAAATTTTACTTGTGGCAAAGTCAGCTTATAATTTCTTTGGTTGGAACTTGACTCAGGAGTTCAGGAAGTCAGGTGACTGCGTTTTGAATTGTTTCCAAGCAGCTGCATTTGATCGCAACCTGGGTGGCTGCTGTTCTGGCGTTTCATCTCTACTGTATCAAACTGGGTTAGCGTTCATTGGTGGCTCTGCAGTGGAGACTTCTGACAAATCCTGTCATTTGCTTTCCCTAAAGTCAGACCCTTCTTTTAAACATGGTGAACCTTATATCTTTTGCTGGAAGATTTTAAACATGGTGAACCTTTTATCTTTTGCTGGAAGATTTTTAACTTGAAAAAAAGTTACTGCGGTGCTGTTATATTCCATTCTTGCCTTTATTGGCAAAGTACCCTAGTCACTGAGCAACATCAGCTAGTATTCTGATAATGCCTTTGAGTTGGGGGGAGAGTTGTTTCAAATGATTGTATACTTTTTCCTCCTATTAACATCTAGCATATCTTGTGCTTTAATCATTAAAGCAATGTTCTATGCCCTGTTTCATATCATCTCACAACTACCCTGTGACATTCACTCCCATGCTTAAAACTTTTCAATAGCCATTTTCATTGCCTTCTTTTAGTTCCTCAAACCATCTATGCTTTCTGCTACCACAGGGCCTTTGAACATAGTGCTTCCTATTGCTGGAATATACTTCCTCTTTCTCCCCCCTCCTTTCACCAAGATAACGACTACTCGTTCATCAAATACAAGTTGAAGTATCACTTGCTCAAGACTAGGTCAGGTACTTCTGTTATATGCTCTGAAATGATCATTGTTTGTCTTCTAATCCTTATCCACTTATTTGTATGATTATTTAATGTTCAACTCTCCTTCTAGACTACAAATTCCGTGAGAAGAAGGACTAGCTGCATCTGGTTTGGCCCAACATTGTATCCTCTACATCTAGTACCATGGCTGGCACACGTGGGCGCTCAGATATTTGTTGAATAAATGAATGAATGGTTTCCAAATTATACAGATGAGAACTGAGGCCTAGAAATCTTAACTAGCTTGATCAAGGTCCTACAGCAACCAAGTAACAGAACTAGGATTTGAACCTAGGTCTTTCATTTCCTAGTTTTGTGATCTTTCTATTAAACACAGTTGCTTTATGCTTCTAAGTTGACCCTTTAAAATTTATCTTCCATCTTAAAGTTTGTTTGGTTCCTTGGAAGTGGGTAGGGTAACTCAGATCCACACCTTGAGTGTGACTAGCCTCAAAATAGATGGTAGGTATATGTCAGCGTGCCTACGTATAAGGGTGGGAAAAGGGAAATGGAAATCATCCTTTTTAAAGAATCTTTCCCTTTTAATCTGTTACAGTTTCAGAGGAGTAAACTGAGCAGTGGGAGGTATTATGAAGAGACTCATCAGATGTGGGCTGTGAGGTCTAAAGCGTATTACACTCAGTCTAGATATGATTACATGTTTGTAGTCCTGCGTTGTCTTCTCATTAACTGTGAGATTTTGTGAAGGTCCCCTTTACCTCTCTGGAGTAAATTTCGTCTCTAAAAATGGCGTGTGTGTGTGTGTGTGTGTGTGTGTGTGTGTGTGTGTGTGTGTGT
>NW_021703780.1:90561017-90665897 GCF_005190385.1 Monodon monoceros | reverse complement strand
GTGTGTGTGTGTGTGTGTGTGTGTGTGTGTGTGTGTGTGTGTGTGTTTGTATGTAGGGAGTCATTATAGAATTATTGGCAGAAATTCTGACTGCATGTCACAAAAAGGCCTTGTTCCCTTTTTCCTCACATTTGTTGCTTAGTCAGCTAGAATGTGCTTGTTATTTGGGGATCTAAGATTGAAATGTATTCCATTATGTAACCCAGCTCTTCCAAAGGTTTGGGACCACTCCCACCTGTCTTTGAATTACAGCAGTTTTGTAGAGCTCATTGCAGGCCATTTCTAATAAGGGAGGATTGAATCCTGGAATGTTTATTTCCAGTTAGCATAATGAAATGTTACTGCTTGGAGGGACTTTGAGAGCCAGTAAATATAGCCACTTATTTTATAAATAAAGAAGCTGTGGTTTGGAGAGAGAAAATGGAGAGCTAGGATGCATAACTGAAGACTTTGAAATTTACATCCAGTATTCTTTTCAGTATACCAGGTGGCTTATTTTATTCCACCCTTTATTTTCAGTACACTTAAAGAGATTTAAAAATTATCTCTAATATAAGTAATATTTACATCTGGAAAAGTTAATGAAGTCTCGTTTTCTATCTTCCTTTTCTGATAGAAATATCCTTTCTCTGATTGTAAAAATAATATATGCTTATTGTAACAAAATTCAATCCATTCTGAAGTACACTAAGTAGAAAATGAGGATTCTACATGATATCAAACCCCTAGAAACAATCACTGTTAACTTGTTAATTTGGTTCATGATTTTTAGGCTCTTCTTTCTCTCATACTCTTGTATATGTAATTACATCTATCTATCTATAAATATATCTCATTCGCTGTGATATATATGTACATATATATATGCTATATATATTTTTTCATACATTGATCTTGAGTATATACATTACATATTTATATACTCATTTATATATACATTTAAATTATATAAATGTGTATTTATATATAAACATGTATATTTAAAAATTAGATTATGTTATACATACTGTTTGCATCCTATTTATTTTTCTGAGCAATATTTAAGGGACACATGGACATCTTCTCTTGTTAGTACATCTAATTTATTCTTTTTATTGGCTGGCTGGTAGTTCATTTTGTGACTGTACTTTACTTAAACAAGTCTCTCCTGTTGGATATTTATATTGTTTCCAGTCTTTCAGTATTTTACGAAATGCTGCAGTGAACATCCTTCTGCATGCATCTTTGCATATTTGTCTGTTTCTTCATAATAAATTTCTAGAAACCACACTTGACAGTAGTCATAGTATTTAGACACAAAATTGTATAAGTAAAGCAATATAGTTAGCTAATTCCTGTAGTAGGAAAGGAAGGAGATTTCAGACTGAGTGTGATTTCAGATACAAGGTCATTAAACACATGAATCTTTCCTTGGTCAAGCTTTGTGGTTTTGTAGTCACAGTTTTGTAGAATCAGCTCAGCACAGCAAATTCCAGTTCAGTGAATCCCGCAAGTTCTTTCTAGTTGCTCTGTAAATAGTTGCTTCACTTGGCTCGAGTTCACTGTAAATGGATTTAATCAGGATAAGGACGCCTAGAGTTTAGGTTATTCCGTCTAGCCCACAATAGTTATTTTCCCTTCAGCTATTTAATGCAACTATCAGATGTTGGGAGGGAGTACCACTTATGTGTCAAACAGTGAGGTAAAGAGGAAAAATATTACTTCCCTGCTGAGAAATTGTGAGAAAACAAGCTCATGATGTCTCTGAGTCTCTGAACTGACTTCTTGCCCAAGGGGATCACCAGGAAGAGAAGAGCCCCCTCTGGCTTGGGTTTTCTATTCCCTTTAGTTGCTTGAACTTTGCTCTCTCTATATCACCTGTGATATAGCCAGTGCTTTCATAAGGCATTTAGTAGCTTTCTGACACTCCAAGCCCTAACACAGCCGATGTGGCCATGTCTAAATTGAAGGATTATTTCTTCTTCAGCATGAATCTAGAAACTCAGGGGATACGAGAGGGAGGAGACCCATCAGAGGTCATCTGGTAGGGTGACCTCTTGCCTCTGGAATTCCTCTGACAAGAGCTCTGAGGGGTCATCATCTTTGAGTGGCTCCTCTTGGTCTTCAGAATAAAGTTTATATTCCTAGGCTAGTGCTTAAACCCTCTGATAGATGACCTTTCCATCCATATTCCCTAGCTTCCCCAAATATGCCCTGTACTCCAGTCAGTCTTCACCTTCTCCTCTCTGTCTTGGCTTATGCCATTTTCCCTGTCTGTTAATGCCATTCTTCTGGCTTAAATGTCATCACTTCCACAATATCTTCCTTCCTGAACTACTGTGACATTTAAACTGTACTTTTTTTGGTGACACTAATAATTTTCTATTCTATATTGGAATTTTCTATGTATCTATCTTATATCCCCTACAAGAGCCTAAACTCTTTGAGAGCAAGATTGGCATGACTATGACTATTCTTTGTGTTCCTCCAATATCCAGGATATTGCCTGATATTTGATAAGTATTTATTATGGAGATGGGTAGACACACTAACCCAGCCTTCAGCTGTAAATAAATGTATATATACATATGCTTTCCCTTTCTATTTCCACAACCTCCAAATGGTTATGAAGAAGTACTCTCCCTCCCTTGATGTGCATTATCAATAGAGGAGGTGTTGTGGGAACCAGGGCAGATAGTCAGACTGTAAACATATCAGCCCTGGGGGAGAGCTTAACAGAGTCATGAACGAGATGTGTAGTTCTTCTCTTTGTTCATCAGATTCTGGTGTTGCACACAGCAATCTGGCATGGCTGGAAGTCATATTCTGGGAGGGAGATTCCCATCCTTGGGCTTTGGGGCTCTTAAGCCGAATTTTTAGGGAAGCATCAGTTCACCCTTGCTGCAGTCAGTAGCCAGTCACAATACGATAGCATTTTGAGTTGGCTCCAGCTACATGCTCTTAACTCAGCCTTTATGGTTGGGGGTAGTAGCATCAGCCCCTCTCCTAGAGTGATTAGCAGGCTAGAGTCCAAGCCTTATGGTTGTAGCTATATGACCTAGCACGCTATTGGCTGGATTTGCCACATCAGCATTCAGGCTGGGGAAGCTGGCATGATTGGGGGACTGGGGTCCAAGACTTGCCATCATTGACCAGGATTAATTGACTTAAGCAATAGGCCACTGATGAGTTTCCATGGAACTTTTCAGAAAGCTGACTTCTTTCCTAGGAGGCCTGCTTTCCAAGGACAAGTCTTGGGCATGTTAAACCTCTGTCTCAAGGGAAATTGTAGCAGTACAGAGAAGAGAGATAGGTAGGTAGCTGGAGAGTTTGTATTTGAGCCAAGATTCAACACCCCAGCCTTCCTGTCCTGTCCCTCCAGTCTTACACACTCAGAGCCCAGGTTTGAATGCAGATGTTTTTATTCCACATCCACTGTTCTTTGCAACATCCTTCGGCTCTTCATATATTTTTATAAGGAATGATTTTAGAGCCTCTGGGTGTTGGGTATAGTATGTATAAAGGGATTATTCTTTTTGGCAACAGCAGCTTTGCCTAAGTAATTCCAAAATAAAGTTAAGGTTTACTCTAGGCTCAGGAAGTTACCCTGCCCTCTCTGTTGGCTGTGAGGGACTCTTAAAGACATATGAACACTTTATTCATTTTACTCCATGTTAGAACTTCAATTTTATCACCTCTTTCAGTTTTCTTTTAGAAGTATCAATTCTTGTTTTAAATTATGAATTAAAAATTTGTATGTTTCAGGCTACACATCTTGTGGATTTTCACTTTTATTGCCCTTGTTGTTTTACTTTCTGCCATTCCTGGATGATCACTCATAAATTCGCCAAACTGCTTGTCACAAGAATAAGTAAGTTCAGCCCTCCCTATCTGCAGATTCTGGATCAAATTCCGTCAGCAGTTGGTTGAATCTGTGGATGCACCTGAGGATATGGAGGGCCAATTGGACTATGCCATTTTTACCTAAGGGACCAGAGCACCCACACATTTGGTATTGTGGGGGTCCCGGAACCAATCCGCAAAGGATACTGAGGGAAGACTGTTCTCCTGTCAGCTTGGAGTAGAGAGTTACAAAACTGAGTCCAAACTAAACTGCACATTGGGTGCCATTCCGAAACGGAAATATTTGTACGTCTTTTAAACATGTGGAATTGTGTGAGAAGGTGCCCAAAGCCATGCTCTTCGTTGAAACAATATTTTTGACCCATAAAGAGTGAAAGCATCTCCCTGAACCTCTGTGATTTCACTGAGGCCAGTTTCTACGATTTTTACCCAGACCATAGACTTATGGGGCAAAACTACCTTGGGAATACAATCTAAGAAAAACCACCTTTGTTTACACTATCTTTTTGCTTTGAATCTCTTTTCCTGAGATCTTTGCCTGTTAAAATCTTAGTATTACTCTTCTCATCATCTCTATTACTAAAAAAATATATAATTAGTAGCTAGTAAACACTTATGGGCCATTTATGGTGCCAAGAGATGTACATGCACACCCTCTTTCGTTTATTTATTTGTTTGTTTTTAACATCTTTATTGGAGTATAATTGCTTTACAGTGGTGTGCTAGTTTCTGCTTTACAACAAAGTGAATCAGCCATATGCATACATATGTCCCCATATCCCCTCCCTTTTGTGTCTCCCTCCCACCCTCCCTATCCCACCCCTCTAAGTGGTCACAAAGCACCGAGCTGATCTCCCTGTGCCATGTGGCTGCTTCCCACTAGCCATCTATTTTACATTTGGTACACCTTCTTCCTTTACTGGTTTATTTTCCATTGCCTATTCTGTGCTTGCACTGTGGACCAGCAAACAAGGAAGATATGGTCTCAGTGCTCATGGTGCTTACATTCTAGTAGGGAAGGTAATAGAAAGTAAACAAACCACGAGATAACGTCAGACTAGTGAGTGTCGTGAAGAATGTGAGATAGAGCAATGTGATAGAGGGTGACTGGCAGTGTGCGGTGATGGGGGAGCTTTTAGATAGAGTTACCTCAGAAGGCCTTTCTAAAGAGAGAAGAAGGAGCCAGCTATGCGAAGAGCTAGAATTTCAAGGCCAAAGGCCTGAGGCAGGAGTGAGCCTCATAACAACCCCCTGAAATTACTAGATCTGTCTGTGTGACTTGGTGAAGGAACTTAATCTCTCTGAGTCCCTGTTTCCTTATCTTGCAAAGGCAGATTGTTTAGCTCATTCATAATATTTTCCTTGAGTGCTTGCTACGTGCCAGGTACTCTTTAGACTCGGGATGTATTACTGCCCTCGTGGAGCTCATGTTCAAGCTTAGGTAATGTAAGTGCCTTGAGGAAAATGAAAGCAGAGCAAGGAGACGGAGAGTGAAGGTGGGAGATGGATTATTAGGAGAGTCAGAGAGAGCCTCTCTGTGGAAGTGACATTTGAGTAGAAACACTGTTGAGGAGAGGGAGAGAAGCAGGCCACATGGCTATCTGTGGGGTGGGGGAGCATTTCAGGTGGAAAGAACGAGTATCAAAGGCTGTAAGGTTGGAAGGAGCTTGGAATGTTCAAGGTACAGTGAAGGAGTTGTGTGTGGTAGGACTTACGGTCAGAGAGGATGCAAGAAACCAGATCATGGAGGACCAGGTCATTCTAAGTGTGATGAAAAGCCTCTGCAGGGTTTGGAGTACGGACGTTTGGGGAGTAATGTTATTTACAGTGGTGTTGGGAGAATTGAGAGGTAAGGTGATATAGAGCCTAGCACAGTGCCTGATACATAGTAAGTGCTAAAAGACCTCTTGTTTCCTTTCTTCCGTAGTCACCCCTCAACGTTTCCTTCCCTGTTCCCTTCCTTCCTCCCTCCTTTGTACGCCTGTACTTTTCAAATATATCTCGGAATAAAATGCTTTAATTTGCTGTTATCTGTTTCTTTGTCATCTTCATGCCACACTATAAGTTTCTTGAGGACAGAAATGTGCCTCTTATTTCTTTGTAATCGCTATATCACCCTAGTGCCTGGAAAATTGGTGGAATGCAACAAAATGTATTGAATTGGCATTCAAAAATTCTGCTCTACAGGGAATGGCAATGGTGCCTGGGAGTTAAGATGTATGTTTGGACTGGTAAGACCTTCTTGTTTGCACTGGAGTGTCCTGAGTTTGGTCACAGCAAAAACACCAGGAAGGCTGCAGCAGTATCGTTGTTCATGAAACAGCTTGCCAGTAGTTTGGACCCAGGTCCCAGTTCCAGTGGGGTTTGGGCAAGTCACTTACTCATCTGTACAACTGAGATGAATATCCACAGGATTATTGGGGTATTGAATGAGATCGTGTGTATAAAGCTCTAAGTATAGTAGAAAGCTCTGAGTGATCAATAAATATTATTATCTAATATTGAAGGTGCTGTCCTGATTTCCTGCCCTTCCCCCAAAACAGACCAATTCCAGAGTCAGCCTGGAAGCTGTAGAGAAGGGGGAGGGGTTTATCCCTCCCTAGCTGAAGTGGGACGGACATTCTACCTCCTTAGTTACAATTACGATAAGCCTGTTGCAGGGCAAAAAGTCAAATAATTTAGTGCTGGCTCCTGCTGTTTGACCTTGTCTACCTATTTGTGCCAGATTTACATTAGCTCTTTGAAAGCAAAGAACTTCTTTTATTTATCCTGATGACAAAGAGGAAAGTAACTTGCCTAAATTCACACCTCTAATAAGTGGCAGAGTAGGCTTTGAATAAAAGCCTGGCTCATTCTGGAGCTCGAGGGAATGGAAGAAAGCATGCTCTCCTAAGAGGCAGGAAACAGGATCTGGGGACTCTACCACTTACCTTGTCACCTGGGGGAAATGCACATAACCTCTCTCAGGAGGACTAACCACCTTCTTGATCCCCAGTCCAATGCCCTTTCCCTTGACCTTCTCCGGTTTCATTTTCCACATGTACCAGTCGAAGGTATAGTAATAGTCTCTGACTCTGTACTGCATTTTTTTATACCTAAGGGTTGATGCACGTGCCTCAGAGTCTTATAGCTGACCTGGTTCTGTCAGCTGACCTTTCTGCTGAGAGATCTGTGTGATTATTCCTAGGCACCAATCTCTACCAATACTTTATAAAGCCACTTAACATTGCAAAATAGTCACTAGAGTGTGTTTAGTTCAGCTGGGGAGATAACCTTACATTTCCAAATCCTTTGCTCTCCTTCTAAGTCCTCTATATACCCTTCCTCCAGCCTTGCTGTTTTCTTTCATCAGCTAACTTCTGCTTTTAGTCCCAGCTGTTCTTCCTTTTGTTCGTTTTATCTCCAGTGGGGACAGGAAGGTAGGAAAACATATACCTGAAATACAGACTTGTTGTCTGGGAGAGATCAGAGGATTATTTCTTTCTTTTCTCTTCTTTTCCTTAACAGCATGATCAAATCTTGGTTTTTTGCTGTTAACTTTTCCAGGCTGCCAATTACAAGGTTGGATAATGAGCATTTAGTGTTCTGGTGATTAAGACTTCCCCCACCTCGCAGGTCATTGCCACCTGAATTAATTGGCACTTTCTCAGTTGGAGTTCAGTTCTCACATGTCTTACCTACAAAGAATGGAATTCAGAGATCTCTGTAATCCATCATCATGTAGTTTTCCCAGCCCTTCCTCAATCTAACTATACCACTCATCTCTTGATTGAGCGATTTACCCTCTGTCACTCTCTTGCTATGTGATTTGCATCAACATGGAGTCTGTTCCTTTCTTCCCCCTCTGCCTGGAATGGTGTGGTTGCCACTGCAGAGTCAGGAGACAGTCTGTATTGAAATCATTGCTACCAGCTCTGCAGCGCTAGTTGTTTAAGCCCAGCTTTCTCACCTGTAAAAGGATATGGTAGTCGCTTACTCACTTCATTGGATAGTTGTGAGGATGATATAAGGTAGTGTAAAGGGTTTAGCAGAGTACCCAGCCCATAATAGTAAATGCTCACTAACTATTAGCTCTGTAATTTCCCACTTAAACCTATTCAAATCTCACTGCTTCTTCAGGGCCGCCAGTCAAAATACACTCTCACTTCCTACACCAGAAGTCTTTTTTGACTATCTTCTAGTCCAAGGTGACCTCTTTCTCCTAGCGGTCTTATTTTAGGACTTGTATAGAATTATTTGGTGGATCTGAGATTATGTTCAAAGTCCCCACTACAGGTGAAATGCTCTTGGAGGCAGAGACCTGAGCCTCTGGCAGAGCCAAGGCACATCTCTATAGGATGGAACTGTCTGTCATCTCCTCCCCCTGAGTTAAGGGACTTTCATTCTGTTGACGTTAGGTTCTTGAGTATTCTACTGATTTAATGAGTGGTCATTTCTCACTGTGTCAAGACACTGGTATCCTGGATGTGTTGCTTCCAAGAGAGTAGTCAGTTCAGACTGCTAAGGCTGCCACCTGGAGTTTGGTTTAAGTCAAGGGTCAGGCTATTTGGCAAGCATTGGTAAGGCCTGTTTTGGGCCACTAAGGTCATTTAACTTTGGCATGCTACCATACAGGATGTTTTGAAAGAACCTTTAGTGTAAATCACAGTATCATCTATGTGCATCTGCAGTTCAGGTTTACAAAGAGAAATTTGGCTCCTGATTTCTAGTAGCAGTATTATCAGACTTTTTTAACTGCAAGAAATTTCACATATATTTTACTTAACAAATACCTATAATTAGGTCAGAATTCAGAAAAGTGGGCTTCTATTTGCATAGAATGACATTAATTCTGCATTCTCTCCTAACAAGGTTGAAAGAGAGGATTAATCACTTATTCATGCAAAACCAACTCACATGAATCATTTATTTATCTTGTTCTGCTAATTTTGCAGAGCTCTTTTTTATATGCCTCAGGTTGCAGATAAAGTGAAAACTCAGAAGGTGATTTACCCTCTACAATAAAGACATAATGGCCATGTAAACAGGATGTTTCCTATAGGAAATCAATGGGTAACCATGGAAATGACTCTACAATGGGAAATTCTATTTCCTTATGAACGAATCATCAGAAAGATCAGTTGTAAGATGAAGGAGCTTTGCCTGGGCCTATACCTTTCACAAAGGCTCTCAGTCTATGCAAAGGAGAAAACATGCACATCAGTGCTCGTCAGGAGTTATCTTAAGCTATGTTGAGAACAAACATCATTTTTACTTTCTGAAGTTTAGGCTGGAATTTCTTGAGCACTCTTCTTAGAGGTCTAGCTAAGAAACTTACATCTAATGACAAGAATGGTCCAGAGTATAGGATGTTTGAACTCTTGACCCAGCCTAACTTCAAGCAGCAGTGAGATCTTCGACAAGATCTTCGGACCTCAATTTCTTCGTCTGTAAAATGGGTGAATGGGACTAGCACAGGGATGGCAAGAATGTTGTTTGTGTACTGTCGTCTCCGTTTCCCTTCCTTGGAAGATATTCCTAATCAATTATGGAACTCCTTCTCACTGAGCCTAGACAGGGTCTCAGAATCCTTATTAATACATTTCTCCAGGCAGCTGCCTCCTACATGTCAGAGTTGTCATGTGGAAGACATCCATTTGCGTCTATTTGACCTTTAAGGCTCATGTAGCCCTGACATTTGCAAACTAACTACAAGTACAAAATGTCTGTTCATGTCCTTTCAGTTACACTTGAACACAAAATCCAAATAACAACAATTAGAAATAATAATTATATTGTCTGTATTAAGCCCCAGGAATTGTTGGATCTCAGTAATGAATCAAATATCACTTCAATGAAAAAGGTACTTTTGAATCACTTATTGATAAAAGTGAAATGGTGTTTGTAGCGCTTGGCAGCTGTCCATTTTTATTATCAGCTCAGAGACACGACTTAAATAGCAAGTTTGTTTGCTGTTTGCATGCCTACTCCTTTGTGAACAGTAGAGGGCAGCACAGTTATTTTCAAGTGTCTTCATGGGGAGCCATTTGCGTATGTACATCAGCATTGTACAGAATGGATCCATAGATATGGGCTGTGGTGGGTTGCAGTGGAAGAGTAAAGAGTATATTCACATGTCAGAAGAGCCACCTTAATCGAATCTCCTAGATTCGAATTGTCCTCTTTAAGGCTTTCAGAAATTACCATTACCCTCCTTGTAGAGTGTTTACACGTTTTAGCATTTCATATTGATTCTTTTTATTTTAGTCTTGCTGGTGTTTTTTTCTCCTCTTATTGCTTGTCTCATGTGAGAGGCAGTTTTATTTAGGCCAAAAGAGCACAGCTCTTGGCTTCTGAAGGTGTAGACTTGATTCCCAGCTCTCTCTTGCGGGATCTGTGACTTTGAGCCAGTCAGCCTCTCAGAGGATCAGGATTCTCCATTGTTAAGCAGAGACAGAAATGCAAAATCTTTCCTACCATCTCCTTGTTGTAAATATCAAATACAATCAGTACGTGTGAAAGCCTTCTTCTTCTTCTTCTTTTTTTTTTTTTTGCGGTACGCGGGCCTCTCACTGTTGTGGCCTCTCCCGTTGCGGAGCACAGGCTCCGGACGCGCAGGCTCAGCGGCCATGGCTCACGGGCCCAGCCGCTCCGCGGCATGTGGGATCCTCCCGGACCCAGGCACGAACCCGGGTTCCCTGCATCTGCAGGCGGACTCTCAACCACTGTGCCACCAGGGAAGCACTGAAAACATTCTTAAATATAGGCTTTAAAAATAATTATTAATCTCTCCTGTGCTATCATTGTTAACATGAACTTAGCTTTTAATTCAAATGGATTATAAACATAATTTTTAGAATTTCTTTTTGAATTATAGGATGGCACCTATAAATGGGTAGTCTTGGCAGCAAGGCATACTGGGGCATCCTCGGCATGGAGGGAACAGGATGGCAGGAACTGGTGTGGCTGTAAGGGCCGAGTCCTGAAAGGGTGTGCCAAGGATGCATAGGTTATTGTGAATGTTTACCTTATCCTGAATAAAGGCTCATATTGATATCTCAAACCTATCGCACCTAACATCTCTTTCCAACAGATATTTGGTAATGCCCACTTTACTTTCAAAGATAACACAATTCATAGATAGTAAAATCTAGCTACACATATCATTTCACACAGAAAATAAATTAATATAATGCCTTAATTTTAGTGAAAAGGACTAGCAAATATAATTTAAAATGACAATAATCCCATTGGACGTCCTAGGTATTTTTCCATATTGAGTGACAAGCAGTTTAATAACACAACTGCTGACATCCGGCGCTGCTAATGAGATATTTCTTTAATTCTAGGACTGAGTAGCTTGAGCAGGTCAAAGAAGAGGCAATGTCTTCAGGCATTTTGGTGCATAATGAAGTTTAATAAAATCTTTACTTTTAGGAGTGGCGGCTATGCTTCTCCCTGATAATTCATGAGAATAACAAATTGCGACAATAAGGCTGAGAAGCTGACGGTTTGTGCAGCATTAATTTTAGTTTACTGTCTCATTGCATTTTTTGTCAGTAGCCTCGTTTCCTCTCATTTGCACACTTAACAATGAGTTTAACACCTTTATAATGGATTACATGCCTGGTGATGAAAGAAGAACCAGACATTTTCTCCCCCATACACTTGTGTTTAATACGTCTAAATTATACCTAAAGATCTACCTTTGGCGGCCACCCTTTATGAGCTCTAAGCATGTAACAAGATCTGAGTTATGAGTCTGACTAGGTGGAGTTTTAAATCAATGCCAAAGCAGTTGTATGTGAAAATCTTTGGCTAACAGTTAGGACTTCATCTGAGTGGAAATGTTTCCCTGGGGGTTTCAAATCTGAAAATTATTCTTCCACGTATGAGTTATACATGTGTCTATTTCCCTGGAGGACTTGTACTATGCATGTTATCTGTCTATCGCCCTTTGCACTTAGATTTTCATCTAAAAAGTCACTCATTCTTTCACATGTTTATCAAACATACAATTATCTAAAGGTCTGCTGTCTTTGAGACCTTCACAGACGTGTTCAGAAGATAGACATGTATGTAGACAAACAAAATGCTCTTTAGTAAGAGATACAAAAATTGGAGCACAAAGAAAGAATAATAAACTCTCCTGAGAGGTTGGAGAAGTGGTAATTTTGGAGCTCCATCAGGGAGAACAGTGGGGCATTGGCATGGAGGAAGAGGGGAAGGGCTTTCCTGACAGGGAGCACAGCTTGGATTAAAGCAAGTGGAACATGGTGATGCCCTTTAGAAGGCCTGTGGAATGCAGAGATAATTTACATTGTACAGCTGTGAGGCTGCTTTATCATATTAGGTTTGTGTAAAGGCAAAGGCTGTCTTGTTCATGATGTGGAATGTCTTCCATGCTTTATGTTTGCTGTTTCTCAAACATGCTATTCAAACCCATGCCTTTTTTCTCATGGTTCTTTCTGCCTAGAATATCTCCTACTCATCTTTTGGGGCTTAACTCCCCTGTAAAAACTTCTTCCCACTTTCTTGGCAGAAATTATTGCTCTCTATTCCATGTTCAATTTGCTGATGTTGCTATGCAGTTACCATATAGCTCATTGTTTATGATGAGTTTTTCCTTGCTAACTTCTTCAACTTAGCAATTGTGAGTTCTGCAAGTGTTAAGACTGTATACTGTTTCCTTTTCGTATTCTTACTGTCTATCATACTGCTTGTCAAACAGTGTGCTCAAAAAATGTAGAATGAATATAAGAATGTCCACTAATGCTCCAAACAGAATACTTTTTAGAGGAGAAGCAGCTTGGTGCAGTGGGAAGAGGTCTGACAAGGATACTGGAAACTGAAATCTAACTTCACGTTGCTTCTTGGTGCTAATCAGCTGTCTGCCAAGAGGCCTGCCCTTTAACCTTCTGAGGCTTCCTTTACGCTCACATGGATAGAGCAATACCTTATCAGCATAAAGCCAGCAGAAGTGAAATGATCTCTTGAAGTTCCTTCTAACTCTAACAGCTGTGATTTTAAGACATATCTGATGAGTTGACTTTATATTTACTCACATTTTCTTCATTTTCCTTTGAAGTGGCAGGAGATTTTATTATTTACCTGCTTAACTGTTCTTATCAATGATACATGGAGGTTTTTTTTTTTTATCAGTAGGTATTAGTGAAGGGAGCTGAAATCCTAGGTTTGTGCTCTGAAATAGTCATAGGGTTAGAAGGGATGTGGGATCATCTTTAGAATATCTCACTGTCTCTAGGCAGTTCTCAAACTATGATCTTATGCAAAAGCAATCGTATGTTGTTTTCTCTGCACTGTTGTTTAAACATTGTATGTCCAAGAACTTCTTTTTGAGTTGAATTTTTAATGAATTGATTAGCAGACAGATGACCAAAATCTAGGAAAGTGAGAATAAATCATTTGATAAGTATTCACAACCAAAGTCCTTTGAAATTCACAAGGCTAAAGGAAATAACTCAGGAATTCTTTTTCATCTGATTTTCATTATTAGGAAAACATGTTTAAACAAGTATATCAGGTAAGAAGAGATGATTTTTTAAAACATGCAATTCATCAATGAAGTATTAAAACAAAGCAAATATTTAAGATACTGCTTTCCAATATGTACCTCAGTAATGTTATCTAGCTGTTCTGATATCTGGGCAGATTATGACTCTGTTCTTTCCTTGAAATGCATTTTATTATTAAGTGGTATCATGAACAGAGCCCTGTAGTAATTAACATATACACTAATGATATAGTTTCCTAACTATCAGGGGTCATGGGTATTTGAAAGAGGCAATGGTGATGAGAGGGTGAGAATGGGACCTGTGGCTTCAGGGCATTTAGGTGTTATTCAGAACTTTGGAGAAGGTGATGGGCAGTGAGGATAGCAGGTCAGAGCCCACAGAGGGCTGACTGGGCAGGAGGGCTGAGGAGACCATCTTTGGCTTCACTGCATTCAGTGATGTATGGCAGGTTAACCTGACTGAAAAACTATTGGTGTCTTTGTTTTTTTTTTTCTAGTTTCATTGAGAAATAATTGACAGACATCTCTGTATAAATTTAAGACATATAACTGATGGTTTGATTTAAATATACTGTGAAATTATTATTGCAACAGCTTCAGCTGACATCCATCCTCTCACATAGATACACTATAAGAAAGAAGAAAGAAAAAAATTTCTCCTTATTATGAGAACTCTTAGGATTTCCTCTCTTAACAACATTCCTATACATTATACAGCACTTTTAACTATAATCATCATGTTATATATTACATCCCGAGTACTTATTTATCTTATAACTGAAACTTTGTACCTTTTGACCACCTTCCTCCAATTCCCCCTCCCCCCCACCCTCCTCCTGTCATAACCACATGTCTGATCTCTTTTTCTATGAGTTTGGGGTTTTTGTTTTTGTTTTTTTAGACCCTACACATAAATGAGATCATACAGTATTTTCCTCTCTGACTTATTTCACTTAGCATAATATCTTCGTGGTCCATCCACATTATTGCAAGTAGTAGAACTTCATCATTTTTGTGACTGAATAATTTTCCATTGTGTATTTATACCAAAATTTCTTTATCCATTCATCCATCATTGGACACTTAGGTTGTTTCCATGTCTTGGCTATTGTAAATGATGCTGGTATGAATGTGGGGTGCAGATATCTTTTCAAGTTAGTGTTTTTGTTTCCTTTGGTTATATTCCCAGAAGTGGAATTGCTGGATCATATGGTAGCTCTATTTTTAATATTTTGAGGAACCTCCAAACTGTTTTCCACAGTGACTATGCCAATTTACATTCCCACCAACAGTGCACAGGGTTCCCTTTTCTCCAGATCCATGCCAGCATTCATTTTCTCTTGTCTTTTTGATGGTGGCCATTCTAACAGGTGTGAGGTGATATCTTATTGTGGTTTCCACTTGCATTTCCCTAATGACTAGTGACGTTAAGCATCTTTTCATGTACCTGCTAGCCTTTTGTGTATCTTCTCTAGAAGAATGTCTATTTATTACCTTTGCCCATTTTTCAATTGGGTTATTTGTGGTGGGGTTTTTTTTTTCCTGTTGATTTGATTAAGTTCTTCATTATTTTGGATATTAACCCCTTATCAGACATACGGTTTGTAAATATTTTTCCCATTCTGTAGGTTGTCTTTTCACTTTGTTGATGGTTCTTTTTGCTGTACAGAAGCTTTTTAGTTTGACATAGTCACACTTGTTTATTTTTGATTCTGTTGCTTATGCTTTAGGTATCATATCCCCAAAATCATTTTCAAGGCCCATGTCAAGGAACTTTATTCCTATGTTTTCTCTTAATAATTTTGTGGTTTCAGAACTTATATATTTAAGCCTTTAATTCATTTCAAGTTAATTTTTGTGAGTGGTGTAAGCTAAAGGTCCAGTTTCATTATTTTATGTGTGAATATCCAATTATTCCAGTACCGTTTATCGAAGAGACTGTCTTTTCTCCAGTGAATATGCTTGTGTCCTTGTCAGATATTAGTTGACCGTATATGCTTAGGTTTATTTCTGGGCTCTCGATTCTGTTCCATTGGTCTATCTTGGCTGTTTTTATGCCAGTACCATACTGTTTTTATTACCATAGCTTTATAGTATATCTTGAAATCAAGAAGTATGATGCCTCACGCTTTGTTCTTCTTTCTTAGGATTGCTTTAGCTATTCAGAGTCTTTTCTGATTTCACATAAGTTTTAGGAGGGTTTTTTCTACTTCTGTAAAAAATGCCATTGGAATCTTGATAGGGATTTTATTGAATCTTTAGATGGCTTTCAGTAGTATTGAAATTTTAACAATATTAATTCTTCCAATCCATGAACACAGGATACTTTCCACTTTTTTCTGTCCCTTTCGATTTCTTCCATTGGTGTCTTATACTTTTCAGAGTAGTGATCTTTCACCTCTTTAGTTAAATTTATTCCTAAGTATTTTATTGTTTCTGAATGCTGTTGTAAATGGGATCAATTTCTTTTTTCTTTTTCAGAAAATTCATTGTTAGTGAATAGAAATGCTACGGAGTTTTCTATGTTAGTTTTGTATCCTACAACTTCACTGAGTTGATTAGCTCTAACAGTTTTTTGATTGAGTGTTTAAGATTTTCTGTATATATAATCATGTCATCTGCAAATAGAGACAATTTTACTTTTCCCTTTCCAATTCTTTTACCTTTTATTGCTTTTTCTTGCCTGATTGCTCTAGCTAGGACTTCTAGTACTATGTTGAACAGTAGGGGTAAGAGTGGGTACCCTTACCTTATTCCAGATCTTAGAGGAAGACCTTTCAAAGTTTCACTATTGAGTATGATGTTAGCTGATTCTCTAACCCTTCTAATACAACCTCTCTTGGTTCCTGTGGTACAGGGGGTGCTTCAGCCTCACCTCTGTGTTCTAGGATTCTCTCAGTGGTGTCATGTTCTTGAAGAGTTGTTAGTTCTTTTTGTGAGGGGGACAAAAGTCAAGGACACCTATGTCACCACCTATGATGATGTTATGCCCCACTACTGATGTCTTGAATGAGAGAGACCTGTCTTTTTTCTTTTTTCCTCTCCCTCTCAAAAGAGAGTAGCTAAGTCACAGACCTTGGTATTCCCTTGCCCCAGGGGAGAGTTTAGAAGCTTTTGTTTTGGATATTCCACTGTTCTATAGAGATAAAGAAGGCTGGGCTCCCTCACCTCCCCTGGGCTTCTAGGCTTTACCACCCTGCCCCCCTACTCAACTAACCCCTCATGACCTGGGCCAGGGTCTAGCTAGAGTTACCCTCAGCTGGCTCTGATCTTTTCATATGTGTAATTAAAAATATTTCAGGGGCTTCCCTGGTGGTGTAGTGGTTGAGAGTCCGCCTGCCGATGCAGGGGACATGGGTTCGTGCCCCGGTCCGGGAAGATCCCACATGCCGCGGAGTGGCTGGGCCCGTGAGCCATGGCTGCTGAGCCTGTGCGTCCAGAGCCTGTGCTCCGCAACGGGAGAGGCCACAACAGTGAGAGGCCCGTGTACCGCAAAAAAAAAAAGAAGAATTTCAACATTTTTATGATTAAAAAGCGATACATTATTATTTTAGAAAATGTGGGAGATAGAGACCAGGAAGTATAAACAAGAAAGTAAAAGCCATCCCAAATCTTACTGCTCAGAAGTAACCACTGCTAATATTCTATGCATTTTAACATAATTGAGATCATAGTTTGTATACAACGTTTTTCACTGAACATTAAATCATAAGCACCTATTAAGCCTTTAAAAATGCTTCTTAAGTATTTTTTAAATAGCTGCTTTACATGAAAGAATATCCAGAGTTTATATAACATATCTCCTATTGTTGCATATTTAGGTTGTTTTAAGGTATTCCTGTGTATATATTCTGTCAAGAAGAATGGTTTTCCACCTAAAGTTTCTTCTACTCACTAGATTATAGTAGAAGGATAATCTCCTAAAATATAATTATCACGTTGAAGGATATGAATATTTTTAGGACTCCTGATACATAGTATTTTCATAGAACTGTTGTGGTGCTGTATCCTATTTAACCTTTTGAGTCTCTTCTTCCCACACTTTGCAGATAACATGCAAGATATTCTGACACCATAGGAATGACTTTGGCCCTCTACTCTAAGCCTTTGGTGCCAAACAGCCGATCAATGAGGGCCTTTGGCATTGATTTAGACCTTGAGATAAGAATAAGAGGTGAAAGGTATAGTTGTGTGTTATAGAAGTTTATAATCCAACTGAGATAACAAATGAGGCATATGGAAAAATTAACAAATAATTTAAAACAGAATCTCTGTAATCTTTCTTTGTAAGCCACCTCTCACATTTGGAATCTGAGGTCTCTACAATATAGGGTCTCTATTATTAGTATGATCCCTGAGCTGAGCCTGGGCCTCCGACTACTCTGGGTTTCCAGGGCAGGAATTTATTATCCTTTCTTCTCAATGAATGGCATCTTGATACACTAACAGTTTCTAATCCCCACCATCTTCTCCTGGATAATCACAGTAATGATGATGATGCCTAATATTTACTGCGCATTTACCGTGTGCCAGGCATAGTTAAAATCTTTATGTCCATTATCTCATTTTATCAGGCCAAAACCCTGGTGAAGTGATACTATTATTTCTATTTTATGATGATAAAACTGGGACTTAGAGTGATTAAGAGGTTTCCCCAAAGTTACACAATAGGGACAGATCTATTATAACATCCCAGGTCTGTCAGTCCAGGGCCCATTGTGCTGAACACAATGTCATACAGCCTCTCTTATTGGAAGGGCTGAGAGGCTGAGCTGTTACTGGGAAATGTTCCTAGCGAGACCCTCTAGCTAGAGCCCAGCTGCTCTCCACAAAGGCAGCTCCAGACAAACGATTTTCCTATTGCTTGTGGCCTCGGCCTCAGGAGCGGTTCTCGTTGGTGTCTCTCCATGGGGGTGTTACTGGTTGATGTTGCTCCCAGGGGACTCTCCTATCAGGGCAGTCTCATAGACTCTTTGATGTCTATTGGAGTCTGGCTTTCTGGGCCCTCAACTGCATATTTGAGTGTACTCTTAGCATCACCTCAGAGGAACATCTTACAGCACTGCACCCACAGCTCTGTATCAGTTCACAACCCTTAGGAGGAATGAAGGAAGCCACAAAGGCCCCTGTCCTCCAGGCCTGAGTGCCCAGACCCTTGGCTCATGGTGAGCACTTGTTTTTCCCCAGGATGCAGAATTTTCTACAGAATTGCAAAGTTTTAGAATATTAGAGACCCTATTGTTCTCTCCTTGCAGTATTAAAATTCAGTCCTCTTAGATTTGACAATAGCCCCAAATTCCTCTTCTGGTGCCCTCCCTGTGGGCTTGCAGCACTTATGGAAATCAAGCCTCAGGAATATTTTCCCAAGCTAGATAGGCAAACTCAACTCTTGCCTGGATCCCATGTAGGAGGTACTAGGTATAAGCTTTATAGGATCTCAAAGAAAATGCCCATAAAGGCTGCAGTGACCAGGGAAAATTCTTTGTCAGAGGTGAAAGCAGAGGTGAGTTTTGAAAATGGCTAAGATTAAAACAGCTGAGCTGTTCTGGGAGGACGTTCTGAGTGGGAGGACTCCCATGCGAGATGTCAGGATAGAAGAAACTGTATTTACCAGAATGTGAGAAAGCGGGGCTGACAGCAGATCCCTGCTATGGGCACAGAAATTATTTAACCTTCTCTTTTGTTGCATACACCCCACAGCTGCTCTATGTAATGCACTATTTACAAGACCAATGCTGAGCATCTCCAGGTGTGACAGCTCTTACATTAGCTGCTTTTCCTAGGCAGGTCTTGGTAGCCCCCTCTGAATGTTTCCTTTGCAGAAAGGCTAGCTAGCTGCATACTCAGTACTTTCTAGTTGTTACTGAGGCAGGTGTTTAGGTTTTTCCTTCTTGTGATTTTGTTGTTGTTAGTTGCAGATATCAGAAATTCAAAATAGCTCAAATATCAAGGGGAATGTATTGGTTTGTGTAACCAACTGAAAAGTTCAGCTTGGGTTTCAGGAGTGGCTTGATTAAGGAGCTCAAAGTTCCCTTGTTTTTATCTTGCAACTCTTCATCCCTCTGTGTGGTCTACTCAGAGTCTGGCCATGTTGATGGCCCTGGAAGCTTCAGCCATTCTTCCTTATGGGTCCAAAAAGAACTTTTTCTTCCAGTCAGTTAGAAAAAGTGTCGTGGGTCTGAGTCTCACTGGAATGAATTGTATCTGTGGCCCAACTCGAAACCACTTACTGGGGCAAAGGAGATAAAGTACTCCGATTCGTCAACCCTTAGTCATAATCTCACCCTTGAAGGTAGAGTTGAAGTACATTCACCCCAACCATACATACTGAGACTAGACCAAGTGTGGTTCCCAAAAGGAAAATTGGGGTGATGTTAACATAAAGAAGAAAATATATGCTAGGTGGTAAAAACAAAAGACCATCCTCTACTCTAGTGAGTCTCTGAATCCCCAAATATTAGGCTGAAGAGTTTCACTGGCCCAAAGGATTAGGTGTTTTCTTTGGAGGGCACTTTGGTTCTGCCTGGATTACCTGGAAGGCCATATAGCCACGCTGCTCCTTGAGGGATATGCCTGCCTCACATGGCCATTGTAGACATCCTGGAACTCAGTGAGAAGGTTGAAGAGTTGCTTTGATCTCAACTGAGAGGAAGTGATGAATACTCTGGATGTGCATTGGATCTTGTGAGAAGGAAAAGAGGATGAGTTTATAATCTGACTTGACTTTGTTGGAAGTGAACAAGCAAAGCTGCTTAACTCAACCTTTCAGAAGTATTTTTGTCAAAGGCAGGAGAGCACAGTGATTAAGAACATTGGCCTCTGAAGTCAGACTGCCTGTGTTTGAACCTAGTTTCTTAATCTCAGTAAGCCTCCATTTTCTGCCTCTACAAAGGGGTAGCCTGAGGGTTCAGAGAAATTATGCATGTAAAGTACTCAGCACAGTGCGTGGCACATACTCTAGTATGTATATGATACATGTGAACAAATGCTCTTTGCCCTAGCACATAATGTCACAACAGCTGACCCGCAAGAGAGTCTGTCTATCCAGAGACCAACAAAGTGCAGGGCATATTTTCTCTTACTGGATATGAAGTCCTTTCTTTCATCTCCATTTTATTTCCTGAGGGGCAAGCAAGTTTGACTTGAATCTTTCTAGTGCTCTGTGCTCTGACAACTAATGGCTTCTGGGCATCACTGTCACACCCCGTTTTCCCTCCTACACCAGTGAGTCCCTGAGTCCTGCCTATTCTGTCTCCGAAATATTTCTTGAGTCTGACCTCCCTCTTCACTTCCTCTGCCCCTGCTCTAGCTCACATGCTCTTCTCTCCTGCCTGGTTAATTCAGGAATCTCTACCTTATTTTACTTTGTCTTGTCTCTTCCCATCTGGTCTCCTCCTTTCCTTTGCTATTTTCCCTTGCCTACAGAATAGTGTCCTGACTCCTTAGCAAGACATTATTTAAAATCCTTTTCGGTCTGATTCCAGCCTACCCTTCCATCTGCAAGAATCTCCCCCATAGAACATCTACTAGTTCCATAGCCACTGATGTTCATGGTTCCCTGAAAACTCCCATGCCCCAGCACCCGTCAAAGCTTTTGCCCATGCTGTTCTCGCTGCCTGTCTGCCTTTACCTCTTCTCTGCTTGGCTAACTTCTGCTTATCTTCCAAAGCTCAGCTCCTCTCCCCTGGGTCCCTAGCCTTGTACTTTCATAGCTAGATGTACCGGCAGCATTTAGCACACTATTTAACAATTGGCTGCATACCTGTCTCTACGCTCATATGCGCCATAAATTCCTGGAAGAAAAGGAACATGACTTATGCATTTTTATGCACCCAGGGCCTAGAAAAGTGTTCTTTTCTACAATGAATATTGTCCTTAGGTTGTAAATCAGGAAGGATAAAACACACTACTATGCATTTCTCTTAATATAGCACCATTTTGTGTAGTACTTAGGACTTATTCTTTCTTCCTTTTTTTCAATATTTTTTATTACACAGTTATAAATATGGGAATTTATTCTTATTAAAAAGTATATTAATTTCCTCCTCTGAAGTAACCACTGGTTTAGCTTGATGGGCACCCTTCAGGATTTTTCAAAATTATTTATTTGTTTACTTTTAATAACAGCTTTATTGAGATAGAATCCACATACCATAAAATTCACTCTTTTAAAATGAACAATTCAGTGGCTCTTAGCATTTTCGCAGAGTTGTGCAACCATTACCATTATCTAATTTTAGAACATTTTAATCACCCTATTAGGAATCATTCCCCATTCCTCTCCCCCCACTTCCCCCCCCCCACCAGCCCCTCCCAACCACTAATCTACTTTCTGTCTCTATGAGTTTGCCTACTCTGGATACTTCACATAAATGGAATCATGCAATAAACCTTTTGTGCCTGACTTCTATCATTTAGAATAATGTTCTCAAGATTCATTCATTTTGTAGTGTGTGTTAGTACTTCATTCTTTTTTATGACAGAATAATTTTCTATTTATGGATATACCATATTTTGTTTATCTGTTCATCATTTGGTGGACATTGGGTTGTTTCCACTTTTTGGCTTTTGTGAATAGTACTTTATGAACATTCCTGTATAAGTTTTTATGTTGACATATATTTTCAATTTTCTTGGGTATGTACCTAGGAGTGGATTGCTGGGTAATATGGTAACTCTATGTTTAACTTTTTGAGGAACTGCTAAACTGTTTTCCACAGCAGATGTCCCATTTCACATTCCCACCAGCAGTGTATGAGGATACCAACTTCTCTAAATCCTTGTCAACACTTGTTCTTGTCTTTTTTACCATAGCCATTGTAGTGAGTGTGATGTGATGTCTCATTGTGATTTTGACTTTTATGTCCATAATGACTAATGATCTTGATCATCTTTCATGTACTTATTGCCATTTTTGTTTCTTCTTTGGAGAAATGTCTATTGAAATCCTTTGTCTAAAATTTTTAAATTGGTAATTTATCCTTTTATTGAGTTATAAGCATTCTTTATATATATTCGATATAAATACCTTATTAGATATATTATTTATTAATATTTTCTTCACAACCTTCTTATATACATGTAAATAAATGTGTGTTTATTTTTGTGCATATGTTTGTATATGTAAAGATTTAAATAGGTTTCTCTTTTTTGTACATGTGGGGTTATATCGTTTGTATTGTTGTGTAGATATCTTCCTGGGTCATTGTACATATCAATCTATTCATTATTTTCAATTTTTGCATAGATGTACATGTAGCCATTCACCTGATGATGGGCATTTTCGTGAGTCTTGATATTTTTATCGTTAAAAACAGTGCTATAGTCAGCATCTTTGTAAAGGTCCTTTTCTGCACAGGTGCAAGTATCTCTCTAGGATACATTGAAGAGGGGTCACTGAGTTTACAGGAATCTGCATTTTTAATTTTAATACATACTATCAAAATGTCTGTTAGAGAGACTGTACAAATATGTTCTCACAGTAACATTGCATGACAATATTGTTTGTTTACATACTGGCCAAGATTGAAATTTAAGCATTTTTGCCTAGTTGATGAGCAAAAATGGTACCTAACTGTTGTTTTAATTTACTTGAAATAGTTTCAATATCCTGATTTTCATAATTCCATTATTTGATGTTCAGAATAGAACCCGTCTTTCCTCTAATTCTGTAGATCTTCCCTTCACATGGGAGCCCCTACGTGACACGGAAAGGAAATAATAGATGGGCTGGAAGAGTCTGGATTTATACTTTAGCTGTTATGCATGGTGAGGCCAGCTTGAGAAAAACATGGTTCTTAAAAGACTTTCCATTGTTTGGGTCTGACCAGACTTTTAACCACAATCCAGAGACTTTTATCTTCACCAAGATGTGGCATTTTATTTTAATAAAGCTATCGACAGTTCTCCCATTTCTAGTGACTTTTCAAAAAGTGCCTTTTGTCAGCAGAGAGCTTTTATTAGTTAATGTAACCCTGCTGTACTCCATGTTAGCAGAGAGAGAAAAGAAGTGTCCTTGGGTACTGAATATGGAAAGTGTGCAAAAACTCTCAAGGGCAAAGAGGTTTTTCAGCCTTTTGAAGCTACATTTGTCACTCCGTGTTGTATCTTAACTAAGAATAATAAAGTTCTCCAGAGCTAGTGTCCAGAAGGTAAAGCTTTACAAGATTATGCCTCCAATCTGACAGTTGTATAAAAAGAAATGACAGAGGATTAATATGGAGAGACCAGGTAGAAGCGTGGCGTTAGCTGTGAGCATAATAACTTGGATAGGTTCAAGTGTGAATGTCTGTGGTCTGATCCCCTGGAAACAGGGAGTTAGGCAAGAAAATCTAGGAGTGAGAGTAATAGGCTTGGCTATGAAATAGGGTAGCTAGCTGGTGAGGGCTTACTTTGAACCATTACTGATAAGTGAGCAGCACCAGTAGACTGGAGGATCATGAGGCAGACATACAGACTGTGGGCTCTGGGCACAAGTCAGGTGGAGCGTCAATGGTGTGGTTCCAATAATCAGTCCTTTGATGTAAGCCTTCAGTCAGTAGTGGGGGAGACTGGGGTTAGGGGCTTAGACAGGTGTCAGGACACTAGAAAACAGATTGGAATTCTGGGACAGGTCCACTGCAGTGTGGGAACTGATGTACTGTCAGGACAGAGCTGTCTGACCTCAGCCAACATGGTAGGAATGGAGAAAGTTGCATCTCCAACAGAGTCTGTACAATACTTCAACTGAATGACTTAATTTCTAAAGCCATGAACAGTTAAGGTAGGACAGCTAATGCCTCTTCTGCTCTGTTAGGGACTGACTCACAAACTGAGGAGAGCACCTAATGGATACCTGTGGACTTGATGCTCAGAGCAGAGAGTCACCAGAGAAGGCAGGAAGGATATTCTGATAACACTGGCCCTGAGTCCCCTAATGTTACTACAGATTTTCTCTCATCTTTGCTGGGAACCGGTAGGTAGTGGTGCTTGATGTCTATTAGACCCCAGTTCAATTCTGAAGTCCATAATTCAGTGAGGATAGATATAAAAAAGGGTTCTTTTTTCATCAGAAGGGTAATTACCTAGTTATCAGTGTGTTAGAAGGCTGAGAGCTTATGGATTTTTCATAAAATCATAAGTTCATAATGGGCTGGGTGAAGTCATTTCGTTCTGTCTTCAAGGAGGGCTGAATTTAATTCACCCGTGATGGATGGGATGCCGTTTCACAAGAATCTCTAAAGAGAAAGGGTTGACAACCATTAGTATTTTAACAATTTTTCAATTGCGACATTCCTTCTGTCTTAGTGAATATGTTGGCATAGAATGGAAGCCCATAATATTTTGTGTCCTCTTTGGGTAGAGAGAACAGTATTATAAGTGTCTTCCATTTTCATTAATTCAAAGAACACTTATTGACTACCTACCATGTGCTAGATGTGGGTGATATGGTAGTGAAACAGTAGGAAAGACAGATTTGATTCTTGTTGGCATTTAGCTAGGAGACATGATGGATAATAACCAATAACCAAATAAATATGTGATTACAAACTGTAGTAAGTGCTATGAAGGAAACAAGGTACTGCTGTAGAGAAGAGCAGGAGGAAACTTTACGCCTAGTTTAGATGGGTGATTAGCAAAGGCCTCTTTTTATAAGTGACATTTACTGCAAGCCCTGCGGTATAAAAGGGACAAGCTTTTTAGAATGCAGAGAAGAACGTACTTGACAGAGGGAGCACCATGTGCAGAGGTTCCAAGGAGAAAGAGTGTTGTGTTTGAGGAATTTGAGGTTAGTTTGGCTAGAGCAGAGGGAGAAGATGGCATGCAATGAGGTTAGAGAAGGAAATAAAGGGCCAAATAATGTCTGAACTTGTGGACAATGATGAAGGTTTTGATTTTATTCTAAATGGAATGTTTCTAAAAGATCACCCTGGGTGCTGTGTGGCAAACAAATTAGCAGTGAGAATATCAGAACAGAGAGACCAGTTAGGAGACCATCCAGGAGCGAAATGTTGGTACTTTGGACTGTATTGGTGGCAGTAAAAATGGATAGAGACATTTTTGAGATGTACTTAAGGAGTCTCACTGATGGGTCAGATGTAGTGTAAGGTAAAGGAGATACAGATTCTAGGCTGACATCTTGGTTTCTAGGTAGAAGAACTGGAAAGAGTAGTACAGTAGATGGAGAACAATTAGGGAGGAGCAGGTTTATAATGGGAAGGATGGGAATTGAAAGTTTGCATTTGTACATGTTAAATTTGAGACGCCTGTGAAACACACAAGTGGAATTGTTGATTCAAAGTCTGGAGTTAAGAGAAGTTGTCAGTGGAGAAATACATTTGGGTGACACTAATCTGTCCATGGTAATAAAAGCTATGGGGAAGGATGAGATTGTGAAGGGAAAGAGGAAAGAGAAGGAAAGGGTCCCCAGGTGTGAACCCTGAGAAACTCTAACATCCCCCACGACCTTGGGAAACAAGGAGTTGAGTAGAGAGAGCATCAGACTGAAAAGCGTGTGGGTTCTGATCCCATTTCTGTTTTAAACTTGATGACCTTGAACAAGTCACTGCCTCTCTCTTGACTGTCAGTATCTGTTTCTTTAAAATGAAGAGTGTGAGCCCTCAATTCTTTTCAATTGCCAGTATTCTGTGATTCAGCTCTCATTCAGTGTTAGGCTCATTTCCCAATTATTTTGGCCATTACCTGTTACTTCCTTTACTTACCTAGGTTTAGCATATCCAGAATACCCTTTTCTAATTTACTCTTCTAATTTTGGGTGCATTAAGTTACTCTAAATCTTTGCCATCCCCCGCTAACTTGTGCCTCTTTGGGCAGTTGGAGTTGTTACGTTCCAGTTCAGTTTGGGGGTGGGGAAGTCTGTAGCCCTGTGGAGACTGATATTGATAGGCTTCCTTTTTCATTGAAAATTAGTCCCTTTATTTTTACTATTCCTCTTCAACTCAATTTTCTGGTCTCTTTTAAATCAGCTTTAGAGATTTGAGAAATGAAAGGGGTTACTGTTTGTGTTTTGTCCATATCATAAAGCAAACCAAATTGACTGCCATTGCTCAGTACCCAATAGGACTTATAACCCAGGTGAAAATTTGGGTTGAAAGATGTATTCCCAACTGCAATGTAGTGGATATGTTTGTAGCAAATGAAGTTTCAGAACATTGCTTAAGGATCTCAGGGTAGTATCTGTCCTAGATACTTTTTTCTTAACAAATTAACACTCACACTACTCATGTTGGAATGATTTTTCTTAACAAAGTGCCTTTGTTGCCCAGTCATGATGCTTTATTGCTGATTTTTCTTGTGAGATGATTCTCCCTGTTGCTTTTGCTTTTGTCTCACAATGTACCATCTGAATCTGCTGAGAGTGTTGGAAAGAAAAAAAAAAGTTCAACCTGAAACACAAAGGTTATTGGTTAGTGAAAAATGATAGATAAAATAGCAATTAGAAGTCTCATTAACAGACATTCTTTTTTACTAAAAAAAATACTCTGAAACTGGCATTGGGTCATCTCAGGAAAGAAGGAATACAATTACTATAGTGATGACAATCTTCCTGACATAGGTAAGGCCTTGTCAGCAATTTATTTCTTCTATGTGTCACTCTTTCCACGATTTGAGGCTCTAGTCATGGCTGATATGGTTGTTATAATGGGAGAGAAGGGGTTAGATTAAATGAAAACAATCATTCCCAGTTATGTCTTGGGTGATTCAACTTAATTAACAGTAGTGTTAAATGTGTAATGCAGAAAGTGGTGAGAAGGTGTGAGCCAGTAACATGATTGTGCTTGGATGAAATGGAACATTATCAATCTAATTGCATTCTTCCTCATGCTCCTAGAGTTCTACATGTAAACCCTTTCAAATTCTCTAAAATAGACCCAGCTGAGGTCAGCCTTAATATCTGTGTTTATATGAGGCAAACATTTCCAAACTGTTATATGATTTTGGCTGTATAATTTGTCCTTCCCTTTCCCCACTGTAATGAGTTGAATGTAGCCCCCCCATCAAAGATATATCCAAGTCCTAACCCCTAGTACTGGTCAATGTGACCCTATTTGGAGAAAGAATCTTTGCAGATGCAATTAAATGAAAGATTTCTAGATGAAATCATCCTGGATTAACTGGGTGGCCCCTAAATCCAATGACAAATGTCCTTTTAAGAAGAAAAGATATAAACACACAGGTATAATAAGGTCATATGAAGACAGAGGCAGAGATTTGAGTGATTTGTCTGTAAGCCAAGGTACACCAAGGAAGACAGAGCAGAGATTGGAGTGATTTGTCTATAAGCCAAGAAATGCCAAGGAACATCAGAAACTAGGAGAGAGTTACGGAATTGAATCTCCCTCTGGGCCTCCAAAAGCTTGCTGACACCTTGATTTTAGATTCTTGGTCTCTAGAATTGTGAGATAATACTTTTCTATGGTTTAAGCCACCTAGTTTGTGATAATCTGCTACAACAGCCCTAGGAAACTAATATACCGCTTTCTATTAATCATTCTGTAGCAGCATGCTGCAATAGAAGGGCATTGGACTTACAGTTAGGAAACATAGGTTCTGAGCTTAGTGCCGTTACTAGTAGCTGTGTGACCTTGGGTGTGTCACAATCTCTCTCTGCGTCTCTGTTGCTTCATCTGTAAAATGAAGATTTGGACTTCCCTTTCAAGTCCTTCTAAGTCTAGCCTTATTCTCCCACTATTAAAATATTAGGAAACTGTATAAAACATAAAATAATGCTTTTTGGTTATTGGACAACAGGCAGTGTAGGAATGTGTTCACTGAGAGAAGCAAAAAAAGAAAAGACCCCTACGATTACTCTAGCTTTTGGCTTGCAGGCACTTTCTGCACTGTGCCTCAGAGAGGGTGAAAAGCAAAGCCCGGCAGTATTGCTGAACTGATGAGAAAAATGTTGGAATTTGTGGATGACAAGGGCACTGAAATTTGTGATAAAGAGCGTCAGGGGGGAACATATTATGTAGAAAAATTGCTCCAGAAATCTGCATAGCATTCACCTGAATCTTTGCTCAGTACTAAGATATAAATGCATATGGTGAAACTACATAATGTCAGGCAATGGAGTGACTTGGTAGTCGTGAACTATGTGGCTTCCACATATCACATAGCCTGGGGACTATTTCAGTTCCAACCAGTCATATTGGAGAGACTTCATTGAACACCTGGCATGTCATTAGAGACCCCAGAAGGGTTATGTCTTAGTAGTAGGACTAAACTAGCTTTAAAGTAAAGGCTGCTCTTGACCTACCTTAACAGAGCAGAAAAATAAGCGTTGAAAAGATCAGGCTCATTTACCAGTAATGTTAACTGCCTTTCAGAACAGACTTCAACACTCCTTAAAGGAAGACAACAAAATCCAGATACTCAGTAATATACTTTCATAATGTCTTTGATCTAATTAAAAATTACTGGATATTCTAAGTAGCAGGAAAATGTGACTTATAGCCAGGAGACAAATCAGTTAGTTGAAACAAACCTAGGAGTGATAGAAACAATGGAATTATAACAGATAAGGATTTTAAAACAGCTCTGATAAATATGCACAGAGATTTAAATGAAAATATGAATGTAATGAAGAGATAAATGGAAAATGTAAAAAGAACCAATAGAACTTCTAAAACAGAAACAATAGCAGAAATGAAATGTTAACTGAATGAGTATAACAGCAGATGAGGACCCCCCAACCCTTCCTACCCACCAGAAAAAGAGACCATAGAACTTGAAGACACAGCAGTAGAAACTATTTAAACTGAAGCACAGAGAGGAAAAAAAGTTCTAAAAATAGTGCGAGAGTCTCAGTGAACTCATGGGATCATAAATGGTCTAACATATGTAATTGGAGTTCCAGAAAGAAAGGATGGGACAGGGACATAAAAAGATAATGGCTGAAAAATCTCCAAATTTGAAGAAATCTCTAAGTCCCTTGATCCAAGAAGCTCGATGGGCCTCAAGCAGAACAAACACAAAACTATGCCAAGGCATATCATAATGAAAGTATGGAAAATCAGTGATTTTAAAAGTCTTAAAAACCGCTAAAGAAAAAAGACACCTTACACACAGAGGAAGAAAATAAGAAAAATGTCTTATTAGAAACAATGCAATCCAGAAGAAAATGGCATCTTGCCTATGCTGGGCAGAAAACAACCATCAACTTAGAATTCTATATCCAGTAAATATATCCTTCAGAAATGAATGTGAAATAAAGAAATTTCCAGACAACAGAAAAAGCTGAAAGAATTAATTGCCAGCGTATTGCACTTCAGTAAACGCTAAAGGGAGTTTCAGGATGAAGGAAGATAACGCCAGACGGAAACTTGGACCTACAAAAAGAGTGAAAGGTTCAGGATGTGGTAAATGTGTGAGAAAATACAAAAGATTCTTTTCTCATGTATATATTTCTTTGAAAAATAATTATAGTAAAAATAATATATTATGTAGTTTATAACACAGGAGTAAAATATGATAATAGCACAATGGATAGGAGGGGGAAATGGAGGTATTCGGTTGTGAGAGTCATACATTATATGTGAAGTGGTTTAATTTCATTTGAAGGTAAACTATGATAAAATGAATATACATCCTGCGTTCCCCATGCTAACTAATCTCCTTACTTCCGTCCTCAATTTTGCAGCTAAGTAAGATCATATCACATCTCTGCTCGAAACTCTCCACAGACTTCCCACATCAGAGCAAAGGCTAAAGGTTTATAAATTTATACTTAATCTTGTCTAACATGACTTCTCCGACCCCATCTCTAACCTCTGCCCCTGTCATTCACTCCATTTCAGCCGCACTAGCCTCCTTGCTGCTCTTTGAACCTGACTGGCAAGGTCTCTTCTTGGGGTCTTTGCACTTTCTCTTTATTTGGCTCTCACCCTGCTCATCCCAAATAGCTGGCTTACTCTCTTCTCTCCTTCAAATCTTTTTTCAGACTTACTTTCTCACTAGTGTCTTCCTTGAACACCGATTTAAAATTGCAAACCTACCATTTGTTCCCCTGGCTCTCCCCATACCACTTCCTTTCCTTACAGTACTTATAATACTTCTGTTTTCTTTGTAGTACTTTTCCTTGGCTTAATTTTCCTTGTAGTACTTTTTATTTTCTAAGGCATCATACACTTTACTCATTTGTTTTATTTATTGTCAATCTCTCTCCCCAGAGCCCATTACAATATAACCTTTACACGAGCAGGTTTTCTTTTGTTTCTTTTGTTTTGTGCACTGGTGTATCCACAGGGCCTAGAATAGTGCCTGATATATAGTAGGTGTTCAATAAATATTTGATTAAATGACAGGATCTGCAACCAAAAGCTTGGGCACTCCTGGAAAAGCACTAAGACTCCTTTTCTTTGCCATCGCTGCCCCAGTGTGTTGGGCCCTGTACACCAGCATATAGAGTATGGCACTGTCCCCGCCTTCTTCAAGCAGTTTCCCCATCATCTCCTGTCCTTGTTTGCCTCAAAGCTTCAAGGGATTGGAAAGATGTTCCTTATCACAAAAAGAGAGACTTGAGAGCCCTGCTCTAGGCATTTTTGTTTGCCCTGACAGATATGACAACCTGCTTTTTGTTTGTTCGATGTGTGGTAAAGGATATGTTAACTAACTTTATTGTGGTAAAACATTTTGCAATATATACATGTGTAAAATCGTCATACTGTATACCTTAAACTTGACCAATGTTATATGACAACCTGTTTTTATCTTTAAAGCATTTGAGGGTCTGGAAAGTAGTCACTCTGAGAAGGCCCGGTTTTCTCTATTTCAAAGGGAACTTGTGGTCTTTTTTGGATTTTGATTTTTGATTTCTATCTTTTGGAAAAGTCGGCGCCCACAGCTCTGTTGCACTTGAAGCTTGGAATCTTTTATCCCTGAAGGTAGGAGGATAAAAAGGAGCTCACCATGGTCTACTAAGGAGACTTTCTTATGCTTAAAGCAGCTCTGGATGTAAGCAAAGGCAAAAAGACCGCAAGACTTGCTTTTTCCTGGACCAGCGTTGAGGAAAAGATAGAGCCTAGTTTGCCCTACACTAATTTATTTTGCAGACACAGCATTTGGAGGGGCAAGACAGTCTTCAGAGAGAATCTGTTTCGCAGTCTGCCTCTTTGCCCCATGACTTGTGCTTTGGTGGGAGAGCCCAGAGCACTCTGATCACAGCCTCAGTCTAGCAGCCAAGTTCCTTGATGTCTAGGGCGCTGAAAGGAAAGGGCAGCCCAAGACTAATGGGCAGATGTTGAAGGGTCTAAGGTACAGTTTGTGACTAAAGCCTACTTCACTGGAAATGATTAAATATCTTTTAGGTAATGGTTTTGAACCATATCTGAAGGTTAAGAGATTAGGTGGCTATTTCTTCTTTTAAACAGATTTTATCTTTACATGTGTCCAGAAAATGAATAGTGGTAGTTTCCATTAGTAAATTTAATTTTCTTTTGAGTTGATTATCCAAATAGCAATGCTTCTCCATTTCCCTAACATATTACGTGTAGCTAACCCACTTGATTCATTTCCTTAGTGGTAATGAGTAAAACTTAATGGGGTCAGGACTTCTGAGTGTCTGCTGATGACTAGAGGTGTTAGCTGTTTTGCCAACAGGTGACAAACTAAATTATATTCTCGCTTTCTCCTTCTTGACTCTTTCCCCAGCTATCCTGGAAGGATAACCATTTGTGAAATAGAAATTCAAAAACAGAGTAAGACAAAGTCTGTGTTGGTCTGTGTTTATAAGAGGGAGGAAGGGCTTCAACTAGAAGGTAAAGGGTGCAATCAGGTTGGTGACTGGGGTGAAGGTATCGCATGTCCCCTTTGTTTTAACTAGGGTCTTGTTTTAAGATCAGAGATGCATTTATCCTGAGAGATTAATTGGCCAAACAATTTATAAAAGGTCACAGATGATTTCAATATGCCTCTCATGCTCTAATTTTACTTTTTACTCAGTAATCTCTTGGGTGCAACCAATAGACATCCAACTTTGATTAACTTGAAAAATAACAGGGAATTTATTACTCTTATGACTTTGAAGTTAAGGGTTAAAATGGCTTCAGGCACAGGTGGATCCAGGGCCCCAAGTGATGTTCTCAAGACTTTTATCTCCCTCACTTCTGTTTTTCTTGGTGGATCTCATATTTTTCTGCAGAATATAGGCTTTTTCCATGTAGCAGGAAAGATGGTACTAGCAGTATTTGATTCACATCCTTCTGGATCAGTGACTCAAAACTCAAGCTCTTCCTGTATCAGCTGTAAATCTAAAATTTCTTAGGGGGAGAAATTTGACTGACTCAGTTTCATCACATGTCTAGTTCTGAGGCCAGGTGGCAGAGTATTTTGATTCTTAGTTATTATAGTCACACATTTAAATTTGGAGAGACATTGTTTTGTTAAGTTTGGGTAGTTTAGTTTGATTTTACACTTAATTTTTATTTTGTTCTTTTGCTTATATTTTGATTTCTTGTGCATAAAATATCACTTTAAAAAACATTTTTTTGTCTGAATTACATGGTTATGTAAATAAGTGCTGACCCCAATACCAAGGTTTAATAATTTTATCTCATTATTATGATTTGCATAATACTACAGTGGCATGTCTTTTGAGAAAAGATTCATTCATTGAATGCAGACAGGTAGGTATGAATCAATGAGTGAAAGACATAGGACATGTCTGAACTCCCATCTTTTGGAATCCTTTATTTACTTAATGTGCAATCTGGACAAGTTCTTTAAACTTGCTGAAGCTTGTTTTTCTCACCTGTGAGTAGGGTTGTTTTGAGGACTTATTGAGGTCATGCATGTAAAGTAGTAAGCTCAGTGATTCAGGTCCATAGTACGTATTCAAGAAATTGTTAACCACTGTTGTTTTGGTTATTGTTATTATTATTGTTATGGTTAAAAAATGAAAGTCAACTAAATTTTGTTTTGATTGTGGATAAGCATACGATACCGCCTAGGGAGTACGTTGGTGTAACGATATTTGACCTGGGAATTTCTGATACAACAGGATTGAGCCTTAGTCTTCTATTTGTGTAATTAAATCACTGGTCTCTCTCAGTGCTGCAGGCTTCACACAGGTGGAAACAAAACATTAGGACCACTAGTAGGTCATTATGATCTTTCAGATCTCCATGAGTAGGTATAACTCGCTTATGGCTTTGATTTCAAAGGTTGATTTGGGTTGTTCAATTCTAATAATAATAGTCAAATATTTCCACTTGGAGGGCAAATGGTGTGAAAGGGCAAACATATTGGTGTACCTTTAAGTAGATGAAAGTGTACATATAATTTGACAAAAGTCACTTCATGATGAGAGTTGTAAGGTGATACTGGGCTAGAAGCAAGCATTTGAACACATAATAGACGTGGAATTTATTATGCCAGTATCTTAATCTTTCTGTGGATAAAGACTGAATGTTAGCTGATATCCATAGAAGAAAAGAAACAATTACTAAAACAGAACTCTTTCCACCCAAATCTGTTCCTCTTGTAGTCTTAACCATCTGTGTAATTGGCTCAAGCCAGAAACATGATCCCTCTGTCTTCCCTTCATCTCACCCAGTCCAGAGGCTAAGATCTAAGATCTGTCTTCAAATATATATTCTGATCAGACAACTTCTGTATTTTTCTTTTATTATCCTAATCCAGACCTGGTCACCTCCAGCCTAAATTATTTTGATAGCTCCTAAGTGATACCTCCTACTTCCACTTTTGTCTTCATGCTGTCCCTTCTTTGCATAGCCACCTGCAGGTTCTTTAAAATCTTCTAGTGCCTCTCCATTATTCTTAGAATAGAAGCCACATTTCCTCTCTTGGCTCACCTACTCTCTGACCTCATCTCCTACCACTCTCCTCCCTACTAAATGAGCTCCAGGCGCAGTCACCCTATTTCTATACTTCTAGTACAACAAACTCAAGCTTGTTTTTGCCAAACTGCTTTGATACTTGCTGTATCTTGTGTCTGAAATTCTCTCTGTTTGGGTTATTCCCAAAGCACCCTCCTTCTTGTCATTAGGTCTCAGCTTGGAGAAGCTTTCCTCGACAATTCTTGACTATGGAAGCAAAACCAGCACCCCCTCTCCTAATCATTTTCTGGAACATCCTTCATAACTTTGAGCACTTACCATGCTGTGCAGTTATTTTGGTCATTTATTTATCATTTGTTCTCTTTTTAAAGACACCAGAGCAGTGATCTTGTATTTCTGTTTTATTCGCTACTGTAACCACAGCACCTAGAAGGCGTCTGGGATATTTATTGAAGGTGCTCAATAAATATCAGTTGAATATTTCCAGGCATCTAACAAGGCAGAAATCATCACTACCTTCATGAAACATATGCTTCTTTAGTCAGTTACACTCACACATGTGTGTGTGTGTGTGTGTGTGTGTGTGTGTGTGTGTGGCTGCATTGGGTCTTTGTTGCTGCGTGCAGGCTTTCTCATTGTGCAGCAAGCGGGGGCTACTCTTCATGGTGGTGTGCAGGCTTTTCATCGTGGTGGCTTCTCTTGCTGCGAAGCATGGGCTCTAGGCTCGTAGGCTCAGTAGTTGTGGCTCACAGGCTCTAGAGCGCAGGCTCAGTAGTCACGGCGCACAGGCTTAGTTGCTCTGCAGCATGTGGGATCTTCCCGGACCAGGGCTCGAACCCGTGTCCCCTGCATTGGCAGGTGGATTCTTAACCACTGCGCCACCAGGGAAGCCCTCACACATTATTTTTTAAAAAGCATCATGACTTTTTAAAAGTAATCAGTTTTGAGAATATATGAAAGTAACTTAGTATTCCTGGTACTTGAATTAAATTCACGTTCCTATTTTCACTGATTGATCTTCCTTCCTGCTGATTTTAGTGATTGTTCTGCCGATAGGCTAAGCAATGTGTTAGAACAATATAAAGGCTGTCATATTTTATTGATGTTGGATATGTGGATGATACTTAATAGAAAATGAAAAGCTTTATAGGTTTTCCACTTTTCAAAATTTGCTTTTAGTAAGTCAGAGATCAGAAAGATTTTAAGTAAATCTATTGAACTAATAATATGAAAACTGAAAAGCGAGCCAATATGTAGTTTTCTTCCTGGCTTTGAAATGGTCTTTCATTATTCGCAAATAATCTTTCTGAACATTTGGATGTACTTCATGAAAATAGGTTTTGAAATAGTTCTCAAATATTCAGTTTGGGGGTCTTTCAGAAGTGAACAACAATTTTGGTCTCATCATTAATGTGTGCTCATTACAATTTAAAATGTATTTTTTGATGTGGTTTTAATTCTTGATAGTTCAATCTGAGGTACTTTTCACGTTTAATAGTCTTACCTTGCCACAGTTTGGTAGCAAAGTTAGAGCGATCATTTTTATAACTCATTGTTGCTTTAATTTTTATTTTAAATTGCACAGGGATTTTTGTTAAGATTTGTTTAAAACATTGCCTGATTCTTTTGGGGGCATTTTGGTCAAGTCATTGAAATAAAATAATAAAAAATAAAATACAATATTGAATGCATACTAGATGCCAAGAGCATTAATTCAAGTTCTCACATGCTAGCACTTTAAGGTAAATATTTTTACTTATTAGCCTCATTCTTCAAAATAGAAAACAAATTCCCAGGCAGGTGAAATAACTTGCTCAAAAGTATGTAACAATATGGCAGAGTCAGCATTTAATGCAAGATCTAGGCAGTTCTGAAAGTTTTTGATGATCCCACAATACTAATGTCCCTTCTTTAGGGTTAGTATCATCTTACATGTTCTTCATGACCATTTGAAATACTGGTGATGAAAACTAGAGAACACAGAAAGGGAATCCAGTGCAAGACCATTAAGCTCAAAGATAAATTAATTGGAAAATTCCTAACTTGGGATACTTATTTCTAATTTGACATACATGTGCAGCCATGGAATTTCATAGCAGAAGGTACCTTAGAGATAATTTACCACTTCTAATCCAACTTCATTTTGCAGATAATAAGGTTGAGGCACTGATACCTTAGGTTCCCACTATGACAAAGAGGTGACTGGATTAGAACCATGCTTTCTGTGTCTAAAAAGAAGATCTTTCAGCTACTGGAAGACCACATTTTTCTGTCATACCAATACTCTTGAACTACTCTTTTCTGCCTATGATACCACTTTATGATAGTCAGGCATATAGCTAGATTCTTTGCAACACTATCTCATTTAATTTCCATAACAGATTGTTGGGATAGATATTATAATTCCCATTTTACTGTGGTGAGCCCTGGAACTGCTAAATAACTTGAATGGCAAAATAGCTTGCCCTGTCAATAGCTGAATTGGGAGTCCAGCCTAGGTCTATTTGACATCAAGCTGTAGTGGTCTCTAGGAGCAGTTTAGAGGTAGCAGTCTGATTGGAAATGGGAAGTGGGGGAGGGAACTTGAAGGTGCATGATTGATTTAAACCCTTGATTTAGCACTGCCAACGGCTCCTTATGCTGACACCAGATACCCAGGATTCTATCCTGTGCCTGATTTCAAGGTCCTGTTCTTTTGATTGTTGCTGATTATAACTATTGTGAACGTATTTTAGGCTATTTGCGGAAAGATGAGTAAATTAATTTTGAATCTGTAAGTGATCAAATGTGTTATCAAGAAGGGAGCTGAAGAGGAAGCTCTACTACCCCTCTAAAAAGTAACCCACTTGAATGATACGTGGGAGTATTTTCATTCCTGTCTTTTATTCATTTCCCTTTTTTTTTCTTGAAGTTGTGTTCTCAAATCTTAATCCTCTTAACAATAACTTTATGTGCCTGTCACGTTCTTTACCCATGGCTTCCTTGTATCTTCCATCCACCAATCAATGGGCTTTGGGTGCTTCCAGGACTCTGCTTCTTTGGATCTTAGCCTGACCTGCTCTCTCTGTTATGTACAATGCTTCAAATCTCTGATTTTTTTTTTTGTGCCTCATCCTACCATATAAAAATGGCTGTTTAGAACAAACCATTTTAACCTCCTCAAACTGTAATGTTAGCACATACTGAAAAAGGAGTCCATAGTAGAACAAATGTAAAATCACTGTGGCTTCAGTTGATCAGAATCAATAAAGTAATGAACTTATAACAAGTGCCAGTGTTAAGAACTTTGGTGATTTGATGAGCTTTGAATGTTCATTGCACTTAATCTATTTTCTGAACTTATAACAAGTGCCAGTGTTAAGAATTTTGGTGACTTGATAGGTAGATAGATAGATAGAGAGTTGAGTTAGTCTTCATTTAGTTCTGTTTCTACTGAAACTGACTTAACATTTTGAATGGCACTAACAGAGTCCTCTACATTTGGACTTTTCTCAAGGATAGACATAAGATGCATATTTGTACTCCATGTAGGAATGCTACCTTTAGAATTGGTGTTCAAGGGCAGCTAATTGAGAAACTGCGTTACAAGTTCTGCTGGTTCTTTTGGAAATAAAGATTCCATTGATAAGAATGAGGATGATAATGGTGATGATGAAGATGGAGATGATAATGGTGGTGAAGATAATCATACTGGCACTGTGCCTGGGTACTCTCAATTTCTTATATAATTCTTATAACAAATCAATGCAATAAGTTCTTTTATTACCCTTATTATAAGATGAGGAAACCAAGACAGTTCAAGTTTACATTACTGTTCACTCTTGGTGTAGTGCATTCTATTGGTTTTAACAAATGCATAATGATATGTATCATTGTGGTATCACGCAGAGTATTTTCACTGCCATCAAAATGTCCTGTGTTCCGTCTGTTCACCCCTCCTCCAACATCAACCTCTGGCAACCACTGATCTTTTTACTATCTCTATAGTTTTTACTTTTTCTAGAATGTCATGTAGTTGGAATCATATAGTATGTAGCCTTTTCAGATTGGCTTTTTTCACTTAGTAGTATGCACTTTTGTTCTTCCATGTCTTTTCATGACCTGATAGCCCAATTCTTTTTCAGGGCTGTATAATATTCCACTGTCTCTGTGTACCACAGTTTCCTTAGCCATTCACCTATTGAAGGACATCTTTATTGCTTGCAAGTTTTGGCAATGATGAATAAAACTGCTATAACCATCCATGTGCAGGGTTTTGTGTGGATATGAGTTTTCAACTCCTTTGGGTAAATACCAAGGTATGTGATTGCTGGATTGTATGGTAAGAGTATGTTTAGTTTTCTAAGAAACTGCCATACTGTCTTCCAAAGTGGCTGTACCAGTTTGCATTTCCACCAGCAGTGAATGAGAATTTCTGTTGTTCCACACCTTTGGCAGCATTCGATGTTGTCAGTGTTCTGGATTTTGGCCATACTAATAGGTGCGTGGTCGTATCTCAATGTTGTCTTAATTTGCCTTTCCCTGATGGCAAATGATGTGGAACATCTTTTCATATGCTTAGTAACCATCTGTATATCTTATCTGGTGAAGTATCTATGAAGGTCTTTGGCCCATTTTTTAATTGGGTTGTTTATTATCTTGTTGCTGAGTTTTAATAGTTCCTTGTGTATTTTGGATAACAGTCCTTTATTAGATGTGTATTTTGCAAATATTTTTTCCAAGTCTGTGGCTTCTCATTCTCTTGACAGTGTCTTTTGTAGAGAAGAAGTTTTAAACTTTAATGAAGTCCAGCTTATCAATTATTTCTTTCATGGATTGGGGCTTTGGTGTTGTATGTAAAAAGCCATGAATTCCAAGGAATTCATCTAGAATTCCTTTATATTGTAGTTGTCCACTTTATATTTAGGTTTGTGATCCATTTTCAGTTAATTTTTGTGAAGGATGTAAAGTCTGTGTGCATTTCTTTTCTACTTCTTTTTTTGCGTGTGATGTCCTACTGCTCTAGCATCATTTGTTGAAAAGACTATCTTTTCTCACTTACTTTACTTTTGCTCATTTGTCAAGATCAGTTGACTATATTTATGTGGATCTGTTTCTGGACTCTTTATTCTGCTCCACTGATCTACCTATCCATTCTTTTGACAGTATCACACTGTGTTGATTAGCATAGCTTTCTTCTCTTTCAATAGTGTGTTAGCCATTCTGGGTCTCTTGTCTCTCCATTCAAACTTTAGACTCAATTTGTCAGTATCCACAAAATAAATTACTGGCATTTTGATAGGAATAACATTGAATTTATCAATTTGGGAAGAATGATATCTCGACAGTATTGAGTGTTCCTACCCATGAACATGAACTGTCTGTCCATTTCCTAAGTTCTTCTTTAATTTCTTTATCAGAACTTTATAGTTTTCCTTATATAGATATTTTTCATATTTTGTTATATTTACACCTAAGTATTTCATCTTTGGAGGTGTTAACGTAAGTGGTATTGTGTTTTAAATTTCAAATTACGCTTGTTCATTGCTGGTATTTAGGAAATGATTAACTTTTATATATTAACCTTATATCCTGCAACCTTGCTGTAATTGGTTATTAGTTCCAGGAGTTTTTTAATTGATTATTTTGGATTTTCTACATAAACAATCATGTTATCTGCAAAGACAGTTTTAATTCTTTCTTCCCAATCTGTATGCCTTGTATTTCCTTTTCTTGTCTTATTGAATTAGCTAGACCTTCCAGTATGATGTTGAAAAGGAGTGGAGACAGGGGACATCCTTGGCTTGCACCTGATCTCAGTGGGAAAGATTTGAATTCCTCACATGAAGTATGATGTTAGCTGTGGGTTTTTTGTAGATATTCTTTTATCAAGTTGAAGAGGTTCCCATCTATTACTAGTTTACTGAGAGGTTTTTTTTAATCATGAGTGAGAGTTGGATTTTGTCAAATGCTTTTTCTGCATCTATTGATATGATCATGTGATTTTTCTTTTTAGCCCATTGAGATTATATTAATTGATTTCAAATATTGAATCATTCTTGCCAAAACTTGCTCTTTTAGTCATTCTGCAGTAAAGTCCTAATGAACTGTATAAGAGTCAACCTGGTTGCTAGGAGACTCTGGTCTATCCCAAACAGAAAGAATTATTTGGTGCAATGTCTAAAAGACCATCACCCATGATTTAAAGCGCTTTTGATGATGAAAGTTTAGAATCTCAGTACATAGTACATTGATCTCTAGACATTGACCCTTTGGGTTATTTTCAACATAATTTACTTCATTACATCTCTAGCCATAACTACTGAGAGTCATAAAAAATAGTTTGGGTGAGAGTCTTACAGTTATTTTCTCTACAGTCAATTAAACTAAGATATAAATATTATCGGAATTCTCTGCCCATCCAGTGGTTAGGACTTGGCACTTTCACTGCTGGAGCCTGGGTTCAATCCCTGGTTGGGGAACTAAGATCCCACAAGCCATGGTGTGCTCAGAAAAAAAAAAAAAAAAGATATAAACATTATCATATACATTTCCTCCTGTTTCTCTCTATCTCTCTCTGTTTTTCTATCTCTGATATCTATATCTATCTCAATGTATTATATATGTAAAGCGTAATATGTGTGTATATATATATATATATATATATATATATATATACACTCAGTTTGCCAGTTTCTAATGTTTACAGACATGTTCCTTAGCTTAGGATTCTTCTCTTTTGCTGATCACTATTTTATTTTTTGTCAGCATAACCCATAATTGTTCACTTCATGAGTTTTGAAACTAAAGTATGTAGGTTAATATCCACAATTTGTAAGTGAACTTTATGGAATGAATATTGAGTACAAACTTTTATCCTTGGCTTCAACTGCTTTCATATGCCTATTTTCCTTTTGCTTTATCTTTATTTTTGGCATTTTAAAAGTCACTTTAAAACCCTTTTAAAATAAACATGACATAAATGATAAAACATATTTACACTAGAATTCAGTATTTACATTTTACATTATTATTTATGAACTATTTAGAGATACATTTAATACTCTTAGCTTGAAAATAGTCGCCTTCCCTGAGTAAGCAAAAAGAATGTTCATTGCACTTAATTTATTGTCTGTTTCTAGCCACAGGGGATTGTGAAATGGGTGGGGGGTGGGTGACAGAATTGGTTTTTCATTTAAAAAATAAGTTGCATGTCCATGCCACTCTCTCACTTCGTCCCAGCTTACCCTTACCCCTCCCCGTGTCCTCAAGTCCATTCTCTGCATCTGCATCTTTATTCCTGTCCTGCTCCTAGGTTCTTCATAACCTTTTTTTTTTTAATTTTTCTTTTATTTTTAGATTCCATATATATGTGTTAGCAGTTAGCATACGGTATTTGTTTTTCTCTTTCTGACTTAACTTCACTCTGTATGACAAACATGGACTTATTTTTACTACCAAATGTAAAATAGCTAGCTAGTGGGAAGCAGCTGCATAGCACGGGGAGATCCGCTCAGTGCTTTGTGACCACCTAGAGGGGTGGGATATGGAGGGTGGGAGAGAGACGCAAGAGGGAGGAGATATGGGGATATATGTATATGTATAGCTGATTCACTTTGTTATAAAGCAGAAACGAACACACCATTGTAAAGCAATTATACTCCAATAAAGATGTTAAAAAAAAATAAGTTGCAGCGTTATAAACTGTGTGTTGTATTAATTTTTCTAAACCTGTTAACGGTCTACTTAAAATGTAATAATTTTTCATCTTTAAATATGTTGAAGAGTTAGATGCAATGTCTGAAAGCATTTATACAAAAAAATTTCAGTTTTCCTTACAAATATAGTGGGCAGCAATGTATAAGTAGTAAATGTATCATAATTTAGGCAGAAGAGCTAAAGGCTATTTTCTGTTTCAACTGGAAGTTATGAAGAGTTGGATTTTCCCTAAGGAGCTAATTATTTGCTGAGATCACTATGGTAGCAGATTTTATAAGAAGTTCGAGATCTCTGTAAACAGCTATAAAAAACTGTAGATGTCATTTAAATGCAACACTGAAATCATATAAGCTAGTTTTTAAAAAATGGCTGAATGTATAAACAATTAGTTTAACTATAAAGAATTTTTAATTAAAAATTTTATAGTCCCTATGAGGTAATATTGGAAACTTTTCTGATTCTCTAGTTCCTTGGCCTACTGTTAAAAAGGTAATAACATTTTATAATTTTCCAACTGATGTATAAAGTTCATAGTCTTTCAGAAGATGACGTCTTTATCTGCAAGATACTAAAAGTTGTAGTAATGGTCCTCCATAGTGCCAAGTATATTGACACATTTTTAAAATACTATCTTTGGGAATATTCCATGGTATCATATGTGTTTTCATGAGGTACTTATGTCCTTTCCAGAGTATGTGTCCTGTCAGTGGACACTTTTGTTTCTTGCACCTCAGACCAGCTTCCATTGTCTCTTCCAGTAAGAAAACCAGATTTTTGTGTGGGAGGGAACTACTCCTCCCTCCCAATCAGCCTGTATAGTTTGGATGCGCCTGAGTCCACCTTGTGACTCTAAAGGGCATGAAAATCCAGATTGGACCAAAGAGGAAACTCACATGCTATGTCAGGGATGGGTGCATGACCCAAATCAGGTCATGATCAGGGAGCACCAGTCTTGAAACATTTTACTGGAACTTCTGGAAAGAGGTGCTTTTGTTCCACTAGGTTGCTAGGATAAGAGAATGTAAGTGGGAAGCTTCTGTTTCTCATATTTGCCACGATATGGTTATGGATATGGATATGGGTAGAGTCTTCCTGAGGATACGGATAGAGCCTCTCTGAGAATACTGAGGTAGCAGAGCCCTAAAATGGAAAAAGAGCATTCTGATGGTCTTTTTGATCCCCTAGATCTAGCTATGCCTATAGACAGATATACCCCTGGATTGACTAGCCACTTGAGCCACTATTTTACCTTATTTTTCTTAAACTAGTTTGAATAGTGGTGGTGTCTTTAACCAAAAAGGCTGGAAGGTTCAGACTGGATCTTCCATAGTCCACTATATTGTGGGTTATAGTAGGTGATTTAATCATAAGATATAGTTTTACTAAGGTCCAGCCTATGCATTTTTGTGGAAGGGATCATTGAGGCAATTATCCTGACAATTCAAGGAAAAATATCCTCAATTACTTATCTATTTCCCACTGAATTCTTTGCATGTTTAAAGGTTTAAATAGCCAAACAATCTATCACTGACTAATATTAATCTTGAGCAGACAAAAGAGGAAGAGCAGGAAGATAAAGCATAAAGAACACTAGGTGAAGTGTGCGAAAATAAATTATGCTGGACAGGATTAAATGGAAATATTCAAAAAGAATTAAGAGGAACTCTAATGGGCACCTAGCTTAAGATACCAAAGCCTGGACCAGTAGACATTCCAAGCCTACTTTGGGAAGCTTATAATTCCTCTCCATTCTCCTTAATATGGTTTTACATCTTGGTAGTACCTTAGTTTTTTTTAGTCATCAGCATGACTTCCTACAGACCTTTTTGTTTTAAACCATTTTTACAGTATGCTGTGGTGATGAGAATTTAGTAATTTAGTTAGAGCTGGGATTGCCCCTATCTTTGCTATGCAGGATTTATATAATTGGGGGGTTATCTATAATTACGTCTTTTAAATATTATGGAAGGCACATAAGGAGTCATGGTGATTATCTTTGCTTGACCAAGAGAAGTTGGAACTATCTGGATTCATCTGGGAACATTTTTCAGTTCTAACTGGATAGTGCTGTAACAATGTGACTCTTCTACAAGACAAGATCATTAGATCTTTGAAAAGAGTCAAAAGCTCCACTCTTTGCCTCTGTTGATAATGGCCCCTCCTCTGCTTTTTATGGAATGTGGTTTGTGAAGATTATAGTTGGGGGAAGGGCACAGAACTGGGAGTGGGTTGGCAAAGATGGGCTGGAAAAGATGTTACTATGTGTAATGGAATTGAATATATATTATATGGGTTATAATATATACCATCTATCTATTATCTATACATTTATATACCTCTAGTAAAAAGTGCGTGTGTGTGTATTACATATTACTCCTTTGGGTAGGGTTTATGATGTGACCTTGTCTACCCATATACAGTAGTATGAAGAAAGTCTCTTAAGTACCTGACAGCTAGACATGCCTCTTTTTTTTTTTTTTTTTTGTCTCCTGACCTCTTGGGAGGTCAAAACTACTGAGCAGTGCCTGTTATTGGTAACAGGTTCTATTCCTTGCTTTTTTACTATCTGGCTCTATGACCTTGGGCAAGGTACCTTATTTAATCTGGATATTTGCTACAAAGGTATTTTCAGTTAAATTTTTTTAATCCTCTGAGAGTACTTTTAGGTCATTCTAATATTAACACCAGAAGTATTTGGGGCTGAAAAACATGGGTAGTCATATTATTTCAGTTTCTTTAGGTTTTTCTCTTGCTTAATTATCTAATGTTGCTCTTCATATCCTTGGGGAGCACAACATACTTCATTAACATAGACATTCTAACTGGATAATGAATCTATTATTCTGTCTGTTTATCAAGTAACATTCGAGTGGGTCATAGTGCCCTTCTGAGACATTTTGTTTACTTTTGATAAAAGTTGTCCTTTATGTAACTCCCACCTTGAATTCTCTCACCTTGGTGATCTCCAAATTTGAACAATAACAGTTTCCTTTAATGTTGCCACTTATTACAGAGATATAATAGTTCCTGACAATAACTTGTACAGCTTGATGACATGTTTGAAAAGAACATAGTCTTTCCTAGAAGAGTACCGTCTTCTGGATGCATCACTGATTTTTTTCCCTCCCACCATTGTTTCTAACCAAGTGTACTGCAGATTTCTTATCAATGGTATCAGGGATATATGGGAAACCCAGTATTTTTTCTGAGAATATTATTTGTGTTGTCTCTCTCCAAAAATGCAAGGGAGAAAAAGAGATTCTGTACCTTCATATAGTCTTTCAGACAGAGTAGAATACAAAAGCGTTGTAGCACAATTGTATGTTCTAGCTATATCAACATTAATATTGATTAACAATCTTAAATTTCTAAAGAAGGAAGCGACACTTTCAAAGTTGATGTTACTGAACTAGCATCATAAATTAGTAACTACTATGACTTCACGGTTATGAATGATACATATTTAAGGACAATTAATGGACAGAATCCATCTGTGTATTTTATGCAAGAGTTAACATTAGCTAGGATAATATAATAAATAAATAAACTACAAATGAAAATCAATTCTTCCCATTCTTGGAACATTTTTAAGTGGGTGTCTTTGGGAGTCTCTCTTATTTAGTGTTTCAGTGACAAATTGAAAACAATAGTGTCTAATTCAAAGCCACAAAGATCAGTTTGTAAGTAAGTTAACATAGATACCAATCTAGGCTAGTATTAGGGTTTTTTTTTGTTGTTTGTTTGTGGCTTGTGGTTCAAAAAGGAAATAGTCTTTGGCTCTTTTCATTTTTCTTCCCTATACTTGGGAAAGTTCCTCATATTTCTTCAGGTTTATAAGAGCTGACACCTATTTTAATGATTTTATGCAACATGAAATAACAAGGAACTCAGGGGTGAATCTTTAAAAAAGGAACTTATATATAGACATAAAAAGTATGATTTAAATGCATCTTTTGTAGTGCTATTTGTTTATATTGTGAATATTGCTAATTTAATAAGTATTTTATTTTTTAGCTTGTGAATTCAGTACAGTGTTTAGAATCATTTTCTATCTTTATGTGAATATCTGTGCATATGTGTTTTTCTGTAGGATCTGTCTGTGTAAACAAAACAATATGTATTAAAAAAGTTACATAAATATATTAAAAAGTGCAAATATTCATATAGCTCAATGAATTTCCACAAAGTGAACACACCCATTTCACCATCACCCAGATCAGAATAAGACTTTATCAGCACTGGTTTTTTTTGTTTTTTTTTTTTTGCGGTACGCGGGCCTCTCACTGTTGTGGCCTCTCCCGTTGCAGAGCACAGGCTCCGGACGCGTAGGCTCAGCGGCCATGGCTCACGGGCCTAGCCGCTCCGCGGCATGTAGGATCTTCCCAGACTGGGGCACGAACCCGTGTCCCCTGCATCGGCAGGCGGACTCTCAACCACTGCACCACCAGGGAAGCCCTATCAGCACCCTTGAAACCCTCTTCATACACCCTTTCATACCCAGAATCAACAATTCTCCTGACTGCTATAATCATTAATCATTTTTTCCTGTTTTTTTTTTTCTTTATTGAATTTGTTACAGTGTTACTTCTGTTTTATGTTTTGTTTTTTTGGCCCCAAGGCATGTGGGATCCTAGCTCCCCAACCAGGGATGGAACCCTCACCCCATGCATTTGAAGGCAAAGTCCCAACCACTGGACTGCCAGAGAAGTCCCTTTTTCTTGTTTTTGACCTTTAAATGAATGGAGTCATATCCAAGGTACTCTTTTGTGAATGGCTTTGTTCATTTATGTTATATTTGTGAAATTCATCTATATTGTCGCATGTGGTTGTAACTTGTTCATTTTCATTGTTGTGTAGTATTCCATTGCACAAATACACCACAATTTATCTGTTTTATTGTTGATGGACATTTAGGGTGTTTAGCTATATAAATATTGTGCTATGCCCATCATCTACATGCCTTTTGGTGCACAAATGTGTATGCATTTTTGTTGGATAAATAAATAGATAAAAATGAAATTATTGGGTCAAAGTGTATGTGTATGTTCAGTTTTTGTAAATACTGCTGAACAATTTTCCAGATTTATACTTAACAACAATATGAAGATTGTAGTTATTCCTCAACTTCATCAATTCTTGGCATTGTCAGTCTTTTAAGTATTGCCATTCTTGTAGTTATATAGTAGTATTATATTTTATTGTGATTTAAATTTGTACTTCCTGGATACTAATAAAATTCAGCACCTTTTCAAACATTTATTGACCATGCAGATATATTCTTTTGGAAGGTTTTTATTCAAGTTTTGTGCTCATTTTCTTCTATTTTATCATTATCATTATTATTTTTGCAGTAGACCTTTTATATATGCTCTTTACAAGTGTGACATATACTGCAAATAAAATTTCCTGCTCTGTGGCTTGCCTTATAAATATCTCTTTAATGAACAGCGGTGTTTAATTTTAATGTAGTCCAATTCATCAATCTTTTCCTTTATGGTTAGTGCTTCCTGTGTCCTGTTTAGAAAATCTTTGACTACTCCAAAGTCATGAAAATATTTTCCAGTGACATATCCTAGATCTTTATTGCATTACTTTTATATTTAGATCTACAATTAAATCAAGTTGTTGCATATGTGTGAGACAGTTCTTTTTCTCTTTCATTGGTATATTTGCTTGTCCTTAGGTCAAAACATGCTATCTTAATTACTATAGTTTTTTTGTAGGTCTTCATGTCTGCTAGTATAAGTCCTCCAGCTTTGTTCTTCTTCAAGATATTCCTGGAGGGAGGATTGTAGGAAGATAGCAGGGTAGGAAGCATCAGGAATCTGTCTCCCAACCTAGACAATAATTATACTAGCTGAATCTGTCTGATGTAACTATTTTGGAACTCTCTGGTGTACTGAAGTCTTGCATCATCCAGGGTAAACTTAGATGGTAAATTGTGGCTAATTTTGATCCATTTCACCTCTTAGCACAGTAGTAGCTACACATCCTCCACCCTTAGCCATATAGCAGGCAGCTGGGCAAGTGTTCCTGGAGCAACCTGCACACAACTTTTGGAAGCCAGAGTGAGCAAAAAGCACACTGTCTTCCACATATCGGGGATCTGTACTCTCATTGCTGATTGCTGCTTCTGATCACAGAGGTGCAGACAAAGGGGTAAGTGGCCATTGTTGCTGTACCTCTGCTCATTGTTGCAAGACCCTCCCTTTCTGGATGAAGTGACTTCCAGAGAATTTCAAGAGCCCTTCCTCTCCTCCCCCTTTCATTTTTCTCTTTGTCCTCTTTTGGGAGCCAGATATTAAGTAGTGGGACATTCAAAAGGAACCACATAGAAAGGGAAAATTAGAAAGTGATCCCACATGCCCAGGGGAAGGTGCACGTTCATAAAAGATCTGAGAAGACCTTAAGTTTACACTTCAAGCTGATACTTGGCATATAGAAAGCCTACAGCACTAAAACACACACACAAGCACAAAGGAAAAAAAAAAGCAGCAAAACTTGGGGATAGGTGAGAATCTAATTTCCAGAGTTATCACATCATTAAATTCAGATGTCCAGTTTTCAATAAAAAATCACAAGGCATACAAAGATTCAAGAAATTATGGCCCATTCAAAGGAAAATAAAAAACCAACAGAAACCGTCCTAAAAAAATATATTCCTGGGTATTCTTGGCCTTTTGAATTTCTATATAAAATTTACAAGCAGCTTATCAATTTATGTTTTAAAAATACTTCCTGAGATTTTGATTGGGATTACATTGAATCTATAGACTAATTTTTAGAAAATATTTTTATAATATTAAGGCTTTAGTCCATGAACATTGTATAGTTTCCATTTAATTAGATTTTCTGAATTTATCTCAATTATTTTTAATAGGATTTATTTTTAGAGCACATTTAGATTATTAGCAAAATTGAGTAGAAAGTACAGAGAGTTCTCATACATTCCCTGCTCCCTCACACTCCAAACCTCCCCCACTATCATCATCTCTAACCAGAGTGGTACATTTTTTACAACTGATGAATCTACATTGACACCCAAAGTTCATAGTTTACATTAGGGTTCACTCTTGGTCTTTGGCATTCTGTGGGTATTAACAAATGTACAATACATGTGTTCCATTATCATACCATGCAGAAAAGTTTCACTGTCATAAAAATCCTGTGTTCAGCCTCTTCATCCCAACCTCCCTTCTAAACCTTGACAACCACTGATCTTCTTACTGTCTCCATAGTTTTGCCATTTCAAGAATATCATATAGTTAGAGTCTTACAGAGAACAATCTTTTCACATTGGCTTCTTTTACTTGGTAATATGCATTTACATTTCCTCCATATCTTTTCATAGCTTGATAGCCCAATTCTTTTTAGCACTGAATAACAGTCCATTTTTGGATGAATTCTAGTTAATTTATCCATTCACCTATTGAAGGGCGTCATGGTTGCTTCCAAGTTTTGACATTTATGAATAAAGCTGCTATGAACGTCCACATGCAGGATTTGTGTGGACATAAGTTCTCAACTCATTTGAGTAAATACCAAGGATCATGATTGCCAGATTATATGATAAGAGTATGTTTAGTTTTATAAAAAAAACTTTCAAACTCTCTCCCAAAGTGTCTGTACCATTTTGCATTCCACTAGGAATAAATGAGAGTTTCTGTTGTTCCACACTGTCATCAGCGTTTGGTGTTGTCAGTGTTTTGGATTTGGGCCATTCTAATAGATGTGTAGTGGTATCTTATTGTTGTTTTAATTTGCAACTCCCCAGTGACATATGATATTGAACATCTTTTCATATGGTCACTTGCCATCTGTATATCTTCTTCGGTGAGGTGTCTATGCAGGTCTTTGGCCCATTTTTAAGCAGCTTGTTTGGTTTCATATTGTTGAGTTTAAGAATTCTTTGTGTATTTTGGATAACACTCCTTTATCAGATGAGTCTTTTGTAAATATTTTCTCACAGTCTTTGGCTTGTTTTCTCATTCTCTTGGCAGTATCTTTCACAGAGCAGAAGTTTTTAATTTTAATGAAGTCCAGCTTATCAATTATTTCTTTTATGGATCAAGCCTTTGGTGTTGCATCTAAAAAGTAATCACCATACCCAAAGTCATCTAGATTTTTTCCTATATTGTCTTCTAGGAGGTTTATAATTTTGCAGTTTACATTTAGGTCTATAATCTATGTTGTGTTATTTTTTGGGAAAGGTATGTGTCTAGATTCTTTTTTTTTTTTTTTTTGCATTTGATGTCCAGTTGTTCCAGCACCATTTTTTGAAATGACTATCTTTTCTCCACTGTATTGCTTTTGCTCCTGTGTGAGAGATCACTTGACTGTGTTCATGTGAGTCTGTTTCTGAGCTCTTCATTTTGTTCCAGTAATGTATTTGTCTATTTTTTTTATCAATAACACACTGTCTTGATTACTGTAGCTTTAGAGAAAATATTGAAGTTGGGTAATTTCAGTACTCTGAATTTGTTCTTTCTTTTCAATATTATGTTGACTCTTCTGAGTCTTTTGCCTCTCCATATAAACTTTAGAATCAGTTTGTCAATATTTATGAAATAACTTATTGAGATTTCGGTTAAGATTGCAGTTAATCTATGGATCAATTTAGGGAGAACTAGCATCTTGATAATATTGAATCTTCCTATCCATAAACATGGAGTATCTGACCATTTATTGGTTATTTGATTTCTTTTGTCCGTGTTTTGTAGTCTTCCTCATATACATCTGGTACATATTTTGTTAGATTTATACCTAAGTATTTAATTCTTTGTGGTGTTAATGTAAATGGTGTTGTTTTTTATTTCAAATTCCTCTTGTTCATTGCTGGTATATAGGAAAATTATTTCCTTTTGTATGTTGATGTTGTACCCTGCCAACTTGTTATAATAGCTTTTTAGTTCTGTGAATTTTTCTGTTGATTTCAGACTACTCATGAGCCCAAGAAAGCATTCTTCATTTCTGTTACAGTGTTTTTGATCTCTAGCATTTCTTTTTCTTCTTTCTTTGAAAGAATATTCTTTCCTTTATTTTGGCTTGTCAAATATGTCATCCCATTTTTTTCCTTGGGTCTTATCACTTACTTTGAGAAGTCACCTTTCACCATTATTATTGTTTCTCTGAAGGTAATATGTTATTTTTCTCTAGTAGCTCTTAAGATATTCTCTTTGCTTTTTTCCTTTTATTAGCAATTTTACCATGATGTGTCTAGGTGAGATTTTCTTTGTATTTTTCTTTCTGGGAGTTTGTAGGACTTCTTGAATCTATTGGTATAATGTCTTCCATTAGTTTTGGAAAACTCTCAGCCATCATTTCTTCACATATTGGAGCCCTATTTTGTTCTTTTTTCTATTCCCTTGTAAGATGCAATTACACTTTTGTTAGAGCACTTCACCATGTTTTCTGTAGTGTATTAAGGGTGGCCACAGATTCTTTGCTCCTCTTCCCAGGAAGGGGTGGAGTCTGTGTTTTTTCTAGCCCTACCCCCCTTGAAATCTGGACTGGCCCCGTGACTTGATTTGACTAAGAGTACCTCATCACTGCAGACAGTGGTACACGAAGTATGGTACCTGGACAAGCAGTATCAGCATTACCTAGACCTTGTTAAAAATGCATATTATTTTTCTTATCCCAGACTTACTAAGTTAGAAACTCTGGAGATGGGGCACAAATCCTCAAGGTGATTTTGATGCATGCTAAAGTCTTCGAATTACTGTCCTAGGCAGTAGTAATTGGTCTAAGAGGTGGTCAGATGAATGAAGTCCTTGCCTATGATTGTATGAACTCTAGAAGGAGGATGCTGTCATTTCCTGATGGCATTGCTACCGTGGTATGATATAACCCCGGAGCTGTTGGCAGCCATTGTCTTTCCCTTCGTAGTAGAAGTCCCTATGGAGCAGGACAGAATGAGACTGACCCATAGGTAAGATAATGTCCATACAACTTTGTCTGAACCCTGAATCCAGCTGTGCCTGAAGCTCCAGACTAGCCCTTGAGTTAATTATGTGAACTTTTTTCTTTTTTTCTCAAGTTAATTTGATTTGATTTGTGCACTTCCAACTAAAGAATCTTGGCTGATACACAAGTAACCCCCCCACTTCCTCTTTCAAATGATGTCCCATGCAGAGCCCCCAAAGTATAAAATAGATAATTGGAGGTCTTCTCTGAATGGAGCAGAAATAGAATCCCTCAAATCTTGCCGTATGGCTTTTCCCAGGCCTCCCTCAGCAACTCCTGGAGACTATGCAGAACAACGCTAAAGCTCTAGGCAACATACATTAAAGCCCACTTGCAGTAGACCTTTTCGTGGCCTATGGCATAACCCCTAGTTCCACCTGATTTCAACTGCAGCTGTCATGCAAATTTGCTTTATGTGGCCCAACTCAAGCATCCTGCTGTGTCTGTCTGCTTTTTTGTCCCTGGGATTCTCTTAAGTCACTTGGTTTGCTTAGCATAGACATAGGCAGCCTGAAAATTCAGGAAAATTTATGCTTCTGGGGGCAACCTTCTACAGGGATGATATATAAGTGTCCTGGCTTTCCATCCTGTGGAGGCACATTTCTTTGGCACATTATCTAATTCTAGAGGGTCCAAGGGATTGGGCCCTAGGAGTCCACAGTAGTAACAAGATTTATGTTGCATGTTTTTTCTCCTTCCCTGCCTCATCTTCCTGTTTCTTTGCTCCTATTTCTTGGATTACTTCCAAAGTAAACCACCTGCATTCAGTCCTTTTCTCATGCTCTGCTTTTGGGAAAACCCAAAGTAAGATATCAGTGTTAGAAAGTATAGAACTCAAGTTAGGATGTATGGTTTTGAATCCCACCTCTGCGAGTTAGGTTATGATATAGGTCTAATCATTTCTTTTCTCTAGGCCTTAGTTGTGTCATTTGCAAAACAAGGAAGGTAAATTAGCTGCTTACTTAGTTTCCTCTAGCTCTGACTTTTTAGGTTCCTTCTGGCTCTGACTTTCATGTAACTCTATGTACTGTTTTAGAAACTGAACAGTTACACATGAAACTAGAATGATGAGTATAGTCAGGTCCTTGTGGTTTTTCCCTCTTTTCTAAACATCATTTCTATTTTTTCCCATTTTCCCCCCACAGAAGTATCCAGATGATCTGATTCACCGTTGATTGGTCTTTGTAGATATAGACCCAGAAAAACAACCATAAATACCCAGTCCCACACAGACCACACACAGCTATTCTGACAGGTCAGAAGCTCTCAAAACCACTGACATTCAGAGTCTCAGGTTTATGTAGGACATAAAGTCTGAACATAAAAGCAAGTATTATATGATGAATATAATCAACTATCTGGATGACTAAATGCAGCATAATAGCCTAAGTACTTTAGGGCTGGAGTCAAAGATACTTAACAAAAAATGGCTTCAGGCTTCCCTGGTGGCGCAGTGGTTGAGAGTCCGCCTGCCGATGCAGAGGACGCGGGTTTGTGCCCCTGTCCGGGAAGATCCCACATGCCGCGGAGCGGCTAGGCCCGTGAGCCATGGCCGTTGAGGCTGCGCGTCTGGAGCCCGTGCTCCGCAACGGGAGAGGCCACAAAGTTGAGAGGCCCGTGTACCTAAAAAAAAAAAAAAAAAAAAAAACGCTTCAATTTCGTATTGATTTTTAAAAAATGAAATGTTACACCTGGGGATCCAGCTATGGATTTCAATCTACTTTTTCTTGTAATTTGAGACAAATTGAAATATATGATAATGAACCTAATCAGGAAGGGAAAGTCTATTCTTTTCTTCATTCAGCAACTAGAAATGATCAATGTGAAACTTTATTGTTGTTGTTTTTACACAGTGGTGGCTTCCAGTGGGGCCTTAATGCAGTGATTGTGTTGATTCCTCTTGGGGAAAAAAAGAAAGGGAAGAGACACTTGCTGTTTTAAAAGGAAGCAGGAATGTGGAGGGTAGGGCACAGAGGACATTCCTGCATACTACTGTCAGGTGAGAGAGGTTTCCCCATGCTCACCAATGGCTTCCCTCAGCACGGCTGGTCTTACACAAGAAGAGGGTAAGCAGCTCCCTACAAATGTTGTTTAAGGGGTTCATGAAAGGCTCCTGTCTTTCAGTATGCTTTGTCCATTTGGTCCTTGATGCGTGAAATTTCTTTGAGGTCAGAGCCCTTCCTTTGCCAAGTAAAGAAAAACTCTAGTGGAAAACACCTTTGTGAAGATGTAGTGGGTAGGGTCCTAAGTTGGGAGTCAGATACAGAACGCTTACCTCTTCTCTGTAGACAGTTAGCTCTATGAACTCTGATAGGTCACTTAACCTTTCTATGGCTTGATCTCTACGTCTCTAAAATGAGTGTGTTCATAAAGGATGATTTCTGTCATTCTTTGCAGCTCCAGAATCTGGATTATTGATGGAAATTCATGCTAGTATATAACTAACAGATAGATATTTTTTCCTAAGAGTGGATTTAATGAGAGAGGGTGAGTATCAGGGCTTGGAGAATTTGAAAGTGGCCATAGATAGAGAAAGGATAAATTCTGCTTCTTTATAATTTTTACCTTTCGTCCTTATGACCACCCTATCTGCAACATTGCATAAAATGACAAGACATACATAGGAGGCTTGGACTAGTCTAGAATTAATGGCTTTTACTGCAAGACAGACTGAACTAGGTTCTAATCCTGGTCTGACCCTTATCAGTGGTCACAAGAAGTTGCCTAACAGCTCTGAGCCTCAGTTTTTACACCTATAAAATGGGAATAATACTACCTTCATTGTGAGGTATCAGGTGTCCCGGGAAGTGATGGTCAGGCGGAAGTGGTCAGTAGGGAGGAAGATTACAAGGTTTTATAAGCCAGCTTTGTCCTCTGGTTGACATTGTGTCACCCTGGTACAGAAGAAAGTCGTAGAGCTCTGCTATCTGCAAGGTATTTATGTGAAAGATGGAGGATGTCATCAGGCATGCTAATGCTTTGGTAATTACACCAACAGTTAAGTTACATTATTACTACTCAATGCTGTGTCATTGCCAAGGTGGGATCCAATGTTGATGTCTTAGAGCTTGCAACATTTTCCAAAAGTGGCAATGCATCATAGATCTCATCAATGTCTCTTGGTATAGGGACTCATATCTGGGCACATGAAAAGCAAAAGCACAGTTATGGATTATTGTGTAACACGTATGCTGTGTTTACATAGAAAAGAGTCTGAAATAATTAAAACCATTTTTTTGACGAGAATAGTATAAACTCAAATGCTTACTTTGTATTAACGTTCATGATGTTGTCAGAAAAGCTTATTTCTTATATTGTAATCGGTTTAAGTGTAAAGCTTCAATCATAGAGAAGAGAAGAATATCTCAGAACATATCTTTAGTTGATTCTGGCAATTCATCTTTCCACAATGTGGTCTTTGTATCTTGGAGATGATTTGATGATAAAAACTTTCACAATCCCTGATATTTTATTAAAAGGTTCTTTAATTCTTCTTTAGACCAATGACTCCCAATCTTTCTAGTGATATGTGACCACCCTCAAACCAAGAGCAGCTGGAAATTCATCTTAACTCTGAGGATGATGGATTTAGAGCAGTTCGGACCTAATATGTAGACCACTTAAATTTAAATGCTGCAACCTTTTAGCTATGGCTATTATAGAATCAATAACATTTATTCCTCCTTTCATTTCTACACAGTAGGAGTAATATTCAGATTTCCTGCAGCTTATTCTTGTAGAATAAGGGATTGAGATGCAGATTACTTAAACCTACTATGAAAAGTTAATGTGGGAAAACATTCAACTTTCCAGTAATATTTCCTTCCCATTATATCCATTTTATTTTATTATTTTTATTTTTTTAACATCTTTATTGAAGTATAATTGCTTTACAATGTTGTGTTAGTTTCTGCTGTATAACAAAGTAAATCAGCTATGTGTACATATATCCCCATATCCCCTCCCTCTTGCTCCTCCCACCCACCTTCACTATCCCACCCCTCTAGGTGGTCACAAAACACGACCTGATCTCCCTGTGCTATGCAGCAGCTTCGTACTAGCTTTCTCTTTTACATTTGGTAGTGTATATATGTCATTGCTACCCTTTCACTTTGTCCCAGTTTACACTTCCCCCTCCCCATGTCCTCAAGTCCATTCTCTACGTCTGTGTCTTTATTCCTGTCCTGCACCTAGGTGCATCAGAACCATTTTTTTTTTTTTTTTAGATTCCATATATATGTGTTAGCATATGGTATTTGTTTTTCTCTTTCTGACTTACTTCACTCTGTATGACAGACTCTAGGTCCATCCACCTCACTACAAATAATTCAATTTTGTTTCCTTTTATGACTGAGTAATATTCCATTGTGTATACGTGCTACATCTTCTTTATCCATTCATCTGTTGATGGACACTTAGGTTGCTTCCATGCCCTGGCTATTGTAAATAGTGCTGCAGTGAACATTGTGGTACTTGTCTCTTTTTGAATTATGGTTTTCTCAGGGTATATGCCCAGTAGTGGGATTGCTGGGTCATATGGTAGTTCTATTTTTAATTTTTTAAGGAACCTCCATACTGTGTTCTCCATAGTGGCTGTATCAGTTTACAGCCAACAGTGCAAGAGGGTTCCCTTTTCTCCACACTCTCTCCGGCATTTATTGTTTGCAGATTTTTTGATGATGGCCATTCTGACCAGTATGAGGTGATACCTCATTGTGGTTTTGATTTGCATTTCTCTAATGATTAGTGATGTTGAGCATCCTTTCATTTATTTGTTGGCAGTCTGTATATCTTCTTTGGAGAAATGTCTATTTAGATCTTGCACCCATTTTTGGGTTGGGTTGTTTGTTTCTTTGATATTGAGCTGCATGAGCTGCTTGTATATTTTGGAGATTAATCCTTTGTCAGTTGCTTCATTTGCAAATATTTTCTCCCATTCTGAGGGCTGCCTTTTCGTCTTGTTTATGGTTTCCTTTACTGTGCAAAAGCTTTTAAGTATCATTAGGTCCCATTTGTTTATTTTTGTTATTTCCATTTCTCTAGGAGGTGGGTCAAAAAGAATCTTGCTGTGATTTATGTCATAGAGTGTTCTGCCTATGTTTTCCTCTAAGAGTTTGATAGTGTCTGGCCTTACATTTAGGTCTTTAATCTATTTTGAGTTTATTTTTGTATATGGTGTTAGGAAGTGTTCTAATTTCATGCTTTTACATGTAGCTGTCCAGTTTTTCCAGCATGACTTATTGAAGAGGCTGTCTTTTCTCAATTGTATATCCTTGCCTCCTTTATCAAAGATAAGGTGACCATATGTGCGTGGGTTTATCTCTGGGCTTTCTATCATGTTCCATTGATCTATATTTCTCTTTTTGTGCCAGTACCATATTGTCTTGATTACTGTAGCTTTGTAGTATAGTCTGAAGTCAGGGAGCCTGATTCCTCCAGCTCTGTTTTTCTTTCTAGAGATTGCTTTGGCTATTCGAGGTCTTTTGTGTCTCCATACAAATTATAAAATTTTTTGTTCTAGTTCTGTGAAAAATGCCATTGGTAGTTTGATAGGGATTGCATTGAATCTGTAGATTGCTTTGGGTAGTATAGTCATTTTCACAATATTGGTTCTTCCCATCCAAGGACATGGTATATCTCTCCGTCTGTTTGTGTCATATTTGGTTTCTTTCATCAGTGTCTTATAGTTTTCTGAGTATAGGTCTTTTACCTCCTTAGGTATTCCTAGGTATTTTATTCTTTTTGTTGCAATGGTGAATGGGATTGTTTCCTTAATTTATCTTTCTGAACTTTTGTTGTTAGTGTATAGGCTGCAAGAGATTTCTGGGCATTAATTTTGTATCCTGCAACTTTACCATATTCATTGATTAGTGCTAGTAGTTTTCTGGTGGCATCTTTAGGATTCTCTATGTATAGTAGCATGTCATCTTCAAACAGTGACAGTTTTACTTCTTCTTTTCCAATTTGGATTCCTTTTATTTCTTTTTCTTCTCTGATTGCCATGGCTAGGACTTCTAAAACTATGTTGGATAACAGTGGCGAGCATGGACATCCTTGTCTTGTTCCTGATCTTAGAGGAAATGGTTTCAGTTTTTCACCATTGAGAGTGATGTGTGCTGTGGGTTTGTCATATATGGCCCTTATTATGTTGAGGTAGTTTCCCTCTATGCACGCTTCCTGGAGAGTTTTTATGATAAATCCGTGTTGAATTTTGTCAAAAGCTTTTTCTGCATCTATAGACATGATCATACGGTTTTTATTTTTCAAGTTGTTAATATGGTGTATCACATTGATTGATTTGCATATATTGAAGAATCCTTGCATCCCTGAGATGAATCCCACTTGATCATGGTGTATGATCCTTTTAATGTGTTGTTGGATTCCATTTGCTAGTATTTTGTTGAGGATTTTTACATCTATGTTCATCAGTGTTATTGGTCTGTAATTTTCTTTTTTGTAGTATCTTTCTTTTTTGTAGCATTTTTGTCTGGTTTTGGTATCAGGGTGATGGTGGCCTCATAGAATGAGTTTGGGAGTGTTCCTTCCTCTGCAATTTTTTGGAAGAGTTTGAGAAGGATGGGTGTTAACTCTTCTCTAAATGTTTGATAGAATTCACCTGTGAAGCCATCTGGTCCTGGACTTTTGTTTGTGGGATGATTTTAAATCACAGTTTCAATTTCAGTACTTGTGATTGGTCTGTTCGTATTTTCTACTTCTTCCTGGTTCAGTCTTGGAAGGTAATACCTTTCTAAGAATTTATCCGTTTCTTCCAGGTTGTCCATTTTATTGGCATAGAGTTGCTTGTAGTAATCTCTTATGATGGTTTATACTTCTGCGGTGTCTTTTGTAACTTCTCCTTTTTCATTTCTAATTTTATTGATTTGAGTCCTCTCCCTGTTTTTCTTGATCAGTCTGGCTAAAGGTTTATCAATTTTTATCTTCTCAAAGAATCAGCTTTTAGTTTTATTGATCTTTGCTATTGTTTCCTTTGTTTCTATTTCATTTATTTCTGCTCTGATCTTTATGATTTCTTTCCTTTTACTAACTTTGGGTTTTGTTTGTTCTTCTTTCTCTAGTTCCTATAGATGTAAGTTTAGATTGTTTATTTGTGATTTTCTTGTTTCTTGAGGTAGGACTGTATTGCTATAAACTTCCCTCTTAGAACTGCTTTTGCTGCATCCCATAGGTTTTGGATTGTCGTGTTTTTATTGTCATTTGTCTCTAGGTATTTTTTGATTCCCTCTTTGATTTCTTCCGTGATCTCTTGGTTGTTTAGTAACGTATTGTTTAGCCTCCATGTGTTTGTGTTTTCTACATTGTTTTCTTTGTAATTGATTTCTAATCTCGTAGCATTGTGGCCAGAAGAGATGCTTGATATGATTTCAGTTTTCTTAAATTTACTATGGGCTTAATTTGTGACCCAAGATGTGGTCTATCCTGGAGAATATTCCGTGTGCACTTGAGAAGAAAGTGTAACCTGCTGTTTTTGGATGGAATGTCCTATAAATATCAATTAAATCTATCTAGTCTATTGTGTCATTTAAAGCTTGTGTTTCCTTATTAATTTTCTGTTTGGATGATCTGTCCATTGGTGTAAGTGAGGTGTCAAAGTCCCCCACTATTACTGTGTTACTGTCGATTTCCTCCTTTATAGTTGTTAGCAGTTTTGCCTTATGTATTAAGGTGCTCCTATGTTGGGTGCATATATATTTATAATTGTTATATCTTCTTCATGGATTGATCCCTTGATCATTATGTAGTGTCCTTCCCTGTCTCTTGTAACATTCTTTATTTTAAAGTCTATTTTATCTGATATGAGTATTGCTACTCCAGCTTTCTTTTGATTTCCATTTGCATGGAATATGTTTTTCCATCCCCTCACTTTCAGTCTGTATGTGTCCCTAGGTCTGAAGTGGGCCTCTTGTAGACAGCATATATATGGGTCTTGTTTTTGTGTCCATTCTGTGAACCTGTGTTTTTTGGTTGGAGCATTTAATGCATTCAGTTTAAGGTAACTATCGATATGTATGTTCCCATTACCATTTTCTTAATTGTTATGGGTTTGTTTTTGTAGGTCCTTTTCTTCTGTTCTGTTTCCCACTTAGAGAAGTTCCTTTAGCATCTGTTGTAAAGCTGGTTTGGTGGTGCTGAATTCTCTTAGCTTTTGCTTGTCTGTAAAGCTTTTGATTTCTCCATCGAATCTGAATGAGATCCTTGCCGGGTAGAGTAATCTTGGTTGTAGATTCTTCCCTTTCATCACTTTAAATATATCGTGCCACTCCCTTCTGGCTTGTAGAGTTTCTGCTGTGAAATCAGTTGTTAACCTTATGGCAGTTCCCTTGTATGTTATTTGTTGTTCTTCCTTTGTTGCTTTCAATAATTTTTCTTTGTCTTTAATTCTTGTCAGTTTGATTAGTATGTGTCTTGGCGTGTTTCTCCTTGAGTTTATCCTGCCTGGGACTCTCTGTGCTTCCTGGACTTGGGTGGCTATTTCCTGGCCCATGTTAGGGAAGTTATCAACTATAATCTATTCAAATATTTTCTCAAGTCCTTTCTCTCTCTCTCCTCTTTCTGGGACCCCTATAATGTGAATGTTATTGCATTTAATATTGTCTCAGAGGTCGCTTAGGCTGTCTTCATTTCTTTTCATTCTTTTTTCTTTATTCTGTTCTGCAGCAGTGAATTCCACCATTCTGTCTTCCAGGTCACTTATTCATTCTTCTGCCTCAGTTATTCTGCTATTGATTCCTTCTAGTGTATTTTTCATTTCAGTTATTGTATTGTTCACCTCTCTTTTTTTGTTCTTTAATTCTTCTAGGTGTTTGTTTTTCAGTTCTTGCAGGTCTTTGTTAAACATTTCTTCCATCTTCTCGATCTTTGCCTCCATTCTTTTTCCGAGGTCCTGGATCATCTTCACTATCATTATTCTGAGTTCTTTTTCTGGAAGGTTGCCTATCTCCACTTCATTTAGTTGTTTTTCTGGGCTTTTATCTTGTTCCTTCATATGGTACATAGTCCTCTGCCTTTTCCTTTTGTCTTTCTTTCTGTGAATGTGGTTTTCGTTCCACAGGCTGCAGAATTGTACTTCTTCTTGCTTCTGCTGTCTGCCCTCAACAGTCCTATTTTTCCAAGTTCTGATTAAAATGCCTATAGGGCACACAGATGAGGATGTCAAATAGGTAATTGGATAAATCAGTTTTGAGCTAAATCTAGACGTCAGAGCTAGAGAATTATTTCATAGAGACTGTATTTAAAACCAAATTTCAGATGAGGTCATATGGGAGAATATTTGGACAGGAAAGAAGATGAAAGATAAGTTTGGTGTACTCACACTTCAGTGATTGAAAAGAGGAGAGGGAACTAGCAAAAGTGATTGAGAAGGAATGGCCAGTGAGGTGGAAGGCAAATTGGGAGAAATCAGGAGATGGGAATATTTCAAGAAAAAAGTGGTGAACAGCCATGCCACATGCTGTTGAAAGCTCAGGCCAGATGAGTATACAGAAATAATCTTTTGAGTTGGAAATGTGGAAAACACCTTGATAAAAGTGGTTTCAATGGAATTGGGGTGGGGGTAGGTGTGGGACGAAGCCTAGTCGGGAAGGATTGAGAGGAGACTAGAAGGCAAAGAAGCAGAAATATATTCATTTAGATAGTTTTTTCAAGAATTTTGCTAGGAGGTAGAACAGAAATATGGATGGGTAGAGATGAATGGGGGGTTATACTACAGTAACAAAAACCAAATAAAATCGTGAGAAAACTTGACTATATTACCTGTCAGTAGCTAGAGTCAGCCATGGCCCTGCACCATGGGTCTTCTGATTTCTGGTAGAAGCCGACAGAGCTCTCCCAGCATAGGATATCCTCCTCTGATGGAAGAGGGAAGGAGCAAGAAACAGAACTGTACTCTGCCTCAAGTCTTCAGCTTGCACTTGTCATAATCTATGTTTGTTCACATTCTATTGACCAAAGCAAGTTACATGACTAGGCTCAATGTCAGTGAGGTAGAGACGTATACTCCTCCTGCAGAAGACCCTGCACTTCTCATGGTAATGGAAAGGTATGTATCCTTGTCCTCTAAGGAAGACGTAGTGATTGGTTGGGAGCAGTAATGCAATCTGCCCCCTAAACATACATATTTTTTCATGGGTGAAATAAATCGTGTTTGTATGCTGTTAAAAATAATGCAAGGAATAGACACATTAATTACAGAAAAAAAGCCTGTGAGAATGTGAGGAAATAGGTGCATTTTTAGGAGGAAGGGCATCTTATTAATAGGAGGAAAGGCTTAGAGAGAGTATAGATATTAAACGGTTGGTAGTTTTGCCATGTCTTTTATAATAAGACTTCTTCCTTTCTAAATTTTGCTTCTGTTCTGACTTTCCAGTAATTTCTAAGATCAGGGTACATGGGAGGTATATTTTGCAAAACTTGAATGTTTAGGAATCTTCCTTTGTTGCCTTCAACAAAAACAAATAGTTTGGTCCAGAGTTATTTTTTAATCTTTAATTGTCTAGAGACATTGCTACATTCTTGTAGTAATTAGTATTATAGAGGAGGTTAGAGCTAAGATCTGGTTATCTCCAGGATGTGCCTCTTGCATGTTAGAGCAGCTCAGTACATACTTATTGAATGAGTGCATGCATGAACCCCACCCATCACATTTTGCAGGCAACTTTTTAATGACTAATTCTTTAATATTTTAAATTTGTTCATCTCTTTTAGCTCTGGGAGAATGAAACCCAATTCCCTTTAATGAATACAAGGTGTGAAAGGAAAAGATAAATCTTACAAGTATATGCTTTGAGAATGAAGTTCTTTAAAATGTAGATATATCAGGAACAATTAAAAACTCATATATAAGTTTAGCCTCTTTTCTGAGAACAGTTGAGGGAAAGTTACGTATCTATTAGGGTGGTAAAGAGCAGGGCTTTTGCAGTGAAAACTGGATCTTCCTTATAATGTATATATTAAGAACATCAATCTTAGTAATAACTTCTACTAGATGAACACATGTGAAGGATTTCATCTACCTAGAGTTAAGAAATGAACTCATTTCCTTCTCATAAAAATATCGTTTTCTTCATAGCAAAGGTATAAGGTAGTGGCTCAAGTAATTATCACTGAAGAATGAGAATGCCTACTTAAAGTATTCTTGTATAGATGATTTTCTTGCTCTCTTCACTAAGCAAAGCCTTTTGGATTGGAGAGATGGCTATGAATGCTCAAGTGTGTGGGCACTTCAATATGCAGTGGAATTTTTCAGCAGATTTTGAGCTATTGAGTTGCCACTTGTCTTCTCTGAGAACCATGATTCTTAATTATTAGAAACCCATTTTGACAAAGATCAAGAATGGCAGAGACTTAAGTGGGAAAGTTAGCTGTCAGAATATCATCTGTCTCCCATTTTTCTGAATTTGGGAGAGTATTTTGGAACAAAGTGCCAATTTCATAGCTATTACTCCTTCACAGATAAATTGGCAGTGATTTGGGAGAGTGGCTCATGACATTTCTGCCCAATAATTTTTAATCATGCTTTTAAAAAAATCCACTGGGTTCATTTTTGAAACTTAGGTGTTGTCTCACTCCCTAGCAAACTCAGAGACCTCTTTGGGAGACAGCAAGTCTTCTACTGCAGCTTGGACACAGATGGACCCAAGTATGAAAACTGTCCTGCCACTTACTAGCTGACTGACATTGGGCAAGTTTCTTTACTTTACTGAAGCAGGTTTAACTCTTCTGTAAACAAGAATACTAGTACTTGTCTTACTAATTCATTTATTTACTCTTTTAATAAACATGAAGTACTTATTATATTCTCATACCTGAGTTGTGTGTACTAGGGATGCAAATAATAATAGCTAACGTTTGGTGAATATTAACCAAGTGCAAGCCCATTCTAAATATATCTCCTTTATTTTTCCCATCAGCTTTAGGAGTAAAATAGGTACCCTAATGCTCATTTATCAGATAAGGAAGCTCTGCTTAGAGTTTAAGTGACTTGTGCAAGTTGTATAAAGTAGAAAGCAGGGAGACTAAATTTCAAACCAAGACAGCTTTCAGTTGAGAGTGGACGTTCTTAACCACTGTGCTATACTGTAAAGATGCAAAGATACAATCCCTGCCACTAGTGTGGACACAGAGAAGAAAACAAACAGTCATATTAAGTGGATGTGCAAAGTATCCAGGCATTTTGGAGAAACAAGCCCTTAATTCCCTGGGATCAACTTTGGTTTGAAATCTAAGACCATGATAAATCTATGGAAGTTTAACCTGTAATCTTCGGATTGCTGCTGATTTCAAAGTCACTGGTATCAGAAACACACATACATGCTAGAGCTTTAGAAATGTCAGTATTTATCATTTTAAAGTCAGACTCTCCATAAAAATTCATGATGTCGCAGTGATAAGTACCAGAAATTTTACCAAATGTCTGCTTTTGGTAAATACTTAGTCCATGCCACCATTTACATTAAAGGATGATTGGTCTATTTAAAAGATTCTGATATTGGTAATGACTGATACTATTAAGAATACACTTCACAGAAAATATGCTGATATTATTTTCATTAATCAAGTGCATATTTTAATAAAAATAGGATTTTTATGGGCACATTATAGGAGGATGTGATGCGTGAACTGTACTGTAAAGGCACCAATAAACTAGAATGAAACAAACGAAAATGGTACATTTTTAATGACTTGAAGTTTGGGTCAGATGAAATGAAATCGGAAAGTTTTGAATAAATAGCGCACCACAAGCTTGGAAACTTGCATGCAATCCAGTGTTTTGTGCTATTAACTTGAAAGCAAAAATGGCTTCTGTAAAACATTGCCTTTTGTTAATTAGACAACTTCAGGCCTTTGAACATGAATCATTAACTGCTGATATTGCCCTAAGGACAAATGTTTATGATCTCCTGGGGCTTTTAAATATAAAGAAGAGGGGAAAACAACGAGGAAAGGAAAGTGCTTATTTCTCAGTTTTAGATTATCCAATTATTTTAAGTAGAGAAATATCATTAATAGGGTCACTTAAAATAGAACTAAGTGGGAAGATAGGAAGAAAGCATCTCAGTTGCAGCCATGAAATTTTATGACAATTAAAAACATAAAACTTATGAAAAAAAATAGCTATTTGTTATTTTAATGGTGACAGGAGACTAATGGAAGTTCCTGTATGTGAGGAAAATATGACTTGTGCCAGCAACATCTATGTCACTACAGACTCTGGAACTCTGTTTGCAAGGAAACCCATCAGCCATTATTAAGGAATCCTGTGATGTTCTTGGCAAACACTATGTAGATTGAAAGGAAATTTCATTATATCTTTAAACATTTAAATAGTTGGATTCATAGTTCACTGATCTTGAACAGCCTGGCTCTCATTTCAGGTTTCTTTTGCTCCTTGGGTCTTTATTAATGGTGAATTTTGCATTTATTACATCACAGAGAGAGGGACTTTTTCCCCCTAAGTAGGTTTACTTCCCACGTGCTGTTTTTTGTTAGTGAGGCTGAGTGCTTTATCCAGCAGTCCAGACTATGTGACGGGAACGTTTGCAGGATTATCTCTTTGATGCTCTGGTGTCATTATCTACTGTACACATGGTGGGGAAAGGAACATGTGTCCTAGTTTATTCTGCAAAACTATATATAAACAGGCCTAGCCCGCTTTCCTCTGCTCTCATACTCCTCTGGGGCTTCTGCTAGTGGAAACAGAAAGTGTAGAGATTGTAGGTCAGAACCGAGGTGTTGCACATTTCACTGACATGGAGAGACATCAGCACCCAGAGATTAGAGACAGGGGGTTAAGGAGAAACGGAGTGAGGAGGTCACAACAGAGAAAAATGACTCTTCAACACTCTGTAAAATGCAAAAGGCCATGTTTAAAGATTGGAGATATTTTTTTTTATTGCTTTGACAGCTTAAATTCCCTGGGCTTTCTCTGAAATTATGCAAGGGTCAGGTTGGATTTTTCTTTCTAACACTTTTTCTTCCCTTTCTGTCCTCTGTGCTCTTCTGGTTCTTCCTCCTGTTCTGCTCCTAACAGCTGAGGGGCCAGTAAGTGGAGGTTGAAAGGTCTGAACAAGCTACTCCTTGCCCTCTCTTCCTTGCTCACCTCTGTCCTTCAAGCCATGAATGAACTAATGGCAGCATATTTGTATCTTTTTTGCCTAACCATTTCATAGCATTCCTGTGTTAAAAACCTTCCGTTTGAGTCACCATTTCTTTCTGCTTCAGCATCCTGGCCCTGTAAACCTGCCTGTCCCACGTCCTCTTCCTCATATCTCACTTTCCTATGACCTATCCCTTGCCTCCATGAGAAGGTATTTTTCCTTTTTCTTTTGCTTGTTCTTTTTCTTTATGTGCTCCATTTTAATAAAAGTGGTGTCCCTTTTGCATTGGCTGGTGACATTTCATGATAGTCTTCAGGCAATAAAAGAGAGGAACACATTTTAAAGGAAAGGACCAGGCACCATGTGCTCAGATTGCCTTTGTTGGGTACAAGCCATTTTGCATGGCTAATGGTCTTCTTTGTGCGTGGGTGGTTATTAGATGTTTAATGACCGTTGCTAGTAGAACTTGAGGTGGTCTTAGATTTGGGTGAACAGTTTGAAATCTGGCTACATTAGCCAAGGTCTCATTGTAGGAAGGCATATTTCTTCCTGTTTCTAGATGAGAGCCCAAGCAAGGTTTAGTTTTTGACTTGGATAGACCTTTTATTGGGGATGGGGGTCTTGGGGGAGTGTGGGTCTGCTTTGTCAACAACTTTTATTATTCGCATATTAAGCATTAATGATACAATAAGCACTTGTGTATTTAGAAAGAAGGGAGATTCAAATGTCTGGAAAGACATACTGTTTCTAATTTTATTTACAGAGGCAGTGTGTATCTTTTTGATCACTGATTCTGGTATTCTATTTCTTTCTGTTTGTCTGAAGCCTAGGAAGAGACTCGGTCCATAAGGGACACTCCTTAAGTGTTTGCTGAATGAATGAATACAAAATGCAAGCACAGGAAAGGGGATCCACTGTAAGCAGAATGAAGGTGCTCAGGCACTGTAAATGAAGCTGTCAGTCAGAGGAAAGAGGGATGGCAACACCTTCAAAAGAAATAGTGAATAAGTGCATAAAGTGTGTCTTGCTTTGTCTTTGTGACCTCTCAGTGCCTCAGTTTCTTCATGGATAAAATAAAGGGTCTGAGTTAGTTCAGTATTTTTAAAACTTTAGCTTTGTGCATGATAATCACCTTGTTGAAGTGTAGGGTCTGGGAACCCATCCTCAGGAGTCTGACATCACTGGTTGTTCTGGCTGGATATCAGGAGTTTGCATTTTTTACAAGCCCCATGGACCATTCTGAGAGCAGTGGTCCATGGATGATCTTTAAGTTCCTTATGTACCTTAGAAACTCTCTTTCTACTTGTCCCAAGGTACTGACATCTGCTAAAAGTCCTTCATGTCCTCATATAGTCATCATTTATGGTGCTTCTTAAAACCCCTCATTACTCCCCATGTATACCCAAGCAATTCCAATCTTCAGGAAGTTGTGGCTGCAGTGAAGCCAGAGTCCTATATACAGAAGACAGCCTTCCCTGCTCGAGGAACTTCTTCCCTCAGAAGGGGCTGTGAGTGGGAAGTATTGTGACTGACCGCCCAGGTCAATGCTATCTTACTTGGCTCCCCCATGTGCATCTCTTTTTGGAAACTGCCGTGCTCAAGGTCACTGAGATATTTCTAATAGAGTTGAACCCACAATGGGTTCAGCTTTTGAAATGCTGTGCTTTATGTGAACAAAGGTGACAGACCCTACATGAACCTTTGCTGCTGTTATTGTGGAAAAACTGGTACCTGTTTTCACCTCCTCTCATACCTTCCAAAATTCCTTTCAGTGATGAATATTCTTTAGCTGAGTTGGTGGATTATGGCACTTCTGACTTGAGCTCCAGTATACATGCCTTGAGTAAAATGACATTTATTTTCCTTCTGTTTCATTTTTTATATGATTTTTATAGAAATGTATTTTACAGTTCAATAGCCAGAAAAAGTGAATGAGCATGGGTAACCCTGTTAAATATCTCTTTCCTCCTAGTGCACTGGAATTTCTTTTTAAATCTGATAAATCTTTCCAAACAGATTGACATTCCTCCCATCTGTTCCTTAGGTCACTCTTATTTGCTGGCTGGTGAGGAGTGCTTGTAGCATTCTGCAAATGCCTCTGCTTTAACAGGGCCTTGTGAAACGTTTATTGTGGTCCTTTCACTCAAATTGCAAATATTGTTATAAAACTTTATTTCCATGATGTGTTTTGGGAACCAGTATGTTGCCGAGTCAAGAATACAGTGCTTGGAACATTGTAGATACCCATAAATGCTCTTGAATGAATGGATTAATGCCTGGATGCTGTGTATCAAGGAGTTTAAGGTCTAGTCCTGGCTATGCTACTTATGAGTTTTGTCTCCTCAGGCAACTGACTCAGCCTCTCTGAACCTCAGTCTCCTAATCTATAAATGTGGAACTCAGAGTAAATGGCCTCTTTCTGCTAAAAAAAAGAAGCAGCAATTCTAATATAGCTCTAAGGATTTAAAAAACACCCTGGCTAGGCGTGGTTGTATGTTGAATGTTTGCCTCACTTCTGTGGATACTTTCAGCTGCATATTCAAAGTAACAAAATCCCAGACTGAAATGGCTTCAACAATAAGGACATTTATTATCTTACATAACAGGAAGAGGAGAGGTAGTGCAGGCCTCATATTTCAGCAATTCAGCAACTCAACAATGTCATTAGGAGCCCAGGAGCTTTCAGTCTCTGATCTGTGATCTCCCATGTAACTGGTTCTCCTAGTAGCTGTATGTAAATTGGAGCATCATGCTTCTTTTTTCATATCCAGTGGGAGAGAAGAAAATCTCCTAGCCAACCACACAATATAATTTCTTCTCTTCAGGCTGTTTGGGCCAAGCGAAGACCTGTGTCTGTCCTTGGATCAGCTGAGTCCTGGAGGACTTGAGTGGGGTGATTGGATGGGACTGGTCATCTGGGGTAGAATGGACATTGGGGGCCCAACCACAATGTCTTCTGTACACTATTAACTATTATGCATTTGGTCTTGCAGTGCCAAGTAGAAGGCAAAATCTACTTTGAAGTCTTTATACATCTACATATGCTGTTCAGTGTACACTTGCCATTGGAACTGTGACACACCAAGAACCCAGTTTCAGGGTGGTCACTATATAGTGGGCACCTTTGATATATTTCAATCCATTCTTGGCACCTTATAAAAGACCCAGACGAAGTAAACAAAACACAGTCCCTGCTCTCCAGGAAAATAAATTCTCATAGGAGAAGCAAGAAATAAATACCTGAAAAGGTAAATTAGAATACAAGGAAAGTATATGTCTAGTGTCAAAATAACCATAACCATAAATAACCAATTATGAGACACCTACTGTGTACCAGGCATTGTGGTTGGTGCTTTGCATATGTGATTGTATATGATTATATTTCATTCTTGGAACAACCTTCATAGGTAGACAGTGACATCACCACTTGGCAGAGGAGAAAACTGAGGCTCAGAGAGATTCAAGACCGTGCCCAAAGTTATTCAGCTCGTTAATGCCAAGGCTGAAATTTGAACCTAGAACTGTCTGTCTCCAACACCTTTGCTCATTTCTGCTTCATCCTGCTTTGGGCAATAGTTGAAAGTTGGACCAGAAGCTTCCAACCAATTAAGTCTTTTTACCATCCTATTTTAGGATGATGGGCTAAAAGAGGGTGCCATTAGGAGGGCTAAAGTCACAGAACAGAAAAAGGGGATTATCACTGGTAGGGTTCTTCAGAAAAAGATGCTGAAATGGAGTTTGTGGTGCAGGTTGTTTACTGGAGATCAGCACTTGGGAAGGAGCAAACAAAATTGGGCAGAGGAAGAAGGGAATGTGCAGGTAAGTATTGCTCTGCAGAGCGTCCTTCTTCCAGCTGAACAGTGAGGCCTTTGTACCCCACTTTGCTTAGTCACTGGATACAGGCTACCCTGGAAAACGTGTGACCTCAGTGAGCCTGCTCCCTGGAGCTGAGGCAGGCCCTGGAGAAGTGACAGCTGGAGGCTGTCTGCTGACCACACTCCTTGCAACTAGGAAGCAAGGCCTTTCTTGAAGGGGATCTGGGCAGTGCATTTCTGTGTCTATCATAGTGATGCTAAGGGCAAACTCTGACTATATCCCAATTCTGCCCATATTCTGGTTTGTGTCCAATGAGTGTTACTACGAGTGGTGACTGGAGGCCTATTTGAATGAAATGGGTAGGAGCCTGGGAATGATAAGACTGCAGATGTCATTTCCATGCTTGCTAAAATGCTTGTAGAAGGACATCTTTTAGTCTGGCCTCATTTATTTCAAACCAAGGTCTTATTTACTTCTCAAAGATGCAATTTCAGAAATGGGCCACATTGTATCAGAAGGCAGCAGCCGGGCTTCCCTGGTGGCGCAGTGGTTGGGAGTCCACCTGCCGATGCAGGGGACATGGGTTCGTGCCCCGGTCCGGGAAGATCCCACATGCCGCGTGGAGTGGCTGGGCCCGTGAGCCATGGCCGCTGAGCCCGTGTGTCCGGAGCCTGTACTCCGCAACGGGAGAGGCCGCAACAGTGAGAGGCCCATGTACCGCAAAAAAAAAAAAAAAAAAAGGCAGGAGCCATGTTTTCTCATCACAGCAATGAGATCAGGCCAAACTAGGTCGCCAGATTTCATTGTTTTTCTGAAGTTGGTGGATTTCTAGAATAGGGCTCTACTAAGGTAATTATGGGATGTTTGCAGGCTTTTAAAGGTCAAAAGTTAGTCTCAGATAGTATGTTAATTAGATTGATGTAGTAATCATTTCACTATGTATATCAAATCCTGTTATATACCATAAATATATGATTTTTGTTTTTCAAAAAAGGACAAATGTGGGCTCAGGGATAAAGCCACTCTTAGTGTGGCTAATAAAACAAATACACATGATGCGATAAAGCATGGATCAGACAGGCTCAAATTTGAATTCTGCATTCCAACTTACTTGTTGTATGACCTTGGGAAAGTTTCTCTCCGAATCTGCGTCCTCATTTGTAGAATGGATTAGCTATTGCTGTTATTGATGTCATTATTATTTTGGTTCCCAAACATTTTACCCTCTTGGTTATTCTCTGCCTGTACTGCCTCTTAAAATGTGGAATTCAGAAAGGAATATAATATGCTGGACCTAGTATGACCAAAGTGGCACACCGTGAGACTCATCCTTCCTTGTCCTAGACGGTACACACCTATGAACACTACACAGCCTGCGGCAGCACATATAACAACCACACACATGTTGGCTCAGTTGTGATCAATACCTGCAGGTCTTTTTCTCACAAACTGCAGATAAGTCAGGTTTCTCCTTGCCTCCCATCCATCAAATGCAATTGAATTAACTGAAAAGTAGGAGTTTACATTTATCTCAGTTAAATTCCATGCTATTTCAAAAACGAGGGAGATGTTTCTCACCTATCACACACCCCAACTGTACCAGTTGTCTGTGGTTTATGGTCCATGCAAAGCAGAGGGAAAAAGTTTACTGTTTACTTCTCTCATTCAGGGACCCTGGCTGACCCCCTGACTCATCTACAGAGGCATTGGTTGCCAAAGTGACCTGGAGATGTCTTCTCTCCCGTATTGCCTGCTTGCATTTTTGTGTCACAATTAGGAGATATGATAAAGTCTACACCACACTCATGTGCCCCTAGAACAGGGCTGGAGGAAAAGTGTAGACTCTCCCTTCTCACTCAGATATCATATGCAATAATATTCCAAGTTAATTTGCAATGGCCAGCCAGGTCTGGAGTAGGACTTCCTGGCTCTCAAGGATGCTAGGGTCACTTTGAATGGGAGGTCAAGCCCAGTGCAGGTTAGTGGGGTTATTTGCAAGCAAGCAGTGTGTACGTGTGAAAGAATCCTCCCAAAGAGGTTTTGGGGCTACCAATAGATTTTTGAAAATCTCCCCCACCAAATATAAATTGATACAGCCACTATGGAGAACAGTACGGAGGTTCCTTAAAAAACTAAAACTAGAACTACCATATGACCCAACAATCCCACTACTGGGCATATACCCTGAGAAAACCATAATTCAAAAAGAGTCATGTACCAAAATGTTCACTGCAGCTCTATTTACAATAGCCAGGACATGGAAGCAACCTAAGTGTCCATTGACAGATGAATGGATAAAGAAGATGTGGCCCATATATACAATGGAATATTACTCAGCCATAATAAGAAACGAAACTGAGTTATTTGTAGTGAGGTGGATGGACCTAGAGTCTGTCATACAGAGTGAAGTAAGTCAGAAAGAGAAAAACAAATACTGTATGCTAACACATATACATGGAATCTAAAAAAAAAAAAAAAGGTTCTGAAGAGCCTAGGGGCAGTACAGGAATAAAGGCGCAGATGTAGAGAATGGACTTGAGGACACCGGGAGGGGGAAGGGTAAGCTGGGATGAAGTGAGAGAGTGGCATGGACCTATATACACTACCAAATGTAAAATAGATGGCTTGTGGGAAGCAGCCGCATAGCACAGGGAGATCAGCTTGGTGCTTTGTGACCACTTAGAGGTGTGGGACAGGGAGGGTGGGAGGGAGACACAAGAGGGAGGGCATATGGGGATATATGTATACATATAGCTGACTCACTTTGTTGTACAGAAGCAACTGACACAACAATATAAAGCAATTATACTCCAATAAAGATGTTAAAAACAAAAATCTCCCCCACCTTTTCTGCCCAGAATGCGTCATGCTCCTTCATAGGTAACATCAGGCGCCTAGGCTTGCTGGAAGGGGCATGAGAGCCCTTGATCCACCTGACCTGGGCTCCCAAGCATCAAGCGCAGTGACCACAGCTGGTGGAGGAGAGGAGCTGGCTTTTGGCAGGTTTCCACACCAGCTGTGTTGGAGTGATAATTGCAGGGGCTGTCATTACATACCTCTTAATGGCTTTCTTAATTGTGCTGACTTAAATTTATTTAGTTTCAGGGGTTCTCTGAGTACTCATAACTATATTTCAAATAGTGATTTCTATAAATTAGAAATGCCATTTTTCTTTAGCAGAAGAATTTCGATGAACCAATTATTCAAAACCAAATTTAATCAAGTGCTTTTTTTTTTCCCTGGGCAAGTGTGTGTTCCCTGGGCCTGCAAAGTAACACAAAGTTGCCGTCGGATTGGCTGAATAGAGCTGATTGATGGGGCTGTCAGAATTTATTGCTAATTTGGTTGTTAAGCCTTGCAAGGACTTGACAGCATTGGTGCCTTACATAATGATATTTAATGTCTGGTCTTGGGTTTGAATTTCAGTTTTCCCAGGTGTTGGTAAACATACAGCTTTGCTCTGCATTTGCAATATATACCCTAAACTTACTTGATTTCCTTTGGTGGAGGGAAGTTTGCAAGTGTGGCAGTAGTGTTAGTGTATGCTCTCTTTGTTATCATTATACCCATGTGCTGTGACTTATGTTGGGTTTGTGCGTGAACAAGTGACCACTTCTGACTGTGGCATGGAAAACATAAGGATATGGAAAAAATGAAAGATACAATACCCTATTGTTACTTCCTTGGGGGTAGGAATATGGTAAGGGTAGGAATTATGGTAAGAGAAGTGCATGAATTTGCCAGAGTAGAAGAGTATGGGAAAAATTAGAAATTCGTTTGTTATCATTTAGAGCCCCAAGGGTATTAAGAGCATAAAATCAAGTGTTAAGATCTCAAGTTTGCCTGCGTCTGATTCTTGGCATCACCACTTACCACTTGTGTGACCTTGGGCGAATTACTTATACACTCTGAGCCTCAGTTTTCCAGTCTATAAAATGGGTATAATATAATAATGGGAATGTAAAATGAGAATGATAATAATCTTTTTCTCCCAGACTTGTTATGAGGTGATTATGTTAAGTTGTTGGCCATTGTCTAGTTAGAAAGTACACACTTCATGTTGGCTATCGTTATCTTTGATTCAAGGGTTAAAGCCATTGTTGAATGATTGCTTCACAGAATTCTTGGATGAAGGTAACCCCGTGAAACAAAGACAAGGCAGACAAACCAATAAATGATTCTCTTCCTACCTTCCATAAACTTTCTTTGAGTTTGACATGTGCATAGCACTGTAATGGGATCTCTGGCCCTCCAAAAACTAAATAATAGTAACAGGGGAGTAAGGCCTTGCTTTTGAAAATTCCATAATCAAAATATGATTTGAGTAAACTATAAGTTATTTTTCAACATAAAAGCCTGTGATTTGGCGTCTCTTCTCATTCAGAAGCGATGATTGTCATCTTCTTACACCTCCAGGGAAGTCTGGGATGAATCTAACAGTGAAGTCTTTGGATTGAAGGCCTATTTATGGAGGAGTTTGGAAATGTAGCCAGAACTCAACTCCCATCTCCACCTCAGGCTTTCAGGACCTAACCTAGCCCAGCGTCTTGGTGCAAAACTGAAGGAGAGAAGGATTTCCCCAGATAGTATGGTTGACTCCGCCGTGTTGTAGGGTGGCTCTGTACCACAGATGACTATTCTAATAGCTAATATTTATTGGTCGCTTACTATGTGCTGAACATTCTACTGAGCTCTATGTGTATGTCTTATTTAATTCTTACACTAAACCTATAATGTAGACATATTAGAATCCTTATAATTCAATTACCTGGGTGGAAATGGAAGCTAAGTGGGATGAAATAAGGGGAAAAGTTGGAATCTCAGCTCAGATTACCTGACTCCACAGCTTATGCTCTTAACCATTTCCGGTCTTGCCTCCCCTACTACCAGCATGGTGGCATGGACTAGTCTTTTCCTGGCTCTTATTCTCACTCTTCTCATCTGTAAACTGAGGGCGCTGGGTTCTGTCTCTAAGACTCTTCCAGTTCTTACATTCTATGATTTTAGGTGTCTTGAATGCTTTATATCAAAGCCAAACATGGTAGAATCTCCATGCATGTAACTCATCTTCCTAACTCCTTCTTTCCTTTGTCTTTCTGTCAAATTACCTGAGGATGGATTGCAGAGAAGTAGTGTGTATACGCGTTTTATTTTATTTGTTTTTCTAAAAATTTAAACTGACCCGAATAGGCCACCTACACATTTTGGACATTGCTGGTTTCTGAGTCTGATTCTGGCCCTGAGGGACACCCATCCTTGCCTACAGAGATGTCTGAGAGCAGCGCTCTGGGGACATTTGACAAGTCTTGGGAGAAGCAAGATAATGACTGTGTTCAGTAGAGTGTTGTCAGCCAAATAAGAGCTGAGACTTGAGGAAAACAGGTAATAGCTGACCCTCTAGGAAACAGAAGCATTTGAGAATTTGGGAGTGCTTAGGAATGTGTGACAGTAAATATATAGAATTATTTTATTCAGATTTAGCCTATCACTCATTCAGGTTTGAATATTAATGAGGAAGCTGTGAATATTGGAGAATGATAAAGCACTGCCTGCTCTCTGATGAATGATATGTGGACTTCAATGAAGTGTAAAGATATAGTAAAGAGAAAAGGAAGGTGAACTAGAAAAATTTCAAGTCAAGTCCATGGAAATGTTTACTGTAAACCTTTACCTTCTTGGAGATTTTACTCTCTTCCTTCAAACAATGTGTAGCATAAATGTAAACTTACCCAGTAACTAACTATATTTATAACTAAAATAACATTACAGACAGAGAGTTTTTGACCTCAACCCAACAATTAATGGCTAAAAATGGGAGATAAACAAAAATCATCCATCTTTTATTCATACACTTAATTATCCATTCAATAATTTTAGAAAATTATCTGAAACTCAGCTCTCCTACGCCACTAACACCTAGCTAACTCTTACCATTGTTTTTTTTCAGCTTAAATGTTGAAAACTGGCTTCTTCTACCTCCAAATTGTGTTGGTGCTGCTGACATGTGCTTTCAGAGGCATCCTGTACTTCTCATAATAGCACTTAACACATTCTGTTGTAATTGTTTATTTCTCAGTCACAGAGCTTTTGGCATTTTGTTCATGACAATTCTTCATTGTGTTAAATTATCCCATATGGTGCTCACTAAATGCCAGTAGGTTGTCCCAGTCATTTGACAACAAAAATGCCACCATTCATTTCCAAATTCCCTATATGGGTGAATATTTTTTCTAGTTGAGAACCAATGGAGGATATACATTCTAAGAAGGCAGGCATCATACATTCTTGCTCAATATTGTATTCCTTGTACCAAGCATGCTGCCGAGACACAAGCAGTGCTCAATAAAAGTACGTTTTATTGAGTGAGTGCAGCTAGCTCCTGCTTGGTTTGGACTAGTGTGGAGAGAGGGAAAAATAATAAAGCCATTTGAAGTGCTGGGTAAGAGGACCTCAGGATGCTTTACAGTGCCGACTGCCAAGCAGTTTGCTGCTAATTTTGTTTCTCTAGATCTTTCCTCATGTGATCAGGTGATAGAGAAGGAAGAGGGATAGAAATAATGAAATGAATGCTATCTACCTAATTAGGATAGGGTGAGGGGATTCTGAGTCTATATTTATTCTCCTACCAATTTCATTTCGTCTACCTTTTGGGAATCTGGAGATAAAATTCATAAAATGGAGAAACATGAGGGTATTTTTAGGAGTAATACTGAGATTTCACTATAGATAGTTATTTTTCCACTTGAGAGAGTACCAGCTCTACATGAGCCTTTGAAAAGCAGACACAAAATCTGAGGTATTTTGCAGCTCTCCATCTGTGTCTGGGGTCAGAATGGTTCATGTAGGATTGTGTCTGAACTCTGGACTTTGGTACTTCAGTCTTCAATTTCTTTCTCTGTGAGATAAATTAGAAATTGCTAAAGCCCAAAGATCTTGACACTTGAAGGCCACCATAAAAATATATGGGAAGGCAGATTTTAGGAGGCTCCATTAAGCTGGATGTCTTATTTTCTTGGCTGTCTGACCCTCCAAAGACTGAGCAATTAGCTTCCAGAAGCTTCTGATGTCTGAAACACATATGTACACAAACAGAGCTTATATATAGGAAATATAAAATTCAGGACCAAGGCATGGAAAAGAACAAAACTCTAACCATTATAGTTAATATAATTGCTAAACATAAGATTTGGCAAAGAGGTTCCTGGTTGCCAGGACAAAAATGGAAACCCTGAAAATTATAAGATTCTCTTCTTAAACCAGTTTCCTTCTGATGGGAAGAAGGAGATACATGTTTATTTTACCTCAGGCAATAGAGATTTTACTGTTAGAACATTCCACAAGGTAAGGAAAGACTAGAAATCCTCTCAGTAAATATATAGACATGGCTCATTCAGAGGCATTCAAATGTTCACAGTAGGTCAGGGGTTTTAGTGACCCAAGAACAAACCTTAAGTCAGCTACCTTTATGACTCAGACTTTTTTCTTCCTGTTTGTTTCCACTCCCTTACTGAGTTGATTGCCAGTGCTCTTCGTTTATCTTGCATTCTAATTCTACAGGAGAGGAAAATTGATGGGAACAGTTGGTCATTAGCAATATGGAGCATTCCTACTGGGCAAAGTTCTCAAGTTAAGTCACCCTAAAGGTCACTTCCCAGCATATAGAACTCCATTTCAACCATTTGTGGCTAATTTGGCCTGGGAAAATGGAAAAGAGCATGCCAATCTCTGGATAATCATCTTCCTGTAATAGTTTTCTCAGAAGAGAGCAGTGTAACTGGCGGAAACTTTGGGGCTTCATGACCATTTATTTGATGCACTCTCTTTGTTAGAAAGGCAGAGGTCAGTGTTGACTCTCTGCTCTATATCTGGGACAGAGACACCATCCATTTCTCTGTCATGGGAAGAGTTGGATGTGCAATTTCTCCATTTCATCCAACCCATTAAGGGTGCCAGGAGAGTGAGTTCTGGGTTCCTGGGACTTCTTTTCAAGCAGCAATGCTAATGAGTAGAACATGTAAGAGAATCTGAATAAGCAAGTACATTATTTTTTTTCCTACAATGACTTGACCAGCATTGTTGAGAAAAACAACGGGTCTGCAGAATCTAGAAATCCACTTAATTGTATAAGCTCAAGTAATTTTTTGTTTATGCCTAAATTCTTCTCCTTCCTGATTTATTTTTTTTTTGTTTATCTCCCAAGTTCTCCCTACATGAAGATGAAGATAACTCTTCTCAGATGAAGATAACTTATAGCTCCCCTTCTAATTACTATTTGCTTCCTGTTATGGACTGAAAGTTTTTGTCCTCCAAAAATCGTTATATTGATACTCTGTCCTCCAATGTGGTAGGGTTAGGACGTGGGGCTTTGGGGAGATAATTGGGTTTAGATGAGATCATGAGGGTGGTGCCCTCATGAATGGGATTAGTGCCCTTATAAGGGTCATGAGAGAGCTTGCTTCCTCTGTCTGCTTTCTGTCACTTAACAATACAAAAAGAAGCTGGCAGACTGCAGCCTGGAAAAGGTCCTCACCAGAATTCAACAATGCTGGTGCCCTGATCTTAGACTTATAGACTCCAGAACTGTGAGAAATAAATTTCTGTTGTTTACAAGCCATACAGTCTATGGTACTTTGTTATAGCAGCTTGAACTATTATCATTTTAATGCCAGGACAAGCAGGAGTGAATTATCCACAGTGAAGTATTTAACAAGAAACAGGTTTCCACTTCACCTTCCTACTCTGTTTTTGGTTCCTCCTACTCTTCAAGTCAAAATTATGTAAACCCTTCCAAGGTTCCTCTTGACTGTCTGACTGTATTATTTCCCTCTTTCACCATGATTTCTGACTGTGACCTGAGTTTATTTACTTTAAAAAATTTTACTAACCAACTTTAATACCTTTCTCTTTCCTTTTATAATTATTTCCCCTTCCATTTATAATATTGCTCCTTCAATATGTAACAATATTACAGGAGAAACAAAGCTTTTCCTGGATTCAAATTTTAAAATAAGATTCCAATACATGTTCTTACGTGGAAGTTGAGTAGTGCAATTGAGGAACAATTGATAATGAGTTATATAACAATACTAACATAGTTTGGCTTTTGTCAACACCCAGTGATCCTGGGAAAGGAGTTGTTGAGGAGTCATGCATGAAACTCCCAAGAGTAGAAGTGCAGAATTATACTTTTAGCCTGTTTTTCTTTGTCTTGTATTTCCTGCTTATGATAGGTTTATCTCAATATCTGTCCCTTTGTTGTTGTTGTTCAGGACAGTTTCTCATGATAGGAAATGTCAAGCCAAATAGCATGATGTGACTTGCTGAAGGACTGAGTCAACTGTTGACCGCCAGTGGCATTGTCAACCATGGCTGCTGAATAAGAGGAAAATTAAAACTCTGTTTTCAGAGGTCAAGAGACGTTCACTATTGTTTGACTTCACATGATTGACGACCAGTTTTCTACACTTCATTTTAACATTTTTGATATTGAAAACTACCTGAAACAGAAGGCCATTTAAGATCAATGGCAAATGTCAGAAAGGGACACTCTTCAGGTTTGAGAGGCAGCACTTTAGAAGAAACTGGTTGTCAAATGATCTGTGTTGCAATCCTAGCTGTATGACCTTAGCATATCATTGAACCTTTTAAAGCGTTGTGGGTTTTTTTTTTAACCTGTAAAATAGTTTTGGTTTATTTCAGTGATCAAATAACATCAGTGTGAAAGTTTGCAATCTGTAATGCACATTGCAAATCTGTTGTATACGACAATGTGCTTAGTTTTTGCTTAAAATTTTCTTATTGATCAAATTTTCCTTAAAGATTTCAGTCAGTATTATATTGGATCTGCCTTTGACAGGAGAATGCTGTTAAGCGATATTTCACAGGTAGTATGATAGTTGCAAAGAAAAGGCAAGAAAATTTTCCTTTAAACAAAAAGATTCATCATATGCCTGAAAGATTGACCAGGATTCTGAACAGATGTACATCTACTTAAGTGATATGCCTCTATTAGTTATCCCTTACTACACAAAAAATTAGTCCAAACTTAGCCACTTAAGACGATAAATGTTTATCATCTCAGTTTCTCTGGGTCAGGAATTCTGCTTAGTTGTGTGGCTCTGCTTAGTGTCTCATGAGATTGTAGTGCAGATGTCAGTTGGGGTTACAGTCATCTAAAGGCTATTGGCAGGAAGCCTCTGTTTCTTGCTGACTGTTCTTTAGAGGCCTCAGATTTTCACCATGTGGGCCTAGCCATAGGGTTGCTTGAGTGTCTTCACAAAATGACAGCTGGCCTCCCCCAGAGAGAGTGATCCCAGGGAGAGAGGAAGGAGGAAGTCACAATGCCTTTACCACCTAGTCTCTGAAATTACACACTGCTACTTCCATTAGGGTTGCCAGCTACAAAACGAAATACTCAGTTATATTAGAATTTCAGATAAACAACAGATAAATTTTTTTAGTATAAGTATATCCCATGAAATATTTGGGATATACTTATACTAAAAATATTCATTATTTATCTCAAATTCTAATTTAACTGGGCATCCTATATTTTTACCCTAGTTCATGGTACCTTTATTTTAGAAAACATATTGAATCAAACAGGTTAGAGTTACTGCTTCCTCATGCTGTGTATTTCTATCATCCGCTTGAAAAAAAACATACAGTCAAATCTATCTTCATCCATTTTCTCAATGAGGTAATTAGCAAAAAGGATCACTGGCCGCTTCAAAAGGATCATCTGGAATGAAAATCCAGGAATCTTAGGTCTGTTACCATTTTTTTGTCCTTTTTTGCTTCACTTGGTATGTAATGTTGCCTCCTTTCCCATGCAGATTTTATGTCAGTAGGTTTCAATCTGAGGAGTTCCTTCTGCTGCTGCAGCCAACCAGTTTACTTCTCTGCTGAAATAAAACCACTGCATTTACCATTTATTATATACCTGCATTATTGGAGCAAGGGGAGTTTAGAAGGGTACCGACCACAGATGTTTTCAGTACTTCTCACTTATCTTCAGGAAGGACAGGTTTTTCTCTGGGTGTTATTTTGGTTTTTTTGTCTCCTGAAAAAGATTTTCTTAGGAGGAGATCATGTTTCAGCAGCCATATTGCTCATAAATCTCAAAAAGAGCAAACCAGGAGAAAAATATAACACAAGATTTGATTTCACAATGTCTCTAAGCTTCCCAGAACCCAAACTGGGGACTCACTGAATGAAGAGAATTCGTTTTTCCATTGTTTTCTTCTTGAAAAATAAGAGATGACTTTGAAAGTCAGTGACTTCTTTCAATACCTTTGATAACTTCTCAAAGTCTTATAAAGTACTTGATGAAAGCAAGTCTCTTGATGGGTTTTTCTAATGTTTCAGGATGGTTTTCTCCTGGATAGAACATACCAAAAGATTTCAAAAAGTTCTGAGGAGAAAAGGCCAGCAGAAATGACAAATTATAGGCATCAAAAAAGAAATGATGAGGGCTTCCCTGGTGGCGCAGTGGTTGAGGGTCCGCCTGCCGATGCAGGGGACGCGGGTTCGTACCCTGAACCGGGAAGATCTCACATGCCCGCGGAGCAGCTGGGCCCGTGAGCCATGGCCGCTGAGCCTGCGCGTCCAGAGCCTGTGCTCCGCAACGGGAGAGGCCACAATAGTGAGAGGCCCGCATACCTCCAGAAAAAAAAAAAAGAAACGATGAAAAAATTTAAATGGAATAGTTTATTTGTACGTTTGTGTGTATATATATTACAGTTTCCATCGTGGGTGACATAAAACAATACCAGAAATAATTACTTTTATAATATAATTAAGACTTACAGTTTTAAAATAGACAAAAATTTTACAGTAATTCAGATTTTAGCATGATATGTTTATACATATATGATAGATACATTTTTACCTCTTATAATAGCAATGAAGGTTATATACGAAAGTTATTAAACAATTATGAAAATATATTTAACTTTCACTTAAATATATAGGCTGTTTCATTTAACTTCTTTCAGAATGATTTGTTCTTGTTATTTACCTTAGTTTTTGAGGGAATTCAAGAAGCTAGCCATGTTTGTAAAGTCTAAGATAACCATTCCTGCCCTTTTCATTCTAACACTTCCTATATTTTTATTTGATAAATCTGTCACCGTAACTTCCTTTTTAGTCTGTTTGTTTGAAACCAGTCGTTAAGCTCAGCCTTCACGCAAGGGGAGAGGAATTAGGTTCCGCCTCTTGGAGTAAGAACTATCAAATTATTGTGGATATATTTTTAAAGCCATCATAATGGCCCAGTGGAAAGAATGTGGACTTGTAAAGCCTACAGACATTGGGTTCAAAACTTACCTCTTCTATTCATTAGCTTTTCACTTTAGGCTAATCACCTATCCTTTTAGAGCCCGTTACCTTATGTATAAATTGGGAATAGTAATACTTACCTGCTAAAGGACTGCCCAAAAGCCATTCTCCTTCTCTCTTGCTGGGTCCCACCACAGAAGCTAAACATTTAATACTCTCATTCGCAGCTTTTTTTGCAGTTCGGAATAGCCACGTGCCCTAGTGCTGGTCCATAGAAGAGAACAGAAGTGTGCTAGGATGGGGGCTTCTGAAGGAGAACTTTCACTTTCCTTATAGAAGGGGGTAGACCTCTGTTGGCACCAGTAACTGGTATCGATTGGCAGAGTGTACGTCACATGTTAGTTCTCTGGTGGGAGAATATATATATATATATATACACACACACACACACACATAGTGATCTATCATGAGATATATATAGCAATTTACAATAAGATATATATATATATGTGTGTATATATATATATATAGTGATTTATAATAAGATATATATTATTTGGTCTTCATCCCCATTTCTGGCACAGAGATTCTAAAAACCTTGGATAAGAAATAATGAGAGAGATAAAGGTGTCTTTTGTTATGTTAATTAAGTACTTTTGGAAAGCCCTTAGGTAACCTAAGGATGGGGGGAAGTTGCCAGGGGAACCAACCCTATGATAAGAGAGTTGGAACTTTCAGTACCACCCACAACCTCCCGGGAGGGGAAAGGGGCTGGAGATTGAGTTCAATCACCAATAACCAATGATTTATTCAGTCATGCCTATGTAATGAAGCCTCCATAAAAGCCCAAAATGACAGGGTGCAGAGAGTTCCTGGGTTGGTGAACAAAGTGGAGATTCTGGGAAAGCTGCGCACTCAAAGAGGACCTGGAAGCTTTGCGCCGTTTCTCTACACCTTGCTCTGTACATTCCTTCCATGTGCCTTTTCCTGAGTTATATCCTTTTTAATAAACTGAGGATCTAGATAGTAAAATATTTCTCTGAGTTCGGTGAGTGACTGTAACAAATTAACTTGAACCCAAGAAGGGGCTGGATGAAACCTACAATTTATACCCAGTTGGTCAGAGTTAGAGGTGACACCTAGACTTGCAGTTGGCATCTGAAGTGAGGGCTGGGCAGTCTTACAGGACTGAGCCCTTAACCTATGGGATCTGATGCTATCTCCAAGTAGATAGTGTCATAATTGAGTTGAATTGTTAATATAAAATTAATTTATATTTTTCAGACTTTATGGATACCCTGTAGTTAAATGTCACACAATTTGTAAAGAGAGAGTAAGAACAGTCAACATGCAGAGATAATACCTGAAGAATAAGCAATTTTCTATGAACCTCACATTGGAGTGATATGCATTTCTGCCAAATTAACCAGTATAAGTAGTTTGCATTAATCACGAAAATGAAATCAATGTGGAGGCAGGATAGCATAGTAGTTAAGAGGATAGCCTTTGTAGCTCCCATTCTGGCAATGTGACTCTGGGCAAATTACTTATCTTTTAGGGCTTTGATTTGCTATCTGTAAGATGGGGTTAGTAAATAGTACCCATCTCAAGGGGGTTTTCTTTTCTTGGGATAAAATAAAATTTAAATATAGTAAGAGCTCAAAAACGGTTAGTTAGGGGCTTCCCTGGTGGCGCAGTGGTTGAGAGTCTGCCTGCCGATGCAGGGGACACGGGTTCGTGCCCCGGTCCGGGAAGATCCCATATGCTGCGGAGCGGCTGGGCCCGTGAGCCATGGTCGCTGGGCCTGCGCGTCCGGAGCCTGTGCTCCGCAACGGGAGAGGCCACAACAGTGAGAGGCCCGCGTACCGCAAAAAACAAAACAAAACAAAACTGTTAGTTATAATTATCTAGGAGTGACTGAAATATAGAAGTGGGTAAGCAGTGTTCCCAGTGGAGGAAAAGTCTGTCTTTGAACAGCTAATCAAAAAAAAACCCTTTGACTTACACATGTCCACGTTTGATGTGCTATACACATGAGGAATCTAACTGGTTTGTCTTTTGTGAGCACTGGCAGATCATCATCAGTTTGTGCCCCCTAGCCTATATATAGTAAGCCATTAGAGATCTAGCAATGAAGTGAACCACACATTAGAAATCTTGGGTATGAGTCTGTCCCAGTCAGCTTTTGCCATAATAATGCTACATTAAAAACCACCCCAGGGCTTCCCGGGTAGCGCAGTGGTTGAGAGTCCGCCTGCCAATGCAGGGGACACGGATTCGTGCCCCGGTCCAGGAAGATCCCACATGCCGTGGAGCGGCTGGGCCCGTGAGCCATGGCCGCTGAGCCTCTGCGTCCGGAGCCTGTGCTCCGCAACGGGAGAGGCCACAACAGTGAGAGGCCCGTGTACCGCAAAAAAACAAAAAAAACAAAAAAAACACCCCAAAGTCATTGATTCACAATAACAAACATTTATTTCTGACTCATACATGTCTGGGTGTGACTGGGTTCATGCCTGCTCAGTGAGTTTCTCATTTTCTTTGGATCAGCAACTGGTTACCCAGTTGCTGAGAATATATTCTTTTCATGGCAAAGTACAGGAGAATAATAGGACAAACCCAACCATGCAAGCATAATTCAAGCCATTGCTCATCCCATGTCTGCTAACATCCCAGTGGCCAAAACAAGTCACATGGTGAAGTCCAAATTCAAAGGGCAGAGGCATATACTCCAGCCAACATAGCCTGGGTGTGGATGTACAACATGACTGCAGAGAAATGAAGACTGAGATCAGTAACTGAACTACCACAGAATCTTAGCTCTGAGGGTTTGGCTATGCATTCATTTGTAGCCACTGTATTGCTCGAGGTCTTAGCTTCTTTATTTGTAAAGTGAAGAGGTTGAATTAGATCAGTATATTAAAAAAGCTGGGGAAGCTTTTAAAAAGCACCATTTGCTGGGCTGCATCCAAGACCAATTAAATCAGAATCCCTAGGGGTAAGGCTCAAGAACTTGTATGTTTACAAAGCTTTCTAGATGATTCTAGTGTACAGCCAGGATTGGGAACTACTGTGTTAGACGGTTTCCAGTGTTTCTTCTATTCTAAAACTAATTTAGGTTCTAATAGGACTGGTTGGTTGGCCATAAGGACTTGTTCAAGGCTGACATGCTGATTGGTAGGGTAAAAAGCCTGTGTTCTTCGGTAATTGCTGACACCCGCCTCCCGCCCCCGCCAAATAGCAACAAGTATATTGTTTTCTCTCAGTTCCTTTGCTCAAAGACATTCCTGCATTCTCGCAGATGCCTTCTTCCTCCTCTTCTCTCTCACCTATTTCAGTTGCTGGAAAAGTTTTCTGAAATAAGTGAGAGCTCTTCCCCCTCTTCTGTGTCATTTATTTTCCAGCTCTGCCTGAATTTCACTTCAAATGTTACTTCCCCGCTTTGCCACTTAGAACTAGCAAGTGTCACCCACCTTCCCATCAAGGTTGGCACCGATGATTAGCACACCTCCACATGCTGCCACTCTTTCCCCACCTACCCCAGTGTCAGCCCGTGGAAGGGGATTTACATTTCCATAAAAGCAATTCTAAGAGCTGTCAAAAGGAGCTCTGGAATGAAATGCAGCGTAACTACCATCTAAGTATTTCAGAGATGCTGTAGAAGAGATACTTGCATTGGGAGGTGGGGAACTAGTGCCCGAGGAGTTCTCATTCCTTTCAGGGACTCCATAAATATTGTAGATTTGTCATAAGTCACCATGATCATATATTATGATTCTTTGTTGGCTCTCTCTGGCAAGTTCCTTAATTTTTCTTCCTCACTAACAAGAATTATAATTTGGGGTCTGTAAATAAATGAAAAATTCAGATAGATCTGGTCACTGAGAAATTAGTTTATTGAGAATTTTCTATTTTTCCTTTTCCTCTTTTCCATCTCTTATCATTGTACTTATATAAACTATTATGTTTCATGGATTCTAAGGTGAATTTTCTCCCAGAATTTTATCTCTCTGCAATGGGGATGTGTCTCATGGTTGTTGGTGTCTTAAGTTTAATTGGCAGAAGTTTTTTCTTTCTTAGAGGAACACACAATAACGGTGCACCTTATAATGGGTGACTTCTGTGAGGCAATGTAATAGGGCATCATCTAGGCTTTGTGCTAAGTCTGTTGCATACATTTTCTTTTTTAGTCCTCACAATAATCCATTAAATAATTAATTTATCAGTACTTTTTTTCTTATCAACACATATTTATTGAGCTAATATAATTATTAATAATAATTAACATGTATTGAGCAGGCATTATGTAAGTCCTTTAAAAATACTCTCTATAGTTAGTACCTAGGAAGATGCTGGGAGGTAGGTATTGATATTATTTGCACTTTATAGGCCAGCAAAAGAGGCATTCATGGGCTTCCCTGGTGGTGCAGTGGTTGAGAGTCCGCCTGCCGATGCAGGGGACACGGGTTCGTGCCCCGGTCCGGGAAGATCCCGCATGCCGCGGAGCGGCTGGGCCCGTGAGCCATGGCCGCTGAGCCTGCGCGTCCGGAGCCTGTTGCTCCGCAACGGGAGAGGCCACAACAGTGAGAGGCCTGCGTACAGCAAAAAAAAAAAAAAAAGAGGCATTCAGAGGTTAAGAAACTTGCCAAAGTCAGAGTTGGTACGAAGCAAGGCAAGATTCAAACCCAGATCGCTCTGACTTAAAAGCCCATGCTATTAACCACCACCTACAATTGCATCAAATATTTGTTATTATTATAATTATTAATGGTGAAGTAGTTTACCATTTACAGTAAGCTTTCACAAACACCCAATTTAATCGTAGCCTAATAACCTGGCAAATGCAAATTCCTTTACATATTTGTATTCAAAGATATAAAACACTGTTAAAATACATTCTTAAAAGCCTTCTTAAAAAGGTATAAGCCATCCAAAGAAACCCCAAGGAAAGCTAAAAAACTGGAACTGTTTTACTTCATTAGGGCCAAGTAAATAAAAGCTGGGTCAGCGTCCATGCTGATCAGTGTCAGAAGGACAGTCATCCACTGGATTATGGAAAGACAAACGATTACAATGTATAAGCCTTTACTCTGAGATATAATTCTGCATTTCTAACTAGTTAAGGAAAACATTATCTAAATCAAATGGACTTTAAAAATAATGGATAATAATAGTTTGTAAAATGGATCGGTGGAGTTGGTAAATAGGATAAATGAACTCAGGCCGATGGCTCTTCCATATAGCTTCAGTTTTATAGGGAATGACCTGAAAATGCAGGATATTAATGTATTTGGGTTAAGCGTATTGTTTTGTTATTCTAGTGATTTATGGCCAACAAAGGAATCCCACAAAAGGGACTATATCTGAATGAATAGGAGAATTATAGCTAAATTGACGTTACTTTCAAATAATTCTATTCCTTTCATTTATTAAATAACCTAGGTAATCATAAAGCCACAGAATCACAGGATTCTAGAGTTAGAAGAGCCCCCAGGAGGTTGCATGTTTTCCACTTACATAGATAGAAACATGAGCTTTCTAAGACATCCATCATTGTTTCACTTCATTTTGTCTTTTTTGGGTGGCTTCTTTAATATCAATTTGTTCAGTCTTTTAAGTCTTCATAGGTGTTTGATCTGGGTTTATTGGTTTTTGAAAATCCTGTTTTCTGGGACTCCCCCCTTCTAATCTCCTTCTAACCAATGTGGGTAAAAATGGGATGTCTATCTTTAACATGTGGTTAGAAATATTGCTACTTTGAAAACTTGGTATCCTTCCCTAAGCACCCCATGTTTTATGCAAGATATGAATTATGTTTGTCCCTGGACGATTGCCTTTTAGTCAAAGATATCAAGGTGAATGAAGCACCTACCAACTGGTTAAAGGGTTAGTAACTAAGATGGGTAAATTAAGTCTTTCTTTTCTCCAACCCCAAACTTTTTCCTTTTCCTCTCCTCAGTCTCTGAGATAAAAACAGATCTCCACAAAAAAACTTTATAGCTCAAAAGACAGGCAGTAATTCGTTATCTCTAGTTTATAGAATACCAACATTTCATTAGAGTTCATTGTAAAATATTTTTCTTTATTGTTAATAACTCAACATATTTGTCATGGAATTATAATAGATCTAGGACTGGAATGTACCTCAGAGATCATCCACTCCAATTTCCTTATTTGCAAATGAGAAGTTTTGTTACTGGAGCGATTAAATGCTTTACCCAGGAGCATACAGCCAATTGGTGGCATATGTAAGAGTAGAACCTTGGTCTCCTGACTCCCAACTTAATTCTCCCCCCAAAAATATTTCAGTTAATATTGGCAACTTCTTGCACATGAGAACAATGTCCATGAAATTATTTCCTTGGGAAAATAGCAAAAGATCCTGACTTGGTTGCAAAAGAGATTTCTCTTTAAGACAAGGCTTCAAAAATGACCTTTGAGGGCACTTTCCATATTTTTGCTTAGTGGGTAAAATAACCTTTAGCTGACGAAAAGGGCATCCATCCAAAGAGCAGAGCAATAATAGAGGAAGTACTTCGGCAATTACCATTACAATTACAAGTCCATCTTTGAAAATAGATTGAGGAATCAGTAATGGAAGTAGCCAGCCTCACAGCCTGTGAGAAGAATAGAAATGTCAATATCAAACATCTAGGCCATTCCATTGACTCCACTGCTTGAAATATAACTAAAACAAGCAAACAAACAAACAAAAAAAGTGCCTTTTTTTCCACTATAGTAAATGGCACTTTCTACATAGTTCGTGCTATTAAACCTGAAGAACTACTCGATATCTTTTCATTACTATGAACCATAGCCTCACCATCTCTAAAACGGAAGTAACATAATCTAACCAGCCTCCCTCATATGATAAACATAAGTTTAATAAATGATCAGACTGAGAAACCACTGTAGTTTTAAGTGACAGTTTTGAACTCTGTTGGGGCTTTCTCTTAATGGAAAGTAGCTTTATTTTGCATTTCTTTAGATTATTTTAAGTGTTGGCTCCAGCCTCCCAGGTTTCTCTAGAATAATGGAAGAAGACAAAGTATGCTGCCTGATATGAGAAAAAGCTCCTGGTCACTTTTTTTTAACCTATTCGGTTTAGTATAACTGAATGAGAGAAATTACCAGATGTACTCAAGAGTATGCCTTCAACGCTTCCCAAAACACAGCCTTTGCTTTGCTCATGATGGCATCATAAACAGAGCCCATCTTAGCATAGCAGAACATTGATTGGACCCATTCAACCCTTTATCTGAGCAGGTAAAATTAGCTTTAGCTTCCTTTATCTTTCCTAATAATGCAGCGATAATTTCTTTTTTTAACTTTTTCCTCAGACATTCACTTTTCTATATACCCAAGTCCCTAATTTTCTAGTTTTTTCCAGAATTAAGAATTTTAGTTTGGGAGACGTGGTGTATCGGTGGTAAAAAGATCTTCATGACTCTGTCCTCTGTCGACTTACAATCCCACTGGGGACCATGACAATTCTCTTGCAATCCTTCTTCTCTGTTTCCTCCTTGGAGGAGAAAAGCAGTGTCTTTTAACTGCAGTTTACCCATTAGGGATAGTCTGAGAATAAGTGAAATCATTATGTGCTGAGATAATCCTGTAAACAAAGATGCTCTGAGAATCTAGATTACATTCAGTGTTTTAATACATAGTCACAGAGCCCGAACTCCCTCACTCCTCTGTGCCAGGCTAGCCCTGAGGTTTTGAAGATACAAATGTTTTATTCTCAGTTCTCTCCCTGGTTCAGCTATAGGGCCAAGTGAACACCACTTCTCAGCTCTGTGCCAGGCCTTTCTATCTCTAAAGTAGATATTATCATCTTTGACATCTTAACCAGAGCTTCTAAGCAGCTTCCTACCTCCAATTTTGAACAGGACTCTAGCTGTATGAATGATTTAAAAAATCATATCAAATAAAAATATTTATACCTGTGTAGTGCTTCTTTTAGATATAAATGTATTCATTCAGGGACTTCCCTGGTGGCGCAGTGGTTAAGAATCCGCCTGCCAATGCAGGGGACACGGGTTCGAGCCCTGGTCTGGAAAGATCCCACATGCCACAGAGCAACGAAGCCCATGCGGCACAACTACTGAGCCTGTGCTCTAGAGCCCGTGAGCCACAACTACTGAGCCTGCGTGCCACAACTACTGAAGCCTGTGCACCTGGAGCAACAACAGAAGCTACCGCAATGAGAAGCCCGCTCATTGCAACTAGGGAAAGCCCACGCGCAGCAGTGAAGACCCATCGCGGCCAAAAATAAAATAAATAATTAAAAATTTTAAAATACTTAAAAAAAAGTTTTCATTCATAAATGGAAAATGAAGCTAAGATTTTGAGGAATATGCTTTCCCCAAATCTGAAGCGTTCTTCATGAACTGGCTATTAAAGCATCAGCCCTGCTTTGCCACTTGACTTAAAATTTCTGTGTTCCAGTTTTCTCCTTTGGGGAAAGGGTCAGAGATTTTATAAGAATAATGAAGCCACCACTGGATTTAGATAATCCCCTGGACAAATGTGCACGTATTTATGCATGAACATTTTTAGCTCTGTTTCGCTGGACACTCCTTCATCAAATTGAATTGTTTTCATGGTTTTTTTTAACACCCCTTGACCACATCAAGATTTTTGATTTCGTGTTAAGGTTTTGTGACTTTCAGAATGAACCATGCTATCTGGTATAAATGGGGGTTCCAGTTTAATCTAAGAATTTCAGAAATTGCTGTAGGCTGTAATCAGAGCAAAGGAGCAAGTGACAGAGTGTTTTTCTCTGAAATGGAAATAAGTAGAGAAATGCAAGAAAAAAAAAAAAATCTTTCTCTAGTCTGTTCTAACCAATTCTACGTGGGATTCCAAGGCAACTGTCAGTTTAATACCAGGGACCCTTTAAGCAGAAGTTTTGACTTGCCATGAATTTAGCAGGAGTCCCTCTCCCTATTCCTTTCTTCGTAATCAAATCTGCCCCAGCTGGTCATGCATTTTTCAAACCTGTCCTTAGGGATCCTTCTGCCTTAACATCTCAAATACTTTCTGTCTCCACCACCCAGCTGACCCATCTCCCTATAAGAATAAGGTCTTTGAGGGCTTCCCTGGTGGCTCAGTGGTTGAGAATCAACCACTGCTAATGCAGGGGACACGGGTTCGAGCCCTGGTCTGCGAGGATCCCACATGCCGTGGAGCAACTAGGCCCGTGGGCCACAAGTACTGAGCCTGCGCCTCTGGAGCCTGTGCTCCCCAACAAGAGAGGCCACGATAGTAAGAGGCCTGCGCACCGCGATGAAGAGTAGCCCTCACTTGCCACAACTAGAGAAAGCCCTCGCACAGAAATGAAGACCCAACACAGCAAAAATAAATAAATTAATTAATTTTAAAAAAAGAATAAGATCTTTGAATGCAGAGAATGTGCTTTTTATTTTTTTATTTTTATTTTCCTATTTCATATATTCCTGGATACACAGAGAGCTCAGCAAATACTTGGCTAATCAGACAGGTTAGCCATATCTTCCCAAGGGTCTCAGCTTGTGTGCATCAGGTCAATGGTGTCTTTCTCTAATTTGCCTTGTCATGGTTGGTGGAATAAAATATGATGGGTCTCTCGGCCCCTTCTCAAGAGGCTCTGGTGATAACATTACATGGCTGTTTTGTGAAATGGGAACTGTCAGACTCCAGGTAGCAACTTGGGAAGAAAAACTGATTGATTCTATGATGTTTTAGGTATAATTGACTTGTGCACTGTTAAATTTCACTTTCATTCACTTCTAGCTTTGAGCTAGAAGTCAAGAGACGCAATTTTAGTTTAAGCTTTGCCATTAATTAGCTGTGTGACTTTAGGCCAGTCTTTTCCTCTCTCTATTAATAACAGCTATCATTTACTGAACACTAACTGCTATATACTTTGCTAGGTGCTGTGAATCCATTATCTCATTTAATCCTCATATCAACTGTGTGAGTTGGACCATGACTGCTCCTAGTTCCAGATGAGCAAAATGAGGCTCGTGGTGGAAAGTTACAGAGCTAGTAAGTGACAGAATCAGAACTCAAAGCCAGGATTGGTTGCTTGCAAAGCTTATGAGCTTGATCATTATGCTTCAGCCTTAAATAAAGTATCTTCAGCCTTAAATGAAGAGATGAGAGTGCAATCTCTAGGAAGCTTTCCAAGTTTGGGACTCTTCTCTAAGAACACATGTTATTTCAGGCATGAAATTGAAATCTGTAATTTGTAACCAAGCCACAGTCACCCAGCTACCACTACTCTAAGAGGAAACTCTCTTCCCCACTCCTACTTGGCAGAGTTTGGGGTTGGGGATGACCTCCGTCACGGAGGGGCATGTTACCTAGAACAAAGCTAATCACACATTTCATTCTTGGGCCACGGGCTTGGTCATGTGACTTAATTCAAGCCAGTAATAATCATGTTCATGATTTTTATTCTGACTTTCAGGGGAAAAGAATTAGTACTCACTTGCATTGAAATAGAACCTGGGAGAATGCAGGCAATCACCCATGTTGGTGGCAGTCACCCATGTTACTTCTTGTGGAACCTGGAAATTAGCCAACACAGGGCAGAGCGGAGCCCAAAGAGGGAAGGACTGGGTTGTGGTGACATTGTGTTATCCCCTGAATCCACCTTTACCTGAAGCCAAGCCTAAGGTTGGACTCTCCAGATAACTGAGCCAGTTTGGGGGTTCCGTTTTGTGTTACTGGCATCAAAAGATAAGATGAGTTCATTGTTCTTTTCTTTTTTGGCACAAACCTACCAAAATCTTATTGAGCAAGCAATTTCTTCAGGCTCAGGCCCAGCCACAATGCATCAGGCCTTGAATCATCTCTAATTACTGTAGGAAATATATTACCACCGTGGATGAAAAGGTACCTAATTTATCATGTGATAAAATATCTGTTAAGTGGTACAATGAAATTTTATGACTCTCTTCTGCCAGAAGGCTTCCTGATCCTTTGCTTGTCTCTAGAAGATGTTAATTGCTAATTGTCAATGTGCATTTTAGGAAAGTGAGCCGCTGCCTGGGATGCCTGTTAGCTTTAACTGGCCACTCATTTCTGTCCCCTCCATTTCTTTGTAATTACATTTGGACTTTGAAACCAAAAATCATTTAGGTTAAGGCAATATGATTTGATTGAATGAATTGTCTCTGTACTTTTCCATGTCATTATATTTCATTGAATCACAGAATTTTAGGTTGGAAGAGACCTTTAGAGAACAGCTTTTCCAACCCCCTTAATTTAGTAGATGAGGGAAATGGCAGGAAGACATTGGCACAGAGTCACACAGTAGTTAGAGGTTGTCAAGGGCTCGAATCAAGGTCTCCTGACCTCAAGCCAGGGTGATTTCCACCACACCACACCTCCTCTGCTGCCCTGTCCTGCTTTATTACATGAATGTGAACTACAAAAGCCTGAGCCACATGACAGATAACTGCAAGTCTTCCAGATGAGAATGCACCTCATTCACAGTCTCCCCCTTCTCATTCCTACTGCCTCTGTTCTTTTTGGGCGGCAGACTAAAGGGAGCACAAATGCCACCTGGGTAGGTAAGCCAGGCAGGAAACCTACCTGGAAGTTAATGTGAAGAATGGTACAACCTTAGGCATTTTCCACCAGAAATTAAGGAATTTGTTTTGGTGCCTGGAAAATAAAAGCATTTTCTAGAAAACCACTTACTAATACAAATGATTCCAGAGTTTTAATTACCGTAGATTTGGTCCATAACTCTGCTTGGCAATACTGTTAGACCTTCAATCTGTGTCATTAACTACCTTCGACAATAAGAAGATCCCACTTATTTGTTATATTCTGTAAGTTTACCTTTTACTCCATTACAAATTCACTTTGTGCACCAAGATTTCAGCTGTGTAAGGTTTACTGCCAACGAGAGAATATTAAATTGATTTTAGTATCACTGTGTTCATTGTGGACTAAAGCCATTTAGCAATGAGCAAGACTAAGTTATCCTAAGTTAATTCATGAGTAAGGGGTTTGCCGCCCTCTTAGAAACTTAATTTGTATACTGCTGTCACTGATTTGTCAGAAATAAGAAATCAGAGGAGAATGAAGAGGGAGACCAATCTGAGACTTAGAAAGTGACAGCCCTTTTCCGTTATCTGTGAAAACCGCGACTTACGTTGCAGTTCATCAGTAGGGCATCAAAGACAAGGTTTAGGCTCCCTGAAATTTCACCTTTTGATAGATGGGTTTATCAACAGAAAGTGAGAGCCTCAGTTCAGAATTAGAAACATAAATTACAAATGTATAAAGTCAACTAGATTTCGACACTAAAAAATTGTATCACAAATATGTATTCAATTATTGATTATTGTTAGTAGCATTAAGGTCACAAGAAGAAGAAGAAAAGTAACTTTGGGAGATATCAAAATAAGGCCCAGTGTAATTTTTCCTACAGTAAGATGACCTGGAAGTGATTGTACATTTTTCTTAAATGACTAAGCAAGTGAGTGATGTTATTTATTCTGATAAGTTGGATTTTTAAATGAAGATAATAATCTTAGGATACAGTTCTATTTTATGGAAGAACTGTTGGGAGATTAGTGAAGGCCTTTTAGAAAATGCTGAATCCCTGTAAAAAAAAAAAAATCTGCCAAGCAAAAAGGAAAATTCCCCACTTTCTGCAAGTAGTAAAGCATTCTTTATGGAGTCGAAATGTGAAAGGTAAATGGACAAGTTTACTGCCGATTTAGTGTCCTGTCTCTGCTGCTTTCTAAAGCTGCACATAGAGAAGAAATGAAGGGCCTATTAACAGGAACTGCCCCCTTGGAGCCACAGATGAGGGTGGAAGGAGAGCAAGGATGGCCATGTAACACAGTCGGCAGGTGTTATGAAGATGACTTCATTAACAAGAAAAGGCCCTCCAGAGCCTATTCACAAAACCACTAAAACAAAACCACCACCACCACAACAAAAAACCTCCCTGGACAGTGAAAGATTATAGTCCCCCCAGTCACATCAGATAGGCAGGTATGATGCTAAGTCTCCCTGAGCACCCTAACACCCCCTAGGGCCTTTCAGAGCCCACGATCCTATAAGACTAAGTCACACCAGTCTGATACCTGTGCAATTGTGTGGACCCATATTTGAACACTTCTCTAAGAATCACAGAATTTAATCACTAAACTATAAGAGACCTGCACATTGCAACTAGTTAAAACCCTTCGTTTTGAAGATTAAATAAGTAGAGTAATCTTCAAAACATACTTATTGAGCCTCTGTTGGGTGGCACATGTTATTGCCTCATAACCCAGAAAGACTAGTTATTTTCTGAGCAACAACTACGTGCCTGGCATGATGTTATATTTATCGGATGAACATAGTTCCGGCCCTTTGGGAGCTTTCCATCTGCTGCGCAGATACGCAATGAGCACATGAACAAATAGAGGGTGTGTAAACTGTTGCAAGTACGAAGACGAAAACAAACAAGTACAGTATCAGAGGATAGTAGGAGGAAGTAGAAAGCTGAGGCAAAAACATGGATGATGACTTGTTCTAGGCCACTCAAGAAGCTAATGTTTGACAGAGATTGTTGAATCGGGGAGTAATTATTAAGCTCTTACTATGTACCAGTGCTGTTCTAGGCACCAATAAAGCAATGAAAACAAAGTTCTGGACTTCATGGACCTAAATTTAGTTTGGAGAGATAGGCAACAAATAAATGAGTGAATGAAATATACAGTATGTCTGCTATTTCTAATTAACATGGTAAAATTAGGAAAAACAAAGCAGGGAAGGAGGATGAGAAGTAGCAGGGCAGGGGTGACTTGCTGTTTTAAGTAGCTCAATTAGAGAACACCTCACTGATAAAGTAACATTTGGGCAGGTGCCTTACAGAGGTGAGGGCATGAGCTGTGTGGGTATCTCAAGGAAGAGCACACTAGACCTGTTTTAAGAGTAGGCACTAGCCATAGGTGGCTGTTTACATTGAAATTAATTAAAATAAATACTATTAAAAGTTCAGTTCCTTAGTTGTGCCACCATAGTTCAGGTACTCAACAGTTGTCTAGTGGTTATGGTATTGGATAGCATAAGTCCAGAACATTTCCATTGTCACAGAAAGTGCTGTTGGGTAGACAGAGGGACTAGCTAGTGTACAAAGGCCTCAGATGAAAGAGAGCCTGAAGTGTCTGAACAACAGCAAGAAGACTGGTGTGGCAGGAGCAGAAGATTGAGTGTGAGAATAGGACGGGAGGAGGTCACAGAAGTAGTTGGCAGCATGGTGGGAGGTCATACTATTAGAGTGTGGAAGGCAATTGCAAGAATGTCGGCTTTCACTCTTAGTGAGATGGGAAGCCATTGGAGGGTTTTGAGCAAAGGGATTATGTGCTCAGTCTTATGTTTTAAGAGGATCATTCTAGCTACTCTGTCAAAAATATACTGTGCAGGGCAAGAGGCAGGACAGGGAGACGAGTTAGGAGACTACTGCACTCAACCAGGAAAGAGATGATGGCTATTTAATCCAGGTGAGAACCAGGTTCTGGATATTTTTAAGGTAAACCCTATAGGATAGAATTATCACCAGTAATTCAAGTGATGAGTGACATGGATTGGGTTTGTATTACTGGAGGTGGCAAAAGTAATTGGATTTTGATTTTATACTGAAGGTAGAGCCAACAGGATTTGACAATAGACTGTAGAAGTGGTATGAGAGGAAGAGAGGAGTCCAGGATGATTCCAAGGTGTGAACAAATGAAGGATAGAGTTATCTTAACTAATATGGGGAGGATTGGGGGTAGAGCATGTTTTGGGGAAAGATCAGGGGTCCAGTTTTGAACATGTTGACTTTAAGGTGACTTTAGGTGTCAGGGTAGAGCTGTCAAGTAAGCAGCTGCAGTGTTGCAGAAGAAGACTGGGATTCAGGAGGGAGGTCTGAACTGGGGATAGAAATTTCAGAACCATGAGTGTGCAGATACCAGTCAAAGCCCTGAGACTAGAGTGAGTGTGGATGGAGAAGAGGTGTGAGAACTGAGCTGCAGGTCACTCCACCGTGAAGAAGTCAGGGAGCTAAGGAGAAGGACTGGTCAGTAAGGTGGAAGAAAAATCAAGAGGGTGTGATGCCTTGGAAGCCAAGGGAAGAAACAGTTTCCAGGAGGAGGTGATCAACTGTGCCAAATGCTGCTCATTGTGCAAGTAAGATGAGGACTTAAATCAACCAGTTGATTTAGCAGCATGGAGGCCATTGGTGTCTTTGTCAAGACCAGTTTCAGGGAAGGTTTCAAAGAAAGAATGAGAAGAAAGGAAGTAGAGAGGAGTTTTGCCTTAAAGGACAGCTGAGAAATGAGGCCATAGCTGGGGGGGGAGAAGTGGGTCAAGATTATTTCGGTTTGTTGAGATGGAAGAAATTACAGTACATTTGGATGCTGACAAGGATAATTCAGTAGGGAGGGAAATTTTAATTATGCATGAAAGAAAGGAAACAACTGTTAGGGCAGTATCCTAAAGTAGGCAAGAGGGGATGGGATCTAGTGAACAGTGAGGAGAGGCATGAAAATAGGTAGGAACAAGGATAGTTATTCCAGGAAGCAAAACAGGAATAAAAGGAGGGAAGGCAGAGCATAGGGACACAGATGCAGATGGGTGTGTAGATAAGGTGGTGAGAACATATGGAATTTCTCTTCTGATCGTGTCCATTTTCTCAGCGAAATTGGGAGAAGGTCATTAGCTGACAGTGAGATAGTAGGAGGAGTTGGGGACCTGGAGAGCGAAGGCATGAAGTAATTTTCTTAGGAGAGGGGGAGAGGGAATGATTGGGAAATGCTGCAGGATTACTGGGTACCACTGAGACCCTTTTCAGGTTGGTGGTCATAAACTTAAAGGCAGAGCATTTCTAGTGGTTGTAGGTTTTTTTTCCTCAGCCATGTTCAGCTATGCAGGTAGAAATTCAGTGTTGTATAGAGCTGGAATTAGTTAGCATAGGGTTTGCTTGGAGAGTATGAAAACAAGAAGGGGCAAGGGAGTGAGGATTGTATGTACATCAGGAATGTAATGATATATACCAGGAATGCAAGCCGGGTAAGAAGGAAGTGGGGACACATGGGAAATGGAAGTGATGGGAAAATGGCATTAGGATTAAAGTGTTGCTTGTCCTATTTGGGTATAAAGAATAATCAAAGTAAGCTGGAATGATAGGAGGTGATGGGTGGAGAGGGGGATATTTGAAATTGAGAGTATGGAGGGTTGTTAGGAATGTCGAAGTCCAGAATATGGCTGTGGGGTGAGTGACTGAGGTCACATGGGACACAAGTTCACTGAAAAAGAGAAAGGACATTAAGGGATTAAGATGCCAGGCAATTGGAAGGGTTATCTACAGCAATATTAAAGTCATCAGGAATTATGACAAGAGTAGTATTGGAGAAAGTGACAGTGAGTTGGGACCTAAAATCTCCAAGGATAGTTAGAAGTCACCTGAGGGTCTGTAGAAGCCTATACCAAGGAGGAGCAGTGAGTGGTTTAGCCAGATATTGGGGTGTTTTGTGGAGGAGGGAAGGAGAATAGTCTATAAATAGAAAGAATTACAGGACACTTTAGAACCCTATTCTTTTCCTAAATGCCTGTATCTTCACCTAACTCCCGTAAAAAGGGGGTCCTTCTAGACAAGGGAAAGGTCTGGGTTCTGCTCCCCACCAGATTCATTGCCCATGATTTTTGTCAGTTGAGAACAACTATATGTGTTATAACACGTGTTATAACATTCCTGGGTTTCAAGGCTGAACCGACACATGATTGTTTGAGACGCTGGAGGGAACACAGCCCATTGGTGAAATGTTTCAGTTCCAGAATCAGAGTATACCATATTCAAATGCCCTTTTCCCCACTTACTAACTGTGTGACTTTGGGCAAATCACTCAACCTATTTTTGTCCTCCATGTCATGTGTGTAGCTGTTATCTGAATTAACAGCAGTAACTACTTCATCAGATTATGGTGAGTATTAAAGGATAATCTAAGTCAAGGGCGTTGAATGTACTATGTTATTTGGTAAGTTTTACTATTGTTAATATTCAGGTTGTGATGTTTATGTTCACTTAGCAAGATTTACTTTGCAAAGTACATTCATTCCCTAGATTGGGAATTGGTTCATTCCTTTCAAGAACTGTACTTGTAATTCAGGTAGATGACACCAGGGGGAGTGAGGGCCCGTTAGATTGCCCAGTTAGGCTTCCTCCTGCGGTTGGCCCAGCAGATTATGTGTCCTCTATTCAAGATTTAAGAGGAGAATTCACTTGTGATCTTGAGCAAACCAATAATCGTCTGCATCTTAGTTTTTGTGTCTGTAAATTGAGATAATACCACTTCTCTTATCTAATTCAGGATTAAATGAAGAATCACATGACAAGTGTGAATTACATTGTAAACCATATTGTTTCTGTAAATACAAGAGCTTTGTATTACTAGTATTACTAATACTAGGCTTTCATTCATTTTTAAATGAAAATTTCCCTCAAATTTCTGTATAAACTGATATTTTTATAATTTGGGTTCATGAAATTTTGCCCTTGTCCTCATGTGAAACTTTTAGATAGGTCTCAAATAGGAAAAAAATCTGTAGAATGGCAATCTTGTAGCTAACAGTTCACTAGAAGGTAAGTTCCAGGATGACAGAGATCATGTCTGTTTTGTTGCTCATTCTTAGTAATCAGCATAATACCTGACATATAGTAAGTGCTCAGTAAATATTGTTGAATCAGTCAATCAACTGAACAATCATTGAATCAGTCAGTCAGTTGGTTACTATTTGGAGGAAACGTATTCTTCCAACTTGTCTCATTTCTAGCTGCTCCCCATCTTGAAATCTATACACTAATCATACCAGACTGTATGTATTTCTAATATGTCATTTCCTTTAAAAGTAGTACAAGTCTGAGAAGTGTCAGCTATGCTTATAATAAGCTTGCAAGTAGGCTGTATGCTGACTATTTTACATGTATTATCTCTTAAATTTTTATAGTAGTATCCTATGGAGGTAATTACTATCATTATCTTCATTTTACAGGTAAGGTAAAAGACTCAAAGACGTTAAGTTCTTGTCCAAGGTCTCGGTTAGTCAGCAGCAGAGCCTGTATTTGACCCTAGACAGTTTGCCTTCAGAGCCTATACCCCTGAAAACTTTGCAAATGAAATGAAGGCTTTAAATGCAGCACTCTTGTCTTGAGCATCTCTAGTTCATGTTTCAAGATGCCAACTTTGTAGATCATTTTGGTGAAAAATGGGATTTGATGAAACTGTGCAGTGAAAAAGTATGCTGTCTTTTCTTGCATTGTAGTTATTGCTGCCTCTCAACTTGGTCTTTAGGCAAAACAAAGTAACTTCTTTTCATCTCTTCTTGAAAACTTACTTTTCAACTCTCAGAAGTACTGTGTTTTTAGAGAAAGGGGGAAAAGGAGCAAAGCATGAAAGAGGAATTGGAAGAATAAGATAATTAGACAGAGTCATGTTCAGCTGGGCCTGTTTCTATATACATGGTTTAATATGAAGTACATCCTAGCAAGTCATAGAAGAAGCTTGCTTGATGTTTTCTTTGCCTTTCTGCAAAATTTCCCCATCCATTCTCTCGTCTGAACTCCCGATATAGGAATCTCAATTACACAACTTAGTATTTGACTTTGTGCTGTCTAGATATTTCTCAGCTGCAAGATTTCCTAAAATTCTAAGATTTTAGAAGTTAGAGTTAAAAGATACATTGGACACCATTTTTCCAAGTCCCCCATTTCCAAATGTGGAAATCGAGGCCTGGGCAATGTAGATTACTCGCCTAAGTTCACACAGCAAGTGAAGGACAGGGCCAGAATTGTGAGACAGTTCTGCTTGCTGTCATACTAGAAGTTTGGATTGCACTGAATTGCACTGCCTCTTGCCTTCTAAATTAGATTTTTAAAAATCTCATCCAAATATTCATTCTTGCATTCAGCTAACAGACATTTACAGAATGCTTCCCATGTGTCACACATGCACTAGGAATTGAGTTACAAGGAATAAACTATGGTCCCACCTCAAGCAGCTCAGGTATGGAGACCAAACATTCCCTTGAATACACACCCTCACAGGTGGTGAGCATTAACAGAGGTGTGTACACAGTACACCCACTCTGGATGGGTGTATTGGTCCTCTCTGTGTGTCCAGATAATTCCCTGAGCAGGAGTCTCCCAGGCAGGGTGGGAGGCAAAGAGCACCCATGCTGAGCAATGAGTTTTTGCAGTGGAGGAGGATGGTGTGGCATATAAGGTAAGGAGGTGTGAGGATGAGATAGCACACCTGGAGGGAGGGAGCCTCTTGGGGAGCAGTGGGCAAAGAGGCTATAGGGGAAGGGACAAATTGTGAAGGGCATGATATGGCATACTGGAAAGATAGACTTTATGCTGTAGGGAATGGGAAACTACTGCAGGTTTTTAAGCAGGAGAATAATATGATCAGACAATATTCCCTCTACTCTTCTTAAATCTTCACCTAGAGTCAGGCTGGTGCCGGGTAGATAATAACATGAACATAATTGACTTAAAAACAGAAACAAGAGGCAGTGGAAAATTTCCAATCACGTGTACACTTTCTCTTTCAGGAATTTCTGGAAAATAGCATGCTTTATTTATTAAAATTTAACAGCATTTTTGGAAACAGCTACAATGCTTTATTATATTTGGTGGTTTTGCTGTAAAATTTACAGTCTTTGAAATAAAGCAGTAGCTCACTTATTCTCTCTATTTTTTATGCGTTTTGTTTGAGATATAATTCATATACCACAAAATTTACCTTTTACCTTTTAAAAGTGTACACTTCGGTGGTTTTATTTTAGTATGTTCACAAAGCTGTGCAGCCATCACCGCTAATTTCAGAACACCTTCATCACCTCCAATGAAATCCTGTACCCGTTAGCAGTCGCTCCCTATTCTCTCCTCCTCCCCCAGCCTCTGACTACCCCTGATCTACATTCTGTACCTTTTTTTCCCAAAGGATTGGCCTATTCTGGACTTTTTGTATAAATGAATCATACAATAGGTGGCCCTTTGTGAATGGCTTCTTTCACTTAATGTTTTCAAGGTTCAGCCACATACCAGCATGGATCAGTACTCCGTTCCTTTGTATGACAGAGTAATATTTTATTATAATATATAGCACATTTTGTTATCCATACATCAGTTGAAGGACATTTAGGTTGTTTCCACTTTTTGGCTATTATAGTGTCACTATGAACATTCATATATAAGTTTTTGTGTGGACATATGTTTTCAGATCTCTTAGCTGTATGTTTAGGAGTGGAATTGCTGGGTTGTATGGTAATTCTATGTTTAACCTTTTGAGGAGCTTCCAGACTGTTTTCCACAGCAGCTGCACCATGTTACCTTCCCACCAGCAGTATACAAGGACTTCACTTTCTCCATATCCTCCCCAGCACGTGTTTTTATTTATCCTCTCTTCTGAAGGAGTGGTTCTGCACTTGGCATTAACACCAGAATCTCGCTATAATGCTGTCCTACAGGTAGGCATGTAGATAAAGAAATGTAGAAGGTGACAGCATGGATTAGTGGAAGATGCTTACAGGGATCCATACTGAGCACTTAACTTAATGATCAGAGGTAGACAGTTAGTGGGTATTTCAAACCCACCTTAACCTTCATTTCTCTTTGGGTTGTTTCCTTATATACTGATTAGATTCTGTATTTCCTTCTATGAATAGTGCCAAATAGTAACATTCTCCAATATTTAAAAAAAATATTTTTACAGTCTCCTTTTGTGATTCTAGAATAAATTGAGAGCCTTCACTTTTCCTGGGCTTGTTTTGTAGATGTTTGTAAACTGACCTTTTGTCTTATCTGTGATACTTGGATATTAAACCTTGCAGAAGATGTTGTGAAGCTAAATTTTATGAATTACAAGTCGTTGTCCTTATCTGGGGCCTTTTCCAGTGATAGTAGACAGGACCATTTATCTCAAATCGCAAAGAACCCATAGCAAGAAAATAACATTCCAAGATGAGATCCACAGAGAGACATGGCAAAGTGTTCTCCTTTCGCCTCTTTCCATAATATTCCCCATTGTTTATTTAATGACTGAATTGTTGTGGTGGAAGAGAGGGTGTTTGTTGCCCTGGGAGGGGATTAGGAAATAGGCTGCAGTTTGGTGAAAATAGCAGAGGGAGTGGGTGCTCCGCTCTTACCATGTTGTTGGATGTATACCAACCCGAGGTATAGATGCCTACGCCTGCATCTCTTTGCCTGAAGGCTTTTCTTGATCACCTTAGGACACTCACCTGCCTTCAGGCTGGAAGTACTGGGGAATTAGCACCCCAGGAGTAGTCCCTAACCAGCAACTCATAAGAGTTGGTGTATGTATTAGTTTCCTCTTGCTTTTGTAACAAATTATCACCAACTCAGTGACTTAACACAAATTTTATTATCTTACAGTTCTGGAGGTCAGAAGTCCAACACAGGTCCTGTGGGACTAAGTCGAGGTGTCAGCAGGGCTGAGTTCCTTCTAGAAGACCTAGGGGAGAGTCTGTCTCCTCACTTTTTCCAGCTTTTAGACTTCTTTGGCTTGTGGCCCCATATTACTTTGACCTCTGCTTCCATGGTCATATTTTCTTCTCTGACTTTGACTCTCTTGCCTCCTTCTTATAAGGATTACTCTGGACCCGTCCAAATAATCTCCCCATCTCAATGCCCTTCCTTAATTTAATCACACCAGCAAGTCCCATTTGTTACCTAACAACATATCTACAGGTTCTGGACTTAGAACACAGACATCTTTGGGGGTCATTATTCTGCCTACCTCAGTGTAAAATAACCCAGTTCCCTCACTCCTTGAGTGAGATAGCTCTGAGCATATGTTCTGCACAGTTTCCAGAGTTTCCCAGCAGGCCTTTGCTCCAGCTATCCATGTTGATTACTTGCTCGTTAATATACCCTTTCCTGGTTTCCTTCCCTTTCCTGTTTCACTAACCCCCATTTCCTGGAAGAACCTCCCACATTCAAATACATATGGTCCCCAACTTACGATTGTTCTACTTATGATTTTTCAACTTTACAGGGGTGTGAAAGCAATATACCTTCAGTAGAAATTGTACTTTGGATTTTGAATTTTGATCTTTTCCTAGGCTAGTGATATGTGGTATGATATTCCCTCTTGACGCTGGGGAGTGGCAGCTGCATCTCCTGGTTAGCCACACAATCACAAGGGTAAACAACCAATACACTTACAATCATTCTGTACTCAGACAAACATTCTGTTTTTCACTTTCAATATGGTATTCATTACATTACAGAAGATTTTCAATACTTTATTATAAAATAGGTTTTGTGTTAGATAATTTTGCCCAACTGTAGGCTAATGTTCAGAGCATGCTGAAAGTAGGCTAGGCAAAGCTATGATGTTTGGTAGGTTAGGTATATAAAGTGCACTTTCTACTTAACGATATTTTCAACCTACGATGGATTTATGGGGACGTAACCCCATTGCAAGTCAAGGAAGATCTGTACTTCCATTCAAATCTCAGGGTCTACTTCTTTTTTTTTTTTTTAACGTCTTTATTGGAGTATAATTGTTTTACAATGCTGTGTTAGTTTCTGCTGTATAACAAAGTGAATCAGCTATACACATATACGTATATCCCCATATCCCCTCCCTCTTGCGTCTCCCTCCCACCCTCCCTATCCCACCCCTCTAGGTGGTCACAAAGCACTGAGCTGATGTCCCTGTGCTATGAGGCTGCTTCCCACTAGCTATCTGTTTTACACCTGGTAGTGTATATATGTCATTGCTACTCTCTCACTTCGTCCCAGTTTACCCTTCCCCCTCCCTGTGTCCTCAAGTCCATTCTCTACATCTGTGTCTAT
>NW_021703780.1:90404893-90560917 GCF_005190385.1 Monodon monoceros | reverse complement strand
CACCCCTCTAGGTGGTCACAAAGCACTGAGCTGATGTCCCTGTGCTATGAGGCTGCTTCCCACTAGCTATCTGTTTTACACCTGGTAGTGTATATATGTCATTGCTACTCTCTCACTTCGTCCCAGTTTACCCTTCCCCCTCCCTGTGTCCTCAAGTCCATTCTCTACATCTGTGTCTTTATTCCTGTCCTGCTGCCTCAGGGTCTGCTTCTTACAGCTCAATTGCTTAATATCTGTAAACCCTTAAAAGAGTGAATTTCTTTGAGTACTCAAAAAATGATGGGAGTAGGGGCTTCCCTGGTGGCGCAGTGGTAGAGAATCCACCCGCCAATGCAGGGGACACGGGTTTGAGCCCTGGTCCGGGAAGATCCCACATGCCGCGGAGCAACTAAGCCCATGCGCCACAACTACTGAGCTTGTGCTCTAGAGCCCGTGAGCCACAACTACTGAGCCTGCGTGCCGCAACTACTGAAGCCCGTGCACCTAAAGCCTGTGCTCCACAACGAGAGAAGCCACCGCAATGAGAAGCCCGCGCACTGCAATGAAGAGTAGCCCCTGCTCGCTGCAACTAGAGAAAGCCTGCCCGCAGCAACGAAGACCCAACACAGCCAAAAATAAATAAATAAAATAAATTAATTTATATTAAAAAAATTATGGGAGTAGGTCAAACGGACACAGGAGCCAGCTTGAAGGAACTCCCAATAGCCAAATCGAGACAATAAATGATTATAAAGGATTACTACCTATTCAATAAAGTAAGGATCCATGAGTCCACTGATAAAGAAACAACAAACCGATAAATAAGAAGGGAAAGTTCTTCCTACAGTCAAATCCAACTAATAAATGAAGAAGGGAGGATAGAATCATAAAATCATTATTTGGCAAACATCATAATAAGAGCTGATTCAAGCAAGAAAGTTCAGTGGATGCTAACACCAGGGGGTAAAAATTTGGGAATAACAGGAGTTTACATAGTCTCAAAGTATCTCCCTACAAGGACATTACAAAGGGTAAAAGAGTATAGCTTGACGGTGGAGAAATCTGGTAGCCATCACCTTAAGCAAATTATCTAATTGGTCAATGGGACATATCATCTGCTTTCCAATGTGAGGCACTGAGAGGATCTCAGTGTATTCCTGCCACAAGGGCATAACTTGAATCTAATCATGAAAAAAACTGACAGAACCAAATTGAGGGACACTCTGTAAAACAACTGGCCTGTCCTCTTAAAAAATGTCAATGTCGTGAAATACAAAGGAAGATTCAAGAACTGTAACTATTCCAGAATAAAGGAGACTAAAAATACATGAAAACTAAAAGAAATACATGATCTTGAGTTTTTATTTTGCTATTAAGAACATTATTAAGGCAACTGAAAAAAAATTTGAATAAGGGCTCTAGATTGGATAATAGTATTTTATCAATATCAATGGCCCTGATTTTATAAATTGTACTGTGGTCATGTACAAGAATATTCTTATTTTTTTTGCTTAGAATACTTAAGAGAATTTTCTTATTTTTGAGAAATGCACAGTGAATTATTTAAGGATGAAGGAACATCACATAAGAAACAAACAGTTCAGAAGAGAGAGACAGAGAGAATGAAACAAATGTAGTAAAATGTTATCATTTGGAGGATCTGGGTAAAAGGTATCCGGGAATTTTTCGGTACTATTCTCGCAGGTTTTGTCTATATCTTAAGTATGGCAAAAATTTAAAAACGTGAAAAGTATAAGGCATTTTAGTCATTGAGTCATTGCCCTGCTTACCTACAGGTTGCTGTGTTGACATCATGAGATAAATAAAATGTCCTCGGCTTTCTTAAGCCACACTGTCTCTGTCTTCACTGTGTCCCAGAGATATGTTGACTGTTGAGTAGAGTTTCTAATACCTGCAACAGAGCACTGGATTGAGAATCAAGAAACTGAAATTTGAGTTCTGGTTCAGTAGTTGTGTGACCTTTGCTAAGTCATTTTACTTTTCTTGGCTTCAAACCGTGTCTGGAATGTTAAAGATTTTAACTGTTCTTTGATTCTTCTTCATCCCTTCCAGAACACTCATTTATGATTCTCTAATGTCCCTTGTATGTTTGAATAACTGAATCTTTTCTTCCGGGTATGGTTCGTAATGACTTTGCCTTATAATACATTCCACTTGATGTGGCAGCTATGACATCAAAGAAATTTCCAGTGGAAGGTTATTATTTGTTTGTTGTTGTTATTGTGAAGGAGGGAAAAAGCCAGGCAAAATATTCAAGAAAATTATTCAGTCTGTGATTCCACTTATTAGATTTCTCACATAGGATATTTTATAAGTTTAGGTAATCAAATTTCATATTAATGACTACTGGGAACAATTTTCTTGGTGTAACAAATTAGCCCTTTTTGCTGAGTTATAGTTTGAGCTGGTTTATTTCCAACACCTCCAGGCATGTGTGAGTTCCTAACTTACACTGAAGGAGAGAACGAACAGACTAGTGGAAACAGCTAGGAACGGGGGAGTTGAGCTCGCCACTGAATCAACCCTACAGCTGCTCTGCTCCTTGGTATTTGGCTGGGGGTAGTTTTCTAGTCATTGCCCTTCCTCTCTTTTTTAAATAGAGGTAATGAGGCTTGAATCTCTCTCCTGCCTCTCAGAAGTGCTGCAGTGATGAATGGAAATGCCATTTGAAAGCTGCTGTGCATCGTTTGCTAGGGAGATATTTCAGTAACAAAGCATCCTCATCAGAGTACAGTCAGCTCCTGCTATAATGCCAGCACCCAGGGTATTAAGTCTTCTCATATTAGCAGGATCTACAATGTACTGTAGGTAGCCATGCTGAGGGAAAGGAACAGACCGCCCTCTTTCTCCCACACGAGTTATTTTTATTCAGTACTTTCATTTTCTTTAAAACACTTATCATAAGCTGAAATTATTAACTAATTATTTAACTTATTTATCTCTGGTTGCCCGTCAAGAACATAAAAGTTCAAGGGGGGCAGGAACCAAATATGCTTTGTTCTTCTTGTGTCCCCAGCACCCAGCACAGTGCCTGACAGATAGTAGGGGCTCAATAAAGATTTATTTAGTGATGAATGAATGAATTATATAACCCATGATCTAATCTTCCTGTTCCTTTATGACAGTATTTCACCACATATGCCAAGATGCCAAGATAACTGCCCATGAGATTTCAAATTCCAGTAACTGAATAGGCAATTTCCCATGAAAGTGATTTTAAAGATACCAATTATAGAGAAGAAATAAATAAGTTGACACATGATGCCAAACATGTGGGTCTCTCCTATATCAATGGGAACTTCTTAAGGAGCTTTAGCATATGTATCTGGTAGCACTGAAATGGGTAATTCACCAAGTATCAATAGATTCTTTTTAAGTTTGAAAAGTAATTTGTTTATCTCTTTTATTTTTCTGATGAAGAAATTCTTAACACACATTTTGTCGTGTCAAGTTGCTGTAAAAAGTGCACCCTTTTTTTTTTGTCAGTTTTGAAAAGCCAAACAGTTCATACTCCTGAGGCAGAAAGGGGGTGAGGGGGTAGTAGGGATACACACTGAGATTAATCATTTGCCCTAGATAATCTCCAACCTGTGTACCACCTCTATAGGTGATTGATTTTTGTTTCTATACAGCTTTAAAAGGTGAGGCAATTTGTGTGTTGAACCTTCCATCAACCACCTGTGAGGATTTGAGTCACCTGTCCCTCCAGCCTCCTTTGTTCTGGTGCCCAAAGTCTGATGACCTGGAGCTATGCATGAAATGGGGGTGAGGAAGGGTGGAGACTCTTGCTGACTGCTTCAATTCCTTAATGGTAGTTGAGGTTGGGAAAGAGCCTTTGTTCTTGAAAGCTGTACTTTTTTTTACTCTCTGTATAAATTCTAGGAGGTCTTTTTTGTGTGTATTTTGGACGCTTATTTGGGTCTCTGCCTTCCTGAAGAATGACATTGATTGTGTTATTGTTCAAAACCCTTCACCAGCTCCCCAACACTTGTGGATAAAGTCTTCAGCATTCACTACGCACTTAAGTTTTCTTACAATCAAATTCTAGAATAGTGTTCTGTTTAGGAGCATAGATGCATAGATTCTGGGATTAAATATCTGATTCTGCCTCTTGGATGACCTCGGGCAAATTGCTTAATCTTTCCAAACCTCCTATTTTCTCATGGAGCAAACAATGGAACCTATCTCCTGGGGGTTGTTTTGAAGATTAATTAAAATTATGCATATAAAATGCACAATTTTACGCCTACAACGTTGTAAAGGCTCAATAAAAGGTTGTTATTTTTACCACCTCTCTCCCCTGATCCAGCAAATGGAACTAATTACTGCTGCAAGCACTATTGCAAGTACCCCATAATTTACATTTTCTTTCAGACTTCTTTTGCCTCATGCTTTTCCTCACTCCTTCCCCTCTTTCCCGAGTTCAAATGTTCTTCGTTCTCTGATGCCCTCTCACAATGTTGCCTCCTATCTAACTGCTTCCACAAAAGTAATTCCTCCTTTCCTGCTCCCCACACTTCTAAGTGACCTCTCCTTTCTTTAAATCCCGTTGACATTTTTTTCTGAGGTCAAAGTGGCAGCCGCTTGAATCAAGGATGCCCTTCTGGACTCCCTTTTGGTGACTGAGATCTGGAGCGTGTTTCTTCCTTTCCCCTGCATCTCTGAGGTAACGTCAGTCCTCCCTAGCATGCTGCTTGGCCTTAACTGGTAAATGCAACTACCCTTTGATCATATCCAGCACACAGTAGATGCTCAATAAATATTTATTAAGGGAAAGGATCTGTGTGGAGTGAAAGGAACTCTCTGTGGCTACCATGTGTATCATTCCATCAGAAGACCGCATTTCATCCTAAATTTGAAATTCCTCAGAAAGTGTGTATAGTGAGGTTCGAAGACCCTTTGAACTTTGAGCCTGGGGAGGATTTGGTAACATGTCAGATATATTTTATGGCTCATGAATTTAGGCTGGTTTTGGGGATTCTATAGGTGAGAGCTGAACCTTTTCAGATTCATAGTTCTTTTCTCTGTGATAGCTACCATTTTCACTCATGATCCAGGCTAAAAGTGATTGCATGGGAAACAGAGTGCTTTGTCATCTGAACAGATTATGATGGATTATTTCTGTCGTCATCTTCTTCCTTAGCAAGATGGTAGAAAAAAAAGATGAAGTCCCCTATATTTTGAAAAAAATGCTTCTTTTCAAGAATAGAATTGGCCTTGGGGCGGGGGTGCTACCTGTGGTTTTGCTCAGCACAGTTGATATGGGCAAGGTGTTGAGGTTAAAAACAGAAAGGAATTTCCCACCTATATTGTAGGAGTTAAAAGCAGCACTTTCATAACCAGAACACTATATGACCACAGATTATTTGTCCTTGACAGACTAAATGAAATAAGCCTGATACAATTATCTTTTTGATGCAAGGTGGGAAAATTTGGGGGGGAAGCTGAAGTTTGCCTGTTTCTGAAATTCAGGAGACCGTGGTTCTTGTTTCAGTTTCTCTACTCACTGGATGGGGAGATTTGGCCAAGTTGGTATCTTTCCCTGTCTCACAATTTAAAAGATAACTTAATGACTAGGACCCTGCGTCTACTCTTCTAGGTTCAACTAGAAGTTCTCTTCACTCCCCAGGAGAAAACCCAAGTGAGAGAGGGGCTAGGAGTGACTGTAGAAATGTCAGAGTGCTTTGCTTGGAGAAAATGAGAAAAAAGGGGGGAAAAGGAGACCGATTCACAAAAGATCAATTTAAGAGGCTCTTTTCCAGCAAACTTTGTCCTTTCTCTGCTTCTACCATTGTTGCATGGTACAGAGCTTTTAGGGAGGCGGTTGTCTCTCTGCACTCTGCCCCTAAGCAGTTTTCTGTCTACATTGTCCCCATTGTTTGGCATTTCTACAGTCACTGCATTGCATGGCTTTCTTTCCATTTCTCCCCTAGTGGCATTACTCTTAACAAAACTCTTCCCCAGCCTGCCTATTGGCAGTTGTGAAACCTGAGGGAGATTGTATATGAATTTCTGCTTGTCTGCAAAGCACAAGGCTTTGTGGGAAAAACAAAAACAAAAACAAAAAGGTGGCTATGCTATTTTGACTAAGGCTTCCAGAGTTTGGGAACTGGGAAGGTGCACTCCACTGGACTCTAAAGCATATGTGCTCATCTGCATGGGGAGTACTCGAGGCTACCAGAGCCACTGACAGTTGCTAGCTGTATGCCCAGACACTGTAAGCTGTTGTGTGGTGTGTTCAGGGAATCGCAACAATCCTGGGTCACCAAAAGTGGCTCAGCTCAAGCAGATGTCCTACGTTGCATGATATCCAGAAACTTGGATTGAAGTTAAGGCAACGTTTCCCAGTCCTCAATACAGAAGAAAAATAGAAAATACAAGAAATGCAGTCTGTTCCCCAAATCAACCAAATGCCATCTTGCTCCCTGCAGCAGTCCAAAAATCTATTACCAGCCAAAACAAAATCTAACTAGGAAGATGAATCTGCTCCTAGCAAAAACGTCTTTTTCACTCCAAAGTCAAAATTGTGAATGAATTCACTCATTCAACAAACTGCTATTGACTTTAGGACTGCCCGGTGTTTTTCATTGTCTACAAAACTGCTTGTCTCAATTTATGTACCTAATGGGAAGATAACTATAACTTACGTTGTCTGTCTGGGGAAAACAGATTGGAATGAAGATATCTGTAGAATGGTTATTTGAATCTTTCTCCAGAGAAAGACCAATAATTCAGAGGGTGAGTTGAGGGAATGTGAAAATAGGCTTGGAAAAATCTCCCAATGAAAAAAACACTACTAAATATTATGTCCCACTAATATACTTATTAAGAGCAGAATTAGGAAAATGAAACTTCTCTACCAAACTCTTCTTGCTGTCATGAATTTCTATTCTCAGGAATTAATCCCATATGAATGGATTCTAGATTCAGAAGTATTTTGTATTAGGTTACACTACAGTGTTTTTGACCTCTTTTACTTGGGGAACAAAGAGGGGTGCAGTGTGTGAGTCTGGAGGTAGATGTGTCAAAGTATGGCTTGTTCTTTATTGCTATTCCCAGCCCAAGGCCTAGTTTCTTAGGTTAAAAAATCAGGTTTTTTTCTAAACAAGAGAACCAGAAATATTTGTATTTAGTGGGTAAGGAGCAAGTTGAACAGAGAATTTTTGTGCTTTAAGATCTCACATAATCAGTTTCCATTTTCCAAACACGCACTTCCTATTTCCTTGACACCACAATCCCCAAAGGAAACCTGAACTAACTGCAGGCCACTGATGGGTAGACATATGCAATTAGGGCAATCTCTCATTTGTTTAATGCTTGGGTTTTATGTATTTCTGCAGTTGAGATTCCATATTGAAGCCCCAGGGCTTGGGAGGTTTATCAAGTTGCTCTTGCAAGCTTCTCTTATCTCACCAGGAAGGCATTATGTGGAATGGCTAAAAGAATTTAAATTGGGAGCAAAGCTCCTTCTGGGGCCCATAGCCCCCTTGTATTACTCAGCCTCACCTTCTCATCTCTGCACAAAAACTTTCCTCCTGCCACAGCTTCCTATTTAGTTACTCTGTATTTTTAGTAGCCCTTTCCTCATCGCCAGAATGCCTCCAGAATCCCCAGCTCCTCTGAGAAGCTTTCTTCCATGTCATCGGAAGCTCTGTGATCACGGGGATTTGCTTCTTTCACCCAGAACACCCTCCCTCTGAATGTTGTCTCCTTGAATGCTCACCTCATCATTTTTTAAATAAATTTATTTATTTATTTTTGGCTGTGTTGCGTCTTCGTTGCTGCGCAGTCTTTCTCTGGTTGCAGAGAGAGGGGGCTACTCTTCGTTGCGGTGCCCGGGCTTCTCATTGCGGTGGCTTCTCTTGTTGAGGAACACGGGCTCTAAGCGTGAGGGCTTCAGTAGTTGTGGCTCGCGGGCTCTAGAGAGCAGGCTCAGTAGTTGTGGCACACGGGCTGAGTTGCTCCGCGGCATGTGGGATCTTCCCGGACCAGGCCTCGAACCCGTGTTCCCTGCCTTGGCAGGCGGATTCTTAACCACTGCGCCACCAGGGAAGGCCCTCACCTCATCTTTTAATTCTGAGCTTAGGTAGTAAGATTTGAAGTTTGAGCTCCCCAGCTGACCAGGGTTCTCTTCCCTGTGCTTTCATGCCACGATTTCATCCTCTTGGTGACAGCTCTTATACCGGGTGATCACTTATGTGGATGTTCATCTTTCTTTGTGACTGTGCACTGGAGAGCATGGGCATGGGATGCTTATTTTTATGCCCCTAGTGCTTGATGTAGTAGAAGAAAAGTGCCCCCAAAGGAAGGAATTTTTCAACCACTGGATACCCATATGATTATACAGACTTTAACAACAGGCTTTCCAAGAGAATTTAATAAATAATACGAGAAGATGCTTATTTTTTGCATGAAGAAAAAAAAACCAGTATACAAAATCACATATATCAGGGTTCTAATTCTATATTCATAAATATATATATTTTATAATTATTGTATATATACATATATAAATATACACACAGAGGGAAAAAAGGCTAGAAGAAAGTACACCAATATCTCACTTGGTTATTTTGATAAACACTACTTTTTCTTACCATTTTTCTCCAGATTGTCTATAGTGAACATATATTAGTGTCATAATCGAAGAAAAAAAATAACATTTAAAAATGAATGGCAGATATGAACTATCTTATGATGGCAGGGGTACACCAAAGCCAGTTAGAATAAAATTTGGTGAAATAGAGCATTGTTATGTGTGATATTCTAACAAGAGGAAAAATAATACAGGAGCATACATTTTTAGTTAATATTCATAGTGGCCTTTTTTTCATAGTTTTATCAGTAGAGTAGAAGGTATTTAAACCAATTTGCTTCTTATAAGATAGAAAGCAATATATTTTAAAATGAAGGGCTATTGAGATCACAAAGATATGGCATAAAAACTCTTCACTTAAAGGTACCCCAGGGAGTTTATCCACCTGAAAACCTCCTCCACCTCCACCCTCCTCCCATACACACACACTGGTCCGCTGGAATGATTTACAGGAAAGTTAAGATTAGATTACACTGAGAACCAGAACAAGTCTTTGCTCTGGGTGATGTGGTGTAAAACAGATCAGAGAAATGATTAAAATGTGAGGCAGACCTTAATGGTTACAAAAGAAAAAGACTGAGGCAGAATTTTTCTCCCCACCAAAGCCTGTGGCATTAATCCCAGGTTTATACACCTTTTGTAGGAAGGTCCTTGCAAGATCCTTACAAGGTCATGAAACCTACCCTTTTTCTTGCTGCTCTCAGGGAAGAACTAAATCAATCAAGCAAATGAGATGGCCAGCCCAGTCCTCTGGGTGCCTTTTAGCTACAGAACAGTTTAGTGGTTAGTCTCGGGCCTTAGAGTCTGACAGCCAGGGTTGAAATCTTGGCTTCAAGATTTGACTTCAAATTAGGACTGATGAACTGAGGCTCAGTTTCTCCATGTAAAAAAATGATATACCTATTTCATAGAAATAACCATACTCTGAGTTCCACCCCTACCCAGACTACCCTCCCCCTTTTTTTAAACTGTTTTTTTCTTCTTCAGCTTCGGTGTCTTCCATTTGCTTGCATGTATTTGTGATCACAAATAGTCCCTTACTTTTTCCTCTCTCTGACTTAGTATTATTTCCGTATATTGATCTCAGGTTTGGGTCTTAAATTAGACCCCTGTACTCTGAGTCCTCACTTCTGGGCAGTGCCTCTCTTTGCTCCATTTTTCCTTCTATCTCAAGTGCCAAATTGGCTTTTGGGCTCTGTGTTCTACACTCCTGGTCCAGATTTAGCCTGCAGACCATTTTATAATGGAAAAACAATAAGTTTTATGCATATAGACCTCAAGTTTAAGTTCTGCCTTTTACAAGCTGTGTGATTTCAGGTAAATTGCTTGCATCTCTGAGGCTGAGTATTCATTTTTCTCCTCTCTAATGGAGGGACAATGGTACCTGCCCTGTACCCACTCCCTGGGGGAGGCGGGTCAATTAAAAGGATTAAATGTAAATGATCTATGTGAAGTTCCTAGCAGAGGGCTATGTACACAAAAAATGTTTCTCCCTCCTTTTTCTTTCATAAGTCACCACTGTAAATTTGTTTTTCTTCCCTCCAGGACCACCCTGTCTTGTTTATGTTAGTAAGACAGGCTGCGGTGCAGACTGTCTTACTAATATACCTAATTCCCATTAAAATGCTACGTAATTCAGGGCAGCCCCCCATTAGGAATTCATGACCATTTTGTCAGGGCCCAGGCTGAAATTTACCTTGTCAGTTTAATCTTATGGGAGAGAGGGAGGGAGGCAAGGTGGAAAGGAGAGGACTGCATGGTCTGATCCACTGTGCACCCAGAGCTACTTTCATGAAGTGAGTGAAACTGGTTTTGCTTCATATTAAGTAGAATGTAACTGACAAAATTGGAGTATGTCAGGAGGGCTATCACATTTATTTTAAAAATAAGAAAGACATCCTTTTAATGTGTTACGGCCTCTGGATAGAATTTTTTTCTGGGGAACAGAGGGAACCCTGAATAAAAATATCCCACCAACTCCACAAACTTGGTGATTGTACAAAAGCCATTTGTTTCCAGGTATGTCATATACACCCTTGCAACTGCCCAGTTATATGAATTTCACATTTGCCCCTTTAAGCTTTGGAGCTAAACATTGAGTTTGTTACTAATTTTACATACGCCTTCCATGATTTACTGCTAAGGAAAGAATGAGCTTGGCATTTCCTCCACAAAATCTTTCAGATTTTCTGAGCAGGTAACAGAGAGGAGAGTATAGGAGAACTGAAGTTTAGAATTAAAATTTAGCCTGATGTGAACACAGTTTTGATGGGTAGTTTAGAATTTCCCAGCACATAAATCTTTAAAGGGGAAGAGAGAAGAACATTAAGACATAGAGAAAGTTTTCAGTGTCATCTCCCATGGGTTCTCCTGTATGTACTTACTCTGCTTTCCCCAGGTGCTCTGTGACCTCCAGCCTCTCACCTACTGTAGATACTCCCACCTCCACCTTAGAAGGGTGCTGGATGGATGGAGAGGAAACTGGAAGTGACGGCCCCATCATGATCACCCACTTAAAGAACTGTACGGTGTCACCAAATGATTACTCCTATGGGCCCTGGTTGTCTTTTCTGTAAATTGCGAAGAATAATAGCCAATTTATCAGGACTGTTTTGGAGATTAAATTAAATCCTCAGTTTCTCAGGATCTGTAGTACAGAATAGTAGCCTGAAATATACTAATGGTCAAACAGCTGTGGGAAATGCTATGTAATTAATATTAGTACCATCAAGTCTCTGAGGAGTTCTACAATACAAGAAACCCATTTAGTTCTGTTAACGTGTGCTGGGCAATGCTGAACCAGGAGGTACAAAAATGAGTTCCCTTGCCATCTCCTTATTCTTACCACATACCCTAACTTCCTAACTTGGAGTACAGAGAGAAGGAGCTGGTGCTGGTATCACTGCAAAGGGGGGGGGGGGGGAGGACTGAGAAATCATGCCCACACCAGATTAGATCAAGTCCTGCAGAGATTCTATGCCAAACTCATTCCAGAGCTCTGGATGGATGATGACTCTCAAATTCATCTTTTAAGAAATATTTTTCCTCCAAGTAATCCCTTATGAATAATAATAAAACTCTATTTGCAAGCAGGGTGAGAGTGAAAGAACTGAGGTGAAGAAAGCATTTTCAGTTGTAGTTAGAATGCATCAGAAATAGTTAAAATCCCCTTATCAGTGAATAGAAAGGCAGAAAGCATGGTTTTCCCAGCAAAGTGTTAGGGGTGTGTAATGTTTTTTTCCAGTAATGAAGAAAAGAAAATGCCCTGGAAGATGAATACAGAGAGAGGAAGCAAACACCAAGTAAAGGACTGATTGTGGTGTCCTTGGCAAATAAAGGAATGAATAAATAGAAAAACACATGAGAGAAAATAATGGACTTCAGTATTGTTTGTTTGTGAAAGAATGGAGATGACTCCTTTTTGTCAATCACACAGCCAAATTAGAGAATTTGATAATCAAACATTGCATTTGTTTTTATATTCATGGCATCAGTTCAGTTTCTCATTAATTAAACAGGCAAATTTAGGAATGCCTGTTTTAAGAAGCTGATCCAGAAATAACCTTGTAAAATCAGGTTAGAGATACATTATATGCCCTGAGGGCAGCCCGAAGCAAAAGGGAAAATATGAAATTAGAAAGTGACCTATAATAGTCACTTCATTGGTAAAGGTGACATAACCTCCATTACCAATCAGGACCTAGTATGATGTCTAATTTTACTGGCTGTCGAACTTATCAAATTAAATTAAGTACAAATGAGGCAATAGTTGGCTAGGGAAAAAAGAAGTGCTATGCCATTTTGCTTTCTATCAACCGAAAACCAAACCAAGTAGCACGGACAAGGAAAAAGAAGCTCAAATATTTTATTGGAGGAGGAATAAAAGGGATATTTTTCCCCCCAAAGTGGCCTGGCAAAAGGTAGTTGGCAAAAAAACACGTGGATTTCCTGGTGATTGCTATATATCCAGAATAGAGAAATGGTTGTTTTTTTTGTTTTTTGTTTTCATTTATTCCACTAATATTTGAGTGTTGATTATGTGCCAGGTTCAAATCTATGCTTTATGGGATAAACAATGCCTCCTCCCTGCTCTGGGCTCCCTGCTCTGGGCCTAATGCTTCGGTGTCATTCCCCTTTCACTGTTTTTCTTCGATAGTCCACTACTCTCTGTAGATATCTGAAGACAAGAATCCCCAACAGGAAACCCCCACCCCCACCCCGACCCCTGCCCATGGTTGCATCCAAGGCATCTCTAATTCTCGATGTTTCCCACATGTACTCGGCAATGTAGAAGCTTTCCTGACCCTCTGCTCTGCCCTTGTGCTAAAATATGTCCTGAATAAATGAGAACTTGAGGATATAGTGCATTTTTGGAGCAAGGTCACCAACAGTTGTTGAGAACTGAAAAAGATAAGCTCTGCACAGCAACCTAGAAGGCTGCTAGACCCAGAGCAATAGAGGGAGGGCAGAGTTCTCAATGGGCAGGAGTCTGACGGGGGCAAGTTACAATTCTTCCCTGGGCCTAGGTTTTTCTGCCAACAAATGTAGGCTGTGGACAAAGATGCTCCTAGTTCAGACACTCGTTGTTTTCCTGTGCAGCTTACTTGCTTCAGCATTTGAAGTTCTTTTCTCCACCTTAGAAATGGGAAGGAAGGTGACGATTTTTTTCCTAAGCGATTCATGAAACAAGGAATTTTACCAAGAAAGAAATCCTTCATCCTTCCTTGCCTGCGCTTTCTTTCTCCCTTTTCCTTGCTTTTGCTCAGCTGGCACCTGCTTGCTCTCAGTCCCTTTTTACAATTTCATCGTTCCTGGTGTGATAGCATGTCTGTGGAAGCAGGTGCCATCTAGAGCAGCCTTTTAAAAAAGTTTCTCTTTTTTATCAACCTGCATTTTCAAGTGGGTCCTTTTTCCTCCACCTATACCTTTAAATCTTCCCCCTCCCCCACTTTGTGGAACTGGGATCCTACCTAAATCTAGCTCCTTCTGTTGTAAATTTCACACACATTACCCGTGAAACACTTAATTCTGCAAAACTGTTTCTGTATATTATTTGGATGAAAAATGCCAACCATAGAGAAGTTGTTCTGTTTTCTATTAATCATTTACTTGTCTCAGCAGATATCTCCCCACTGATATGTGGACTAATATGGATCTAGGCGTAATGACAGCTGTTAAAAGAGGAATAACATGTAATACATTTTGGAATATTACATAGCAGCATGATTTAGACTTTGATGGGGAATATGATACTACTAAAAAAAAAATCAAATTTTAACAAGACCCTTACAGAAAAGGAATGTGACATATCCACTGTATATATCTCTTTTACCACGTTTAGCTATACATGGGATACAGTAATATACCTTTTTTCTTCAAATGAACTTTTCCTTCCATTAGGTCTGGTCAGTAATATTTAAAATATAGAAATCCTATTCAGTAAAATATCTTCATTAAAATATTTATTTCTTCCCTTAGAAAAAGAATTCAAAACTTTTTAGGGCCTAGTTTTAAAAAGCAACATGCTATATAGGTAATTTATTTTGGTGGTTGTTTTGGGGAATGTGAAAAATATCACCACTGCAACTAGAAAGAACTATAAATGATACATTATTGCAAGTGTTCTAAAAAAAATCAGAACAAAACTAATTTATTATATAGTTCTGTCTTCATTATACACCACATGTTGGTGAGTTAAACACAACAAAATTATTGTCTTTTAAAAGTGTCTACTAAAGATAAAAAGAATAAGGTAACAATTAACATGTAGTTAGTTACATTAAAAAATCTGATATACATATTTCTATTGCCTGTTAGCTTGTTCTAAGCCTTTTAACTATTACAAAAAAAAAAAAGTCGTTGTTCAAAAGCAAACATTCAATTCAGTTGATACAACATTACAGTACAGTCAACTAACATCATTCAACAAAGGTAACAAGTCTAGCCTTAGCTTCTCCAGTTACAAGTCTGTAGACCAAATTGCTACAAAAAGTTCAATGCTGCTTCACAACTGTGTGTTAGTTTTTTGGAGGACATGGTACTGTCTGCTCATGGCTTCAGAAGAAGGGGTCATGCTACTGGTAAAAGCACAGGGGAACCCCAACCTGTCATTAATCATTTTATTTAGCATTTAGTCAGAACAGCATTATTGAGTTTAGCACAACAAATAAAACAAAATCATAATCATAATGATGAGAATAAAAACCAAACACAAACTGGAAGCCTAGAGACGCTGCCAGCTGTGTCAAACCCTTGCGATACGCTATACTAAAAAAATTTGAAATATCCACCCATCCTCTCCACTCTGCCACAAACTAGCAAAGTCAAAAATACAAAAGTCTTCAACTTGTTACTTTTGCAGAATAAAGCAAAAACGTCTTTGTGCTCCTTACTACCAGAAGCAAAATATCCACTGAGTTACCACATGTAATAGCTTCTGGAGGTGTCAACTTGGGTTGGCTTGGTGTCTGCAGTACCATCTTTGTCTTTCTCGCTGTCACCTTCCCAGAGGTTAATGAGTGGTGGGTACAGCTCATTTAGTGGGATTGAAGAGGTTTTTTGCATATACTTTTTTAATGAATGGTGGTAGTTTTTCCTCTTAAATCTTTTGGCAATGTACACAGCAATGGATGCAAGGCTAATGACGGCAAACATGGACCCCATAACTGCAGCAAGGGCTGTACTGGTTTCTTGATCAGAAATGTCCAGCGCGAAGGCGGCATTTTTGGTTGTGACGTTAACACATGACTTTTGAGTCTGCTGATGAATATTGGACACTGTGAGACACACTTCATAATCTGTGGAAGGCTGCAGGTGTGTTAGGTTGTATTCGTGCACATCTACCGGGACCCTGGCAGTATATGTTATGTGGGGATTGTCAATCTTCATGGTGGCAGATGACCATTTTAAGTTTGACGTCATGACATTGGAATTAACTTTCCAGGACACTAAAATGGAATGAGATTCTGTCTGCTTGACATATATTTTCAGCACCTGGGTACCATCCAGAAGGGTTCCATTAACCTTAATTGTCACCACTCGAGTGTCTGCCCCTTCAACATTCTGGGCAACACAGGTGTATCTTCCTGAGTCTTCAGTTTGTATGTTAGATATTTCCAGTGTACCTTCACTACTTAGTTTGTATTTATCTGAGAGCGTTTCCACAGTTATCTTATCTCCAAGGGGAGTGACCCAGTAAATTTCAGGTTCTGGCTCGGCCATGGCCCGACAGTCTAGGAAAACTGTTGTGCCAGTATCCATGTTTAAATGATTTGGGAATGTGTCATGAGGTATCATTGGGAGGCACTGTTCACCTGAATCCTGAATTAAAACTTCCTTCACCTGCTGCCCTCTATATTCAGGCGGCATGGCACAGAACATGGATAAGGGCTCCATGAAGCGGATGTTTGTCTTGTTGGAATTAATCCAGTGGATAACACAGTCACACCTCAGGGGATTGCTGTGGATACTGATCTCACGCAGATTAGGAAGAGATTCTACTGTCTTCTGGTAAATGGCATTCAAGGCATTGTTGTTCAGCATCAAGCTTTCTAGGGCAGGGACACTTCGAAAAGCCAAGCGGTGGATATAAGATAATTTGGGGTTATTGGTGGCTTCTAACTTTGTGAGTTCAGGCAAGTTATCCAGGGCGTAGCGGTCCACAGAGACAAGTTCCCCCATATTGTTGATTCCCAGTTCTTTTAACCGGAGCATATTTTTGAAGTCCCCTTCCTGGATTTTGTGGATGGGGTTTTTGTTGAGGTCTAAGAATTTCAAATTTGGAACTTTTTGCAGGGCAAGTTGAGGGACTTTGACCAGTTTGTTATCATAAAATGACAGGCTCTCTAGGCTATCCAAGCCCACCAAGGCATTTCCAGGAATATCAGTGAGATACATTCCTGCCAAAACTAAGCTTCTCAAATTTGAGAGGGGTTTGAAGTTCATATCCAGAATTCCAATCACGGGGTTTTCCCCAATCATGAGAATTTCCAGGTTGGGTGTTGAATCAAACCAGCGGCTATCAATCACTTTCAATCTGTTGGAGTTTAGGTGGAGCCTTAAAAGATTTTTTAAGCCTGAAAAAGCATTAGCAGAAATAGTGCTAATCTGGTTATGGTTGATGTAGAGTTCTTGAAGGTTGCTGAGATCTTGCAGACAAAAATCATTCATTTCCGTAATCTGATTTTCCTCCAAATGCAGAGTAGTGAGCTGGGTCAGGTTTGCCAGCCCTACCTCCTTAATATTTGTAAAGTTGTTTTGGGAGAAATCTAGCTCAGTCAGGTTGAAAAGCTGCTGAAGCTCATCCACGGTCTTTGCGATGTTATTGCTCTGTAGGAGAAGCACTTGAGTGTCACTAGAAAGGTTGCTGGGAATCCTTGTTAAGCGGAGATCATTGCAATCAACGGTGGTGGCTTCTCTGTACGTTGACTGCGGGGTAAACCAGGGCCTAATTTCACATACACAAAGTTGTGGACACTCACTATTTTGTAGGGAAGACCCAGTTAATGAAGTCATTAGCAAGCTCAGCACCATTCGGCAAACTGCTAAAGCAAAGCTCATCCTAGCCATGCTGGCTTGCTGAGCAAGCTCGACTCCTGATAATTGTTAAGTGTTAACAAAAGGTGAACACTATATAGCGGTATGAAGGACAGCAAGCAGAAAATGTAAACATTCAAGCAAGGTCTCTGTTGAGATGTGCAGAATTCCAGAGTCTGAAGGGATGGTTTCCTGGAGTTTTTGAAAGGCAGGAAACAGTTTGGAGTCTTTTACCTGTGTCTCTCAATTCCAGGCATGCGCACAGCTCTGTGGCATAAGTTATTTCAGCCAAATCACAGTCTGGAGATGTGCCTGAAAATTAGATTTGGACAAATATTATGTTTATTCCATATACTTTCTAATACATTATAGCTTTTCTTTTGTCTACTAAAAAGGCATAATCACTTATAAATCTAATAACAATGTTCAAAGAAACTAAAGCTTTTAAACTGTAGAATACTTTTCATATATTATTACACTTAGTAAAGTAGTTTTAGTGTTCCTTCACATTTACAATTAAATTGGGACCGCTTGTCTTACTGGGTAAAAACATTAAACACACATTGTACATACACACCCATTCACACACACATACACACACACGCACACACACACACACATAATAGAAACACTTAGAAAAGCCCACAGATGTCATTTCTTTAAAAACAAAGGTGACTTAGAAACTACATATGTTCATGGCTCCAAAAAAATCAAAAGGTAATTCCTCATGAAAGCAAAACATGAAAGCCAGTTTATTAAAGATTCAAAGTTCATTTTTAGTTATTTATATTTTAATTAATAGTTCATTTGTTTTTAGGAATTCTTTCTTTTCCAAATGGTACATTCTGTAGAAATATTCAGCCAAACCTGATCTAGCTTAATTATTCTTATGCAAAAAATTAATCTAACAGAACTACAAAAGAAAAATACCAGTTTTTCTTGTATTCTCATAGCCACATCTGATCTTGACTGAATAAAATTGTAAAAGGACTCTATTCCACCACACTACTCGTCTTCATTAAAAATACAAATACACTTATACATGTATATATATATATATATAATCTCACATGCATTATTTCATCAATCTCATGGGAATGTCATGGCCACTTAATAGTCATGGCTATACAGCATGAATATGTTATTTAACCTTTTAAAGCCTCAGCTCCTTCAACCATCAAATAGGGTTGGTCATAAAAGTATCTCTCTTAAAAAAAAAAAAAAAAGTATCTCTCTTACCGGATTACTGAGAAAATTAAAGGAATCTATGTAAAGCTCTTTGTGTAGTGCCCGGCAGATATTAAATTCTCATAAAGGTTAATTGTATTTATTATCATCTTCTTATATCGCTCATCTATTTAATTTTAGCTATGTAGTGGTTATTGGAGGATAAGTAAAAGAAGGAAAGCTGGAGATATTTGATTTTATTTAGCTATCATCTGTTGACTTTGATAAGGTCTTCTGAGGTCAAATATGTACTGCTCACCTGCTTGTAAACATCATATAGTAGCTAATGCTGCTAGTTTTCTGGATTCCAGTCAGGTGTAAAAAGCCATTATGGATCCAGTGTCTGTCTTGCTTTCCCAAGACTACTCTAGTCACTTGCTAAGATATGGAAAGTAGAGATATATATTTCCTTACACTTGTCTTGTTATAATGCACTTCAGCTTTCAGTACTGAAGGAACTTAAGTGACTAGTGTTTTCTTTATCTTCATAAGATTACTGTAAGGATTCAATAAAATAGAGCATATAATATATTTGAAGCCCTAGTGTTCAACACACAGCAGGCTCTCAATTCATATTTGCTACTATTACTACCTTCATACTTTGCAAAACACAGTTATCCTTGTGATGGACCAAGAAGTATAGTACTACAAACAGTCAGTCCTAAAGTTCTGTATTTGTTATAGTTTAGTAGAAAGAATGAAAAATTCTACATTTTTTGGTTTGTTTTACAAAATACACAAACCAAGTTACCAGCTAACAAGATGGAGTTTTAAAAAACCATCCAGTCCAGATCTGGCAAATCAGAAGTGGGAGAAGGAAGTGTATGTGCTGGATCCTTGCTATTCTCTGTGGGGAGAAACACACTGACATTCTCCTCTCCCCTGATCTGGATAGTTTACCATATATCATGGACATGCAAAACTTTTCAGTATTTAACCCTATCTGATTTTGACTTTTATCAAGAAATTCCATAAAATAAAAACATACCTCAGAGAATAGCATTTTCCAAATATTATTAACTCCACAAGTTTATTCCACTCTTTTGTTTCCATATAGAGTAATCCTAAAACAGGGACAGTAGTCACAATAAATGTTCAGTTAAGAACATTTCTGCCACAGGTTATTCCTTAATTGTAATTCAAAATAGAAAACTAGGAGAATAAAATCTACCTTTCGTAACTGAGATGGAATTTCAACTAATTTTTCTGTTTTGACTGAATTGAAGAAAACAGCAGGAAGTAAAATATGTATTAATAAGTCATGTGAGACTCCTAAAGCAATCTGTTACCATGAAAAAATACCTTTTATGGGGCTATACTTTGAATATTGTCATGAGTGATGCCTCCATTTTAGTTTAAGTTATATGACTTGAGGTTATTATATTGAAATATTCAAAATTCTCTTTGACACACATACACAACTCTTTAAACAAACAAACAAACGTCACAAGCTCAGAATGTCAGCTGTCATATCAAACACAGAGGGAAGACATTTTCCTTTCTCAAACCTGCATTTGGCTCCTTTGGGAGTAGAGAATGAAACTTCCTTAACACAAAAGGAGGTGTTTAAGATGTTTCTATTTGTATAACATTGTAAATTCTCTTAAGCATTTTTTCCCAGACTTACTTTTGAACATGAAATTATATATAGAACAAAGCTTCAGAGCCCCTATACCATTTTATACGTTTAAAACTTAGGTTATATCTCAGGACCTATTCACTAACAGTGTTTAAAAGTAAATCCATTATCGCAACAAGAGAAGAAAACTACAGACCAATACCTGATGAATATTGATGCAAAATTCCTGAACAAAATACTAGCAAACTGAATTCAATGACACTTTGAAATGATTATACACCACAACTAAGTTGGATTCATACCTCGAATGTAAAGATGATTCAATATATGAAAATCAACCATTGTTAAGACACCATATTAACAGAACGAATGACAAAACCCACATGATCATCTCAGTTGATGCAGAAAAAGCATTTGACAAAATTCAGGACCCTTTCATGATAAAAACACTCAACAACCTAAGAATAAAAGAAAACTGCCTCAACATAATAAAAGCCCTATATGAAAAGCCCACAGTCAAAATCAGACTCAGTGGTGAAAGAGTGTAAGTTTTTCCTCTAAAATCAGGAACAATGCAAGGATTGCTACTCTAGCCTCTCCTATTTAACTTAATGTTACAACTCCTAGCCAGAGCAGTTAGATAAGGGACCAAACTGGAAAGGAAGATGTAAAACTGTCCCTGTTTGCAGATGATATGATCTTGTATGTAGAAAGCCCTAAAGATGCCACGCAAAAAAACTCCAAACTGTTAAAACTAATGAACGATTTAAGGAAAGTTTGAGAACACAAGATCAATTGTGTTTCAGTACATTAACAATGAACCATCTAAAAATGAAATTAAGGAAAGAATCCCACCTACAATAGCATGAAGAAGGATAAAACACCTAGGAATAAATTCAACCAAGGAGGTGAAAGACCTGTACACTGAAAGCTACAAATCATTGCTAAAAGAAATAAAAGAAGATACAAATAAATGGAAAGACATTCCATGTTCATGGATTAGAAGACTTAATATTGTTAAAATGTCTATCTACCCCAAATAATCTACAGATTCAATTCAATCCCTATCAAAATCTCAATGGCAATATTTGCAGAAATAGAAAAAAATCTTAAAATGCATATAGAATCTCAAGGAACCCTGAATAACCAAAACAGTCTTGAAAACAAAGAACACAGATGGAGGCCTCACACTTCCTGATTTCAAAACATACTACAAGTGGGACTTCCCTGGTGGTCCAGTGGTTGAGACTTCGCCTTCCAATGCAGTGGGTATGGGTTTGATGCCTGGTGGGGGAGCTAAGATCCCATGTGCCTCATGGCCAAAAAAACCAAAACATGGGACAGAAACAATATTATAACAAATTCAATAAAGACTTTAAAAATGGTCCACGTCAAAAAAAATCTTTAAAAAAACCCCAGAAAACATACTACAAGTAATAATAACCAGAGATAGACATATAGACCAATGGAACAGAGAGCCCAGAAATAAACTCTTCCGTATATGATTAGATGATCTTTGACAAGTGTGCCAAGACTACACAATGAGGAAAGGATAGTCTGTTCAACAAATGGTGTTAGCTATCCACTGCAAAAGAATGAAGTTGGGCCCCAAGAGGATAGCTACTGTCAAAATAACAGAAAATAACAAACTTTTGGTGAGGATGTGAAGAAATTAAAACTCTTGTGCACTACTGGTTGGAATGTAAAATGGTGCAGCCATTATGGAAAACTGTATGGAGGGTTCCTCAAAAAATTAGAAACAGAATTACCATATGATCCAACAATCCCACTTCTGGGTATGTATTCAAAAGAATTCAAAGCAGGATCTCAAAGGAATATGTGCACACCAATGAAAATTGCAGTATCATTCACAATGGCAAGAGGTGGAAGCAACCCAGATGTCCACTGATGGGTGAATGGAAAAAGAAAACATGGCATATATATAAAGTGGGATATTATGCAGCTTTAAAAAAGAAGGAAACCCTGTCATATCTACAATATGGATGAACCCTGAGGACATTACACTAGATGAAATAAGCCGGTCACAAAAAGACAAAATACTGTATGATTCCACTCATATGAATTATTTTAAATAGTCAAAATCATAGAAAGAGGAAGTAGAGAGGTGGTTGCTAAGGATTGTAGGGAGAGAAAAGAGAGGATTAGATTTTAATGGGTAGAGTATCAGTTTTGCAAGATGAAAAAGTTTGAGAGATCTGTTGTACAACAATGTGAATATATTTTAACACTACTTAACTATACACTTAAAAATGGAAGATGGTAGATTTAATGTTAGGGCTTTTCATTATAATGAAGTAAATTAATTATAATACAGGCCAACTTTTATCACCCACATACAAATTAAGATCTTAAATTCTGCAACAAATAAAAAATGGCTGGCACAGACCTTTTTAAAAGTAAAATTGCTTTGTTCTAGGGCTGACTGAACTAAGTTGGTCAAATGTGAGAAGAAAACGTCTTCCACAAACAATTCTGGCAGTTTAAAGGAACAATCCCTTAAATAACAAACCGTGGCTTTAAAGGCCCAGAATTGGCAAGGGATGCCTTTCAAAGAGGCCCACAAACAACTATATAATTAAATTTGATGCTTCTTTTTCTAACAATATATGTTTGGAACACTCTGCTCTGAATATAAAATTCCATAGGAAATGGACTGCATGGTCATCACCATCCGTGAAGTTGGCACTGACCCCCATTTCTCCCATAGAATCATGTCAGATGGGATGTTAGTTTAACAAAATCACAATAGTTGATAGGAATTTGGGCTAGGATCCTCATTCATTAAGTTCTTAGGGAATTGAGCGAAAGAAATAAGCAATCACAGTAACATGACGGTTATGTGAATTCTAGGTATACTAAATCCAAATAGCGCTCAACTTATAGAAAGAACTCTTTCCTGGGGGAATCAAGCATCTGGACTCAGAGTCCAACTTCTTCACTTACTCACTAGAAGTGTTACCTTGTATGAGCTACATACATTCATTGTGTCTCAGTTTCTATGGCTTAAATTAAGGCTAATTATACATACTTCATATATGAAAACTATGAACACTAAATAAAATACTCTATGTGAAAGTATTCAGCCCAGAATCTGGGGAAGAGTCCAGCACAGACTGAGACCTCAAATCCTTGTCTGAATTTCTGGAACCTCATCAAGTTTGCCATTAAATTTCATTCTCACCCTGCAGGGCTTTTGGGAGGTAATGAATAGGCAAATCTCTTTAAGACTCTTGGGCATAACAGGTACTTTTTTAAAATTTATATATTTTTTTATTTAAAAAAGTAATTATTTTTTCTAATTATTTCTAAACTATTATCGTTTACCATTTCCATTATATTTTCAATCAGTATTATTGGAATTAATAGTGTTAGAAATTCAGAGACCAAATATTACACTTGGGCTAAATTAAAACCTGATGCAGGCAAGCATATTATGAAACACAAACTCCCCACATGGAAACTAACATCATCTCAGAGACATTATTAGTCACAGCAATGAGGAACTAAAAGTTTGATCTCCTAAAATATGAAGAAAATGCCTTCATAGGACATGTGCTTTTATGCAAAATTTCTTTGGTGGCCAAATTCATGTACATATGTACACCATGTACATAATGTTCAGAAAAATCAGTCTTTTAGCTCTGTCAGTCCCCAAAAATCCAGGGCTAATGCCACATTCAGATTTGCATGTCTTCTTTTGGGAATGGCTTGAATAATGGAGAAATGGGATTTTTGTTCCAGTAAGCTTTCCTCTGGTTATAAACAATGATTGTCTCAATACACATTCTCCCTGTAGCCACCCTCCTGATGTGGGTGGGGGCTTGCATGGGGGGCTAAGGTACAGCCAGACTTCACTTGATGGATTGACCCCGCATAGGGAATCCCCCCAGGTCTGAAGGCCACCTTGACTTCTACTGCAGGTACAAGTGGCTGATTGTTAGACTCACAAGGTTGTTAAGCTTTTTGAAACAGGTATTTAGCATAGAGTTAAGAGTGTGGCTTCTGGAGAGACATACCTGGTTTCAAATTCAGCTCTGTGAACTTGGGCAAGTTATTGAAGCTTTCTATTTACCTTTTTTTAGAAAATGGATATAATAAAACCTTCTTTGCCAAGGGTGGTTAAGAGAAGTAGAATGAGATGTTAAACACAGAGCTTTTGGTCAAGGGCCTGGCACATAGCAAGCACTCAACAGATGTTAGCTATTATTGTTTACAGTTTTGATGTCTCATATTGAATCTGAGTCTCTTTATGGGCACTGAGGATGACAGAGTAGTGGAAATCAGTAGAGGGTGCCCTTTGTGGTATTAGCAACTGCAAGTCCTGAAAAGGGCCTGGCCAGAGACCTTCTAACAATGTAGATGACTAGTGTAGGTAGAGCCAGAGAGAGAGAGAGAGAGATTACAGAGATTTCTTTATGGATGGTATATTTTATTTTCCTTGAGCAGGAAAGAAGGTCTTGCAAATGCATTCTGAATGCTGAATCTGCATGGACTTTTTTTTTTTTTTTTTTTTTTGCGGTATGCGGGCCTCTCACTGTTGTGGCCTCTCCCGTGGTAGAGCACAGGCTCCGGACGCGCAGGCTCAGCGGCCATGGCTCACGGGCCCAGCCGCTCCGCGGCATGTGGGATCTTCCCGGACCGGGGCACGAACCCGTGTCCCCTGCATCGGCAGGCGGACTCTCAACCACTGCGCCACCAGGGAAGCCCGCATGGACTATTTTTAAAGACACTAGTTTCTTGGACTTTTGTTTGGCCCCTGACCCTTTCTTTTAGATTTTTTTCTCCATTTTCCAAAATTAAGTTCCTTGTTCACACATTATCCAAAGTGAAGCACCCTGTAGTGTGTGTTAGTGATCACAGATGGAGGGTCCGTATGGGAGGAGGAGCTATAGTCATCTCCATAATGCATGAAGAAAACAGTGAAGTGCGTCCCCTCGCAAGGACATAGTGGAGCTTGCTGAGGCTCTTTTGCATAAGGAGCTGTTCCTGAGAGCCCACATAATTCATCAGCAAACAGTGCAGCAGTGTGTGAGTGGGCCGAGCAGCAGGACGAGGACGCCAGGGAAAGGATTCTTACTTTTGGCTTCACCACAAACTTTCTAGGTGACCGTGAGCAAGTCCAGTGACTTCGTGTCCTATTTTATTTGTCTTACAGTAAGTGGGTTGAGAGGAGAGACAGTCACAGCTTCCTAGACCAACATGAACCTCGGGAAGTCATCTTAGCCCATTCTCCCATGTCATGAAAACTATACTTCGGACCATTTTCAGAGAGGTAATCCTTCCTCCTGCCTTCCCTTCTTCCTCTTACCTCCTTCTCTTCTTTTCCCCCTTTCTTTCCTTTGTTTCCCTTTTTTGGTTCTTAAATTGTTGTAGAGGCGTGGTGTTTGATCTCGAACTGCAGTGCCTTCAGGGGCCAGGTAGGTCAAGTCAGTCGAGTAGAACACAGAAGGAAGTAGTGGCTGTGTAAAAAGCTGGAGAGTGCATGCACTCCAAGAGGCATCCATGGATGTTTATAACTGTACAAGCTGAAAAAAAAAAAATCTACTTTTTGAGGCTTTTTATGGCATGTGGCCAGTCTGACACGTCTGAATTATTTAAATATCACCATAAATAACCATTATCACCAATAACGCTGAGCTAATGGGAGGATCTGATAATTAGATATCAATTTTCAAATATTATTGGCAAATACTCCATATGTGAAAACCTATAATTAGAAACAGTATATTACGGTGTGACTCTTTGCTCTGAAGAAAACCTGTTTAGTGCTTTTTAAAAAACCATTACATTTACAAAAATTCATCTTACACTTCTTTTCTTTTGGAAGACCTACTTTTAAAGGCAGGCAGAACCTTAGAGATACCCTAGGTGATCCAGGATGACCCAGTTAATTGGCAGAGGAACAAAATAAAACACAAATGTCTTGATCCCCGATTCAGCATTTCCTGCTCTGACCATTTTAAAATTCTGTGTTGGTTTTTCTGGTTCCCAGAGAAAAATTTGGTTGTCCTTTCCCTAATTTCATTTTCTTCTTGTATTTGTTATTCTTAATTAACAAAGACTCAAAAATTCTCTGGCACACTTAGGCGGTACAAATGCACTAGTGTGTAAAGCAGAGGATGGACACAAGTGATCCTTTGATTCCCCCTCATTTTCCTTCCTCTTTTGGGCTAGGGCAAATCCATCACGCCGCAGGTGCAGCATCAGCCAACACCTCTGGGAAAAGCTCAAAGGCGCAGCTGGTCTCCAAGCTGAGGGTATAAGCTGGAGCCACAATTCATTAGGCTCCTGAGAGGAACGGGGCATGGCAGCACATTAGCCATTGTAGGAGGGTTGGCCAGGAATGGTAAACAGGGCAGGCTAGGACTGCATGAACTGAAGAAGTACAAAAGAAAATTTTTAAAAAGCAAAAGAAAAACGAAAGCCAAAAGCCCAGAGCCACCTGGCATGAATCCAAATCGAAGTAGCTGGCTTGTGGAAGAGCCCTGGGGAAGAACATCTACTTCAGATTCTGATTTGGCTTCAACTGATCAAAGGCTAGCAGGCTAGCCTCCCTTTGAAATGAGGAACACAAACTGTGAAAGTTGGATAAGGCCTTAGAGATCACCTGGCACATCTAAAAAAACCTCTCATTTCACAGAGGACACCTCAGAGAGGTGAGATCACATATTTGGAGGCCAAGCTGGACTGCATTCCTACTCTCCAAAAACAGGGTCCTTTACAGAACCCTACACTGCTTCACTTAGTCTGGGATTAGTTGAAATTCATATGCTGGCAGGGTCTAAATGGGCAGGGTCCAAAACTCTCTGAAGGACGTTGGCCTCTAGCACATCATTAATCGGTTACCATTTATTAGACGCATAGGAAAACATTCAATTTAGGAAGAGTGCTGTGGCTTGTTTAGTAACCTCTGTCTTGACCTTTGCTTAGGTAGATCAGAGATAGGGTGGACAGCTCAATCAATCATGCTGATGGCCAACTTATTACAAAAAATTAAGTCAGGTCATCTAAACAATGTTCATTGATTTTTTAAAACATGGCAGTGAATTGATTATAATGGTTGATTTGTTCTATAACTTTAATTTGTAAAATGCATAAATTGAACTTCCTTTAATTTGATGGATTGTGTGTTGCAAACTCTATAAGGGCGTAGATATTCAAATGTGAGAAGTGTAAAGTGGATTTGAAACATGAGTAGGAGTTGGAAAGTGAGCATTAAAGACAGGAGACGCCTCATGAATAATAATAATATGAATTAGCTAACTTTATTAATAGACTTACTTTAATAGAAGACTTACTATGTACTAACCACTATAGTGAGTGACTTACATGTATATGGTATAAAGTGTGATCGTCCCTATTTTTCAAAGAGAGGTCAAGTCGCTTGTCCAAGATCTCAAATAAGACTGAGTCAAGGATATAAGGCTCATGCCCTAACACTGTCTAGTTCTGAATCTTATCTGGTTTGGAGGTAGTTCAAAACTCAGAGTGGTGCAGAGATTGGAGTATTAGATGAAGAGTTAGGTGACCCGAGTCCTTAGCTCTGGTTTTTCCTCCGACTCAGATCATGCTGGCCATCTTTCCTGCCTGTAAGTGGTGAGGTTGGGCAAGTCTAGATGATGTCATAGGACTCTTTTTCTGAGTTTCAACTCTTAATAGCACCCATGTAAGCAGCACTTCTTACACCTGCGAAAAACACTTGATCCTGGCTTTTTAAGAGAAACTGTGTTTAGCAATTTTTTAAAAAAAGAAATGGTCTAAAGAGGCAGACAGAGCTAGGGCCATACCCTGGAACTACGTATGTCACCTTGGACAGATTAGTCTAACTCTCTGGGCCTTGGTTTCCTCACCTGTTGGAAGGGGATCAACATTTATCTGCCTCACATGGGTGTTGTGAAGATTAAATGAGACAGCATGTCTTGAGCAGTGTCTGGTACATAGTAGAATCTCAATAATCATACATTTCCTTTGGAGTTCTCAACTTAAGAAAATTAGAGTCAGGTGCTGAAAACCGACTTAATATCTACTCTTCCAACAAGGAAATTAATACATTTCCTGAAAATTATCTGGAACAGCTTTTCTTTTCTTTTCCTCTTTTGCTTCTCTCTCTCTCTCCCTCTTCCTCTCCCTCTCCCTCCCTCTCTCTCTCTCTCTCTCTCTCTCTCTCTCTCTCTCACTCACTCTCGCTCTCAAGCCCAACCCTTATTTAGTGCTTTATTTTTCCCTCATAACATCCTTAGGAGGTAGGAACTATGATTGTCCCTTTTCACACTGAAGAAACCAAGGCATAGAGATATTAAGTAACCTGCTCAAGACATACAGCTAGAAAGTGATGGAGAAGGACTTAAACTAAGACAGCCTGGCTCCAAAGCACATGCCCTAAACACCACCTCCCACATGTCACATGATCATCCCAAAGAACCCTTGCTTTTGAATCAGAGGAGTGGGACTGTCCATGAAGTATCAAAAGTATAGACTGGCTGGCTGGGAATATTTATAGCTCTTAAAGGCAATACAGATTCCTCCCAAATGACTGGAGCTCAAGAGATCAGAGTGAAGATCTAGGGATGGATCATCTCTATGCCAAAAATCTTGTGTACCACTGAGACATCTTCTATGCCTCAGTTAAGGACAGAACAGATTCCTAGAATATTAGAAAGATTTTAGAACACAGGCACAAGAGTAGTTCTGCAGTTTGGTTGCAATGAATCTTTACAGAAGAATCTGGTAGGTACCAAGATTTTTTTTTTAATTAATTTATTTTTTAAATTTTATTTATTTATTTATTTATTTTTGGCTGCGTTGGGTCTTTGTTGCTGTGTGCGGGCTTTTCTCTGGTTGCGGCAAGTGGGGGCTACTCTTCACTGCGGTGCACGGGCTTCTCATTGTGGTGGCTTCTCTTGTTGCGGAGCATGGGCTCTAGGCGCAGGGGCTTCAGCAGTTGTGGCACGTGGGCTCAGTAGTTGTGGCTTGCAGGCTCTAGAGCGCAGGCTCAGTAGTTGTGGAGCACGGGCTTAGTTGTTCTGTGGCATGTCGGATCTTCCTGGACCAGGGCTCGAACCCATGTCCCCTGCATTGGCAGGCGGATTCTTAACGACTACACCACCAGGGAAGCCCAGTACCACGACTTTTATTTTGTTTTATTTTAACATGACATACAGGTATATAAGCAGGTGTCCTTCTCCCTCAGACCAAACAATGGGCAGGACTCAGAAAAGGCTCAACCTGCAAACTCCCCAATTATCACATTACCGCCTTCAAAGTTCAATTCTCCCTTTTCCCCAGCTCATTTCCAAAATGCATTTTCAAAGGCAACGTCATTTTTGGAATTAAGACTATGTCACGCATTTATTTTAATGAGACAATGCTAATTAAATCTTTACATGCTGGTTACTTAGGGTTTCAATTTTGCAGTTTAATGGTAAAACCCTTTAAGGAATTCTCCTTTGCAAGCACTGTGCTAAAAAGGTGCATACACCTCTCTACCTTTAGAGAGGTTGAATGACAACCCAAGCATTTCCATTTCCAAATGAGTTAAATCCTTCGCCAAACGAAGAAACAAAAAATAAAGCAAGGGATGGGCATTTACCAAAACCAAAAATAAAGCAAGGGATGGGCATTTACCAACACATTTATGTATCGATCTTAAATACTCTGGCTGCAAAGATGTAAACAAAAAGCAAAGGGAGTTAAATTGTTAGCCGAAGAAAGATAGGAAGCATCTCTTCCAAATAATGAGGTATTTTCTAGCCTTGTAGACACTTCCCATTTTTACATCTAATGTTTGTTGTGGAGTCGTTTTGGCTGAGTAGTAGCCATAATAATAGCAGTCAGTACTTGCTAACAGCAGTTAGCTCTCACAATGCCACGGGCACTGCACTAAGCACTTTACATAAATTATTGCATTTAATGCTCACAACCCTATGAGGTAGGAAACATTAATTTTTCTATTTTTATGGATGATGAAATGGAGACTCAGAAAAATGAAATAAGCTGGCCAAGGTCTTGGAGCCAGTAGAGTGGTGGAGAGTCTGTGAATCCAGGCACCTGAGGCCAGAGGCCAAATGATGCTCCTCTTCTATCCCAGTCTGTCTGGGCAGGGGGAGTCCTTGCCAAGATTTTAATCTGCCAGGACTAAATTGAGTTTCATGCGGTGGAGACCCTGTTTCCATCTTGTTCACAATGACACTGCCCTGGCATCTACATAGTGGGCACTCAATAAATAAAATAATTGAATCAATTAAAATGTGCTTTCCAGGTGCCTAAATATGACAATGATATTAAGCTTGCAAATGTTCAGTCCTATTGGGTCTCTTCTACATTTGGGCTGATATAAACCCTGTGCTTTTAAATGTCACACTTTTATTTAAAATAAAGAAGAAGAAGAAGAAAAAGCTTGCAGTTTAGCACATATCTGCTCCCCATCCATCCTCATGCTTGTGATTTATGAAAATCCTGCTCTCTGATTTTTTTTCCAGATTCTGATGAAATCAGGATTCAGACTAAATGCAAAAGAGATCTAATAAACTGATGCCTACTTTAATTAGATTCATTAAATCAAACAAATACTCATTGGGTGTTTACTGTGTCACAGGGCCAGAAAGACCAGACCCTGCCCTTAAAGAATTTATAATCCTGTGGAGAGAGAAGAAGACAAATACACAAGTGACTCTGTGAAATAAGATACATGTCAAAAGGAAGGAAGGAGTGAGTAGATATGTGGATCCTTGGGAAGGAGAGATCAGAGTTGCCAGCATGTGACAGCTCCATCAGCGCTCTCCAGACCAACCCTCTGATGACAGAAGTGTTCTGTACTGGCACTTCCCAACAGGGGATTGAGTAAACTACTGAGTACTGGAAATGTAGCCGGTATGAATGAGAAATGGAATTTAAAATTTTTATTTCAACTACATGTAAACAGCCAGATGTGGCCAGCAGCTACCACATTGGGCAGCAGAGCCCTAGATCTACAAACTTAGCTGTTTATTACCCAGGGATCTTTTTAAGAATGCAGATTCTCATTCCTTATGGAGATTTTGATGAGGTTGGTCTGGGATAGGGTTTGGGTGTATAAAGCTCCACATGGGGCTCTAAAGCAGACCAAGTTTAATACTCCAGCCTCAGGCTATCCTAGCTGGGCTCTGCCCTATCACCACTCACAGGCTCAGAGGGTCTGGCAGCCACGATGGCCTGGGCCTGATAAAGGCAAAGATGTCGCTTGACTTGGCTTTGCTCTAAGCCACTCTGTTTCCTTCCTCTACCTACTCAACCAGATGTTTTTAGAGGTGACCCAAACTCTAAGCTAATATATAACTGAGGTCCAAGGTTGTGTTTTATTCCTCTTGGTAGGCACTGTGCCACAGTGCCTGGCCTATGAGTGGTACATAAATGTTGGCTGAAACAACCAAGATTATGTCACAAAACACATTTTCAACAGTCTTCCACTCATGGGGCCTGCCAGCCCAGAGAACAAAGTCCACCTGAAACAGGTGTATGGATGATGGTGTGCAAAAGGCAAACACAGGAAAGCCAATGCACTCTTTAAAAGATTCATAATTTGACTCCAGAAGGAAAGTCATAAAGAAAGAATTCTTTTGTCCAGATCTCAGGATAAGGCAAAGAAGTCTGGACTCCTGCCTTCAAACCAAGTATCAGAGTGCACCATTGTTCTCCTTACCTTCTTTGAAAATAGTTGTCAGAAACCATCCTGCATAAAAACTAACCTAAACAAAAAATGTCTGTCCCTGTAGCAAATGCCATGATTCTTTGTCTATTTCCTAAAGACAAGGCTGAGTGTAGGAAACTTTTTAGAAATTACGAATTTTTGATGGTGTTTGCTACACAGTGCCTGGTAGAGTGCTGAGCGTTTAGGGGGCACTAAGAATCCGTTGTGGAATGAATAGGCCTTTAGGTGCTAATGCCCCTGTTTTGTTTTAAGCATTTTAGTTGGCTCCCATCAAAAACATTTGTCATTTTGGGATCATACCCTTGGGCAAGATAATAGTAGAAGACATGAGATAAAAGTAATGCTAAAAACCAGCAAGGCAAATTCATATTATGGTAGGAAAGATGGAAATCGTTTTTGAGAACTCAGGAAATGATCTCTATATTTCCTGCTAGAAGAAAGGGGAAAACATGCCAACTGATAAGGCAGCTCTTGAGAAGATGAGAGTAAACTCAGGATTTGGAGCCAACAGACTCCAGCTCTGCATGCATGAGAGTCACTTTTCTAGACTCCAGGTCCTCCTTTGAGAGCACTGTGAGCATCCTTTCTTCATGGGGTCGTTTAAAAGGCTCAAATAAATTGTACTCCCTCAAAAAGATATGTTGAAGTCCTAACCCCTGGGACCTCAGAGAGTGACCTTTTTTGGAAATAGGGTTGTTGCAGATGTAATTAGTTAAGATGGGGTCATACTGGCGCAGGGTGGGCCCCTAATCCAATATAACTGGTGTCCTTATAAGAGGGAAGATGATGTGAATACAGGGACACACAGGGAGAATGCCCTGTGTCAATGAAGGCAGAGACTGGAGTTATTACAGCTACACCAGTACACAAGGAACACCAGTTTGCCAGCAAACCCCCAGATGCTAGGAAGGGGCAAGGAAGGGACCCTCTGCAGGTTTCAGAGGAAGCATGACCCTGCTGATATCCTGATACCTTGATTTCAGACTTCTAGCCACCCAAACTGTGAAGCAATAAATTTCTGTTGTTTACGTCACCCAGTTTTTGGTACTTTATTATGGCAGTCCTGAAAATAATACAGTGCTATATGTGTATTAACTACTTTCCTAATTATTTTTACATGAATGCTTATTTTATTTAATATTTAAGGTGCTCACTCTGCTCACCACCTTTCTCCCCGCTGCATACCTACAACACATACACTGATTATGAAAAGAGGTTGTTTTCTACCATTGCCTATACATCCTGTGGATAGGGAGATACCCATTCTTAATTTTAAATGTCGTGGTAAACTCGACGATCTTTAGAGCTTCTTCTCTAGGACTTAGCAAGCAAGACTAATACTTACTCATAAGCTATTTCAGCTCTGTGCCAAAATCATTTTTCCTCCACTGTTTTGAAAGTCATGTGCCAGTTACAGTTTGCAGACTTCTTGAACCTACAGTCTTTCAAATCCCTTTTAAACCTCAGATTCTAAGACAGGCAAAGGAAGCTGGACCAGGAAAAAAATTTTTCTTTCTGTTTACATTACTTGCAGGATCAAGAAATTTTTTTTCTTTCTTTCTTTGTAAGAAATGAGCTATTTTTGCATAACTGGAATCATAAGGTAGCAATTTAACATTATTGAATTGAGAAACCGACAGAAGGCTAAACAGAACAAAACATGAACCAACAACTGGGCTATTTTTATTGCTCCTTTTTAGTACCAGCAAGTGCAGTGATATAAAATCTACCATGAAATTAATTAATTTTAGTCTTTTTACAAATTATTTTAACTCTCCTCCCATAATATGTCTATATAAAATAATCGCTCTGTAATTACCGACATGATTAAATGTTAAATAAATGCGAGATCTTTAGTTGGGCAGCCTTAACATGCCTAGAAGGCTAAGTTTCACTACTTCTTTTTAAGAACTTCACAGTATATTGCTTAGTATTTTCACTGCACCCATGGATTTCACCATGCCATGTTAATAAATGTTCCATAAGGAGCTAGTTGCTACAATGGCTCTTGATTATACATTCAAAACTACATAGACCAATGAAAAAAATAAACTCATCATGGTTGGTACTGAAAGTGCCAATATGTAGGCTGCTAATACAAACGCTGTAGATTCTTGGATGCCAACTAAGTCAAGCAACTCCATTAGATTGTATTAGATTTTCTTTTGCTCCCAGACTGAACGAGAGTTCAGTTTGTAATAGTGAAAATAACTTCTCATCTAAAAAATGGCAAACATTTTTACATCCATTTCAGAATATTTATTGCGTTTTTCTTTGCTCAAAGAGAGTTCTGTACTATCTTTTGTTATATTTTTTTATATCCAGTAGTAATCTTTATTACCTAACTGACATTTTCACAAAATTTTTATTGAAAAAAATGAAAGCATCCAGTGTCCTTCAGAGGGGAGCCTATACTTTTAGATCTCATCTAGCGATATTTCTCTAAAGAATCTGACTGCTTAGAATTTGCCAAATAGGAGACTAAGTGCTGTTTAAATCTCAGACTGAGAAAATGTCAAGAAGATATCCCTTCCACATTGAAATGCTCCTTTAAAGTTTGGAGACCGACATATAGAAGTATACATATCTTTAGTGTAAAAAGTTCCTGCTACTCAAGGTTAAAGACTGCAGTGTTTCAGGGAGTGACAGTATTTGCCCTTCAGTTTGATAGACCTTAAGCACATTGTATTTCTACAGAATGCCATCTTTTTTAAAGAAGCAAAATAAAGCCATCTGTCCCTGAACTCTTAAAATAAACTTGGTTTCAGTTCTTTTTCTAAACTATTTTTATATGACTTTGTTCTAATAAGGACTCAAAGAACCTGATTTTCTTCATCATTGGGAGAGGATAAATATAGCAAAAAGTGTGCCTGCCTGTTCAAACCTTCCCTTTGAAGGCTTGGGGGCTGCAGTGGCTCTCTAAGGAAGAGTGCTAAGATAGCCAAAGGCCAGGGGTGCAGAGCAGGATATAGAGCAAGAGGAACAGCACCGTGGGAAGTGCTTTTCCTATATTCTCACAGCACGAGATGGTGGCAGATGTGATTATTTTCATTTTATAAATGACCTTAGGGCTCAGTGATCAAGTGACTTGCCAGAATTCCCACAGCTAATTGGTGAAAGAGCTGATATTAATCCCAAGTATGTTACAGTCTGAGTGAGAACCCTTTCTGTGAACCCACTTGCCTCAGTGATCTTTTTTTTTTTTTAAATAAATTTATTTACTTATTTATTTATGGCTGTCTTCGTTGCCGTGCGCGGGCTTTCTCTAGTTGCTGCGAGTGGGGGCTACCCTGTTGCGGTGCGCGGGCTTCTCATTGCGTGGCTTTTCTTGTTGCAGAGCACGGGCTCTAGGCGTGCGGGCTTCAGTAGTTGTGGCACGTGGGCTCAGTAGTTGTGGCTCGCAGGCTCTAGAGTACAGGTTCAGTAGTTGTGGTGCACGGGCTTAGTTGCTCCGCGGCATGTGGGATCTTCCCAGACCAGGGCTCGAACCCGTGTCCCCTGCATTGGCAGGCGGATTCTTAACCTCTGCGCCACCAGGGAAGCCCCGCCTCAGTGATGTTATGGGACCTCCAGTAAGTAGCATGAATACACTGCAGCGTTCTCCCAGGTACACAGAATAAAACTAACTTGTAAAGTAAAACCTTGGTTAATCAGAAGATTAGGCTCAGGGAATTTGCAAATTTAAAGGTTTCCTAGAAAGCTTTTAGCTTCAATCTCTAATACCCACTTTCTTGCCTTTGATAATGGTAGTTAAATTTTTGTTTTTTTAAAAGACATTTTTTCTTCAAGGCCTTGATAATGAACTCATATTGGAAATTTTTTAAAAATCTAAAGCCTTGGTTATTAACTTATTTTCTTCCAATTTCCCATTTTCTCCTAAAAGTGGACTCTAGAGGAAAAGAATTCCAGTTAATTAGGATTTTAGTAATCTGGCTTTTAAATTGGTTTAGTAAATTAAAATCAGGTGAAAGCTACCTCCCTGAATTTGAAATAGTTTCTTATTATAGATTCTCTTTGATGCCAATGTGTTCACCTATGTTAGTATGCATTCGAAACTAATGGTCCAATACTCAAAGTACTTCAGCTCATGGATGACCTGGATGCCATAAATCCACCAGAGCACATTAGTGGGATGGTTCTTAATTACACAGTTTAGGCTTTGTGTAATCAATGGTGCAAAGGAACAGCTGAGAACATTAAATTGCCAGCAGGCATTGTAAATCATAACGCATTCTATACTCTCTTCAATTCATGTGTCTTATTAAATTAAAAGTTAAAAGAATAGTTTCAGTTAAATATCTTGTATTGCCATCATAACCATTAAAATATAAAATAATCCAATGCTATTATAAGATCATCTTTAGTACTTTCCCTAGTTTTCTAATGGAAATTGTAGTTATTTTTGAACTTTAGATATAGGAATGATATTTTTAATGAAGCAAAATTAAAGTTATCTCTTAGAAAGGTTGACTAAATAAAAAGGTTATTTCATAATAAAGTACATTTTAGAATAAAATGCAGTGCAATCTTTATCTATCTAGGACTAACATACACCTTAAAAGCTTTCCGTAGAGTTTTAGGTTTAAGAGTACACTGTTTAAAATGTGGAATGTTCAACTGGTTATAATAGTGATGAAATATATTAATGTTGTTTTATTATTACTTCAAGTTATATTTAAATGAGGATAATGAAGACATAATTGGAACACAAGACCAGAAAATGAGAATTATTTTCTTGGAGAATTAAGCAACTTGTAGTAAGCTTCAGCAACTTGGGATAACATATGGACAGGTAACTGATTTTTGCTTCAGGACTTTTAAGTCTCCAAAATCTAACAATCACCCATGTTAGCACTCATGAGAAAATTCTGAGTTCAGAAGTATTACCATCAACATGTGGCTGGCAATTAGGTTATTGTACCCTTCAAAGGAACAATAGAAATGAATTAGAATAGCTGACCGGGCAGTTCTTCTGTGTAAGGCACTGTTGGGGAGTGGGGGGAAGCAGGCGTCATAAGTGGGGGTGAAGTTGTATGCAAAGCAGTGGTGTCTTGAGCCAATTGTGAGCATTTCTTTTCACATCCAAGTTTACAGACATCATGTTGTTAGCTTACAATTGGTCACGGTGAGTGTACTTTACACTACAGAAACTGGCAAACACTACGAATCAGGCTTACCTTTTTGGAGAGCTGACTGTTAAACATTTACCAGCACACTGCTGGTGTCAAGGCACCAAAGTAGCAGAGGCGGAATAGGTACATGGAATCAGAACTATTTCATTATGAATGAGATTCAAGGTCTCTAAGATAGGAATGGAAATCAAGACAGAAAAGAAGGATGGTGCCTAGCTATGGAGGGCTTTTTATGCTTCACTAAGAAGTATTCTCTCAATTTATTATCCTTGTCAGAGACCTAGCAGAAAACAGAAGGTACATTCAAAACGAGTGAATAAAGAAGATTTTAAAAAAGGGACCATTTACAAGGCATGGACAAGGTTAAGGTAAACTCACAAAGGATGGCCAAACACCCCTGAGCTAGCTACTGCACGAAACAGAAGTCAACAAAAACCAGATGGCAGAGGACCCACTGGGACAGTCCATACAATGTGATTCTCAGGTTACAAAGCAAAGTGGAGTAGGGTGGTTCTGGAGGGGTATGGAAAATATCCAGCACAATCTCATTATCAGTGGGAACCACTAAACGTCTTTGCAGGGAACTATGGGATCGTTTCTACAATTCAGAAAGATTGATCCACCAGCTGTGTGTAAGACAGGAGAGGGAACATAATGGATATGGGGAAACCCACTAAGAAGCACTTTCAATAAGCTAAATAAGAGGTAATGAGAAGTGAAATTCGTAAGACTTAAGAAGATCTCAAGAGGCATGGAGAGAAAAGTAGAATAATAGGGCTTCCCTGGTGGCGCAGTGGTTGAGAATCTGCCTGCCAATGCAGGGGACACGGGTTCGAGCCCTGGTCTGGGAGGATCCCACATGCCGCGGCGCAACTGGGCCCTTGAGCCACAACTACTGAGCCTGCAAGTCTGGAGCCTGTGCTCCGCAACAAGAGAGGCCGCGATAGTGAGAGGCCCGCGCACCGCGATGAAGAGTGGCCCCCGCTCGCCGCAACTAGAGAAAGCCCTCGCACAGAAACGAAGACCCGACACAGCCAAAAATAAAAATAAAAATAAATAAATAAATAAAAGATTACTATTAAAAAAAAAAGAAAAGTAGTATAGTAATAAAAGTGTTCAGGGAACCAGAGATGTACTGCTATAAAGCACAGTACAAATATGAAGGATAATGGCATCTTACTGAAAAATAAATGACTATCTCCATCATCTCCTTTGATAACTATTTGGTAATAGTGTCTGAGTTAAGTTATATGTCAATACAAAGATGAAGCGAAAACAGATTATCACAGGGGCAGCATGCTAACTCAGTGCTGAAACGATCTCCGTATTAAGAACCATAATAATTGAGATCAGGCAGAAAAGTAGATCTCTCCATGGAGGACAAATCAATAACAACTAGGTTTTATGGTCATTAGCACCCTAATGAAATTACTCACCATCTAAATCTCTTGGAGGATCTTGAACACTCAACATCAGTCACGTCTTTCATGTTAACACCTTGGCCAGATGTGGCTAAGTGCAATTTTACATGATGGAGACCAGGAACAAGAATGATATTCCACACATGAAACATTTGCATACCAAGCAAGAGGGTTTTAAGATAACCCTAAACTAGTATTTAAAAATTTACATCTGTGGGCAACACAGTTGATGTGTTGTCAGTTAGCCAGTGTCTTAATCAGGGGCTCATCTACAATAAAAGGAAATGTATTACGGGGGGAAAAAGGCAATGGAGAGCAGGAAATAAAAGAATGTGTATTAGCTTACTAGACACTCTGTGTCACTCTCACATACATTTTATCTTTAACCAAGAGGTGGAAAAGTTAAGTAACATGCCCAAGACCACACAGAAAGGAAGGAGAGACTTTCTCCTCCTTTCACTCTTTAGCTCTTAGTCTTGGTATGTCAGTCCAAATATGTCAGGGCATTGGCATGCCACTCAGCCAGCTCAGGCACCTGAACCCTTGCTCCTGCAATTCTTCTCTCCAGGAATTCAAGCCTTCTGTTCTCTTCCCCTTTCCATGACTAGATTCAACACATCCCATCCCTTCTGTTCATAATGCAAACTCCCCCCTTTGCGGAACTTCATAATAATCTGTCTTGTCTGAACTCCGGTGTACTTTCAAGGAAGGGGGAAAGGAAGGTCTGAGATTAATGGCCCCCCCTTTTGCTCTATTCTAAACCTCACGGGTCTTCTGTTTCTCAAACCCATCGAGTTTCTTCCAACCTCCAAATCTTAGCTTACAAAGCTCCCCCCTGCACCCCACTGCCTGGCTAATTCTCACTTATGCTTGGGATTTTGGTTGAAATGTCACTTCTTTAGGCAGGTCTTCTCTTAGAAGCCTCCATGTAATGTTCTATTCTGGCCTCATGAACTTCTCTTTCACTGGACTTAACACAGCCATACTTTTACATTTCCTTGTGTGATAATCGGATTAATGCTTTTATCCCCCCTCAGAAGGCAAGCCCCACATAGGAGGGGACTGCATTTCATCTGTTTTGCTCACCACTGTATCCCCAGCTCACACAAAAAGATCTGTACAGAGGTGATGCTGTCAATATTTGCCAAGTGACTGAAGTAAATGACTGTCATGTTCTAAGCATTATAGCAAGAGCTTTCCCACATATCTTCAGAGCAACCCTGTGGGGTCATATCACTCCTCCATTCTGCAGATGACACAGCTTGGGAGATCAGACAAGTTAAGTCTTTTAACCAAGATCACACAGCTAGTATGTGATAGCGTTGAAATTCAAACCCAGACCCATCTCATCCGAGCCCCTCTTTTTTTCTGTTGTTGTGGAATTTCCACAGATGATCACTTAATTATTTTGTCTCGTCTCTATTCATTCTGTTTCCCCAATGAGTCTCAAAGCTTATCTGGGATGGAAATAACACCTTGTACACTTTTTTCATTCCTCCACATCACCCTGCTAATAGCACTGGATATTCTACATGCATTTAATGAATACTTTTTGATTAATAACACTTCCTTGGCATTAATAACATAAAAGCATCCTCAAATGATTTCAGCTTTCTATAATAACCTGTCTAAAATAGTAATGTATTAACATCTCTGAGTATAAGCACAGGTTTAAGAGCTACTAATTTCGACCAAACTATTTAGGAAATTTTTTTTTTTTAATTATGAGAAGAAACAGTGTGGCAAAATGAAGAAGACATATGATATGGAAATCCCTTTCCTCTTTCATCCCCTGAATATTTGTAAGTGTGTTTTCCATGCGCCAAGTACTCTTCTAGGTGCCAGGGACTCAAGGCTGAGTAAGCCATAGCCTTTCCCTTAAGGAGCTGTTTGGTGGAGGGGTGGTATCACTATGATGTGAATAAATAATCTTAAACTAAGATAACACACTATGCTTGAAGTGAGGACAAGGAAATGTGGGAAAGTCAAAGACAGTGTGACTAACTCAGCCTGGAGGACAACCAGAGTTAAAAGCGCCTGGTCCTGTACACTAACTGGCTGTGAGATACTGGACAAATTCTTTGTCTCAGGTTTTTTCCTTATCTTTAAACCAGGGATAATAGTTGCTATGCCCTCCTCTCAGCACACTAGAAAATGCTGTTTATTGGCAAGGGTAACCAGAGGTGACTAACTGGGTGGTACTGGCTTTCCCCAAGGGCTAAGAGTATCAGTATCTCCAATTACCTGTAAATGCACCCAGCTATCAGTTGGGAAGCTCTGATTAGAAGGATTAAACAGACAATGAATATAAGGTTCTCTGTATATAATTATTATTTCCAGCCCTCAAAGAATTCAAAGAAAATGAGGCACTTAATTGTATTCTAACACTCCCATTCATGAGTAAAGGAGAATCTGCTAGCTGAAACAGGGTAGAGGCTATAGAAGCTAAATCATAGCAACTTTTTCCTATGTCAATCTACCAGGGGTCTTCTTAAGAGTCACCTGATTTGGCTTGCCTGGTACTTCCTCTTGCTTTGTGACTGACCTGTTCCCAGGAGGACTCTTGGTTACACTGCATTGGGTTCTAATCTGCTCCCAACCAGGAGCTTTGTAGTTTGGTCAAGAAGCAAGAAGATAAATGTTATGAAGATGGTGATACACAGAATCAACAATAACAGTGGTAGCAGCAGGATTTATTGAGCATTTACAAGATGCTAGCCATTGTTCTAAGAGTTTTATATGCCTCAACAACTTTATTATCTAACAGTGGATTTCAGAGAGTTGAAGCTTTTGGGTCTGTTAGTTCTAACAATGTCTTGAATTCAGCTCCTCTTTGGGGAATGATAGCTCTGAACTGAACCTTTTCTCTCTGGTTAGAAAATCTGATTCTATGAATCACAACTTAGGGGTATTATAATACTTTCAGAGAGAAAAGAGAGAATGGATACAAAGCAGAATCTAGAAACCAAAAAGCTTTAATGTATTCATCTGTTTGCCACTTCTTTCAAAGTACATCCGCTGACTCAAGATTTCTTGCATGTCTGGATAAATATAAAGCTCTCTTGGGGTTCATCATAAAAGGTGACAATGGTGTGAACTATCGACTTCTCAAATATCTAGTCTGACTCTTCTTGTCTGTTAAAATACCTCCACTTGCCTCCAAAAGAGCATCCAGACACAATAGCAGTCAGAATGCCAGATTTCCACATAATAATACCACTACTACCCATTGCTACTATTTACTAAGTACTTACCTTGGTCCAGGAAATGTGCAAAGGGCTTTAGACACATGATCTCATTGAATGAATCTAATGATTCTATAAGGCAGGTTCTATTATTATCCCCATTTTACAGATGAGGATACTGAGGCTCACTGAAATCACTCCAGGCCACAGCTAGGATGCAGTTTTGGAACCAATTCTTCCCCACTCTAAGACCTGCCTAGTTATCCACTCTCTTTGCCCTGCCTCGGATTGTACATCCTGTAATACTATGGCAGGGACTCACATTGTTCTGATGCATCACTTGGATGCCAGAAGGATCTCTTAAAGCAAAACAACATTTAGAAGCAAATCTCAAGTAGTTTCTAATATTGCTAGCAGCTTTAAGCTCTTGTAAAAATCACTCAATACTTTTCATAATATTCAGCAATCTCCTTATCTCTGCAAATATCAAAGTAACTTTTTTCACAATTAATAATTTGACTTCTTTTCTCTGTGTAACAGAAAGATGTTTTTCAATTTTTAGAAACCTTCTAAATTTAGATGATGATATAATTCAATATGCCATGTGATGGTACTGGTTAGGAGAATGCAGTCTTTAAGTATGCATTTTCATCTATTTAAAATACTTATCTTAAAAACAATTTAAAAACATGCTGTTAATAACTCCAATGTAATTTTAAAGGATAATTCCATGATGATTGGTTAAATAAAAATATCAGATTTTAAAATTTAAAGTAATAAAATATACATCATGTTTTATTTTACATAAACCTTACTTTGGTAATGGAATTGTAGAATTTTTAGAGCCAGATGGGCTATGAAAGCTAGTCTAGTCCAATCCTTTTGTTTCATAGCTGCAATTAAAGAGAAAGAAGCATAGCCGAGTGTTTTAACAGTGCAGTTGCAGAGTCGGACCCAAGTTCACATCCCTGCTCTGTCACTTACCAGCTCTGAGACTTCATCTGTCATCCAGACTTCATTTGTCATCATTCTTGAAAGTGCCCTGCTTAGAAAGCAGGACTGCTATAAACTGAGAATTCGAATAAAGGACTCTCTCCTCTAAAACAGATATATATTCTATTCATTCATTCATTCATTTGATAAATATTTATTGAGTACACACTAGTTTGTGGCCTTGGGCAAGTTACTTTATTGCTTTGTGCGATAGTTTCCTGAGCTGTAAAGTGGGTGTCTACATTATACAGTAGTTGCAAGGATTAAATGAATGAATGTGGGTAAGGTGTGTGAGACAGTTCCTGGCACACTGGAAAGGTACGATAATGTTGGATAGCATTACCTTTCTCCTACTGCTTCTACATTCTATATTAGGTAATATGGTGGGCCCTGGGGATGCTATCTGGGAGTTCTATATAATATTTTCTTCCTAAAAACTAAAGCATCTCATGTGCATGGAGTGAATCTCTCATTCCATTGCTCTATCCTGAGGGTGAAGCCATTTGGAAACTTCTTCACTAGGGTTCTGTTTTGACAGTGTTATCCTTCATGCATGAAGAGAAAACTATCCCACCAGTATTTGCCCACACACTTTGTGTTTTTCCTTCAGATGGTTTTGAAGAGACCCAAATTTTTCACCTGGCCTCCCAGGAGAGAAATGATGAGTTTGTGGGTATGTGCGGGAGGTCAGCTGGGATTCCAGAGACAGACTATCCCCATGGGACACAGCAAAGCTAATTGGTCCTTTGAGGGGTTAAACCTGACGTGTAGTTCTCCCTGCAAAGAACTACAGTCAGCTGGAAGAACAAGTGGAGAAATCCAGTTAATAGCCACTCCAGAGTCTTCAGTTGTTCTATCATGCTTGGATAAGTTAATATACATTCCATTAGTGTCTCAGAAACTCTCAGGTCATGGCTGAAGTCCTACATAACTCTCGCTCATGATCCTGGAAATCACAGAATTATGAAGATGAAAAGAAATTTGAGCAGTCAGGCAGCTTCTCAGTCTTCCTTCTAACAAGAAAACATTACTCCATTGCAGAGAAGTGAGAAGTAGTTAAATCTTTAAAATCTTGAGAGAAGCCTCTCCCCAAAGCTCATTTTTAATGTGCCAGTCTTAATTAAAGCAAAAACATAAATGTCTCAGTATGGAATCTAGTATGTCATCCCTGTTGTATGTGGGTGTGCATGTGTGTGTATGTACACACTGGTCATCGTTCTCTGGGAGGAAAGTTAAAATACCCCTGCCAAAGAACAGAGCAAAATCAAAGGCAGAAAGCCACACCACTACTGCATCTCTTTTCTAGGCCGAACATCCTCAGTTCTGCACACACATTCTGGGTTATATCATTTTCTTACCCTAGCATCACTCTCCTATGAACCTTTCTTCCCAGCTTGTCACAGTATTTTTTTAAGCTTCTAAGGTCAGCTTAAAATAAAATATTAGAGGGAAGGTCTGATTAGTCCTTAGGTATCTGGGAAACCCAGCTTAAGTTTCTCTGCATTATACATTATAATTGATGCATCCAAAAATCCTTGCTCTTTTTGGTAACCCAAGAGGTACAATGCTGAATCACTGTCATATTATTACCTGTTCTGACTTCATGGTCCAGGAAGCAGCCTTGGTGTGAATGGGAAAGGCACTGGGTCTGAGAGAGGCAGTGAGGCTGGTCTTATCCCAGCTCCATTGTTTCCCTAGATGTGTCCTTAGACAAACTGAACTTGCATTAGGAAGAAGAGCCTTGCAACCCCTCTTCTTTTATAGATAAACATTAGAGAAGTGTTAAGTGACTCGTCCAAGGTCACACTGAATCTCTCCATGGCTCTGATTCCTTAGTTATCGAAAAAAGGGAGAAGGAATGATAATACTTGGTGTCTCAGATTGCGGCAGGTCAAACGAGATACATATTTAAGGAATCTGCAGAATTTGAGGTTCTAAAACATGAGGCATTATTCACTTTGTCAACTCAGCTACATCTTCTCTTTAAGCAGCTTGTACAGCCCTATGTTTCTTGCCAATGACATTCGTTCTGTTTCCAGCCTCCTCTCCTAACGACTCAAGACACTCTGAATTCTGAGTCCTACAAGGAATTAAGAACTCCATCCCCAGTGTAGAGTTCCCAACAAACTTACGGCGTCTACCCTCTTTCAAACAACCATCCAACTCACTTATGTTCAATGAGGTTAGATCTAAAATTGTCTCCTGCTGAACACTGCTGTTCCAGGTGATAGCCCGTTCTGGGAATTGATCAGAATGTTTCTTAAAGCTTTTGCTGGCAGCCAAACTTTGAACGAAGGCTCCTACTTGTGTACAGATTCTGTAGCTCACACTTTTACCATCACAGCATGCTTTATTGTACTTGCCAGTCTCCTTTCTGTAACCTGTACGAGACTTAAACTCACTGAGGGCAGAGCTACATCTACCAGAGCAGGATTCCTCAACCTTGGCCTGACTGACATGTGGAGCAGATACTTCTCTGTTGTGGAGGGACTGTCTGTGCATTTTAGGATGTTTAACATCATCTCTGGCTTCTAGCCAGTAGCACACCCCACCCTCAGTTGTGACAATAATTGACAAAAATGTCTCCAAATGTCCCCTGAGGGCGGGGGGTGCTCAAAATCATCCCTAGTTGAAAGCCTCCATGCTAGATCTAGCCAAGTGCTTTTTCATACCGGGCACTCAGTAAATACTTAAAATGCTTATGATGGATTAAGCATACAAGATGCAGAAAAATCAAGCTAATTTCTTTCGGTGTTAGTCCCTCTTATGATGCCTGGTGCATGGCTGGTGGCCAGTATGTATTTACTGAGTGTGCCAGGGCTCTGTAATCCTAAGCAGCTTCCTATATCCCAGGTAAAATTCTTTCCCTCAAGAGAGTCCACGTGAGGTGGTGGAGAATTGTCCTATTAGGGGGAGAAAATTGTTAAAAGAACAAAACAATATCTCAGTTGTGGGATTAGGAACCAGAAAAATCACCTTGCCGTGTCCCCCAGACCTTTAGCTCTCCATTTCATCATGACGTATAGGGCAGAAATCAAATTCTTGGCAGTGGTAATACTAGAAATATCTACCAGTGTTCCTGGATCCTTTAAAACACAACTCAGATAGGGGAGTCAAGCACCAGGAGGGATGCAGGACATCCAGAAGGTCACACATTCAGTCATTGGTGTCAGAGCTGGGAAATGAGCCTGTGCCTTCCTGAGTCTCTGTACAGTACTTGATTACAGTGATTATTATAGATGCAAATTAAGACTTATTACTATTGTGAAATAACAGTGCAGGTTAGTGATATTCTTTATTGCCATGCTAACATTTTTTTCTAGAGGGGAAAATTATAGGCGTGAAACCAATTAAGCAATCTTTCTTTCTTTGTAAAGCTTTTTTAGTTTTCCTAAATGAAGATTCTTCTCTCTTTGTGCTTACTGCTTAATAGCGCAGATTGATTTTTTTGTCCCCTAGGTCTTACTGAGATAGATGCTGTCCTTTTTTCCCTGTATGGACCAAAAATGACTATGCTGATACATTATCTCACAAAGGGCAGTCATGAATAGGAGAAGCAAATATTTTGAAATGAATATGTAACAGACATCCTCCTGTAGAGGTTAAGCATTGTTGGAAATGCCTCCCTTGGACATCTTTGCTAGTCAAAGTCTTGCGATTGCCTTTTCCTGGAGCTCACTGTAGGATGGCTCTTCTCCCATGATTGAAATGGTGGCTCCGGAAATGGACAACAGATTAATCTATGTATGCCTCAAACTTTAGATAGTTGTCCTTTACTCTCAGGTCAGCATAATATTTGCAACAAAAACCTTTCACGAAGAAGCATGTCAGGTCATGTGTATATTGTTAATGTAACTATGGTAACCAAAAAATGCCACCAGTGTGTCTGTTTCATATACAAATGTGGGGGCAGTTGTGGAGTCCACATGTCTGCCAGGGGTATAATAGATGTGAGCTAGGATGGCCAGAAAATTACAAGACATTTATATTAATCAGAGCTTTCAAATAACATTTCAACCCCTGAGCTATGAAGAGTGTAAATGGAAGGCAATAAGCCATCGTAAACACAGTTTTCAAAACTAAATGTTGTAAGTCAAGGCAGCAGCATCTTTGGAGGGTACCGTCAAATCAGAGCTGACAGACCTCCAGTCTGTATCAATGCAAGTTTAAGCCTAGTTTCTGTGCATCTCAGGATGACTTTTCGTATATTGAGTGTAATGGTTCCATCCAAGTTAAATGTTTATGTCAGTTGTGGTATTGAAGACACACACAGCTTCCACAAACCTTTTAGCAATCTCACTAATTATGGTAGGTAGTTCTTCCAGCCCTATTCTCCCAACCTTGTCACGATACAAATGAGGAAACTGAGGGTTGGTGGGGTTAAGAAGCTGATCTAAGATCAACTGGCTATGACTAGTTAGCTTAGTTACCAACCAAATAACTGATAAAACTGCTAATAATATCCTCCCTTTGTTAGACCTTTTGGAAATATTCAAAAAGTAAAAATAAGAATAATAATATATAAGCCTGCATATTGTTTCTTAAAAAAAAACTCTAACATAAAACGGCATATGTTTTAATTATTGAATAATATGCTTAACACTTCTATAGGGTGGCCATAAAGTCTGAAAATATATACTATATTATTTTATCATGTATTGTAATTTTAATGTCAGTAAACAATTTATTATTCATTTGTCAATGTTTTGAGACTTGGATGGTACATCCAGTGATGTATCCATAAAATAAGTAAAACAAGAAAATTTAAAAGGCAAACTTCATTTAAGAAGACTTGTAGAATGAATGGTTCCCTTGGTCACTAAAGTATTGGATTTTACATATAGGGTTTAACTTTTGTCTCTGTTCTGCACTTTGAGCCAAAACAAGAGAGAATACATGTTTTTCTGACTTCATCTATATAATTATAATTTCATCTTGAATAAAATATTAATCAAAGCTCTATTCATGAGTTAAAGATACTTACATTGTTCCCCCAAACCAAAATATAATTATGAATCTAAAATGGAATTTGCTTTATCTCCAGATTGCCTTAACCCAAAATAGGTGTTCAGCATAATAATTCTGAAAAGTTTAATACAATATTTGGGCAAGCTTACATTAGTGCTCAAGCAAATCATTCAAAGAACTATTATTTTGTAGCTTAAAAATAAATTATAAGAAAGCATTATGAAAGTCTAGTAAAAAGTGACACCCAGGTCCTATAATTTACCATACTTTATTCATAGCTTATTTATGGTGACATTAAAAAGTCCGCCATTCTAATTATTTATAATCATGCCCAACTGGCTTGGGAAGTAGCATTATAATTCTGTAGAGACATATTTTCTTTAGTACCTACTGGGTTTGTTCCCATGAGTGTCACTGGTTTAGAATATGTGATAATTGTTCTAACAGTTCAGGTCAAAAAGCTAGCCTTAGCAGGGTCTAACCAGAGAGAAATCAATGGTTGAGTTTTTCCCTGCTTTTTGGGAATTCCAGACACTGCCCAGAACTACCTATATTATTGTTCAGAACCAGAGTCGGCACTTGGATCCGGTCTAAGATTTTATTTAGCAGAGTGATCCTTTTCTAATAATAAGTACTTTATTACTTTTATTTACCAAGGAGTAAGCCCTAATCTTCCCTTTCATTAGACTTGCAGAACAAAGATTTCACACAGGCAGGTAACAACCGAAGTAAGTTCTCACAAAATATGAGGCTTTGGTCATTTTAAACTTACATTTATTTCAAAAATACCTAGATGATAACTTTACAATAAAATGGCTTATTGCCTAGTTTAGAAATGTCAACTGCATTGTACAGGTAGCCCTCAAGTCCATAATAAAGACAAAATCCCAGGCTTAAGTCACATAAGAGTTTATTATAATGATTTGTTACTTTCTGACTTCTAGATAGCTCTAAGACAGAAAATGTAATCTTGGCTATAACATTTTCTTACTTAAATTTGACTCAATTCATTTTTCCCCTCCTGGGAAAGTACTGCTTTATGTGTAAAAAAGTCACTGAGCCAGCGAAAATAACTTAAGGAAACATGTAAAACAGCAGACTAACATCTGCTACCCATCCCCCACCCCCACCCCACTGAGTCCTCAAAACAATGTTGTCTTGTTTTTTTGGTTGTATTTTAATGTCCCTTTCAGTGAATATATAGCATACAGTGGCAAACGCTGTTCAGTGAATAGGTTCTTCTTCCCTTCAACAGTGTTTGAGACTGACAAAAGAAGAGGCCACTGGGCTGGCCTGTCAGTAGGTATAATCCCTGGGACTCACGTGTGGCCCACACTGCCCGCCTTTTGTTCACCGGTTGATCAGTGCCAGGAGGTGAGCAGTGCAGTGGTCTGTTAGCTACTCTTAGACAAGGCAGAAATGTCCCTGTTTTGGGGTCTATTGCATGACTGCCTCGCTATTCATTGTTCTGTCCTGTGACCCGAAAATCCCTCAGGTGACTAGGAACGTGATGGTTTCATCACCTGCAGTTCTACAAGTTTGGTGCTTGTTACTAAAATGATTTTGACTGGACTATGGACATTCTAATGAGAGATTCCTTCCTGTTAGTCACCTACAACTATCTTCTCCTATATTGTATATTTCTGAGGATGGAGAGCAAATGTGAGCAGGAGGTAGGATTACTAAAAGAAAAAGAGAAGAAACTCTAAATAAAAATTGAGGGGTCAATTCAGAAATTACTTGAAACCACCAGAAGTGAAATTAAGTTACTGTCTGCTTCATATAACCATTTTGCTCACTAGTTCAGAACATCCAGCTTGAAATTGCACAAAAACACACAGCCAGGTAAAGAGCAAGCAGGACTTGAGGCTTTCAGTACAATAGCACTCAGGGAATTTGGCTCCTGAATAAAGGTGTCAGCACGCCTTGGAATTCCCAAAGAGAAAAACTCACTGCGCCTTTATTCCATTTTCTTAAGGTCTATTGTTAACTAAAGACTCCTTGTCTTTTCAAATTCCTTCATGTGAATGGATGAGGCCAGACATCTGCCAGGATTCGCTCACATTTGCATGCGAATCAGAGACTTTGGGACACACATGGCCCTGGAGCCAACAACACCACTTTTACTCTAGACTTACACTGATCCAAGTACCTTCCTGAACTTTCCAGTTCTCCAGTCCTAGCTCTTAAAAATGAAGTAATGAGCATATTCGGGTAATATTAGTTCTTTAGACCATCGTGGCAAGGCAAATTGCGAAACAAAACAACATACTGTCTTTCAAAAAAATCCTACAAGCAACAGCTCAAGTCAGTAATACCTGTCCCCTCACTGAATTCCACTTTTTCTTTATTTTCTGGGTCTGGGAGTGAAAATGCTAATGCTAATGGTGGCATGAGATTTAGAAAAGGGTCTCTTTTCCTGGACCCGTGGCCTTTTCCTCTGTGGTTCGGATGCCTCAAAACCATTCTCACCCCGGTCATTCATTCATTCATTCAGTTCCAGGCACTGTGGCTACAGCGGTGAACCCAGCAGTCAAGGTCCCCCTCTGTCTCCCAGAGCAGGTACCACCGCCGAAACCTCCAAGTGCGAGTAGGCAGGCCGGCTCCCTCACAACCGTCCTGGGACGGGTTTTCCCACCAGTCCCAAGTGCGCCGCGCCCCTCCATCTACTCGATCTTTCCACTCTACCTGGGCTTGCCAAGCAGGGACTCCCCTCCGCGGAGGTAGTCGCTGCAGGGCCCTGGGAAGTGCCGAGTCGGCGGCTGCCCACACCCCTCTCCACGCAGCACAAAGGACACTCGCTGGCAAACTTTCCTCGCCATCGACCCCGGCCGCGCGGGGAACCCAGCACCGGCTCCGTGCCTCGAGCGGACCGAGGCTTCCCTGACATTTCAGCGTCCTTGGCAAGCCTCCTGAGGCTGCCACCCCTTCTGGACTCAAAACGTGTAGGATGAGGTCTTTTCCCCACTTCGACCGCGCGACAGTTGAGCAGATTCTTCCCAATACCCTGACTTCAGTACACTCGATGCTTTGTGAATTACGCCCCTTGTCCCTTTCTTTACCTACAAGGCCACCGCCAAAACATCCTTCCTCTTTTCTCTTTCCACAGCCTGCCACCTTCTTTCCCCTTCTCTTAGTCCTCTTTCCAACTCCCCGGGCCCCCTCTCCGCGCTCTTCTCCGGCTCCGGCTGCCTTCCCCATTTCACATTCCAGCAGCCCTCCTTCCTCCGGATACCCGGGCATCACCCTCCCCCGCGTCGGTCCCTGAAATCTAGCAGGCTCGCCTCCTGTCAATGCCTTTTGCTCGCTTCTGTTCGGCCTTCCTTCCGAAGTATCGTTCTCCCCGACCCCAGTGATTTTTTTCAGTAAGGAGGTCACTAGATTCCGGTTTCCCCGACTTCGTCATTTTCCCCAGTTTCATGAGCCGCGCCCCCTCGTACCCCTTAGGCCCGCGATCTTGTCCCAGGTTCCCCAGACCCTTCTCCGGCCCGCCGCACCGCCAAGTTTGCCTCGACTTCCCCTCGCTGCCGCCCATATCTCCCGCCGCTGCCCCGCTAGGCAAGCGCACTTACCCCGAGGCCCGGCTGGCGGGGGTGTCGGGGTGCGCACGGACCAGGCACCGGCGGTGGCAGCAGGAAGAGGAGGAGGAGGACCGGCTGAGCGGCGCCTCCCTCCCAACCCACAGGCACTGGCTCCTTGGGGGGCTCCCGGCAGAACACCAAGACAGGAGGCGAGGCAACCACACAAGCAAAAGCTGCTGCGCGGGCCTGGGCTCAATCCGGCTCTCGGGGGCCGGGGCAGGGGCAGTCAGGATTGGGAAAAAAGGTAGAAGTGGGGTGCAGAGGGCGGGGCAGCGAGCGTCCAGGTCCGGAGGACGGCGTCCAGGGCGCCTAGGGACGCCACCGCGCGGATGCCGCTGCCCGGGCTGACGCCGGCGGCCCCTCTCCCCGCCCGGAGGGCGCTGCAGGCGCGGACGCACTGGCCTCGCCTAGCTCGCCGGCTTGTTGCCGGCGCCCTCGGTGCGCCCGGCTTTGTGCTCCCCGCAGCCGGCGTGCACCTGGTGTAAGCAAAAGCGGTCAGCTGATGGGCTGCACTCCGATTGGCTGCTCCACGGTCTCCTCCCCTCCCGCCCGACCCCCTTCCCGACCTCCCCCTCCGGCCCTCCGGCCCCCCACGCCCGCCCCCGGCTCAACCCAGTGCTGGGGCACCATCTGTAGCCCGCCCAACAAAGGCGTAGCGCCGCGGGTCTCAGGTGGCCCGGCCTCCCTGCGTCGCCGCCGCGGCCGCTGCAGGCAGCAGCGGGCTGCCGCTTTTTGTCTAGGGGACGACAGGCTGCGGCTGGGTTAGGCAGGCAAAACACATTGCCGTTTCTTAGCAAAAGACACACCAGAAAAAATAAAAAGCCCACGCTCCAGGCCAGCTAGGCACAACGGTGCCAGATCTCTGTGCAACGTAGAACTTGGGCTCCGGGGACTGAGAAGCAGATAAAATTCAACCCGACAGAACCAAGTCTCAGTATGAAATCTGACCCTTCCTCCTAAAATGAGTGGCGATTCCTTGTGCTGTGTGTACATGCCTGGGTATACATGCCTGGGTGTACGTGCACGAGGAACTGGTCTGAGCCCTTGCCGCGGAAAGAGAGTATTATGGCACTTAAATGAACGGCGAAGCAGCTTCTTATTTAGGGAGGCTTTCAGAAAACGTCTCTGAAACTTTGTAATTACAGCTTTCTGATTTGTTAGGTGTGAAAGTTGTGTTCAAATAAGCGGAGGGCTGAGAATATAGTCTGTTTGGAGAGGGGGCTGTCAGAGAGCAAGGTGGAGACGGGTTTTTGGAAACTGCTCATGAACCTGAGTTTCATCTTCCAAGTGGCCAGCTTAGAGCCAGACTCCAGAGAGGCCCTTGGTGCTTGTTACTGGGGGATCTGATTTAAGCTAGAGCATTATTAACCTCTCAGTGCCAAGCAACTTCACGCAAGAGAATGTGGTGACATTTCCTCATGATGTCCAAGCTTAGAACTTCTGGGGAATTAGGACGGATACATTCATTATTATAGAATCATCTTTTGAATTCCTTGAAAACATAGTAGAAATTTAACAACAATAATCTTAAATCTTGATTCCTATAGAATTTCTTGGTGTCTTTCATAGATGTCTGATAAATATTTGATGCTCTCATATGTCCATTTACTCTATATTATCCTGAAACTGTCATATAAATACCAGTGGGTCACAGTGTGCCTTAGAAGGCTCTAGGGAAAGAAGATATTAGGATTTAGGGAAGAAGGTAAGTGAAGAGTAGAAGGACAGCTATAGGAAACGGCCCATTGCAACTAGAGTGGGAGGGTGCTACCTATAAAAGAAGATTTTAAAACTTTCAAAATAACTTGTCTAGAACCTTTCTCAAGAGCCATACTTTTGTCTCTTCCTCCCTTTCTCATGCTGATTACATGTAGCTTGGAGTTTGTCTGAAAGAAGGTTGGCCTCTGGTAGAAACAGAACTTGAATGATCAGGAAAAGAAAAAACACAGGTTTCTTAGGGAGTCTCCTTTAGGTTTATTCTGGGAGAGGAGGGGAAACAATGCTGTACCTTGCACAGTGGGGCTTTACAGAGGTAGGTCCTGGGGAGCAGTTGAAGCAATTCTTGGTGGTTTGGAATTCCTTTTCCCAGGGGGCAAGATACCTAACAGCCTCCAGGTTTTGGAGGAGACTTCATGAGAATGGTTTTTAAGCCCAGCTAAGAAGAAACTGAGTTAGACTCCAAGGTATGAACTTTGAAACCAGGCTGACACTGCTTTAAATCCCAGCACTGCAATTTAGGAACTGTGTCCCTCTGGGGTAAGTCACTTTACCTCTTTAAGCCTTAGTTTCCTTGGCTATAAATTAGGGTTAATAGCAGTATCTATCCCAAAGGGTTGTGCTGGTTAAGTAAGAGTAAGCCTGTAAAATACTTGGTGCAGGTCTTGGTATATAGTAAGCATTCAACACGTGGAAGCACTAGGCATTATTAGCCAGGTAGTGAGGACTAAAGCAAGACATCAGGTCAGACAGGTGGGATGATTATTTCACAGAACCGACACAGGTGACAGAATATTTTAAAAGCACTAGCAGCTCCAGTGAGAGAAACAGACTCTGTCTCTCCACTGTTCATTTCTTTTTAAATCACCATATCATTTATTTAAACTAATTTCCTTCTTCCCCAAGGCAAGGGTGAGAACGGAACCTCTGCCTCTTTCCCCTTGACCATTGCATATATTTGGCTCCTGACAGAAGGAGCATTATCATTAGGAAGAAATGTATGTGCCAGAGTTGGGGAGGGGGCCTGGTTGTGGAGGAGCATGAAGATTGCTGTGTGTTGGAAAGATTGCTGTGGGACAGAGGAGGACAAATGTAGGCAGAGCGTTTATAAAGAAATCTGAAGTTTGATTCAGTCATTGGAAATTTGATGACTTGCCTAAATGGTTTATGGGTTCAAATTTTAGGAACTGCCATTTTGTAACTCTGCGAAGTGGTTTCAGGATTGTTTTATCAACTGACACTTAAAAGCCCCTTGTCGTTGGAATGAATGAAGAGGAAACACTCAGTCAATAGACAGGGATAACTAAACCAAACTCATTTGTTTCTTTTGTAGAATCCTCAAATGTATCTGAATTACTCCTAGTGAGCACACCCAGTTCTGGGGTCCTAAATTTATTAGTAAATATTTATTTCTTACATATCGGAAAACTTGGAGGCTTTGGAGGAGAATGGAATGGATAGAAGGGCCCCAGAGTTCCCAAGGGAGCCAGGTCTTACTGTTGATGTAGGGAGGAGTTCTTGCCCCTGGAGTTGGCCTTGTTGAGACACTACAAATTCCTTTGGGTTCCCTCATTATCCCCTTGAGGTTCTTCAGCTTCAGTTTGAAGAAACATTATAATTGATATTAGCCTAATTGTACTGGTCTATGTGGTAAATGAGGGAAGAAAGAAAGGTGAAACTTTAGAAGGTGATCATCTTAGAATAATCTTTAAAAGGACATCTGTATTTTAAGAACAAAATTATAATATGCCATTTTAAGCCACAACTTTTAAAAGTTGAAAATATATCCCTCTCCAAGGGCTTAATTTCCAAAATATATAAACATCTCATACAACTTAACAACAAAAAAACAAACAACCCAATTGAAAAATGGGCAGTAGACTTAGACATATTTCCAAAGAAAACATAGAGATGACCAATAAGCACGTGAAAAGATGTTCAACATTGCTAATTATTGGAGAAGTACAAATAAACTACAATGAGGTATCACCTCACACCAGTCAGAATGGCCATCATTAAAAAGTCTACAAATAACAAATGCTGGAGAGGATGTGGAGAAAAGGGAACCCTCCTACACTGTTGGCAGGAATGTAAGCTGGAACAGCCACTATGGAAAACAGTTTGGAGGTTCCTCAGAAAACTAAAAATAGAGTTGTCATATGATCCAACAATCCCACTCCTGGACATATATCTGGACAAAACAATAATTCAAAAAGTTACATGCATTCCTATGTTCATAGTAGCACTATTCACAATAGCCAAGACATGGAAACAACCTAAATATCTATTGACAGATGAATGGATAAAGAAGATGTGGTATATATATACAATGGAATACTACTCATCCATAAAAAATAATGAAATAATGCCATTTGCAGCAACATGGATGGACCTGGAGATGAAGATATTATCATACTAAGTGAAGTAAGTCAGAAAGAGAAGGACAAATACCGTATGATATCACGTACATGTGGAATCTAAAATAGGACACAAATGAACTTTTCTACGAAACAGAAGCAGACTCACAGATATAGAGAACAGACTTATGCTTACCAAGGATTGCAGGGGGGAGGAATGGAGTGGGAGTTTGGGGTTAGCAGATGCAAACTAGTATGTTTAGAATGGATAAACAACAAGGTCCTACTGTATAACACAGGGAGCTATATTCAATATCCTGTGATAAACCATAATGGAAAAGAATATTAAAAAGTATGTATCTATATGTATAACTGAATCACTTTTCTGTGCAGCAGAAATTAACACAACATGGTAAGTCAACTATACTTCAATAAAAAAAAATAATAATAAAGAAAATGTCTCTCTCTAATTGAAATATTAATAGTGTTCTTTACAGCCTCTGAATTAAGATTATAGTTTCAAAACTGTAGTCATCACCAAGCTTTCAGAGGATGATGACTGTAAAGCTCATAATTATGTGATTGTTGTGATCATTGTTAACTCTCACATGAAATGTGTACTTCTCTAAAAATTTTTGACAGTTGAATGACTTTACTACATATTCATATTTCCTGTTCTTTCAGTTTTGTACTGCATGTGAAATCATTCCAATACAAAAAAACTATTCATTAAGGTTTCTGTAATTATCATGTATTAATTATTAGCAAAATAATTTGATTATTATTAATGAAAATTATTTTAGCATTTAAGTTTATAATTTGACATGAAACTAAGGTGACCAACCATCTTGGTTTGCCTAGGACTTTGCAGGTTTTAGTCCTAGAAGTTTCACATCTCAGAAACCCCTTAGTCTGGATCAAACCAAGATGATTCATTGTTCTAAATAACTCACATTGATAGGTTTATGGTACTTTTGCAACTTTAGTTGTGTTATAACCTTGCACATACACCAAATAATGTCCTTATGCCTGACTGGATCAAGAATCCCATTTCCACTTAATTTAATTGCTGCATACATAGCCCTTGACAATCATCTAAGCCAACCTCCTTATTTTACACATAAGAAAACTAAGCCCTAGAAAGGGACTGTGCCAGTCTGTTGACGAAGCCTACACTAAAAAGCTACACTATATACTGTCTGAAGGCAGAGACCAGATGGCCGTCTCCTAGCCCAGCACCCAGCATGTAATCGGTACTCCGTAAACATTTTTTGAATGGATGAATTGAATCAATTAATAAATTAATGTCTCTATATAATTAGAACACATATATCATGAGCATTTTCTTCATATTATTAAAAAGTCTTTAAAACTATAATGCTTTATGGCTGTATCATTCCACCAGTCTTCTGTTAGTGAGAAATAAGGCCTTTATCAATTATTTGCTAAAACATATGTTATAGTAAACATACTCATTAGAAATGCCCATTTTGGTTATTGAACTATGGATACATAAACTATAGCTTGGATCATCAATTTAACATATTCAATTTTTTCTGTTTTCATTACTATTTATTTTTAGACAGCCAGGCCTTACTAAAAAATAAAGAATTATTTAGGTTTTTTGTTTCTATGTTATAAAGATTTTAGTTGATATGTTTGTTTTCAGTTATTTGCTCTCCATTCTGATTTCTCTTTTGCCTGTATAATAGTAGCTAACATAAATTAACATAAATTAAGTACTTACTCTGTGCCAGGTAATACACTTAGTAATGTTTCTTATATTGAAAGAGGCAATATACTATAATAGTTGTAAGCTAGAGCTCTTTATTCATGTTACTAAGGTTTATATTCCAGCACAACCTGTATGGATTTGAGCAAGTTATTTAAGTCCTCTTTGTAATTGCATCTATATCATGCGGTTTGTGAGGATTAAAGAGATGTTTATGTGCCTAACATATAGCAAGCATTCACTAAATATTAATGTATTAGTAAATATAATGCTAGCTGCTGGAACAAATAAAGAACCCCAGGAGCTTAAATAAGGGAAGTTTATTTCACACTTGTGTAACAGAGTTTCTTCCTGGCTGGGTGGCCTCCACGTGGTCATTCAGGGCGTAGGCTCCTTCCATCTTTTGATTCTTCTTCCTCTATTTCTGCAGACTCCTTCCCATTCACACAGAGGATGGGGAAAGAAAGACAGAAGAAAGGACCACACGGGAAAATTTTATGGGCCAGGCTAAGAAATGGCTCACATCACCTCCACCTACGTTCTATTGGCAAGCACTCAGATACATAGCTACACCGAATAGCAAGGGAAACTGGCAAAGGTAGATGAGGTGTGTGCCTAAGAGCAGAAGAAAGTTTGCAACACACAGCGATCTGTATTAAATATAGAGCAACATATATTAGAAATACAGCAATCTCTCTTACTGTTGGTTCTCATCTTGCTTAGTCCTCATAACAAGTTTGACAAGGTAGGAGGGCCAGCACATGACTGACTCAGGGCCATACAGCAAGGAAGAGGCCATAATTACAGCAAACAAAACATACATAGAACAGCTGCTAGACAGGGCTTTCCAATTCTTACTTCCTTTTTTTAACTATTATAAAATTTTTAAATTGAAGTATAGTTGATGTATAATAGTATATGTTACAGATGGACAATATAGTGATTCACAATTTTTAAAGGTTATACTCCATTTATAGTTATAAATATTGGCTATATTCTCCTCTCACTTCCTCTTAAAACTGTTCTTGGTGGTGGGCTTCCCTGGTAGCGCAGTGGTTGAGAGTCCGCCTGCCGATGCAGGGGACACGGGTCCGTGCCCCGGTCCGGGAAGATCCCACATGCTGCGGAGCGGCTGGGCCCGTGAGCCATGGCCGCTGAGCCTGCGCGTCCGGAGCCTATGCTCCGCAAAGGGAGAGGCCACAACAGTGAGAGGCCCGCGTACAGCAAAAACAAAAACAAGAAAACCGTTCTTGGTGGATGGCTAACCTGATTACCCTCCCCATATTGCCTTCCCGAAGTTCCCAGAGAACTTAAAGCACGGAGAGGTGACTGTCAGCTGCCCCAATAGCAGCTTGTACTCCTTCTTTCATTGACATCCTTTTTCTTTCAGTAACCATAAAACTTTAAAGAAGTTCAGAATATTTCCTCGTAAGAAAATGCTTAGAGACTACTGCACTGGAATTCAGTGCCCCTATTACCATAAATTTAATGTCCACATTTACTTTTAGTCCTAGGGGCCTACCAGGCTATAAAAGAAAGATTGTCAGGCAGAGTAGACACAACTGGTTTATACTCATCCTGCAGAAACACGGAAGCTCACAGAATTTCCCTGCATTTCATCCAACACCTTCCTCTGTCAAGTTTGTCTGCATTTTTTACTGTACTCCATTTTATAACAGACATTCACACTTTATATCTCTGAGCATGTTAACAGCCTCTTCTGAGTAAAACATTGCCTGTATTCCATTTTCATGGATAACTTAACTACTCTCCTACCAGACTGATCATCTAATGAAATCCTTATTCCTCGGAAGTTTGATTCACATTGTACCCTTGAGTCTGTATCCTGCCCACACCTTGCACTGTACACAGTCTTTTGGAAAAGGGACTTAGTTTTGAGTTTTGTGACTTTGGGAGAAGAAAAAACCACAGAAAGATGTGCGATATGTAAGTGGTGACTTAGGCTTGTCGTTAGAAATGAGGCTGTATTGCAATTCAGTTCAGCAAGTACCATAGGATTTGAGGGCTGAAAAGAACCTTAGAGGTAATCTGGCTCAACCCTTTCATTTCACAGATGAGCAAACTCAAGTCTCAAGAATGCTAACATTTCCGTGTACCTCAAGAGCATCTGGAAAGTTTGGGTGGATTTAAGCCCTTATCCAAGGTCACACTGCTGGTTAATAGGAGCACTAAACCTAAAATCTCGTTCTTTGATATTTAGGTCAGGAATCTTTCTCTAGCAGTAGTATAACTTTAACTGGGATCCTTAGGCCCCCAAGGATTTTGTGGATACACTCTCAGGAGTCTGCTAGGTTGCTATAAGAAAATGTTATTTGTTTGAATTCCAATAATAATCTGAAAAATTAATATAAGCATATTCTGAGTCATTTGAATAGCATCCTTATAATTGAACGAAGAAAAATGCCATCTAGTGCCAGTGCTTGTGTTTATGTTTGTGTTTATGATCACGTTCATGCCAAACAGTACCACTTAAAGTATTTGGAACTAATGAGAGGAAAACGGGGTGGTTTCGATGTAGGAATGATGTCTTCTCACTGGGTAAAGGCCACATGATGTCTCAGCACATTCCAAGAAAGAAGGTTCCTGAGAAATTTCATGAGTTGAAAAGTGAGGGGAGGAAGAAAAAGGGATAAGAGAACTGGATCACCCCACAACATGGAGTAGTCTAAACTAGAGAGAGAGAGAGAGAGAAAGAGAGAGAGCATGAATACCATGTTCACACTTAAAAAGTTGACTTAATTGTACGGAAAAAAAGGGGAAAAGTTCAACTCTTACATAGAATTGATGGTGGAATTTGAGTTTAACTGGTTTGGTAGGTTTTTTTGTTTTTTTTCTAAACAGTTTTATTTACATATAATTGCTAGTATGAGTTGAATTGTGTCTCCACAAATTCATATATTGAAGTTCTAACCTCCAGGACCTCAGAATGTGACTTTATTTGGAAATAAGGTCATTGCAGATGTAATTAGTTAAGATTAGTCATGCTGGAGTAGGGTGGGCCCCTAATCCAAAATGACTGAGTCCTTATAAAATGGGAAAATTTGGACATACATGCACATGGGCAGAGCACTAAGTGAAAACAAAGGCAGAGGTCAGGGTAATGCTTCTACAAGCCAAGGAACACCAATGTTTGTCAGCAAACCACCAGAAGGTAGCGGAAAGTCACAAAACAGATTCCCCCTCACAGCCCTAAGAAGCTACAACGTGATCATGAACTTCTAGCTTTCAGAACTATGGAAAAATAAATTTCTGTTGTTTAAACCACTCAGTTTGTGGTATCAATACTTTGTTATAGCAGCCCTAGCAAACTGATACAATTGCCATATAATAAATTGCACATATTTATAGTATCAAATTTTGACCTCTGTATACACCCATGAAACCATCATCACAATCAAGATAATGAAAAAATTCATCACCCTCAAAGGGTTCTTTGTGCTTTCTTGTACTCTTTTCCTTCCTACCCTCTGTGCTCTCCTCCTTGCTGCCCATCCCTAGGTTCAGTAAACTCACCTGCTTTCTCTAGATTAATTTGTACTTTCTAGAATTTCTTTCAGTCAGCATAATTATTATGAGGTCCTTCCGTGTTGTTGTGTGTTTTAATAGTTTGTTATTTGCTGCTGAGTAGAACTCCATTGTGGATATACCACAATATGTTTATTCATTCACCTGTTGACGGGCATTTAAATTGTTTCCAGTTTTTGCCTATTACATATAACACTACACTGAGTAATTGTGTTCAAGTCTTTATCTGGATGTATGCTTTTGTTTCTCCTGGGTAAATACCCAAGCATGAAATGACTACATCATACGGTAGGTGGGTTGGTTTTTTTGTTTTTTTTTTTGCTTTTTAAAAAGTGCCAAACTGTTTTCCAAAGTGGTGGTACCATTTTTTATTCCCAGCAGCAGTGTGTAAGAGTGACAGTAAGCCTGCACATTAACGACTCTTGAAGGTGAATGTTTTCAGGGAGGCAGGGAATTTTAGATGCTCTCAGAAACCACCCTGCCTATTGCCTTACACTGGACTTGACTCACACACCTAGATTACTGGCCTGTTTGGTTTTGAAATGTACAACCTATGATTTATAAACTGATTTAGAATTGGCTCTTCAAATATATTATGCAAATGTTACTTGTATATAAGTCTCTAAAGAGTCCTGGGCTAAAGACAGAAGATATAAGTGTGCCAGTGACCGGTCATGTACCTCCCAGTGTGCCATCTGCCAGCTTAAATGTGCACCCTGAAAAGTCAGAGTAAAGACATCTGTCCCGCCTGCGTCCTCAGAAGGCGGTGTTTTGGATCAAGTCAAACTCTTCAGCGAAGCACTTTGCAAACTCTGGAATATGTCAGCCTTTTTCTTCATGATGCCGGGAAAATGGAAGGTCCTCTGAGAGATGGGCTTCCAGCATGAGGCTTCCACAGACTGTGACAGCCTGCATGACGTGGGTGGGCTCTAATGTGGAGTGTGTCGGCCAGCTGCTCCTTTTCCCTTCACCCTCATTCCTGGGCAGAAAAAAAGTTACCAGCAGACTCTGGGACAAATAACTAAATGCCCTCTGGGGCAGTTCCTTTTGAAATCTGAAAGGAGTTTGGGATTGGAAGACAGGAAGCAATTTTCTCTGGAATTTTCCTTATCATAGTTAAGATTTTGTTTTAATAAGAAGAAGGAGGAGGAGGAGAAGGAGAAGAAGAAAAATATAGCAGCTAACTCTTATTAAGCATATATTATGTGCTAGGCATGGTGCGATTTTTGCATGGATTCCACGTAGTTCTTACAACAATCCCATGAGACGGGTAGGTATGATTATCACTCTTGTTTTTTTCAGATAGGGTAATTGAGATCTTAACAAGGGTAGATAATATGCCCCAGATATCAGAACTCATGCTCTTAGCTATGCTATAGTATATAATCTCAGATTCCATCTGTGATACAGTACTATAATCTGAAAGACCTGCACCATGTTGGTCATATTGACATAGATACACCTTTTGGGAAAAATTTTTTTAATTGAAAAAAAAAGATTGATGTAGCATTCTAGGAACTGTCCCCAAATATCTTAATACTTTTGGAAAGGAGAAATCTGAGGAATACTAATCACATTTTATTAGAATAATGGAGACATTCACAAAATAATAAGATTTGATAGTCTACAGCAGGACATTTGAAAACTTTTGAAATGTAAAAGGAAACAATATTTTAATTTGTAAAACTGGAGCTTTTTAAAAAGTGTGCAGGAAGGGCCAGCCAAAGGCCACCTAGGTGATTCTTTCTTTTTTTTTTTAAATGTAGATTTTATTTATTTATTAATTTTTGGCTGCGTTGGGTCTTAGTTGCTGTGCGTGGGCTTTCTCTAGTTGCGGCGAGTGGGGGCTACTCTTCGTTGCAGTGCGCCGGCTTCTCATTGCGGTGGCTTTTCTTGTTGCAGAGCATGGGCTCTAGGCGCGTGGGCTTCCATAGTTGTGGCTCCAGGGCTTCAGTAGTTGTGGCTCCCGGGCTCTAGAGCACAGTCTCAGTAGTTGTGGCGTACGGGCTTAGTTGCTCCGTGGCATGTGGGATCATCCTGGACCAGGGCTCGAACCCGCATCCCCTGCATTGGCAGGCGGATTCTTAACCACTGTGCCACCAGGGAAGTCCCACCTAGGTGATTCTTAAGGACTGGGCAATTGAATGGGATCTGGTTTGCCAAGGTCACTTTCTGGAACATCACTTGGTGAGCCTATCATGAGAATTGAATTCTAAACTCAGCTTTACCACTAATAGTTTCACTTCTCTTCTCTGAACCCCAAGTTCTTTGTATGTAAGAGTACTGATAGAATCAGAACTGAGAGACAGCTGATAGAATCTGTAGTTGTCACATTTTCTTCCTCCCAGAATTCTTTGGTTAAATAAAATCATAAGGAAACACTACATCAAGACATAAAAGCAAATTTGTCTGGGTTTTTGGTTGCAACCACCAAATCTACTGTAGGTAGTTCAGGTAGGAAGAGATTAATAAAAGATACAAGTAAGCCTACAGGGTCTCTGGAAGGCTGGACAGCTGGGCATGCATATTGCCCATCCAGGAACAAAGCAGCTAGAGAATTTTCCACCATGCCCCTATTCTGGTGGAAGCCACATTGTCACTTGCCCATCACTTGATACCTACCACACTATAGACTGGAATCCAGAAACTCTACACAGCTCTGCCTAATGATGCTGCCATTGTCCTTGCCAGAAGATCTGAACCCCCAGCCTATGGCTGCCTTTTCACGTAGCTCACTTGTACCTGTGTGTTGCTTGACTGAACCCAGGCACTGTGCAGGACAGGAGGCCAGCTAGAAAGGGGTTGCAATACGTGCTGGGTGGGTCAGCTCACAACACATGCCATCGGTGCTCATTGAAGGTGAGCAGGAGCCCCTCTTTGACCGTTACCTGTCACTGTTCCTTGATGCTGATGGGACCCTGTTGGCTGGTCACTCGCTAATCAGGCTCCCAGGGCTCTGTAGACCAAAGGTAGAAAACCACCAGACTAGATTATTTCTAAGATTCTCTCTAGTGTTAAAATTTCTTGATTCTATGCATTTCTAAGGTTAAATTAGAGAAGTTTAAAGAATTATTTCCTGTAGGATTCAGCCAATTCCAATATATTCTCTATAATTAGAGTAGTTAAGGATATTATACTCAAGGAGTATGGCTTCACCTACATTTACATTTTGCTTGATTCCCTCAGTTAGGTATATTGGTACAAGAACATCCAATTCACACAAAAGGAGAGAAAAGGGAGGGCAAGGGAAAGAAAGGAGGGACATTTGAAAAAGACATTGCACGGGATTTTTTTTTTTTCAGAAGGGCATATTTAGGACCTTTCGAGGGAAGCATTTTTAAGTTTGCAAATACTTGCAGACGTAGGTATAGGAAAACTGCTTACAGTGTTTGGCACAGGTTCAGATCTATAAGTTCCCAGCACAAAGTTTCAAAAATCAGAAGAAAGAACAAGCAAACTTAATCTACCTTAAATATACAAAGATCCGTTTACATTATCTTTTACTCCCTAACATCTGTCATTTACCAGAAAATAACTATTCTGGTTATTATCTGGACACCCCAAAGACAACAGAAATCAGTGAGGTACCACATTATTACACATGGCATATCCATCAACTGTATGATAACATGGAACGTACTATGTCCTTGTGCCTAAGAGCTTGGCTTCTGGATTCAGACCCTTTAGAAGCTTTAATCTACTTATCCATAGGATGGGAATAATAATAGTAACGGTGTCATGTTGCAAGTATTAAATGGGCTAATTATTAGCACATTGCCTGAGACATGAGAAATGTTTTCTAGAACAGTCTTTGGAGCACCTACCTTGACCTTTGCTCCTTTGGAAGCCCAGCTGGTGTTGGCAGTCGAGCAGTGATTTGGGGAGACTGATGCCCAGGAGAGGAAATGTGCTCCACCAATTGATCTTCTAGCAGAGAGAGATGTGATATTCATAAATGTTTAATTGACCCCCAAGTCCTCTACCATCATCAAGTTGTAGACACAGAGCTCTCCCTTGCTTGGAACCTTCTTTATTTCTTTAAGATTTCCATTAGTGTTTATTACAGACTGATTTCATCTATATACGATTCAGTAAACACTGATGAACATTGACTAGAGGCAAAACACCATAGTCCATGAACTGGGAGGCTAGACAAACATGGACACAAATTCAGCAAATATATGTTGAGTTTCTATGATGTTTAGGGGCTATTTTTGGCTCTGAGCTTTGGCTAGGCCCTAGGGGATCAGATGTAGGCTGTGGTGGGCACATGGGAGAATGATGCTGAAGAAGCAGATGTTAGGATTGACTCTGCCCCTACATATGTGGGAAAACCACAGGTAGGGTGACCAACTGTCCCAGTTTGCCTGCAACTGAGGGGTTTGCTGGTGCACAAAATTTTTCTTTTTCAAACAGAGACTGAGTGATTTCCCAGGATGCAATATTTTGGTGCCCAAAACCAGAAAGGTCAGTCTAGACCAGAGTGAGCTGGTCATACTAACAGGTTTTATATCCACTATTAGGCAGCCTCTCTACCTTGGAGGACTTTAACTCCCTGCATCTAAAATGAGAAACTCTGTGCTGGGAGGTAGCTGTGATGTGGTCCAAAGTGGTCTGGAGTGGGGTTTAAGAGGGCAGATGTGACTCTGGCCCTAGCTCTTGGTATTGTGATAACCCTTGACAAATTAATTACCTCTCCAAACCTCAGCTCCCTCATCTAGAGAAGCAGGTATTGTATAGATACCTACCCTCTGTGTGTTTGAATAGGTTAAATGAGATAGTACACATGCCTAGCACAGAGAAGAAATGCAGTATTTTAAAAATTTTCTGTCTTCAATTAAGAAAACATACTACCCTGGCTTAAAAATAAGAAATTTCATATACATGTGCTGGTCTGCATTAAGCTTCGTCATTTGTGCTTCATGTATTGCCCTGGAAATTCTCTTTAAATGTTTTCATTGGTTGAACTCCAAGTGCAGGTGTGAACTTTTTATGTCTTGGGTATCTTTTAAAAGCTTCTAGAACTTAGCATGGTCGAATTTTGGGAACACAAAGTGCTGCGGTTACTTTGTCAGGCCCCGGAGATAAAATATGCAGCAAATATTTTTTTTTATGTGTTTTTTAAAATGCAGGTCTACCATGATGAATGTTATTTTTATATCGATCATAGGAGCCAGCTCAGATCATATCCTTTTGAAACCTCCCCCCTTACCTAAGTTATTGCCTCTTAATCCCTTTATCTGCGTGATTTCCTTGCCATGTGCAAATTTAAGGGAAAGGAAAGGTGACAGAGACAGGATAGATATATACATTTTGCCATGTAAAGTGGGCAGAAATCTTTCTGTGCCATGAGTCTGAGAAAACACAGTTGAAATGTCAAAAAAAGAAACAACAGGCCCAAAACGGAGTTGCCTGTGCTAAGTCCCAAGTCAGCAAACCAAGACTTCATACCCAACCTAATTGCAGTTTCAGCCTCTCCCAGGAATGTGACCTTTAATCAGTCAATCTGGAATTATCTGGTCAGTATTAATGAGGTAATCTGCCTGAAAGCCCCCTGGCTTTCCCCAAAGGAAGGTGACCTTGCCTGAAACAATCCTTTCTTCACTAGAATAGCTTCCTTGCCCTGCCTCCTTCTGCCTATGAAAGTTTTCATTTTGTACAGCTCCTTAGAGCTCCTTTCTATCTGCTAAGATGGGATGCTGCCCGATTCATGAATCATGAAATTCAGCAAATTAGATCTTCAAATTTACTCCGTTGAATTTTGTTTTTTAACAGACTTGGTGACAATGGTGGAGTCGAAGGAGACTTCCAGTGGCTTCAGGGACAATGAGAAACAGAGGCATAGTAACCGCAAACTCTTCTGAGTTCTGTCTTTCTCACCGTTTCTGAGGGCTGTGGGTAAGTTCTTCTTGGTTCTGAGCTCTGTTCTCTTTGTGTCAAGCTCCTGATCTAATTGGCTTTGCAGTACAGGGCAGGTCAGCATGAGTGAGCAGATGGTCCCATCCAGAACCCAACACCCTAGCCTTTGGTTCAGTCCACAGTTTTCCATTTGATTGGAAAACCTCAGCCTTTGGTTCTGTCCCTAGATTCCACATTGGGAACTGCTGGCAGTTTAGTCTGGAGTTCCTCATTTGTCTGGAGTCAGCCTGCCGTTCCCTTTCTTTGGGATCTGCTGGTTCAGTTCTTTCCCCAGCCCCCAGTTCCATGGGAACCGCTGTTGGTGTACACAGGGCCTTCTATTGGCCATTCAACAGTAACATCTCAGTGATAATGCTGGTATGTTAATGTGCACATGAAGTAGAGGCTATTGCTAATGGGCATCTCAGAAGCCAGAAAGCCACAGAAATGTCAAGCAATTAAAAGGTGTTAGAGTGCTCACCCCTAACACACCCATGTTAGGTTAGGTTGGTCATGGAATGGGTTAGATTGACATTGACCTGCCAGTCTCAAGAAAATTTCTGTGCAATGAGGTACACTGCAAAACATTACAGTTTCCCAACCCAGAGGCACATCCCTTTTAGGTATTAGTTTGGCTCCAAGAGACCCAAAGTTTTAGCTAAAATAAATAAATAAATTAACGATAACAAAATGGAATGCTTAAATTCCAAAGAGTTGGGCATGCCATCTCTGGCACAGGTGCTTATTTTATGTCTAAGAACTATGGTCCCAGAAGCTATAAATATCTACAAAAATGGCAAAATCTTACTAAAGGCAATCTAGTATTACAATGGCCATTATGGGGAATGTTCCAATTAGACAAGATTGTTCATTTAAGAAGTGCAGTTGAAAGCAAGCGTTCCTGAATTAAACAAACAGAATGGGATACCTCTTTTAGTTGGTGTGCAGAAACATCCAAAAGGCTTCAAGATTCCAAAATAGCCTCAGTGAAAAATTTGTTGCAAAAGACTAATGGAAAATTAAAGACCCAAGAGGTACCTAAAACTGATGCTGAAAACTCAGCCTTTGTGCACTGTGCTAAATCAAATCTCAGAGACAGAGTTTTGGGTAAAGTAGAAGAGAAGAGCTTTAATGCTTTGCCAGGCAAAGGGGGACACAGCGGGCTCCTGCCCTCGAAAACTGTGGGTCCCAACCTGGGAGGATTTGGTGGGAAGTTTTTATAGCAAAATTGTTCAAGGGTGGGGTTGCTGATAAGATTAGGGTATGTGCAGGGCCTGCACTCCTTTAGCCTGGTCTCAGGTAATCTCTTGATGAGCTTCTCTAGTTCCTTTAATATGGCCTCAGGTGATCTTCTCTGGAATTAAGAATGCTGACATCTTCCATTCTTGGGAGTTTTAGTTCTATAAAGAGCTTAAAGATATTGTTATGTGTATCCCTTGAGAACCAGGACCCTGCCCCAAGGCTGCACTATTGTTTCTTGACTGCTCCTCCCTTGTCTCTGCATCCCCTCCCTTCCCTGATTCAACTGTTTGAATCTGCCCTTTGGAACTCAGGGAAGGTCATGGACGCTGGAGTCTGTTCCCTACAAACAAGAAACAGGGGACACAGAAAGGCTTCCATGCCCAGGAGCCCCACAGGGTCCTGCTCAGTTTCAAAACAAAAGCAATAAAACTGACATAACTCCTACTGTTCCCCTCTATCCTTTACCAGGGTGCTCATATTCTACTAATCCTCCACCTAAACTGCCTTTCAACTGCAAAGAGACTATTAAACAGTTGCCTTTTAAAATAACACCACCTGAGGTTTCAGGAGATCCTCTTTAGGTATCTTTCACTCCTCTTTTACACACCGAACTAAAGGCAGTAGTTAAAGAATTTTCTAAACCTAGGGAGGATTCCCAAAACTTTTCTGAAGAGTTTAGAGTTTTTATCAGGGTGTATGACCCTGGGTTGTCAGATCTTTGTCAGCTTGTGCACATGTTGGTAGGACCTGATGAAGCCAAAAAATGGATGTGCGAAGCATAATGACATAACCCTGAGGAGGAGATCCTCAGTGTTCAACATGGTCCCCTCATGGACCAAAAAATAAAGCTCAAGAAATAGCAACCAATCTTTTAAAAGCCATTCCTAAAGTCTTCCCTACCCACATTGGTTGGTCTATTATTCAAACATGTAAACATAAGAAAGATGAATCTGTTGCAGATTTTAAAGTCTGTCTGGAAGCTCTTTTCCTAAGACATTCCAGGTTTCATTCAATAAACGAGGTCACTCAATGTGCTCTAGGTGCCCTGTTTGTAAAGAAATTATCTCCTGAGTTGGGGCTTCCCTGGTGGCACAGTGGTTGAGAGTCCGCCTGCCGATGCAGGGGACATGGGTTCATGCCCCGGTCCGGGAGGATCCCACGTGCCATGGAGTGGCTGGGCCCGTGAGCCATGGTGGCTGAGCCTGCATGTCTGGAGCCTGTGTTCCGCAACGAGAGAGGCCACAACAGCGAGAGGCCCGCTTACCGCAAAAAAAAAGAGAGAGAAATTCTCTCCTGAGATAAATGGACTAATAAAAGGGCAGAAAATAGGACGGAAGGCTGCTGGTTTGACTGAATTCATGACCATTGCTGAGCACTTTGCAAATATTTTGGAACAAGACCACAAGCAAAAATCTGCTAAGCTATTGGCCTTACAGCTGCAACAGCTCTAGGTCCTGGCACCCAAAACAACACCTGGGCCTTCTACATCACACCCTCATAAGCAACATCAAAATGCTGGCCCAGGGACTGATGTCTCTCTTGTAATCAGCTGGGGCACTGGGAAGAAAAGTTCTCAAAGGCTCTATGAAAAGTCTTCAGCATCATCTCAAATGCTCCCATTTGTCCCCCTAAAGGAGGGCCCCCATGTGGGCCCCTTCAAGAGCTGATGGGCCTCTGAGGGACGCTCTGGTAAACTGCTACCAGTAATACTTTTAAACAGCCAAGGGAAAACTGAAATTAAAATTTAAAAAAAATCTTGCCAAGTTCTGGTGGATATCATAGCTATACTCTGTACTTTGAACCCTTATTCATAGCCGGCATGTTGTATCCTGGAAAAACTGGCAGAAGTCAGTAAAGGGTGAGAATTCTTACCAGAGTCTGCTCTCCTGAATCTCTGTCTGTAATACCAGGTAGACAGAGGAAAAGAAAATATCTTTTGCATCCTTTTTGGGGACACCTCTTGAAGGGGAATTACTCAATATTGCCAAAATTATTTAATTATTTACTGTTTGTCCAGGCTAAAAAGTAACAAGATATTTGAAAGGATTGTTTTGTTTTGTTTTAAGTAGCTCTGTCATCAGAAGTTGGCCAAATGTGAAGCTGATATTCAGAGCCTGATAGACAAAAAATTTTTTTAAAGCCTTCTCCCCTAAGCTAAAAGAAAACTATGTACCCAGATGGAAAGAAAAACCTTCTGAAGCTTTTGTGAAAAGATTTACTGAAACATTCCAAAGGCAAACAACTTGTAGGTGTAAAAATTCTGGTCCTAGGGAACAAAAGTCCTTATTGGAGGATCCTGCATTCTTTCTCTGTGCCTTTGAGATGTAAATGTTCTACCTGGTCTTCGCCTAGAACTCTTATCTTCTTATCTAGGCCATCTCCTTGAAATGAAAACTTCAGGGAGGTAATTCTTATCAGAAGGAAAAAAGTAAAGGGAGAAAGGTTATTTTGAAACTTAGGCAAATTGAAAATCTTAAGTGTCTTCTTCACTACTATTAATAAAAAGCTTTAGGGAATTCCCTGGCGGTCCAGTGGTTAGGACTCAGCACTTTTACTGCCAAGGCCTGGGCTGGGGAACTAAGATCCCACAAGCCATGTGATGTGGCCAAAAAAAAAAAAAAATTAATAAAGATCATGCTTTCTCAGTCTTTCTTCCTAGCTGAGTTTTCTGCAGTCCTCTGTTAAATACAGACGTTCTTAAGGTTCTATCTTTGACCCTCTTTTTAAATATTAAAAAAAAAAAAAAGCTTTAGCTACCTGAGCAGGTAACTTTAAATTTTTCCAGCTGCCAGAAACGTAATTTGGATCCAACCATGTTTATAACTAGTGAATTTTGTATTATTATGTCTGATTCATGGCTAAAATTTTTAAATAGAAGTTAAAAGGTGTCTGTTTGTGTCTGTCTATATGTTTATGTGTATCTATGTATATGTGTTGTAGATATATGGTGTTTTCTACCTCTGGATGATATTACTATAAATGATTTGTAGAAGAGCTCTATTTGATTGGCTTGAAGAGAATTAAGTGCTTGTATAAATTAAAGATTCCTAAAGCTCTTGGAAATATAAAAACATAACTCAAATTCAAGCTCTCATAATGTAGGATTAATCTTTAGTAAATAAAAGCTAGTTTAAGGTTTTTGGTTTAATTAAAACAGGCATATCTTTAGAGTTATCAGCATTAAATATAATCCTTTCATTCTATCTGGGTTTACTAATTAAGTTCATGTTATCTCCTACAAAATTTGTTGGCCAGAAAAATAACTTAGGGTGATGATTACCTTTGTATAATGTCTAATGAAGCTTTTGCAGGTAATCGAAACATGATTATTAAGAACAAGTGGTTTAAAGATGTAATAGATGTAAATGGAATAAGAGTTTCTAGGTGAACTTTTCGCCAAAGTCTTTTGGTTACTTGTAACCTTGAGGTTTTGCTAAGTTAATTTAAATGATGAGTTAAGTCAAATTTACTGAATATCTAGATTATCTCCAAATAAAAAACTGAAACATTAGTAAAAACAGGTTTATACATTTTTGGCTTCCTTTAGCAGAGGAACTAAAGATATTTTGGTCTAATGGTAAACATGTTTTGTGTCACATTGGAAATGTACTATGAGGAAAATATACTTTTAAGAATTATGAAATGTATTCATAAATTTGTCAGTAACAGACTGTTCACAACTGTTTAATGCTATTAGAAAGAAAAAGGGCAACATCTCTGTATGCATGCAAAGTAGGATTGTGTTTTTGGTAAGAGAAGGAATGAGAAACAGAGATGCATTTTTTTGAGGGAAAAGAAAGTAATTTTGTCCTAATGTGAGACTGGGTATTTCAGAGTAGGAAAGAGGAAAAACAGAACAGAATCTGAATCTTAAAAAGAAAGTTGTAGAAGGTTTGTGGAAAAGGAGTCTTTAGAAAGAAACTTTAATGTGTGGACAAGCTGGCTAAGACTGCATAGGATCCAATTACATTTTTTAAAAAGTGAATGCCTAGATGGCTGATGTATAACAGATCAATGCCTTTTAGGTTACCTAACTGTGCCCCTACCTCTTCACAGACAGACTGAGACATCTCACTAGTCCACTCCCTTGAGTTTACATCGTTGAGTTAGGAAGAACCTACCAGGATGCTTTCATAAATCAGGATTTGCTTTGGCAGGCCTCTAATTCCCTGGTTAGGAGTAAATGTAAATGAGGCTATGATCAGGAACCTCTCCTTAACTCTTGAAAGTACTGCGGAATCCATTGCTAAAACAATAGCTACCCAAAAAAATCCTAAGAATCTCTGGCCAAAGTCGTTCTTGGTAATAGGACAGCCCTTGACTGTCTTTTAGGTGAGTAAGGAGCTGTCTGTGCTGTGGCCAACACCACCTGCTGTACCTGGATTAACACTTCTGGGGAAGTTGAAACTCAGTTACGTTAGATCACTGAGCAAGCCACTTGCCTTAAAAAGGTGACTCCTTCAACAGGGTCTTTCTCTGACTTACTTGATTTTGATTGGCTTGGGCCTTGGGGATCGTGGCTCTGAAGTACACCCCAGATATTGGAAATTATCCTGCTTATAATAATCATAGTAGTTCCCCTGGTACACTGTATTCTCTCAAAATCTTTAAATGAATGTTTGCAGGTATTAATCACCAAGAAAATGATCTTAAGAATGGAACATCAAAAAAGGAACAAAGAGAATGACGAATTTAAAAAAAAAAAAAAAAAGAATGAACCTAAAGTTATGACTTGTGAATATCTCAGAGATTTACCAAAAATTTCATGACCTGTGAGTACCACATGGTATATTAGCAAAAATTGGGAGAACACAGAGTGGTAGCTGAGAGTGGTGCTAATATCTTCAATTTGGATCACATCTGTCAGTGAAGCTGTGAGCCTGATCAAAAGGGGGGAAATTGGTAAAAAAAAAAAAAAAAAAAGGAACAGCAGGCCCAAAATGGAGTCACTTGTGCTAAGACCCACGTTAGCAAACCAAGACTTCATACCTAACCTAATTGCAGTTTTGGCCACTCCCAGGAATGTGATCTTTAACCAGTCAACCTGGAATTACCTGGTCAGTACTAGTGAGATAATCTGCCTGATAGACGTCTGCCTTTCCCAAAAGGAGGGTGACCTTGCCTGAAACAATCTGGTTTTTGCTAGAATAGATTCCTTGCCCTGCTTCCTTCTGCCTATAAAAGTTTTCCACTTTGTGCAGCTTCTTGGAGCTCCTTTCTATCTGTTAAGATGGGATGCTGCTTGATTCATGAATCATGAAATTAAGCAAATTAGATCTTCAAATTTACTCAGTTGAATTTGGTTTTTTTGACAAAGCTAACAGTGTGGGTTCTGGAGTTCATAAGCAGCAACAAGCCAGCACATACAACCCCACATTAGACAAATGGAGATAAACTTCTTTGTAATTTCTAATTCCATGTTAACCTAATAGTTTAGTCATTCTTATCATTTAGGAAACCCTAAAGAGCTTTCTCTTAAAGTACCAGCTAGCAGAGAAAATGTCACCCATCAGCAGCTAGCTTGACTCTTCCTATATTAATTCCCCATTTCTCTTTATCCAGCCTCCCTCCATCTCTTTCACATTAGGCAGTTTCTGCCACTACTTTTATGCCAGAAGTTCGGCGTATTGACATATGGTGTTGTGCAACGGCTGTGTTGGTCTTCACGTTAGGTGTCTTCTCCTGATGATTAATCAGATGTTTCAGATGCACTTATGACTAAAGGCACCATAGATTCTGAGAGATGGCTCAACACCAGGTTTTTGGGATTATTCCCTAAAGCAAGCTGGAGAAATCTAAAATTGTATAACTAGAACCATCCTCTTCTGATGCTTGAAGGATGTTCCTGAGTTTGTGTCCATAGATTATAAGAGGCCATTCCCAGTGTTTTATTTTTATAATAAGATCTGAGAAGGGGGGAGAGTTCAATAGAATGTTTATAATTGCTAACAGATGTTTATAATTGCTTAATGTGACCTCAGGCTGCATGAAAAGAAGTATTGTGTTGAAAGCAAGGGAGGAGAAGTTTTAGCAGCTGTCTTCAGCTTAAATTATTCATTTACTCAACTAAAAAGAGTGACACCTATTCTGTGAAAGACATTGGGCTGTGAAAGATACAAATATAACAAGTAGCATACTGAGACAGATATAAACGGTATTAAATGAGAGTTCTGTGAGGGGGCTGCTGCTTTTCTGATTAGGCTCATGGGGCTGTCAGAACTTTTACTACAGCAAACCTGTAGAGCAAAGGTGTCTCCAGGAGGCTGGCTGCTAAGTGAGTAAGATGACCTGGTGGGCCTGTGTCAAACTGGCGAGCACATGCCCTGTTTAAAGTGGGCAGCTGCCATTCAGTAATGTTAGATTGTCATCTTGTGAGAATATGGGTCTGGTTTTGCCAAGAGAAACTGGTGATCCACAACTTTATGTGAAACATTTCATTTAAAAATATTGTCAAGATGGTAGCTGGTTCAAGTGATTAAAAGCCCCATAGAACTCTTACATGCCCTTGGGCTACATTCTACTCTTGGGCTTCTGATTTGTACATTCTGCTCTCATCGTTAGAGTCCCCCCAGTCAAGGTATATTTGCCAATAGTTAGAGGGGTTCTTTAACTTGAGACTTCAAGTAAATACCTAATTGGATACTGCAGCAAGAATGACTCAGTTTACTTAATGCAATCAGTAGGTGAAGACAAATGAGTGACATATGCATGTTTTATATAATTTTGGTGGGGGAGTCGGTTCTTCACTCACAGTGGAAAGTTTTAGTATATTCAACAGCCTGTGACCTGAGAGCATTTCACATTTCCACTGGGACAGGTGAGAGGAATAAAAACTCCTGGACTCCATTTGCTAATTTGAGGATGATGAAAGCTATTTCTCTGAAGTTTCTCAGTGTGGATTTATGATGACCTCGGGCCAGATTCTCTGTTGATGCTTTGAGCCTCTGTCCAGAGCATCATATACATTTCAAAGGGGCTTGCCTTCTCTGTGTCCTGGTGAAAGAAATGCAGGTGCTCAATTAATGGGTTACTGGCTCTTGAGTAACTTCTGGAGTTGCCTGGATGGAACCTCTACTCCTCATGGACTATAAACAAATTCCATCTCTTTACCTGCTGCCTGTATCATGACAAAGATAGAGCCAGGATTTGAACCCGGCTGTGTCTTAGTCTCATAGCAACTCCACTGCCAGCTATGAAATATCCACGTGGCCTGTTTAGGTCTTAGAAAAATTACCGTTATATTTACTTTTACCCATAGTTAATTTGAGTTTGGATATTTTTAGCAAATACATTTAAACTGGGAAATTAACACTTGAGAGGCAAAGAGTTAATACAAACCCAGTTTTCTATTAACTTTAAAATTGAACAGGAGTACGGTTGACATCTGTGTGTTTAGGCAGATTAACTGACATAACTAAGTAGAAATCCTCCTCTTTCTTCTGGAGATATGGTAGTTGGATCTCTGCTGTTACTTTATGAAGATCTAAATTGAGGCTTGAATAAAGAGTCCATCCAGGTTCCTGGGCTCCTGGAATTTTTAGGAAGTTATTTAGATATGATCTCATCAAAATGGCTATGTTGAAATGTGTGTGACCCCAATAAAAGCTAGTACTCTCTGTAGTCCAGTGCTCGTCAGTGCTGCCTTAGAAGAAAAACACAGTCCATAAATCAAAAGTACTTTAGACATTTTGAATCTTTTCTGAAACCTCTTGAATAATGTCAAGGCAGATACAGTCTGAAACTCCCATCTTTTTTCATTAAAATTATCTTTTCCTAATTTTCTCAAATATCTCTCAGAGCAGTAGCTAAACTTGAAATTTTCTTTCCCTCCCCACTGTCAACACTCCAAACTTTTTCTTTTAGTTTAAGCAGGTTCTTGTTTTTAATATCTTATCCTTTTCATTCTACCACTTGCCATGTTTTTTTGTTGTTGTTGTTTATTTTATCTAGCCGTTAACCATCTCTGTCTAGCCATTGCCCAGAGTCTCCATCACAAAATCCCAGGAACCACGCTATTAAAGACACAATTCTCACCAGATGACTACTGAGGAAGGTAAGGCTGGGAATATTCACCCATTAATAATTTTTGCTCTGCTCTGTCACATGTAAAAAATACTATATGTGGGCTTCCCTGGTGGCGCAGTTGTTGAGAGTCCGCCTGCCGATGCAGGGGACACGGGTTCGTGCCCCGGTCCGGGAAGATCCCACATGCCGCGGAGCGGCTGGGCCCGTGAGCCATGGCCGCTGAGCCTGCACGTCCGGAGCCTGTGCTCCGCAACGGGAGAGGCCACAACAGTGAGAGGCCCGCGTACCACAAAGAAACCCAAAAAACAAAAAAAACCTATATGTAATTACTAAGGATTATACATAACAGATATGCTTGGACATAACTTTATCCCAGAGCCCCCTTTTGCTCCCTCACTGTGGACCAGACTGAAGAACAGCATGAGAATCAGGAATGGTGAGAGATTCAAGTATGTGGTGGGAGGTGAGGTCGGGTTCATGGGTGGACTGAGCATCAGCCCTTGGTTGAAACTCAGCATAATAAATATGACAGTTTTTTGGGTGGTTTTCTTAAAATTACATTTGATGACTTCTGTTTTGAGCAGCATCACAATAACCCTGTGCCAGAATAACTGCGGCAGAATGTTTACTCTGGCTTTGAGTAATATAATATTACGGATATTCTTGCCTCTCTCTTTTCTACCTGTATCGCTTTTTCCAAATTTCTAGATACCAGATCAAGTGTTAGGTTGAAATCATGGAATGTCAGGCTTGGAAAGATAAAGGTTATGGAGCTTGGTGGTTCCCAAATCTTATACCTGTCTCCTTTGTCAAATTGCACATTCTGTATTCCACCGCTCAGAGGTTCTGATTTATTAGTTTGCTGTGGAGCTCTAAAATATGTATTAAAAAAAAAAAGTCTCCTGAAGTGCTTTTGTTAACCATTCTGGTTTGGGAAATCCTGATCAGATTCACCTCCTTCCACCCCGCCTGATGCCTGGATTCCCTCTAACAGCATACCTCTTGATAGTCAGCCTGGAGATGATGTTGATGGTGGTGAAGGAAGCCCATAGGTACCAAGTGCTTTCTAACTGCTAGGCACTGGACTAAGGCTTTATCTCATTTGTCCCATACACTACATATAACAATCTCAGGAGCTAGGTAAGATTATTATACACACATTTTACCCCACGTCTTTGAATTGGCTATGATCTCACTTTCTTCTAGGTTTTTACTCATGTACTGTTGCCCTTGCAAGGCACTCCCTGCCTAATTATACTTGTCTCCTTTGAGCTTCTTTACTATCTTTACTTTCTTCTATTCATCTATATTTTATTGGGAAAACAGGACAGTTTAACAAATTAAAGGTATGGATTCTGGAGCCAGCTCCACCATGCTCTGATAGTGTCGTTCTGGGTTAAGCTAACCTTCCTTTGCTTTCTTAAAATGGAGATTTAAAATACACCTCTTCACAGAGTCCATGTGAGGGTTAGTATATTAATGCATGTTAAACATTCATAATAGACCCAGGAATGGAATAAATGCTCTATAAATATCACCTATTTTTATCTGATTATACCAAATGTTAATTGTCCATTTACTTGTCTTTCTCACCTACTAGGCAATAAACATCTTGAAGGAAGAGAGTATATCTTGTTCAATCCCGTATCTCAAGTGTCTACTGCAAGGCCTAGTAGATAATAAATGTTCAAAAATTGGTAGTTTTAAATGTAATTCTAATCTGTAAGAAGGTTCAGAATAAAACATTATAAAGACTTCCAGCCTACACAGTGATTTCTCTGAACATTTACAACCCTTCTAAATCATATCACTCCACTGCCAATTAATAATAATTTTTTTATTGTTATTAAACCACATGGCCCTATAAGTTTGCTCACTGCTTTCTCTATCAGACAAACCTGGGTTTGAATATCCTTGCTTGCTTCTCTTGTTCTCTTGATTTGGCATTGGGCAAGTCATTGTACTGCTTAGATCTTCATTTCTCTCATCTATAAACCTGAGGTGAAATATCTTCCCTGCAGTGCAGTTGTAGGGTTAACAGTGTTGTGTGATGGACATGTTATATAGTGCCTGTGATGGAAAAGATGCTCAGGAAGAGGTAGGTAGGCTTATTGTTGCATGGAAGACGTTCAACACGAATGCTTGTTGATATGGTCTTGGCCTACGTTCAGTATTCTTCATTCATGTAGCCTGAAACCTTTTGGAGTCAGATTTCTTTAAGTACTGTGATGGTTGAATTATGTCCCCACCAAAAGATATCCTGACCCCCAGAACCTCAGAATGTAATCCTTTTGGAAATAGGGTCATTTTAGATATAATTAGTTGAGGTGGGGTCAAAGTAGAGTACGATGAGTCCTTAATCCAATATGATTGATGCCTTATAAGAAGACGAGAAAGAGACCCAGGGAAAAGAATGCCAGGTGATGATGGAGGCAGAGATGGGAGTGATGCACCTGCAAACAGAGGAACTCCAAGGATTGACTCTCACCACCACAAGCTAGGAGGAGGTAAGAAAGGATTCTACCCAGAGTCTCAGAGAGAGCACGACCCTGCTGACACCTTGACTTTGGACTTCTAGCCCGTAGAACTGTGAGAGAATACTTTTAAGCTCTTTAAAGCCACCCAGTTTGTGGTACTTTGTTATAGCAGCTGTAGGAAACTGATACAAGTACTATGCTGAACTTAATGACCATGACTTCCTAAAGCTACTCTGGGAAAAAGGGAGCAGTTGTGATACTTACTCATAAAAAGGAGCAAATTGAGGTTTTCCAACCTAAAAATGATTATGACTATAGAATGATAGGCTTCTGGAAAATGAGGGAGAAACAAATCCTTAATATATCACTCTCCTTAAAGTGTTTAAAAAAATATTTTTTTCCCTTGAACTTCCAAACTTTTGTTAATAAGTTTGGGTCCCTAAAGGACCAGAAAGCTTTCAGTTGTACTTATTCAGAACAGTAAGAAAATCCTTTTTGCATTTACTATTTATGAGCTGTGGCTTCATATTGTCTTGTGGTCAGGTGATGCTTGCTTTTAAGAACCCGCACATGAGACCAGATTCATTATTTTTTAATGTAAAGAGGATGATGGCAAACTGTACAGTGCTATATACAGCCAGGCTGTCACTCTTGCCCTAGAATTTGTATTAACATTGTTCATTTAGAAACTAGTAAACCACGTGCCATATTTATAAACATCATATTTGACATAAAAGTAATATTTGTTGGAAATTGAATTTAAGTGTTTAATTGCAGTACATGAATCATGGGACAATCTTCAATTCTGAACAATTCCATGGTACTAAAACTTGGGAGCACATTTTTTCCATGTAAAGTACACATCTAATAAGAAAATCCGTTCACTTTGCTCTCATATTTCTCTTTCAGCAGGGGGGCAGCTGCCATTTCAGTTACTAAGTTCATTCGACTTCTAAGCACAAGGAAAATGAAATCAAAATACTCAGATCAGTTGGGGTAAAAAATCAAATACTAATGTTATGGTTAACCCAAAGTATTCTAGAAGAAAATTTAATTTGTACTTATTTCTAAAAAGCTTTTCTTCTGGGGAGTAAAAGTTTTGCATTGCCAGTCTGAAGTAATGTAACTGGGAATCCAATCCTGTCTTGGAGAAGCTGCTTTTCTCTGTCCTTTGTATATATTCAATTCTCATGTATCTGTCCTGGCCTCAGCTTTAACAAATGTCATAAGCTATGGGAAGATGACATTTCTCTCTTTTGAAGGAAGCAGTTTCACATTTCCTGGGGTGAATTTTTGGCCCAGGTTACTACTGTACAGTTGTGATTTTTTAGTATTTTTTACAGATTAGCATTTTTTCCCCAGAATTTTCCTAAAATATCTGGATTTTCATAGAATTATTTTTCTTCTCTTGAAGTCCGTCTTCCATTGCTCCTGCTCTTAGCTATATCTGTCGCCTAAAACACCTAATAAAGCATTTTCATTCATTTTTTCATTCAACTACGGCCCACAAGTGGAGTTGAGAAACTAAGGCTTGCTGCCTGTGTTTGTGCTACTCAAGAGCTAAGAGTGTTTTTTATCTTTTTTAATGGTTGAAAAAAAATAGCAGCAGAAGAATGATATTTTGTGACACAGGAAAATTACACACAATTCAAATTTCAGTGTCCAAATACATTTTTATTGGGACACAGCCTTGCTCATTTGTTTACATATTATCTATGGTGTCTTGGCTTAGAAAAGCCCCATGGTCATTCTAGTACCTCAGTGTTTTGCTTCCTTCTCACAGTTCCAAATCTGCCAGCACTGCCCGTAGACCACATGTCCCTGTCATGCCCCACAGCCTTGCATGTATTTTTCTCTGCCCTTCCTACTCACTTCCGTGGGACACTCCAGTAGGGCTCTGCATGGCTAGATCCCAAATTTCTTCCTTTTAAGATGGCTCTGCACCATAATCTAGCCCCACGCACCCCTACTTCCAGTTCATCTGCCAGTATGGTATCTGTCTTAGCTCAGGTTGCTTTAACAAAATACCATAGTCTGGGTGGCTTAAATACAAATATTTATTTCTCACAGTTCTAGAGACTGGGAAGTTCAACATCAAGGTACCAACAAATTTAGTGTTAGTTGAGAGCCCACTTCCTGGTTCACAGATGACTACCTTCTCTCTCTGTTCTTGGTGGAAAGAGGTGAGAGAGCTCTCTGGGCTTTCTTTTATAAAGGCATTCATCCCATTCATAAGGCTCCACCCTCGTGATCTAATTACTCCCAAAGGCCCCTACCTACTAATACCATCATAACAGGGTTTAGGATTTCAACAGCCAAATTTTGGGGAAACAATTATTCAGTCCATAACAGAATCCCATGTACTCTTTTGTCTGAAAGGGGAGCTCAGACAGAGGAAAGACAAAAGTCATGAATTCTTTTAAAGATTCTTAAGCTGGGTCTCGCTCTTGTTGCATTTATTTGGTTTTTGTTTTTTAAACTTAAATATTAGGAATCCACTTTCATACTTGTTAAATTTCTCCTGATTGGTTTTAGCCCAGCATTGCTGTCTGTGAAGCTAGTTTTGAAACTTCATTTTTTTGGCCATTATACTGCTGTGTTTCCCAGATTTGTGTTGTTCTCAAGTTTTTTATTGTAGATGCATGTTCTACATTTTAATCACATGTATTGAGTAAGATATTTGAGGATTGGACCCCAAACAGAACTTTGTGGCACTCTCCTGGAAACTCCTTTCCAATTCAGTATTGATCTCTTAAGCAGCACTCATTGGTTCAAATAATTTCCAATCCCCCTTATAACTGTGATTATGGAAGACTCTGTGAAGTACTTTGCTAAAATGGATATGAACTGTATCTAAACCCTTCCCCTGATCCAGTAGCTTAGAGCTTCTCATCATGCTATCTATAAGTATGTCGGGGTCAAAGGAGAAATTTTTGCAGTCAGAGAAACCTGAGTTCAAAAACTATGTCTGTCCCTTCACCTAGGAAAATGCTTTTCTGACCCTCAGTGTGGTGGTAAGGATTCAAGAATTGAAGGGTGAACTACTAAAACAATTAGAACACAGCATTACATGTAGGAACTTCCCCTTAAATGGTAGCTTTAATTATTATCACTAATAAGCTTATCAAGAAAGGAATGAGATTATTTTAGGATAACTTGTTCTCAGTAAATTCACAATAGTACCTAGTGAAGAAGAAATTTGTTTCTAAATGTCCATGTATCATTTTTTGATCACTGATTCTTGTAGTTTGCATAGATGTGATGTTATGTATACTGTTCTAGGGTTTCTACGGTCTACTCTTGGCTGAAATTTGTCATCCTATACAGCTGATTTCAATTCTTTGTCAAATCTCCTATTTATTTAAATTCTTAAATATTATGATAGTCTTTTCATTTCCAGACACCCTAGTATATAATTTGCTTGAACATGTGGATATGAACACACGGAAGCAGGCACGTATTTCTGTATCATCTTTCCTCTGCAAGGCTTCTCTTCAGCTGAGAAACTTGATTTGGGGTTAAAAGCTCAGGATCAGGGATAAAAACATCTAGATACTGGTGCATAATCTGTTCCTTAACTAGCTGTATGACCTATGATATGCTGTTGGACCTCTCTTGGCATTATTCTCTGTAAATAATGGTTTCTATCAGATGCTTTCCATGAGTTCCTTCTTGTTCTAGAATACCATGATCATAAGCAATCTGTTAAGCATATACAAGAAATCCCCAGAGGAGTTTGCAGGGAGGGAAGATGATGGAATCACTCAGTAACTACACAAGTTTCATGAGATGACAGCAAAAATAAAGGCAGCTCATAAATTCTGCAGAAATTCAGAGGAGGGAAGGAATGGTGGGTGTAAGGCTTTTGGGGGTAGACTTCATGGATGGAGACTAAACAAAAGGGAGAAAAGAGATTGTCAATGGTTGATGTCAGAAATGCTTTTTATTTTTGTTTTATTTTGCTGATGTTTTAATCTTCTCCAAGGTCAATGTCAGTGCAAGATATTTATTTCCTTACCATTCTTTGGGATATTACCTTGATCCTTAATCAATAGTCCTAACTTAATCAGTAGTCCTAACTTCTACTTTCAAAACTGGACAAGATATTGCCATTTATTCCCAAGCACACCATTTTGAGGTGGTATATCATCTTATTTGGAGGGAAATAACATTCAACAACATGAAGATAGGTAGAGAAATTTTGGAATTGTCTTCTGGCCTCAGCAGCATTTGAATGCAAACAATTCAGATAGTTGCTACGAAGTGGTTGCTTCATAATGTTGAATAAAGGATGAGAAAAACATTAATGGAATAATAGATGACATCAATTTAGCTTGCTCTTTTGAGGGATATAGTGAAATGTGGTAGTTAGGAATATAGGCTCTGGAGTCTGACTCTGGATCCACCATTAATAGTTGGATGAGGCTGGAGAAGTTACTTAACCTTTTGAACCTCAATTTCTTCATTCATAAAATGGGCATAATAATAAAACGTATAGAGATTTTTTAGGGTGAAATATATCATCACATAAATATCTTAAACTAGTAGTTAATAGATTAGAGTAAATGCCCACTGTCATTTATTATTATTCTAAGTGTTTTTGTATTCTCCCATAAATGCACACACTTATTATCACAAGGAATATGGAACAAAGACAGGACATGAAATGGAAAGGAGAAATGCGAAAAATTGAGTCTTTCTAAAGGCATAAATTATAACAATTGAGGCCTTGGCTCCTATAAATTCTCCTTAAGAAATGGCTTCCCTGACAGTCATTTCCAACATGCTTCTTTACGCTTGAATTCAAAGTTGTTGCAAAATTAAAGAATAAGATCTTAGAATTTTGAGTGATCTCTTTGGACCCTAGATGGCATTGTGTCATATGACTCTATTCTGTGATTTTATTATTTAAGATTATTTATTATCATTGAAATGTCATTAATTAAACATGGCAAGAATGCAACAAAATCAAGATATAAGCATTATTTTGCCTAACCTCTGAATTCATTTTAATAATTAACTGTGTAAAGAATTTAGTTATGCAGTAAAATATTTTTTTTTAATTGTGGAAGGTTGCTAAAATGAATAATAAAAGATAAATACAGTCCTTTAGGAATTTTTGGCAGAAAAAAAATTCCTAACTCTCGAATATAATAGATGCTCCTCTTTCAGAATTTCTGTGACTCTTTTTTTCTTGGGTTAACTCAGCTGTGTGTATGAACACCTGGAGAATATACCAGGGTGGGTGAGACATTACATGTGGGAGTGAAGAAGGCATCAAAAGGCATTAAAAATTTGGAGGCACTGGGTAGGAAATTCATGTGCTACTGCAGGGGATCCACCCTCTAATGATTATAAAGCATTTTATACATTCTTAATTCTGTAGCAGAATTAGGAACTATTTCTTCAACTCTGTACGTCTTTTCTTGTCTTTTTTCTTTTTTATGGAAACATAATTGACATAAAACATTCCATTAGTTTCAGGTGTACAACATAATGATTTAACATTTGTATACATTGTGAAATAACCACGATAAGTGTAGTTATCATCTGTCACTTATATGGTGACAGAATTTTCTTTTTTCTCTTATGGTGAGAGCAACTTTCAAATTTTCAGTACAATGTTATTGACTATAGTCACCATGCTGTACATTACATCCCCATGACTTATTTATTTTACAACTGAAAGTTTGTACCTATAGATCCCCTTTGCCCATTTTACCCACCCCTCAACCCTCCTCCCCTCTGGCAACCACCAGTCTGTTCTCTGTATCTATGAGTTTTGTTTTGTTTATTCATTTGTTTTGTTTTTTAGATTCCACATATAATTGAAAACATATGGTATTTGTCTTTATCTGTCTGAGTTATTTCACTTAGCATAATACCCTCAAGGTCCATTCATGATGTTGCATGTGGCAAGATTTCATTCTTTTTTATAGATGAGTAGTATTCAGTTGTATATATGTACCACATCTTTATCCATTCATCCATTGATGGACACTTAGGTTGTTTCCATATCTTGGCTGTTGTAAATAATGCTGCAGTGAACATAGGGGTGTGTATATCATTTCAAATTAGTGTTTTTGTTTTCTTTGGAACTATACACAGAGTAGAATTGCTGGGTCATATGTTGTTCTATTTTTAATTTTTTGAGGAAGCTCCATAATGTTTTCCATAGTGGCTGTGCCAATTTACATTCCCATCAACAGTGCACAAGCTTTCCCTTTGCTCCACCTCATCAACACTTGTTATTTCTCGTCTTTTTGTTGATAACCACTCTAACAGGTGTGAGGTGATGTGCCATTTTGGTTTTGATTTTCATTTCCCTGATGATTAGTGATGTTGAGCATCTTTTCATGTGCCTGTTGGCCATCTTTATGTCTTATTTGGAAAAATGTCTCTTCAGGTTCACTGCCCATTTTTTAAAAATTGGATTGTTTGTTTCTTTGTTATTGAGCTGTATGAGTTCTTTATGTATTTTGGTTATTAACTGTGTATTGGATATATGATTTGCAAATATCTTCTCCCATTTAGCACATTCTCTTTTTATTTTGTTGATAGTTTCCTTCACCATGCAGAAGATTTTTTAATTTGATGTAGTACCAGTTTTTAATTTTTTTTTTTTTTTTTGCGTTACGTGGGCCTCTCACTGTTGTGGCCTCACCCGTTGCAAGCACAGGCTCTGGACGCGCAGGCTTAGCGGCCATGGCTCATGGGCCTAGCTGCTCCGCGGCATGTGGAATCTTCCCGGACTGGGGCATGAACCCGCGTCCCCTGCATCAGCAGGCGGACTCTCAACCACCGCGCCACCAGGGAAGCCCCCAATTTTTAATTTTTGCTTTTTGTTGCCATTGCTTTTGGAGTCAGATCCAAAAAAAATGTCACCAAGTGTGATGTCATGGAGCTTACTGCCTATATTTTTTCTAGGAGTTTTATGGTTTCTGGTCTTACATTCAAGTCTTTAATCCATTTTAAGTTAATTTTTGTGTATGGTGTAATATAGTGGGCCGGCTTCATTCTTTTGCATACAGCAGTCCAGTTTTCCCAACACATTTTATTGAAGAGACTGTCCTTTACCCATTGTATATTCTTGCCTCCCTTGTCGTAAGTTAATTGGCCATATATGTATGGGTTTATTTCTGGACTCCCTATTCTGTTCCATTGATCTATGTGTCTGTTTTTTTGCTAATACCATACTGTTTTCATTACTGTAGCTTTGTAATATACAGTAGACCCTTGAACAAAGCCAGTTTGAGCTGCATGGATCCACTTATGTGTGGATTTTTCACAATAGGTACATACTACAGTACTACACAATCCAAGATTGGTTGAATCCCTAGATGCAGAAATCCAGAAAGAAAGAGCCTACAGTAAAGTTATACATGGATTTTTGACTGGACAGAGAGTTGGCTCCCCTAACCCCATGTTGTTGAAGGGTCAACTATAGTTTTAAATCTGAGAGCATGATGCCTCCATCTTTGTTCTTCTTTCTCAAGACTGCTTTGGCTATTTGGGATCTTTTGTGGTCCCATACAAATTTTAGAATTGTTTGTTCTATCTGTGAAAATGTCACTGGAATTTTGATAAGGATTTTGTTGAGTCTGTATATTGCTTTGAGTAATATGGACCTTTTTACAATATTAATTCTTTCAATCCATGAGCAAATCCATTTATTTGTATCTTCCTCAATTTCTCTCATCAATGTCTTATAGTTTTCAGTGTACAGGTCTTTTACATCCTTGGTTAAGTTTATTCCTAGGTATTTTATTCTTTCTGATGCAATTGTAAATGGGATTGTTTTCTTAACTTCTCTTTCTTATAGTATTTGGTATATAGAAACAAAACAGATTTTTCCATATTGATTTTTACCCTGCAACTTTACTGAATCTGTTTATTAGTTCTAACAATTCTTTTGTTGGAGTCTTTAGGGTCTTATATATATGAAATCATGTCACCCACAAAGGTGACAGTTTTACTATTTCCTTTCCAATTTGGATGCCTTTTATTTACTTTTCCTGCCTAATTGCTCTGGCTAGGACTTGCAATATTATGTTGAATAGAAGTGGTGAAAATGGGCATCCTTTTCTTGTTCCTGATGTTAAGGAAAAAGCTTTCAACTTTTCACTATTAAGTATGATGTTAGCTGTGGGCTTGTCATATATGGCCTCTATTATTTTGAGATACAGCCCCACTATGCTCACTTTGTTGAGAGTTTTTATCATATAAGTGGTTATGGAGTTTTGTCAAATGCTTTTTCTACACATATTGAAATGGTCATATAATTTTTACCCTTCATTTTTTAATGTGTTTAATCATTTTGACTGGTTTGCAGCTGTTGAACCACTCTGGCATCCCTGGAATAAATCCCACTTGATCATGGTATATGATCCTCTTAATGTATTGAATTTGATTTGCTAATATTTTGTTGAGGATTTTTGCATCTATGTTCATCAGGGATATTGGCCTATAGTTTTCTCTCTTTCTTTCTTTCTTTCTTTTTTTTGTGGTGTCCTTGTCTGGTTTTGGTATCAGGGTAATGATGGCCTCATAAAATGAGTTTGGGAACATTCCTTCTTCAATCTTTAGGAAGAGTTTGAGAAGGATAGGTATTAAATCTTCTTTGAATATGTAGTATAATTCACCAGTGATGTCATCTGGTTTTAGACTTTTGTTTGTTGGGAGTTTTTGATTCAGCCTTCCTACAAGTAATCAGGCTGTTCTGATTTTCAGTTTTGCTTGATTCTTGCTTGATTCAGTCTTGAAAGACTGTGTGTTTCTAGGAATTTATCCATTTCTTCTAGGTCATCCAATTTAATAGCATATAATTGTTTATAGTAGTCTCTCATGAGCCTTTGTTTTTCTGTGGTTTCAAGTGTAACATCTCTTCTTTCATTTCTGATTTTTATTTGAGCCCTCTTTTTGTTCTTAGCAAGTCTAAGTTTTATTTATCTTCAGAGCACTGGCTCCTAGTTTTATTAATCTTCTCTGTTGTCTTTTTAGTGTCTGTTTCATTTATTTCTGCTCTAATATTTGTTATTTCCTTCCTTCTAGTAGCTTTGGACTTCTTTTTCTAGTTCCTTTAGGTGTGAAGTTAGGTTATTTACTTGAGCCTTTTCTAGTTTCTTGAGGTAGGCATTTATTATTGTGAACTTCACTCTTAGAACTGCTTTTATTGCATCTCATAGATTTTGACATGTTGTATTTCCATTTTCATTTGTATCAAGGTATTTTTGATTTCTCCTTTGATTTGTTCATTGACACATTGGTGTTCAGTAGTATGCTCTTTAATATCCACATATTAGTGATTTTTCCAGTTTTCTTCCTGTAATTCATTTCTAGTTTCATGCCATTGTTGTCAGAAAAGATGCTTGATATGATTTCAATCTTCTTAAATTTATTGAGACTTGTTTTGTGGCCTAGCAGATGATCTATCCCAGAGAATCTCCATATTCACTTGAGAAGAATGTTTATTCTGCCGCTTTTACATGGTATGTTCTGTATATATCTGTTAAGTCAATCTGATATAATGTTTCACTTAAGGCCAGTGCTTCCTCATTGATTTTCTGTCTGGATGATCTATCCATTGATGAAAGTAGGGAATAAAATTTCCCTTCTATTATTGCATTGCTGCCATTTAATCCCTTTAGGTGTTTTAATATTTGCTTTATATATTTAGGTGCTCCTGTGTTGGGTGCATAAATATTTACAAATATTATATCTTGTTGTATTCATTCATTTATCATTATGTAATGCCCATCTTCATCTTTTATTAGAGTCTTTGTTTTAAAGTCTATTTTGTCTGATATATGTATAACTACCCCAGCTTTCTTTTGGCTTAGGTTGGTATGAAATATCTTTTTCCATCCCTTCACTTTTGGTCTGTGTGTGTCCTTACATCTGAGGTGAGTCTCTTATAGGCAGCATATACATGGGTTTTGTTTTTATCCATTTAGTCACTCTATGCCTTTTGATTGGTGACTTTAATGCATTTATATTTAAAGTAGTTATTTATAAGTATGTACTTATTGCCATTTTTATCATTGTTTTCTGGCTGTTTGTAGTCCTTCTCTCTTTCTTCTTCTCTTGCTTTCTTCTCTTGTGATTTGATGAATTTCTGTACTGTTATGCTTAGATTCCTTTCTCATTATCTTTTGTGTATCTATTATAGGTTTTTGCTTTGTAGTTACCATGAGGTGTATGTTTTATATATATATATATATATCAGTGTATTTTAAATTGATAGCAAGTTAAGTTTGAAAGCATTCTAAAACTCTGAATTTTTACTCCTGCCACCCCATGTTTTGTGTTTTTGATGTTATATTACATTTTACAGTTTTTTAATCTTGTGTATCTCTTAACTAATTCTTGTAGTTGTAGTTATTTTAATTACTTTTGTCTTTTACCTTCATATTAGCCATATAAATGATTAATTCACTACCTTTAGTATATATTTACCTTTACAATGAGATTTTTACTTTCATATGTTTTCTTATTACTGATCAGTGACCTTTCTTTACAGCTTAAAGAAGTCCTTTAACATTTCTTGTAAGGCTGGTTTTGTGCTGATGAACTTCTTTAGATTTTGTTTGCCTGGAAAAATATTTTTCTCTCCTTCAGTTCTGAATGGTAACATTGCCAGGTAGAGTATACTTGGTTAGAAGGTTTTTCCTTTCAGCACTTTGAGTATATCATGCTATTCCCTTTTGGCCTGCAAAGTTTCTGGTGAAAAATCTGATAGTCTTATGGGGGTTCCCTGGTATATAACAAGGGTTTGTTTTTATCTTGCTGCTTCTTAAAGATTCTTTCTTTATCTCTAATTTTGAAATTTTAATTATAATGCGTCTTACTGTGAATCTTTTTGGTGTTCATCTTGTTTGGAACTCTCTGGAGTTCAGGAATCTGGATGTCTGTTCTCTTCCCCAGGTTACCAGGTTAGGATAGTTTTCAGCCATTATTTCTTCAAATAAGTCTTCCCCATGCCACACCCCCACCCCCACCCCACCGTCCCCCTCTGGATCTCTTTAGTGCATATATTATTCTGCTTGGTGTTGTCCCACAAGTCCCTTAAGCTACTTATGTTCTTTCATTCTTTTTCCTTTTTTGCTGCTCTGTTGGGGTAAGTTCCAGTGCCCTCTCTTTCAGATCACTGATTCTTTCTTCTGCTTTATCTGGTCTGCTGTTGAATCCCTCTAGTATATTTTTCAGTTTGGTAATTGTATTCTTTAGCTCTGTGCGTCTTTATATCCATTAGTTTGAACTCTTTATCACGTAAATTACCTATCTCTTTTTTACTTAGTTTTTTTTGCGGTACGCGGGCCTCTCACTGTTGTGGCCTCTCCCGTTGCGGAGCTCAGGCTCTGGCTGCGCAGGCTCAGCGGCCATGGCTCATGGGCCCAGCCGCTCGGCGGCATGTGAGATCTTCCCGGACCGGGGCACGAACCTGTGTCTCCTGCATCGGCAGGCGGACTCTCAACCACTGCGCCACCAGGGAAACCCTTTATTTAGGTTTTATTCTGGGGTTTTATCTTGTTCTTTTTTTTGGCATGTATTCCCATGTCTCCTCATTTTGGTTGTCTCTTGAACTGTCTCTCCAATTATTCAGACCTGTGGTACCCAGAAACACAATCCTCCTGTGCACAAGAGCCTGGCACTCAAGGGGTGTCCCCTATGTAGGCTGTGAATGCCCACTAATTTTGTTGGGGCTGGGGGAATGGCGCGGGGGGCAGGGCATTCACTTGCCCATACTAGCAGGTTAGAGTAAGAATGTAAAAGTGGCACCCACCAGCTCTAGTGCTAGCAAGGTAAAGGGAGAATGTAAAAATGGTGCCTGCCAGAGCCTCTATCCCTGGAAGGAGTTCCAGCAGGCTTCTGCTCCTCTGGAAGATGCTTTAAGGTTGGCAAATGAATCTCTTTCACATATGGTGTAGGCTCTTTGCAAATGGGTGCTTTTGAGCTGGGTTTTGGGCTGTGTCTGTGCACAAGCCCTTTAAGAGCAGAATCTGCATTCCCTATAGCCCTTTGGTTCTTTTGAATGTAGGTCCGGTTGGTTTCCAAAGCCAGTTTTTTAGGGGGCTTGTCTTTCCAGTGCATGTCCCAAGGGTTGGGGTGCCTGATGTGAGGCACAAACATCTTGCACCTCAGAGAGATGCTTAGTATTTATGAGATCCCTCCTGCTTGCATGTTGCAGTGCAGTGGGTGAGCTTTTAGGTGAAACTGTGCCTCTGCCTTCCCTAGCTATCTCAATGTGTCACTTTTATTTTTTGTTGTTCTGCTAGTTCTCAGGTTCTTTTCAGAGGGAATTTTTCCATGTGTAGCTGTGGACTTATTGTGTCTGTAGGAGGAGGTGAGTTCAGGATCTTCCCATGACACCATCTTGAACTGCCTCCTCCTATGTGTGTTTTCTTTTCAAAGCCTCTGACAATCAATTCTCTGTTTCCCTATTTTTCTCCCTTTTTCCATACATACTTTTATTGGAAACAAAATAGGTCCTAATGGGAGGCAGCAAAAAGGCCTAAAGGGGTGAACATAGTCCAGTGCACATTTAAGGTAAGAATAGAAACCTCCTGATCAATGAGAGGTCTTAGGCAGTGAAAGTCTCCTTGCTTGATATATTTACAAGGAGAGCAAGTAAAGCACTAGAAAATACCTGCCAAGCAAGACTGCCATTTTTGGCAGGAATATGGGTTAGATTCTTCTGTAGAGTTTCTCCATCTTGAAGTTCTTATATTTTGTAATACAAGACATTAGTTCATCATACCATGCGCTGAGAAAACTTTTGCTTATGTACAATGGCTAGATTTGAGTGACTGAAAATGCAGCCAACAAACAGCTGCAAGACAATTGCTTGTGCACAAAACCTCATAACCTTGGCTGTACACACAGTGAGCCCCTTGCAAATGCAAGGCTTAGTTTTCTTCCAGGTGGGATATTACCTGTGAATCTATTGAAATATGGATACACTCATCGCTTTCCTCAAAGAGTTGGGTTACACTGTAGAGAAGACACATGCAAGATTTGTCACCTGAACAATTCTTTGTCATTCACTCTCTACCATCTCCATTTCCTTTGCATGTAAAATACAAGTTGACCCTTCTCTGCAAAACTTATTTTTTTTTCTACTTGAGGAAAGGAATAATTATTGGAAGTGATTCAATGCATGCTTATGCACCATCCTCCCACAAAAGGATTGAAACCACTGAGTATCATGGAAAACACATTTTTTAAACCCTTTCAAATGTTTTGACTTGTAACACTATGTTTTCACCTCCTGCTTGATTATCCATTATCGTGTTGACGGGGAAAATGCGTTCTCTTTTGTGATCTTCGCTCTTAAAATGCGTATGAAAAGTAAAGACCACCTGTTGCCATGTAGAAGTATAGTGTTTCTCTAAATCCACTTGACATTTCAAGGCTTCACATCTGCTACTTCGTGATAACATTTTCCTTTGTAGATCATGTGGTTTCTAAAATGGTGTCATGTGTGTCAAAATCTAGCCAGGAGGGCTTCCCTGGTGGCGCAGTGGTTGGGAGTTCGCCTGCCGATGCAGGGGACACGGGTTCGTGCCCCGGTCTGGGAAGATCCCACATGCCGCGGAGCGGCCAGGCCCGTGAGCCATGGCCGCTGGGCCTGCGCGTCTGGAGCCTGTGCTCCGCAGCGGGAGAGGCCACATCGGTGAGAGGCCTGCGTACTGCAGAAAAAAAAAAAAAAAATCTAGCCAGGAATGGTTTTTAAAATTACTAATCTTAAGGGTGTTTTAGGATTTCATGTCCTATAGGGGAAGGGGTTCATGGTGATTATACCACACTCTTATCTAAAATATATGAAACACATTTCTTCTCTTGTGCCCATTCTGATCAGTTGGATGTGAGTATGTGAACTACTGGGTTGAAATTGGCTATTTATGGTTGCCCAAGTAAAACAGTCCTCACTGATTTGGGTTGCCTGTTGTAGGTGACAGATTGGGCAGTGTCCTGTACTGGCCATCCCTTCTTTAGAACCTTCTTACAGGTGAGAGAAGGATGTCATTTCTGTCCCAGTACACTTACATTCTGGCTGAGACAGCAGGGTGGCCAAAGGCATATGGCAACAAACTTCTACCTACCTGTCCTTCCCTTGCCCCTCCTCATTTAGCTTGACCAATATTCAATCCCTGTGAGTTTTCCTAACAAAGAGGAACAAGTCCTGGCCTTCCTTAAAAAGCCCAGGTGGTGTGATTTGTGCTCATCAAGATAAACATTTATCCTCAACCCTCCTCTCTGGGCCTCAGGGGGTTCTTAATCACCAGAGAGGTTCAGGTTGCAGCAGTATTTGCTCTTGGTGCATTTTCAGAGGCTGGGGTAATTCCACAGCCTGCAAATGAAGATAAGAGGCGGGCTGCAGGCTGGGCAGCAGTTGCCGGTAGATAAGGACATGTTATTCCATGCCAGAGGTTAATGGGAATTGTCAGTGTGGTGGTGATTTTTCCAATCCTTTGTCCCTACTATGACAGAGGACATGGCCTGAGACAAACACAGGATCCTATTTCCAAGGACACCTGTCGCTTCCTGGATCAAGCGTAAGAGATACCTTTTGGGAGATCCTTATATCCCATTACACCATGTCTCTCTGTCATATTCTGTCTACATTCCTGGCCTAAGCTTTCCCCCAGCTGCCTTCATTTGCCAAATGGCTAATCTTCTCTTTGCTGCATGTTGTTTTCTTTCAAAGCTTTAAAATTGTTTCTGTATTTTTTCTTTCTCTTTTGTTTCTGAGAAGGGTATATAAATAACAAAAATATATTTTAAGTGAACACTTAAATATCTCTGTCAGCTTTAGTAGAGGGCTCTGGGTAATAATAATCCATGAAGGAATCAAAGTTAAAGTTTATTTTTATATTTGTTTTTAGGATGCAATCAGTCAGACACATATAAATGTACCTGCTCAGTACCCAGGGCTCCTCTCTCTCCATGGCTGGTGTCTGCATGTGAGTGCAAATCTAGGGGAGTCCAGTCCCTGCAATTGTAAATGATTCAGACCCAGTGACTGAATGAATAGCGTTAGTTTTCAGTGGATTTTTTAACTTATGCTTATCTGAATAGCTGCAAATGTGTTCTGTTCTTTAAAAAATAAAAATATTTAGTGGACCAGTCCATAACATGACAAGTACCATTCACCAGCCTAAAGAAAGTAATCAGGTTATTTCACCTGGAAAAAAGAAGGGGCATCTTGAGAAAACAAAAGGCCTTGTTGGCTCTGTTTTGAAGGCATTGTTGTGTTATTTGTTATCTATTATAATTAATAACATATCCCACTTATTGAGTGCTTACCATGAGCCAAGCATTGAGCTAATTTTGCATGCTTGCTCCCAGTTAATCCTTATGGAAACTTCCTGAGGTAGGTGTATATCTCTATCTGATGGATGAGGATACTGACCTAGAGTGATGGAGCAGCTCGCCTGGGGTCACACAGCTAAGAAGAGATTGAACTGGGTCTTTCTGCTTCCAATGCTCCTGTTCTTTCCTGCCTTCCAATAAAGCAACAGACTTGGTCTTCAAACTGACAGTGCCAAAGGATCTCTTTACAGTTTCTGAATTTCTCAGGCCTCCTCATTTTTTCCACACTTGACTAAGGTGTTGAATGTAAGTGTCCATAACTAAAATGAACCTTTGTTGAGAGAGTAGTAACTGGAGTCCATGTCTCCTGGCTCCTAACCCAGAGCTCTTTCACAGTTTCACCACTCCCTTTCTTGAGGCTAGTGACCGGAAGTAAAGCAACGGCAAACCATTTTTATAAGCCCTTCCCTCACTGAACCCCACTTCTCCCTCCACTCCACAGCCCCTACTCTTTTGTTGCTCTACTCATTTTCAGAGACCGTGTCCCTCCTTGACATTTTATTAAATGTTTATTTGCTCTCTGTTTATCATGTGTCCCCATAATAGAACACCTGCCCTAGGAGAAGAGGGACTTTGCTTCATTCTCTGATGTCCTCAGGACGTAGAAGACTATCTGGCCCTAGTAAGCCCTAAATATATATCTGTGGGTTAAATAAAATGAGGACACAGGCTTAGCTAGATGATGGTATTTCCTTGAACTCACTGGTGTTTGAAATTGATCAAAACCCCCTCTCCTTCATGTGCTATATATGAAGAGCTGTGGACACTTTTTTATATACTCTAGAAGCAGTGTTTTTTTGTTTTATAAAAATGATTTAATACATCATTAATATAGTAATGTTTCATATTCAGGACACATCTATCCACAAGCTCTGCCCTTTTGAAAACTTAAGCCAATTTGAAATTAAATACACTCCAGAAATATTGCTCTTATTTATCATGCCACATCATAGCACTCAAAAACATTTGATGTTTCTTTCTCCTTCACTCTCTCAATATACAACCCCCCTAAACAAACCCCAAACAAACAAAAACTGTTCTACTGCACTGCTTCAGCTTTGTGTAAAGCCTTTCAAATGTTCATTAAATTTAGGAAGAATGTGTACATGCTATCTCATGTTAATAGGTCCAGATTTTCCAACTCAAAAAGATGTAGAGAAAAGTTAAGCTAACATGTTGCATTTTGGGAGAGAAAGGAAAACAAGTCCCAGGGTTCCACAACACATTTCTGGCTTTGGTTGTTCCCCATGCACTGTAGAGTGTTCAAGGATTGGAATTCAGGCTACATAACAAACTTTCCTAGGAATTAATATTTACAAAGGTGTGAGTGTCAAAGTGTTAAGAAAGGCCATGGGAGCTGGGAGATGGAGGAAAACCTGGGAAGAAAATATTTTTACACTTCTAATGTTAATCTAAGGAATGATCTTTCTTGCACTTGGATAAGTGGGAAAAGCTTTCTCCTTATTTCATATGCAACTGCATAAGCAGTGATCTTCCTTGCATATGGAAATAACTCAATCTCAAAGAGTTTTCTCAGCCAAGGTTATCAGCTTTTCTTGCTTTTCCTTCAGCACTACTAAAGGCTCCTTTGCTTTCTCTTTTCTCACCTCCCCACAGTGAGCTTTTGCCACGTAATTTCTTCTGAAAGATCCAAATTTCCATTGACTCTTTTTACTTTAAAGTGTTTACTTAACAGTGAATGATCAATGTTGAGCTAAATAGGGAAGAAATCATCTGTATAGTTACATTTCTGTATAGCTCTCAGCAAATGTTCTCCTATTTTAAATGCTAACATGGCAAACTCTGTTGGATAAGCATTCTGGGGTGTCCATGTGTTCATTATTTTGCAACGCAAAGTGCAGATACTCAATCCTTGAAAATTGCTTTCTGAGATTGAATGCTGTACCGTACCTCCTAACTCACATTTGGCCTTAATAAAAGGTATTACAGGAGGAATATGTTTGTTCTTACTGGATCAACTCTTTATTATAAAAAGTGGGTTAAGATACAGTGACATTTATTCTTTTGGGAAAAGCTGCTCTGGCGTGTGTGTATGTGAGTGTGTGTGTGTGTGTGTGTGTGTGTGTGTGTGTGTGTGTGTTCCGTATGCAGCTATTTACCACGTAGATTAACTTTTTCAAAAAGGTAAGTCTCCTTTTTAAAAAAGTCAAGGGTTAAGGGTGTGGCAACTCTAGAAGGGCAGATCTGGATTGGGGTTTTGCCTTTAGTTTTCCAGCTTTGGGCAAGTATTTAATTCTTCTATGACTCAGCTTGATTCCTCATCTACACAATGGAGATAAGAGTATCAATCTTAAAATGGAATTAAGGGTTAAATAGTTGATCTGTGTAAAGCACTCACCACAAGCTGAGCACATGATACATCCTTAGTTTATGTTAACTACTGTTATCATTTATTCATTTGGCAAGTGAACATACAGTGAAGCAGACCAGGGTTTGGAAAGGGATGGTCAATGGCCTATGGCCCTTAATTGAGTAATGTATTGTCCTCAGGGAAATTTGTTTTGATTCCCTAAATTAGGGTAGGCAATCCCTGGTATAAACTTTTATAACATCCTTTACAACATTTAGCACAGTTTTATTTGCATGATTATCCGTTTAGGGTCCAATAGGTGATGGAAGGGATCCTACATATTTTGTTTACCGCTATCTACCCTATGTATATTCCATAGCCTAGAGCAAAGTGGGCACTCAAAACCACTTGGTGAATGAATGATGAATTCAGGAAAGAGTTATAAGGTTCTCACGTACCTGGCAGAGCTCCTTTGTAAATGAATGAATGAGTGAATGAATGGATAGATGAATGGATGGAAGAACTCTTCTAGTTTCATTTGACTACTTTGGCCGCTCTTTCTTGGGGTTCTTTGCTTGCTTTTTCTCATTTGCTCAGTGTCTAATTGTGTGTGTGTGTGTGTGTGTGTGTGTGTGTGTGTGTGTGTAATCTGCATATCCAATTCCATGTTAGGGGAACTTATTGCTTGGTTACATCACCATTCTAGAATCTGCAGCTTAGAACTGGGAAACGTGGTCCTTGAGGTCTTGAAATAAGTTCCATCTCTACATTGTGCCTGGTAATATCAAAATTCCCCTTTGATGATGGATTCTACATGCCTGTGGAGACTTGAAGGTCTTTGTGCAGTTGGTTGCAGTACATCAAGTCTGCTATGAAAATAGCACCTTGTATGCACCCAGGGGCAAATTGAACATGAGTGCCCCTTCCAGGTGTAGCCCTCACTATGTTCCTATTGATTTTTATCACATGAGAGCCCATCATTGCCAGATCTGCCATTTTTTTCAAGAGAAGCTAGAAATCTACACTTCTCTGAGACGTTCTTTTATTTAAAAATATTATCAACTAATTCTTTCATTTTTATTAAAAAATTATGTGGTCCAAATCAATAGCTCTAATGACTTTTAATTCAGCCCATGAGGAGGCTGTTTGGACAGTTGTGTCTGTACAAATCAAAATCATTTACTGTTAGGTAAAAAAAAAATTCCCTAGATAATATGAGAAAAGCTACTCCAAAAAATGTCTACAAAGAGTTGGTGGTGCAGTAGATACAAACACAGCCTTTAGATTCATACAGATCTAGGTTTGCAGTGTGACCTTAACCTCTCTGAGATTGTTTCTATTGCTAAGTTTTTTTTATTTCCTGGGGGCTGATTTAACAGAGAGGAACATAAAGTTCTATCTTTATTTTGTAAAATGCTCAATTTATTAAATGTACATACCTAATGGACAAAACTTGACACATCAACTTGATCATTTAAAATTTATTACACATGCAATTAATTAAACTCTCAAAGGAAGTGCAAATTACAATTAAAATTTTAGTGTGACTGAAACTTTTGGACACTATAAATACCTTAAAGGGTAGACAATTATAATGATAATGGTTACTAAACTTATTTCTGTAACTACACTTAAACTATTCAAAATCATCAATCTTCTGATGTATTTCCTTGTTATTTCTCTATATATTCTTATATACCTTTGCAGGGTTACAACAGTACTTGTTTTAAGTTAATTTAGAAATTAGAGTAGAGTCTATATTGACTTGTTTCCAAGATTACAAGGTCTTTACTGGTTCCCCCCCAAAAAATCCAAAACAAAACAACCCAAATACAAGCTGATTTTTGCTCTGTGAGTGAGGCTGATTTCTTGTCCCAAATTAGCCACTGATTGTTTGGCATGGTCCTTTATAAAACTATACTTTATTTGTTATATTAATGGCATGGTTTTAGTCCTGTGTCTTCCCCAGAGGCTTAGATATTTGCAACTTGTGTCTTTTCCCCAGAGTGAGGTGTTCTTTAAGTTTTGCATGGCCAACACTGTATCATCGATTATCCCGCCAATAATAATACATTGCCCTGTCCCATATGTGTTATTAGCAACTTATCTAAGCCTCGTTAGTATTTTATTATAATTAGAAGGGCCATCTAACTCTCTGAGGACATTTGGCTAACCAATTCTTTGTTGAGAATTCTCTGTTGAACCCTCTATTTGGTCATTGAGTGTGACCATTGACTGAACCTCATTCTACCTGGTTATTACCTGCGGCCATAATCCATCTTTCCTATTTAGGGGTTTAGTTCCAAAATTTCTTGCCTGACTCATAATTCCTATGTCTACCCTTGTCTACATATATAGCAAGTACATATCTATACCTTATGAGCAGATGTACAGAAGAATAAATAGAAGAAACAACACACCTAAATATAGTTTCTCTTTTAATTATTATAACCGATTAAAAAGCAAATATATATATTTATAGCCACTCTTATTTTTGCATTAGAACTACCCTGTAGTTCACTTTGTGTTAACTTTCCCCATTTGTTATCAGGATGGAATCAGCCTTTCACAGACTGAAATTTGTTCCATTTAGCCGAAATTAGTTTTCTCTTTTTGATGCTCAGATTGCCTTAACTTGGTTGGTAAGAGTCTCTTTAAGCTGGCCATTTGTCCTGATGGCCTCAAGAGCACCAACGTTCTTTAGCGAATTCGGATGTTCCAGGCTCTCCTGATATTATTACTGAGTTCCAAGGCAGGGGATCAGTTACCCCCTGAGAATCCCAGGTTCCTTATTAGGAGAAACTTACTAGAAACTAACATCTGGGCCCTAGAGATCCACATAAAGAGATGATGGGATCTAAGGGCTGCTGACACTGTTGTGTCATTTTTAGAGAACAAACAAACAGAGTTCATATTATTTTTTCCAATTTAGCTATTATATCTATCAATCTTCCCTAAAATGTTATTTTCTAAGTAATTCTCCATATTAAAAAAAAATCTATCTCCTCAACCATACTGTAATTGTATAATCTCTGTTAACATTCCTTATATACTCCTACATTTCACCGATCTATAGTCAGTTTAGGAGTTCTTTCTCTCCTGAAATAATAAGATATATTTTTTCATCTCTTCCTCCTGTACCCGACAGAGTTTCTAAATCCCTTGGAATTTCCTAGGTGATAGGAGCATCTTTTACTGTAGTGAGGTGACTCTTGGTGGTCTCCTGTTGAGGACTGGTCACCAGAAGGACTAAGCCATGATTAGAAGCGTGGAACTTTAAGTTCCACTTCCCATTCTACAGAGAGGTGAGAGGGGCTAGAAATAAATGGAGTTAATAACTGATTATACCTATGTGATGAAGTCTCCATAAAAATCCCCGAAGTATGGGGTCTGGAGAGCTTTGAGATTGGTGACCACATTCACGTATAGGGATGGTGGTGGTGTGTCCCAATTCCACAGAGACAGAAGCTCTGCACTTGGGATCCTTCCAGACCTTGTTCCGTGTACTTCTTCATCTGGTTGTTCATTTGTGTCCTTTAAAATATCCTTTGTAATAAGTCAGCAGTAGTCAATAAACTTCTCCTGGATTCTGTGAACCCCTCTGGCAGATGACTGAACTCGAGGGTAGGGGTTGTGGGAGCCTCTCATTTGTAGCCAAGTGGGACAGAATGTGAGTAACCTGGGGCCCCACTACTTAAGATTGGCCGTCTTGTGGGAATGAGCCCATAACCTGTGGGATCTGCCTTAAGTCCAGGCAGTTAGTGTCAGAATTGCTTGGTATGGAAAGCCCACACACCTCCTCTGTAGAAGGAGTCTAATAACATGGAGCTCTCAAGGTTATTGTGAGGAGTAAAGAAGTTCCCTCACAGTGCATAACACAGAGCTCACATTTGGCACGTGGAAGCTGTCATGATTAAGCATGCATAACCCAGAGGCACACTTACCCATGATGCAAGATACCGCTTGCTTAGAAAGTAGAATTCATGTGTAAGCTGTAGAAGCTCTATTTAAAATGTACAAGTGATACACAGAAAAAAAATTACTTTTCAAAAATAAATGCCTTCTATCTCTTTTGTATTGCCAATCCTCTATGTGAGATTCTGTAGCTTTTTAAAATATTTTTGCATTAACATTGAAATTATCCATCTGGGTGCTTTCTGCATCTGCTTGGGTATTAACAGTTTGTTCTGATCCGTTTCCATTTATGGCGGAGCTGTTACATCATAAAGGATTGGATGGCTTGGCCTGAGACCATTAGGAAAAAGCAGATCTAAAGGTTAGGTGACTCAGATGTATTTAGAGCAACCACAGCCATAACCACAGACAATTCTTTTTGTAGTTGTTTTTTAAATTCGAAAATTATCCTGGATGGCGCTATAAAAGATGAATCGCCACCCCACTTCTCTTGCATTACCGATAAAGCTGATTTTGAAAGAGGCCTCCCTTATTTTATTCATTAATCAGAAATCCATCAGTCTTTCCATAAATACCCACTAAATACCTACTATGTGATCAAAGCTATCTGAAACACATAGAGGCATATTTATCAAGGGTCCTAGGTTTATTATGCTGTTATTAGAAACAGCACTAGTCTTAGAGTCAAAAGTCCTCATTTTAAACTCAGCTGTATCTTATTAACTGTGCAACCTCAGATGAATTGGCTCCCTTTTCTGGGCCTCTGGGTCCGCCTCTGTACACAGGTGAAGAAAATACTAAGCTAATTGGATTATAGTGAGGCTTACATGTAATGAGGTAGGTTTGTCAAAATGCTTTATATACTGTAAATGTACATTCAAATGTGTTACTGATGAAAAGCAGACTATAAGGCACATTGCTCTTATGACTTAGACAGACATACCTAATAAAATTGCTATCTGCAAAGTAATAAATTATCACTGTCAAAAAAGTATCATATTCATAAGTTGCCCTACCAGTTTTGAGGGGAAAGAGAGCATACTTTAGATGTTGGGGTGATCAGGCAATGCTATCTATAGGAGATAAGACTTAAATTAGGCTTTGAAGAATAGCTAATATGGGAAGAAAACAAAGGAGCTCCCAAACATTTCAGGACACAGTGAATAGACCCATCTGGCTGTAACTGAAGGTTCCTGAGAGGGGCAGAGATGTATAAATTCGGAAAAGTAAGATGGAGCTAAGTTTTGGAGAGTCTTGAATGCCTGGGTAAGGATTTCAGACTATCTGGTCAGCATTAGGGGAGGTTTAATGGTCCACATAACAATCTTAAACTATAAGCCTCCTGCAAGAGATTTTGTCTGTTCTACCATTCACACATGGGTAACAGCTTTATTTGATGACGGAATAAGATTTACCTTGATGCTTTTTTCAGTAATTTTCAAATGATTCTTTCTGTGGCCCCTAAAGATGATTCTGGGAAATATTTTTCTTTTCCTTGTTACAAAGGCAAAATTTCTGGTTGAAATTCGAGGCCCATGTGCTGTTTCTCTAAGCTCATATCTTCATTTCCTCTTTCTTTTTTTTAGACAAATATGTTGATCTGTTTCTCAAACCTGTTTGTTGACATCCGCATGCTGCCCCACATGCTGTCCTGTGTCTGGTAGCATTCCACTGCTCCATGAGTGTAGAGACCTCTCTGTGTTAACTGCTCCATCCCCAGCCCCTGCCCCAGTACTAGGCACATACAGAACTCTCAGGAGAAGTTTGTTGAACAGACGAGGAAGGAGGGAAGGATAAAAATGAAGAAAATGAAGGACAGCAAGCCTACCTAGAAAATGACAGGCAGCATCATTTGAACACAGCATATTGGAACCTCATGCATTCGACCATTTATAAGCTCAGTTTTTTGTGATTGGGGTGCTAAAGACTGAAATCAATAAGAAAGATTTATCTCACAAAATAACAGAATGTTTTGAGAAACACTTTGTAATAGAAGGCCAATAGGGAATTTCTAATGGACCGTATATTCCCGGCCATTTTTCCGAGCCATTGACTTGGTATGATGCGATTTAAAAGGGCTTGGGGAGCTTAAAGCAGATTTAAAGGAACTCTGAGTGGTGACATGAAAAATAGGAGCATCAGGTAATAGTTGCTGCATTGGTTGGTTGCGTTGCAGCTACATATCGACAAAACAAAGTCACAAGACTATTCTGTTCTCTACTGCCTTCCAACTTTTTTCTTCCATCAAAGAAGAGGCCTTAAATGTCTAAAATGTGGTGATATTTTTAGAAGAAAATGAGTACACAAGCACAAGTAATAAATAACACTAATCTATTATTTAGAGACATTAATAAGTTCTCCTGTGTATATATGGCTTTGAATAGGGAAAAAACGGGGCAGGGGACAGAAAATAGCATTGAGGACTAAATTGCAATGACCTTTGAAATGCCTTCAGTGTATTACCACTCTCCTATGGGACTAAGTTTATTTGGGGGCAGGTGTTTCATTTAGCCATAAAAAGGGAGAAGTCACCACTTTTTATTTTACCACTAATATCTTCTAGAACTGTAACATCTATTATGGTAGCCAAAGTCATGTGTGGCTATTTAAATTTAATTTAAATGAATTAAAATTACATAAAATTTAAAATTCAGTGCCTCAGTCACATTACCACATTTCAAGAGCTCAAGAGACACACGTGGCTAGTGACAACAATGCTGCACAGAGAAAATACAGAACTTTCTATTGTCTCAGAGCACTCTATTGCACAGTGCTGCTTTAGAACCAGCTTCATCTGTTTTCTTGAAAACAACCAGGCTGTGGACATAACCATCAGCAGCCTGGACCTCACAGTGTCTCTAGGTCTTTCAATTCAGATGTTATTTTTTAAGCTGTTTTTATTTTTAACATATGTCTAAACAGTGGAGATTGTACTGAGCATTTGGAGAAAGTTTAAGATGGTTTGGTAGGGAGCAGCAAAGGAGAAGCTTCTATTAATCATGCTTAAGAATTTGTTCCTTGCTTCCTGAGAAGTTGAAAAATAAGGTTAACTAATTACATGTGTCTTTAAACTCCCAGTATAACATTTTCCAAAATGCACTGTTAAGAGTACTCCAGAGGAAGATCCTGAGACAAAGCAGGGCTCCCTGTCAACTAAGTGTGGGAAATGCTTCAGGCCATTTTCCACACAGCAGTCAAAATGAGCTTGTAAAATTGATAAGGATATTTCAGTTCCTCCTTAAACAAAACAAAAATGATCTTCAAATGCTTTCTTTTGCCTTTTAATATCGAAACTCCCTACTAGGGTGTCCAAGGTCATGCACGTAGAGCCCACTTACCATTGCAACTTCGTCTCCTGTCATTCTTCCCTACACAGTGGCTTTTTTAGTCCTCTAAATAACCATATTCTTTGCAGACTTATGTTTTTGCACGTGCTGTTCCTCTCCCCCGGAATACTTTTCGCTTCCCTTGTCCTCTGACCAGCTTCTGCTAATAACTTAGTTCTGAACATCCCTTATTTGGGGAGGACTCATGTGACCACCTCCCCAGTTTCCAGTGCTTCTTTGTCTCACAGGGCTCTGTGTTTTCCCTTGGCCATCCCCTTTACAATTCAGCCTTACATATTGGTTTACTAACTTGTTTATTTTCTGTTGCCTCCATTAAACTGTAAGTTCTGCAAGTGTAGATACTATGGCTGTTTTATTCGTCACTGGTTAACACCCAGTCTGCTGAAGCCAGTTTGAACTGGCTGGAAAGGGCTGACTGTGTGCATTTGGTTCCTACTCTGAGTTCAGTGATGTCACATTGATAGCTTGAAATCAGCCATGTGGGAATTTATACATTAAAGAAATTGGAAAACACTTCAAGTTGGGGTGTTTGGTTTCTTTTTCCTTAGAGAGCTGGCTTTTAAACATCTGCCAGCACACCTGTTAGCATGTTGCCTGGCATATGTTAAATTCTTAATATTTGTTAAACAAATGACTTATTGTCTCTTGGACAATCGAAATACCCACCAATAGGTTAATGCTCTGAGAAGTTCTGCAAATTGAATTCATACATAACCTGATATTCCGAAACATATCAGGGCAAGAGACACCTTTTCAACTAACTTTTTTGGATATCACTCAGAAGTAGTGTGGAACACATTTTGGAAAATGTTGCCCTAAAACATTAGGGAAGAGGAAATACACATGCCCTAATCTGGCTTTCCCATTGCATAAAGACTCCTAACACAGAAGATTCCATAGCATCTCTTCTAAGGAAACTGAATCTCATAATCACCGGGCATTACTTTTGTGCCTACCACACAGAGCACAGTGTAGGCAGAAGCAGTAATCTTATTCAGTAGGGAGCTCTTAGAGGTGACTACTTATACAATCTATAAACATGAATTAGCTACTTATTGCGTGTAGAAATTGTATAGAAGCTAAGTAGCACTCAAAAGAAGTAACAACAAGAAACAAACAACAAAAAAAGAAGTAACAAAAATGTTTCCTGCCACTGAGAAATGACAGTCTCACTGAGAAGACAGAGTCATTGTCTGAAAAGATGTTGAGTGGCCATGCATTTGACCACATAACCATTTTAAAGACCATAACTGAGGCTGGAATGGAGAGGTAGCATGGTCTAGGTGAAAGTAGAAAGGTGGGAAATTGTACCACTTGATTGGTTGTTTCTGCAAGAGCACAGGGCTCACATCAAGAATTAATCGGAGACACATTTGAAAAGGAAAATCAAATTTTGAGGACCTTGTATGGCAAGCTGAAGGGTTTGGATTTGACTAATGGGAGAAAGGGCTATGAAAATTTGGGGATATAAGGGTAAAATTCATAATAGGGGAGTCTGCATCAGAAAGATTCTTTGTGGGCTATTAAAGTACAGCCAAATCATCAATCCAGCCTTCAAAGACTTTACAGGGTCTGGCCCTGCCTATGTCAGTAGCATCACTACATGATGATTCTCCTGCGACCATCACTCTGTATTCCAGATACCCTGGCGTTGATTCAGATCCCTGAAGCATGCTATGCGTCCTTCTCCTCCAGGACTTCTCTGTTTGGAGTGCTTTTCCCCACCCCTACACCTTCATCTTACTAACCTCTACTTTTCCTTTTGGTCTCAGCTTGACCATCACTTCTCTAGGGAAGCCTTTCCTTACCACTTCCCTGCCTATATCCACATTAGATTACTTGGTTTTAATCACTAATACAATTGCATTTAAAAAATTTCAGGACAGTTATATCGGTTTGTAATTACACGTGTATTAATATGATCAGCTATAATCTGTTATTCCCACTACACCTTATGTTTCCTAAGAATAGAGACTTATGTCTGCTATGTATCCCCAGAGCCTGGCCCAGAGCCTGACACCATAATTGACACTTAATACATATTGGTTGAATGAATGAATGAGTGAATGAATGAAATAAAGGCAATTGATAAGAATCACAAATACCATAAAACAGGGTAGGAGAGCTGATACTTTGGATAGTAGATACAGTTTTCAGAGTTACCTTTACAGATTAATACAACAGGCCTAAATGTAACAGGATGAAATTTAAGATGGAAAATACGACGAAGAAGTGAGGAGGCACAGTACAGCAGATGGGAAAGGAGCGGGTTTTAATTAACTGTAGATTTAATGCGGTGTCAGAGTAGTGTGGTGGAAAAGCTGATGCAGCCTCCAACGGCAGTAATTGGAAAGTACACACGCCACACGAGAGAAAATTGTTTCCCTCTCCACTACATTCATCTGATTACTCATGGAAGATTGTGCCCAAGTCTGAAGAAAAAATATTTAAAAAAGGAGCATGTCCAGAGGATGGCCAGAATAACGTGAGAGACTCAAAGTGATGTTGTGAGAACAAACTTCAAGTGTTAGCAGTGCTTGTCTAGGAGAGAGAAAAGTCTGTGAGGGGTCATATTGGTTGTCTGTGTCTATGATTGTCATGAATATTTTAAGAAAATTAATTGCAAAAGTGGATGAAAAAATAATAAAACAAATCTGTTTTTTTCCTTTAAACAATAGAAAAAATACTGAGATTTTTGATTAAAAAATACATTTGGAAATATACATGGAAAGGAACAAGGACTATTTTGAGAGATGCAGAAACGTCAGGCATTAGGAAGAACTGTTTAATAATAATTAGAGACATCCTGTAATGAAATGGTCTGCCTTACGATAATGGCGAGTTACTTTTTATAGGAAGCAAGCAAAGTCAATCTGGCAGCCTTGTGGGTTTGTCTTTGAGGGGAATTCATGCATATGTTAAGAGTTTGGCTGGGTTGCCTCAGAAATTCAATGAGGAAATAAAGACAGCAATTGATCTCAGATAGCTACACTTTAAAATTGGAGATTAAAAATGAAATGTTGAATTTGGAGACAACCAAGATGTCCTTCAATGGATGAATGAATAAATAAACTGTGGTACATCCAGATGATGGAATACTATTCAGCACTAAAAAGGAATGAGCTATGAAGTCATGAAAAGACGTGGAGTAAACTTAGATGCCTATTGCTAAGTGAAAGAAGTCAATGTGAAAAGGCTACATATTGTATGATTCCAACCATATGACATCCTGGAAAAGGTGAAACTATAAGAAGTAAAAAGATCATTAGTTATCTGAGGGATGAAGGGTGGGAGGGATGAATAGGCAGAGCACAGAAGATTTTTAGTGCAGTGAAAATATTCTGTATGACACTATAATGGTGGATACATTTGTCAAAACCCATAGGATGTATGACACCAAGAGCTAATTCAAATGTAAACTTTGGGTGATAATCATGTGTCAGTGTAGGTTCATTGATTGTAACACATGTGGCACTCTGGTGGGGAATCAGTGAGGAAGGCTATGCATGTGGCAGGGTTTGGAGTACCTGTGAACTCTGTACTTCCTGCTCAGTTTTGATGTGAACCTAAAACTGCTCTAAAAAGTAAAGTCTTAAAAAAAATAAGTTGTTACACCAACTCATAGAATTGTGGATCTGGCATCTTTTGTTTTTCAATGTAAGACTTAAAACTTTTATTTTCAAACTTTAACCATGTCTCCATTTTTACCAAAACAGTTTGTTGTAGTTTTACTGAAAGTGTAGGAATACTTTTCTTGAGTACTCATACCAAAATCACTTAAAACTTTATCCTGAAGTGTCAGTTATACAAAAATCTAAACTTAGTCACAAAAATGTTTTAGATTTATCTGACAGTATATGCAAAATCTATTGTCCTGAATAATATAGTACTTTGCTATTCAGACAATGAAAAGGGGGGATAAATAGGAGAGTCTAAGCCTTCAACATGTTTTTCTCCCTTCTTTAATAAACTGAAATTGAAAATCAAATCCACAAGGAAAATGTTAGGACTTTGAGCAATGAAGACAAACGTTTGCTTCTCCTTGGTTACCAATATAATTCCGATTTGAGAACACTGATTTGGAAACTCCAAAAGGATATTTGCTTTTGATTTTCATTGATTCTGAAATCCCTATTATCCTAAGTAACCTGTGGTCTGCATGTAGCAAATGGGACGGTTGGGTTCCAGAGGTGTGCCTTGACACGAGAACAGTGCATGTAGTCTGGCACATGGAACAAAACACTGCTTTGATTTTTATCAACTAAAGGATTTTAAAACTTAAGATATACATTTTTTTTTCCTTAGAAACAGTAGTGAGAATTCTGAGGTCTTTACTATCAGATTTGAATTCAAGTCTTCCCTAGGTCAGCATTTTCATTTTCTATGCTTGTTTGATGTTGAGCAGGTGGCTGTTCATATAGGAAAGGAAAAATGATATCAAGAAGTCCCTCCCTTAGAGGCAGCATCTTGACTCAAACTCTAGAGAGCACCCCACACCCCACAGCCAAAGGAAAATTACTCAGGTGTTCACACTGGCCTACAGAGAAATGATGCCTGAATTTCCTAACATTTGGTAAGAAAATGGGATCATAAGTGAACGTTTTTATTAAATAGAACTGGGAAGTGAAATGTCCCAAGAATGGAAAGTCTTGAGTTGAGAGCGCCTGAAGGCACTGAGGATCAGCTTGGGGATCAGGCCTGCTGGATGCCAAGTAAACCAACCCAGGACACCCAGCATCTGTACACAGCTTGGTCCTTTGGAGCTGACGGAGTAGGTATTCCTCCTGGGCCCTTTCAGCACAGTACCTTTTGGTCAAATATTTCTGCCTCTCAGACACCTATGAAGGACTCATGTTTGTTTTTTTTGGAGGGGGTGGTTCGCGGGCTTCTCACTGTTGTGGCCTCTCCCGTTGCGGAGCACAGGCTCCGGACGCGCAGGCTCAGTGGCCATGGCTCACGGGCCCAGCCACTCCGCACGGCATGTGGGATCTTCCCGGACCGGGGCACGAACCCGCGTCCCCTGCATCAGTAGGCGGACTCTCAACCACTGCGCCCAGGGAAGCCCCTGTTGTGATTTTTAATGGTTGCTTCCATTGAGGAGGTGAAACGTTCCTTGCTTTTTCTTTTTAGCCATCTTCTTTCCTGTTTCTCCCTGCATACTCCATGGAATACAAGTAAACTATGGATTAAAGAATTCTTAGGTTCCATGGAAGTGTCATTTGGAGGTTCCCTAGGATGGATGAAAGGGGCCAGGCAAAGCCAGGGAAGGCAAACACAGGTGGCCCTATTCATGCACAAACTCTCCACGACCCAGCTCTTCAGCTTCATCTCTCCCATTTCTCTCTTTATATGTATGCTCTGTGGTCCCAACACACCAAGTTTTTCTCACATGCGCTCGTGTTTTGGACTTGTCCCCAAATCTTGACCCCATCACTGGCTTGCTAGCTCTCCTTTCTTTCCTTCAATAAACCGTCCCTGGCTCCCTCTCAGCTGGTTTGGCACTGCCATAATATTCTGTGTAGAACTCTCCTTGCATTTCCCACAGTTTTTTAGAATGACCTGTTGAAACATGTCTCTCATTCCAGACACTGAGCTCCTTCAGTGTAGAAACTGTGTGTGATTCATGTTTTCATCCCTAGTGCTTAGAATTGCCTGGAATATAGTTGATGATAAGGAAATCATTCATTCTGAATGAATGAATGAATGAAATACTTCTTTTCCTGCTATGTCTTTCCAAGAGCTTGGGTCCCTTCTGGAATGTAATCATTTATACATATCTTTATTGAGTATGTGTTAAACTCTGGGGTTAGTGGAGGCATCAGACACTGATGCTTTCTTTCGCCTTCTATTATATCCATAAACCCTCTTCATGAAACAGGTGAAATACCTCCTCTAAGGTCCACTTAAACATTACTTACAGTAAATGGTTGGGTGGATTTTAGGGCTTAGACTGGTAAAGCTCTACCATTACTGATTAATTCCCAATTGAGTGCACTGAGAAGGCATCTACATTTCTTTATAGAGTACACAGCATTGATTTCCAAACTTGCCTGCTGGAAACCTAGGCGTCTTCAGAGGGCTCAGGGGTAGGCCCAGAGAACAAGGAGGGAAGACCCAGACTGGGAGGTTTAGTCCCCCTCCATCTAGTACTCCATTTTCAGTTTCTTTTTTTTTTTATAATCATCTTCCCATAAAACTTCCTTTGAAGAATGAATTTGCTAACTAAAAAAATTTGCACGCCATTGGTATTGTTTGTGAGAAGTGAGGTCAAAGAAAGAAAATCGTGTGCCTATATTCTTTTTATTTTTTATTATTGTGGTAAAAAACACATAACAAAAAAATTTACCATCTTTATCATTTTTAAGTGCACAATACAGTGGTGTTTATTATATGTATGTTGTTGTGTAAAGATTTCTAGAACTTTTTCATCTTGCAAAGCTCTATTGTTTTAAATACAGTAACATTGGAATAGTATAACATTTTGCTATTAATTGCTCATTTCATCCTGTTTTTAAATCGATTTCCCTCCCTTTGGCCAATTTACCCTGCTAGCATTATAAAAGATACTTATTTCCCCTCTCCTATTTTTTGCATAAAGAGGACACTACTAAGCTATGACCCTTTGTTCTTAAGTACCATGTCTTGGCTTTATTTATGTAATGAAAGCTTCTAAGGACTGGGATGTAATATTGATCATCTAGTTCAACCCCCTCTTATTTGACAGATGAGAAAATAGGTTCAAAGAAGCTAAGTGACTTGCTCACAACCACAGAACTAGATAATAGCAGCACTTGGACTAGTTTTCTTATCACCTGACTAATGTCATCTACCTACTTAATTAGCTTCATTTCAAAATCAAATGTTAGTGGATTATCTGCAGTCTTTTACCCTGAATCCCTTGCTATGTGCACACCCCAATTCTTTTTACAAGGATTGTTGGTAGGGAGGAAGGAGAGTATTAATGATGGGATGTGTCTATTGCTACCAGCTATATGCCAGATAGTAATTAGGGGCTTTACTTAGGCCTTCTAACTTTTTTATAACTTTTGAAAATTTATTTTTAAAGCTTATTTTAAAGATTTTAGTAAAATACACATAGCATAAAAATTACCATCTTAACCATTTTTTTAGTGTACCATTCAGTGGCATTAAGTATATTCACATTTTTGTGTAGTCATCATCACCATCCATCTCCAGAACTCTTTTCATCTTGAACAACTGGAACTGTGTTCCTATTAAACAATAACTCCCCAACCCTCTCTCCCCCAGCCCCTGGCAACCACCATTCTACTTCCTATCTTTATGAATTTGATTATTCATGTAGTATAATATAAGTGGAATCATACAGTATTTGTCTTTTTGTGACTGGCTTATCTCACTTAACACAACCTCCTCAAGTTTTATCCATGCTGTAGCACGTGTCAGAATGTCCTTCTTTTTTTAAAATTATTTATTTTTGGCTATGTTGGGTCTTCGTTTCTGTGCGAGGGCTTTCTCTAGTTGCGGCAAGCAGGGGCCACTCTTCATCGCGGTGTGCGGGCCTCTCACTATCACGGCCTCTCTTGTTGGGAGCACAGGCTCCAGACACGTAGGCTCAGTAGTTGTGGCTCATGGGCCCAGTTGCTCTGCAGCATGTGGGATCCTCCCAGACCAGGGCTTGAACCCGTGTCCCCTGCATTGGCAGGCAGATTCTCAACCACTGCGCCACCAGGAAAGCCCTGTCCTTCTTTTTAAAGGCTGAATAATATTCCATTATACATATATACCACATTTTGTTTACCTTTTATCCGTCAATGGTTAGGCTATCTTACTTTTGAAGGAGCATTATTATCCTCATTTCATGGATGACGAAACCAAGAATGAAAAATGTTCAGTAACTTCCCCTTGGTCCCAGAGCCATAAGCAGTAGCATTACAAGCTAAGCCCAGATATACTTGAATCTAAAAGTCATGCTCTTTTCAGGATTGTGAGGTCATCTCCCAATATCTGCAATATATTTTACCTGTATCAGCATTGTTAGGGGGATGGAAGTCCCTCATTTTACATTTTAGAGCCTTTATTTCTCATATGTTAGCGATAATCTAGAAGATTTACTAACCTTTTTAAAATTGATTAGGGTTTTAACCTTTCAGGTTTATTTACTTGCTGGGAGTAAGGTATTTATTCAAAGTGATTTTATCATAGTATGAATAGATGGCAATATTCAAATAAAAAGTAGATTTTTTCAAACACACAGTTCTTTCGTAAAATACAAGATGTAAAAATCAACTCATACCGTTATGAAAAATCATTATGCCCTTAAGAGTTGGAGGAAAATATTATCAGCATGGGCTTCTCCTCTGTAAAGCAAAACAAAACAAACTGAGCTTTACGGATTTATATCCCCACGTTCACGATAATAATAGCTAGCATTTCCTGCCTTCCTGCTATATGCCAGGCATTATGCTAAACACTTTACGTACATTATCTTATTTCATCCTCTCAGCAGTCCTGTGAGGTTAGTACTCCTTGTATCCTCATTCTGTAAAGGGGAAGTGAGGGTAGGAGGGAGGTTTGGTAACTGTTATGGGTTGAAATATGTCCTCTTCCACCTCCACCGAAGATATGTTAAGGTCCTAAAGGATTCGTGGCTCAAAATGTGACCTTATTTGGAAATAGGGTCTTTGCGGAGGTAATCAAGTTAAAATGAGGTCATTAGGGAGGGCCCTAATCCAATACGACTAGTGTCCCTATAAAAAGGTGAAATTTGGACACAGATATCAACAAACACAGAACGAAGAGGCCCACATGACTGGAGTGATGCATCTATAAACCACAGAATCCCAAGGATTACCAGCAAACACTAGCAGCTAGGAGAGGGCAGAAAGGATTCTCACCTAGAGCAGCAGGGGGATCATGGCCCTGAAGACACCTTGATTTCAGACTTCTAGCCTCTAGGACTGCAGACACTAAATTTCTATTTAAGCCACACAGTTTTGGTACTTTGTTAAAGCAGCTCTGGAAACTCATACAGTAACTTTTCTGGGTCAAACCAACAGCAAGTGATGGAGCTGGTATTTGGACATAGGGCCTACTAAGAGCTTAATAAATATTATCTATTACTAGTTATAACACTAGCAATAATATTTAATGTTATTATTAATACTAAAGCTTGGGGCTGTTGTTTCCCTTCTCCTAAGACTATACTGTTATCCATCCACTATGCTACAACTGGGGCTTGCTTGTCACAGATTCAGAAACCCATCAATCTCACTCAAAACTGAATATGAAATCAGTTATCTATACGCGAGCAGCTGGCCAAGTTCAGATACCAGTTAGTCCCCACTTAAAGGAAATGTGCCCTTAACAGTCTATGTGAGACACATGTGAAACTCTGTGAGCGAAAAATTCATGAAAAGATCACTAACTATAGGCCTTGTACGTAATACCCACTCAAACCTGAAACCCTACACCCTGAGCAAGTGAAGACAACAGATTGTTAAAGTCCTGTGTTTTGATGAGGATTTATCTGGAGAGGATTATTATAGCTCTCAACTCTGCACTAATGTCTAGCAACTGAACGTGCATCCACGGAAACACAATTCAACTTCTTAATTTTCCAGCCCTCCAGATAATTGGTTCCATAGAGACACAAAGACTCACGCTCTCAACATATGCGTCAGAGATGCTGCTTACCAGTAATCAGAGGATCAGCTTCCTCTGAAGTTCAAAAATGTGTGTGTGGAGGGGGTTTGGGGTAGGCAGAGAATCATTTCTGGGTTCTTTATCATAATTAAGGTGGATTATGATTTTTTTTTTAGGGTGAAACAAATTTAGCAGAACCAGACCCAAATTTTTCATCCTCTTTGTGCTCTGTATCTCAGCTGAAGTCTCATGTGGTTTGCCATGCTAAAGAATACACTGGAATTTAGTGGAAAACAAAGCATGCAGTTTCTCTAGTTTCATAAATTATCCTCACCCTCATCTTTGGGGGAATTATGAATAGCTAAGTGGAGGCAGAGCTGGTTTTGTGGATAAAGTCATAGGCTGGACATTTGGAGAGATGGTTTCTAATTTAGGTTCTGCTTCTGGCTTGCTTTGACCCTCTGGGAAGTCACATTGTTCCCATGACTTCGCTTGGGTTACTTGTGAATTCCAGAAAAACATAGTCCAGAGTTGCGGCGCAAAATTGCTGGGAGGCTTATTCTGATTGATTGGAAATATGGTGGTCTTCAAAAATGAAGGCCACTGTTATGGAACCCTGCCTCTATGTAGAATTTGTTTGCGTGACACAGTGAATTAAATTCTTAGAAAAGTTGGAGAGGAGTATCATGGCTAATAGCAGGCAATGATTTTTACCTCCTTTCTCACCTAGGCTTTTATCATAGCTTTGAAGTCAAAATAATCCCCCAAATTTTCATCACATTCCAGTTATGCTAAGTGACACTGGCTGTCTCCAAGGGTGAAAGAGACAGGGCCAGGAACTTATAAGCAACCAGCCACAATCAGCTTAGACATGGGCTGTGTCTTTTAGAGTTGTGAGAGCCATTCCTTTAGCCTGACCTAAACTCCAGCTGTTTTCCCCTATAGTTCAGTTACTATGAATTTTAGATTATTTTGTTTCGCTCCCTCTTTGTTATTTTGTTTTGCTCCCTCTTGTTTTGGCAGTTGATAATAGTTCCATTGCTCTATTATCTTGGAATTCCACCTCTAACATTTGCTCCTTCCTTGAGAAATTTAGATCCAAAAAAGCAGATCTCACAGTAGCTGTGAACAGTAGCTCTAGATGGCAGATCTATAATATATACAAGGTTTCCAGTCTGTGGCCCATCTTGGTCTCAGCACTAGAGAAATTCAGAGAAGGCAGAGCAAAGGATTGATTTACTTGTTCCTGTTAGAGAACAGCTAAAACAATTTCCTTCTAAATCATGCACACTATATCCAGATTAATCTTAAAGCCTCAGTTATACCCCCTTCCCACCTCCAAAAACCTTCAGTGACTTCCCAATTATATCAAGTAGCTTTCACTGCAAGCCATTCCAAAACTTAGTGGACTCAAACAATAAATATTTATCCTTGTAGCAATTCGGTCGGTTGTTTTTCTGGTCTGGGTTGGCTCTGTTGGGCTGGAATGTCTAGGATGGCCTCATTCATATATCTGGAGGTGAGTACACTGGTGGGTCTAGGAATCTTATCTGGCACAGCTTGTATGAAGTACAGCTGTCTCTCATCCTTCAGTAGGTTAGCTTTGGCCCCTTCACATGTGATCTCAGGGTTCCTAAGAGCAGTAAGAGAGGGCAAACCCCAATGTCCCAGTGCTTCTTAAGATTTTGCTTGCACCACACTTGCTAATGTCCAACTGGTCAAGCCCAGAATCCAAACAGGGATATAGGAAGCTGTGATTGTTGCAGGGGATCACTGCTACAACACCATTTAATAAGGTCCACACCCCTTATCAAGGTATTAATTCATTCTGAATGCAGTCTAGCATCCCAACGCTATGCCGCCCTGTACACCATGAGCACTTAGGCTCTAGCCAAACTGAAATTGCTGTTTCTAGTAGCTGCCACACTTTCTGGTCCCCATGTCATTATTCTTGCACTTGTCTCTATTAGAATGCCTTTCCTCCACTTGCCACACAGCCAAATTCATCACAGAATAAAGTTTTTAAGCCCCTACACTGTGTAAGCAGCCTGTTAGGCTGGAGATACAACCTTGCAGAAGCTCAGAGCTACCTATCCTGTATAGTTTTCTATAGTTTTCTGTAACAAAATACCGTAGACTGGGTGGCATAAACAACAGAAATACTTTTTCTCACAGTTTTGGAAGCTAGAAGTCTGAGTTCAAAGTGCCAGCAGGATTGGTTCCTTCTGAAGTCCATGAGGGATGAATCTGTTCCGGGCCTCTCTCCTCGGCTTGTAGATGGCTGTCTTTTCCCTGTGTCTTCACGTGGTCTTATCTTCTGTAACTGTCTGTGTTTTAATTTCCTCTCCTTCTAAGGACTTCAGTCATAATAGATTAGAGCCCATTCTTACAGCCTCATTTTAACTTAATCACCTCTTTAAAGACCCTGTCAGTAAATACAGTCACACTCTGAGGTACTAGGCATTAGGACTTCACCATATGAATTTCTTGGGGGTTACAATTCAGCCCATAACATAGCCTTAAATACCCCCACTCAATTGCTATCTCTTCTTTAAAACCTTGATAATAACTCCTGGATAAAAATGAATTTTATCTCCTTTTAACCTCCCTTGCTAATTTAATCGCCTCTTTTATGATTCTGATCACTTACTATCTTGTGTTATAGTTATCAATATCTGTGTCTCTTTTTCCTATTCATTCATTCAGTATGTACTGGGCACCACCCAAGTATCAGGCATTGTACCAAAGGCCAGGTAACAGAGGTTTAGCAGACACTGCCAGTGCCCTGCCCACTTCCCTGCTGGCATCCACTGTTGCAGTACGTGCTGATGGTGTCTTGTGCAACCTCCACAACTCTCTGCCCCAGGGTTTTCTACCTGGAGCCCAGAGCAGGTGGCAGTGCCCGGGAGTTAATGCCCCTGGGAGCAGCCCAAAGGTTGTTGGTGGTTAAGCACCCCTGATTCCCACCCCCACATGGGACACAGAAGCATGATTTCCCAGAGGTTTCTAATAGGATGGAGCTTCATCTGCCCATGGAGGTCCTGGCTACATAATGCACATCCTCATGATTGGCTCCATCCTCCATTCTTGCCTTATTTTCCTACTTCCCTACCCATGCTTCACGGGATCAGCTTTAAATGGACTTCTTGCTCTCAAATACCTGTCTAGGGGATGACTTTTAGGACAAGTCAGCCTAAGTCAAGTGGTGAGCAGAGAGGTTGTGGTTTCTATTCTTACATAACTGATTTCCTCACAGGGATGCAGACAAGAGAATAGGGAATCCCATTACAGTATGCTAACAGCTAACATTTATTGTGTAGTCTCAAAAGCAGTTCTAATACAAATAAGAAATATTATTATTCTCATTTTACATATAAGGAAACCAAGGCTTAGAGAGGTTGAGAAGTGGCCCGGGGGCAACAGAGACTGAGAGGTACTAGGGATTTAAACCCAGATTTGTAAGATTTCAGGCACAGAACTCTGCCATTTAGTTAGCTGCCTCTCATTTAGTTGTTTCTTCTCCATTTGCAGATGGTTTCAGAAGGGTTTGATTTATTAAAAACAAACAAACAAACAAACAAAACAAACATGAAACCTAACAGGGATTGAGGTCATGGGCCATAAACATCGCCCAGGTGTCTAATTAATGGCTACAATCCATCACGTGGAAACCTGGCATGGAGTAGCGAGTCACAGGGGCCCAGACCTGCCCCAGGCCCTGAGACATGTTATCCCTCCAAGCCAGCTGGTTACTTACAGCAAATCCACTCCCTGTAAATGCCAGCAAGCCCTGGGAACACGTGGATTTCTTCTTATCGCAGAGCTGACGCACCTGTCATCTGGGGTGGCAGCAGCTTCTAGGTTTGTCAGCTTCCAGGTGGTAAAGACCTCCTCTGGGCCCAGCCTCCCTCATGAGCGCTGTAGTATCAGGATGGGGGCAGGGCTGTTTGGCCTTCACTTCCCAGGTCACTGATGACAGCATTTCATCCTGGGCAGCTAACTGCTCCATTCTCCAAGAGACCCTTTTGTCTGTTCCAGGTCACCGGGGCACCCTTTCCCACGGGAAGTCAGAGAGGCTGCTCCTTGCTTCGAGCTGGCCTGCTCGGGAGAGCGGCGCCGGGTGCCTGGGGAGAGCCAGGGAGGCAGGCTCAGTGCTAATGAGCCACAGGGTTCATCCATTTAGCAGGGATATCACAGCCAGGATACAGCACCTAGAAGGCCAGCAACCTGTTTCATTTTTCCTCTCCTGTTTCTCGGATTAAAAACGAGCAAACAATAACAAAAAACCAAAACAACGACAACCATAACTATAGTTGCTTATTCTATTCTGTGTTACCAATTGTTGTAATAGAAAACCTAGAGTTGAACTTCTGTTCTACCAGTCCCTGGCCATGTGTCTCTGGGCAAGTGGCCTCCCCTCTCCCAGCCTCTGCTTCTCCTGCGGTCAAGCAGGGTAAGTACTTTATCTAAGGCCACATGGCTAAAGTGGCATGGCTGGAATTCTATCCTGTGCCTCTGTTGGTATCAAAACACAGTGCTTCCTCTTAGAAAGGTGTTGGCACATAACATAGTAAAGGCTCAAAGGGTTCAGCCTCGGACACTGCACTGACACCAAGGCAGAGTTGTGAAGGAGATACAGTACATGCTGATTGTTCTCAGTTTTACCCTTTCTGTCTTCCTAAATTTCAGGCACCCAGAATTCTTGACATATCTGCCTATACCCACATTTCCCTTGCTTCTTAGAAAGAGTCTGGAATTTGGATTTTTCTGAAACCCTTAGACTTGGGTTCCAGCTCTGCCACTTACTGGCTGCATGACGGTGGACACGTTAATTCTACATTTTTATGTCTCAATTTCTCATTTTAAAAAAGGAAGGGGCTGGTCTGAATAATCTGCTAATTTAGTTTAAAATGATAGGTTTGGAGGCAGATGGTCGGGTTGAGGATCTCCAGGTGTGTGAACTTGGACAAGCCCTCACCTTCCCCAATTCTGAAGCTCCTCATTTTTAAAATGGGAAGAAGGGAAGCCCCTACCTCACAGGCAGTGGTGCAGAAGGGTCAGTGCAAACGAGGCATTTCTTAGGATAGTACCTGGCACATACTGTTCGTAGTAGCAGCAGTAGCAGTCATATTCCTAATGTAAAATTCTCTGGTCTAGGATCAAGTTGGTCATCTCCACCTTAGCCTTTATTTCAATCACGGTGTTTCCATTCTCTGGAGGCAGTTGCTTTATAAAGACATGGTTAGCTGTTAAAGGGATTTCAGTCAAAAGGGAGTATTTGAGGGGCTTTCCAAGCTCCTTGGAAAGCATGCCACTTGGGCAGCTGCATACTCCGACAGTCTATACAACATGTTTAATGTGGAACAACCAGGTAGGTGGGCTAGGAGGTCGGATTTTTTTCTTCAGAGGCTCTCCCCGGAATGGTAGAGCAAGTCTTCAGTTTGAGTGCATGTGGGTCTTACCGGAGGAAGGTGGAAGAGTGTGGCTGAAGATGCCAACCCAGCCCTGGTCTGACATATCATTGTTAGAATTTAAAGAGGCTTCCTTCCGCCTCTGCTCTCTCTTGGCCCTGCTGGCTGGCATTCTTATTCAAATCAGACCCCAATCAGAGGGGAGTACACATCAGTCAGTCAGACAGGCTTGCGAGCGTGGGCTTTAATTACCCTATGCCTTCTCATAGTTCACACCCGAAGGAAATCACTGCAGCAGAGGATCTGGACTTTATTCTCAAAGGAAGCATTCAGTGAATAGAAAGTGCAGAGCCTGTGAAATGTGATGGAAATTGGCACGCAAAAATAGATGGAGACAGGCCATAGAAACTTCGTCAGGAAACTTCTCAGGACTCCTGAGACCTTTTCCCAGGAGTCTCTTATTAAGTATTTTTGCTTGTGATCTGAAGGCTTCCACAGCAGAAGTCCTTCTAATCACAGAAGCATAGCTTCATGTGGTTCAAAAGGAGCTTAATGGGCATGTGGTCTAATCACCCATCTGACATCTGAATCCCCGCTACGCCATTTCTGCAAACAGGTCTGCTAATCTCTGCTGCAGTGTCTGCAACAGTGGGATACTTATCTGGCCCAGTCCATTTTTTTTCAGGTATCTTAGAAAGTTCTTCCAGAGTGAAGTGTTCTCCCAGAAGCTTCCATCTTTTGCTTCTAGAACCTCTTTGGGCCACTCAGCACATATAATCTCAGTGTTTCCCAAAATTCTGTCATTCGTGCATCACCTTTACAATTGTTCTATATCTGTGCTCTATCTGTAATACTATCAACTGGATGTTTTCCTTTTAACGGATTTTTTAAACTTAAATGCTTTAATTTTGTCCTAAACAAAATATCTGTGAAACTATGGGCTTAAAGGGGAAGTATTGTTTTTACATTATGTATAAAAATAAATATACATACCAGGTAAAACCATCTGTGTACCATCAAGGGTGGCACACCATATGTCTGCTCTCTAAATTACAATGTTTTTATCATATTTAAGTAAATGAAATAAGTTGGGGGGATGTTTATTTGTTTTTGTGGTACACGGGCCTCTCACTGTTGTGGCCTCTCCTGTTGCGGAGCACAGGCTCCGGACGCGCAGGCTCAGCGGCCATGGCTCACGGGCCCAGCCGCTCCGCGGCATGTGGGATCTTCCCGGACCAGGGCATGAACCTGCGTCCCCTGCATCTGCAGGCGGACTCTCAACCACTGCGCCACCAGGGAAGCCCCGGGGGGATGTTCATTGAGTCGTTATTATATGCAGATACACAGTAGGTGCTTCATATATGTTATCTCAGTGAATAGGTCAATGCTCACAGTAACGCTCTGAACTCAGTGTTATTTTTATACTTGTTTTACAGATAAAAAAGTAGAAGCTCAGAGAGGGGGAAATACTGACCTCAGGTTATACAATTAATGAATGAAGAGGTTAGGACTTGAATTCATGTCTTCTGGTTTCAAATGCCAAGCTTTGTCCACTGGTCCACAGAATGACCAGCAGTTCTATTGGCCCCAGAAAAAAGGTACTTGCAGTGGCTTGGTGCCTTTGCTTTCTCTTTTCAGCCAGGGTGGAAGGAGGTATCCTCGTCTCCAAACAGCTCACTGCTAATGAGAACAGCTGTTCATTCTTCAGCGAGTGCTCTTAAGGGCTCTAAATAGACAGCTAAGTTGACAGACATAAGTGTGGCAGGTGTATCCTAGCCGTAATTCCTTTCTTTTGAGAAATGCCTTGGTCTGTAATCGAGCCCAAGGCACACTAGACACAGATAACAGATAATATAAAAGTGGGGTGGAGTGGAGGAAGGGACAAGAATAGTTCCTCCCCAGCATCTCCAGTCTAATCCTTTCAGCCCTTCATGTGCTACTTTGAACGTGTGCTGTGTACCATGTGGTGGGCTAGGAAGGTGGGAATGTAAGAAAAGTTAAGGACAAGTTACAAGAAAGCTGTTGGAGCTATTTGCTCACACCAGAATGAGGAATAACTCTGAAAACCAGCCAGATCCTCAGGCTAGGGGAATGATGTCCTCCACCCTTTCCTTCCTTTAGCACCAGGAGCTTAAAGTGCTCATGTGCAGGTTCCCTAAGCAGCTCTATACTGATATTTTATAATATCTTAAAAAGAATTACATGAAAAAGGGCCTCATGAGCGAATACATTTGGGAAATGGTCCTTACTATGTTCTCTTCTTGTTGATTCTAAATGTATGTTACCCATTAAAGGCTCTGAGAAAAGATACCTGATAACTTTAACTCAGGGCAACTCAAGCTTATTTGATCACTGTCAGGAAAAGTTGAAAGGCTTTGAAATGGCCACAGGATTTCTGGGTGTCCTTTCAATTGAATGTGAGGCATTAACTACCTTAGCCTTTTGGATGATTTGATTTTATAGGGTCTTCGTCTCTTACTGTCTTTGATCAAACTATTTTATAGCTCTGTAAATTGTAGACAACTAACAGTAATGTAAATGATTCTTGTTCTTGAAGTGCAAATGCATTTTTTTTTCTGGTGGAGTTGCATAGATGCATCTGCTAGCAATTTTATTTCTGCATTCCTGATTGCCTATATATGTGTCTGTTCTTTGAATTCTCCTTTGAACTCATTTTTTTACATCTTACTTGTTCCCTCATTATTTATTATAAATTTTAAATTTATCATAAATAAAATTTTTAACCCATTTTTATTTTATATTTGTAGGAGAAGCATGATTTTCCTCTTTTCTAAAAATTACCCTTTTATACTCAGAACCTCATTTTGTTTCAAGTCTATTATGCATTTGATCTCTTCATATACCTGTGCATCTACCCCTGTGGGCTGCCGATTCTGGCCCCTGGCTTCTCTTTCTCTTCCAGCTCAGCAGCTTTAGCCTAAATCTTGCAGTAACCTACTACTTTCTGGTGTCGAACTCCCTCTTCTGCAATGCCTATGGGCCAAGTAGCTTAGGGAAGCACAGCATCTAACATGCTTTCTCTAATGGTCCTTCCGAGAACACACTTTTGAGAAGAAATTTTCCTGTCTTCACTTCTGGCATGACTCTCTGAGCTGCCATCCCCCAATTTTCACTTAACCAAATCCTTCTTATCTTCTCAGGCCCCACCTCTTCCTCCATGCAGCCATTCTTGGTTATTCCAGCCTGAATTACTTTCCTCCTGCCCTGAAGTGCCTTAACATTTTGTATCACTCTTATGGCCTTCTTCACATACTTCCTGATGGCGTTTATGAACATTTAAAAAATCTCAACAAATTCCAGAAGACGGCATAATTCTTTATACTTCTTGGTGGAAGAATCGTGTGGTTGGTCCTGGTTCATGAATTTGTTCTCTTAGACTCAGTCAAATTATGAAAAGTAACGTTTCGTGTGTATGTGTGTGTGTACGTGCGTGTGTGTGTGTGTGTCTATGTGCATAAGTGATTTTTTATGACAAGGACCCAGGGTATGGGAGGAAGCCAGGCAAAAGTGAGATCTCATGCAGCATCTTTCAGAGGCTACGTTCAGCCTGACCACGTTGGGAACTCTGGGGCATGAACTGTGCCTTAGAGTTGCCCTCACCAGGGGGTACCTGTGATTTGGATAAGGGCCACCCACTCACTCCCTGGGCATCTGTGGGGAAAGAGTGGCTCAAATGGCCTGAGCGAAGTTCTCCAAGGATAAGCTATGGGTGCTGCTTTTTAGAATCAAAATTATATAGGAAAAGGGTGCACAAATATGTTAAACAGGGATCAGATGGGATCTAGGTGCACCACCAACATTGTCTATGACCTTGCTTCATAAGAAAGTTTTAAAAATTGTGATACCATACACATAACATAAAGTTGACCATCTTATCCATAAATGTACAGCTCAGTGGCCTTGAGTACAGCCGCATGGTTGTGCATCACCACCACCCATCCACAGAACGCTTTTCATCTTGCAAAACTGAAACTCTGTGCCTATGCAACAGTAGCTCTCCATTCTTCCCTTTCCCTAGCTCTTGGCAACCACCTTTCTACTTTCTTTCTCTATGAATTTGGACTATATTAGGTACCGAATAAAAGTGGAATCATACAGTATCTTTCCTTTTGGGGAACTGTAAAGTTTTTCAACAAGTGCCAATAATCCTTTAAGAAATAGTGCCCTGAAATGTTTACGTCACAGAAATGGCCTCCCCAGCCCTCTCTTATTCTTACAGGGTACTAGAGACCCCTCTCATTCTTGCCAATAATTTCAAATAATAGATCAAGACTAGGTCCATGAGGACTTTGATTTACCTGGAGCCGTATGACCCCTACTGCTGGTGATGAAATCAAGTCACTGTGGTACTTCTTAACATACAGATTCCAAGGTTCCTCCTCAGACCTATGACTCAGAATCTCCCACAGTGGAATATATGTCCTGTTTATGAAAATTCTTTTCCACGTGAATTTTGTGTAGCCAGAAAAGCATTTTCAGAATCACCAATCTCGAGCAATAGTTTTCAATCTTGTTTTTAAGCCACTGAATCCTTTCTTGAAATAACATTTCTCACCAGGCACCGTTTTCCAAGAGAAGAGCAGAGCTGTTCAATCTGATGGAGGAAAGAGGGGCTCAAGATTTGGTCACAGCTCACCTCCCTCTGCCATGCCAGCTATTCCATCTCAGGGCCACAAGGCTTCCTAGAAAAAGCTTGAAAATTAATGATCTAAAAAATTGTGTTGAGGGCTTCCCTGGTGGCGCAGTGGTTGAGAGTCCGCCTGCCGATGCAGGGGACACGGGTTCGTTCCCAGGTCCGGGAAGATCCCACATGCTCCGCCGCGTTTGGGCCCGTGAGCCATGGCCGCTGAGCCTGCGCGTCCGGAGCCTGTGCTATGCAACGGGAGGAGAGGCCCGCGTACCGCAAAAAAAAAAAAAAAATTGTGTTGAAAGCTTCTTTTCTCTACTCATGTGTGATACATGAAAAGTGGGCCCTCCCCAACCAGAATATATCCACATCAAGTCCCTGGAACCGGTGAATGTTATCTTATTTGGAAAAAAGTGTCTTTGCAGGCGTGATTAAGTTAAGGATTTTGAGATGAGGACATTACAATAAATTCTTCCTGTTGGCCCTGAATGCCGTCACAGTGTCCTTACAAGAGGGAGGAGAGCGAGATTTTAGACAGAAGAGGAGAAGAAACAGTCACAGGATAAGGCAATATGAAGACAGAGGCAGAGATTGGAGTGATGTTATCACAAACCCCGGAAAGCTGGGGCACACACCAAGAGGTGGAAGAGGCAAGGGACTGATCCTTGTCTAAAGCCCCCAGAGAGACCGTTGTCCTGTTAGATTTTGGACTTGTAGCCTTCATAATTGTGAGAGAATTAATTTCTGTTATTTAAGCTAGTGGGAACTTGTTACAGCAGCCACAGGGAACTAATCCGCTGTGCAATTAAAAACCAGTTTTCAAAGGTGTAAAAAGATTTCTATAGCTACTCTACGAAAACAGTTGTTGGTTATTGTTGTTCCTTCCATGGGCAGTAGATGGGCCCAATAGTAACATCTTGGATAAGCACCTGGATAGAATCAGAAAGCTTCCTGTCTCTTTCCTCCTTAGGGGAAATAATAAATCTCTGTCATGTCAGTTAGTTCGATTTTCAAGTGTCCCTCTATTTACTTAGGCGTTGGAGAAACTCTTGTGGGTGAAAAGATTCAAACAGTTTCAGAGTACAAGCCCTTTTCCCAGTCAACTTTTCCCCTGCGAAGACTATATTTTGTTTCTGTGCTACTAATCTATTTACATAAGTTCTGTCTAGGGGAGAGGGAAATGTAAATGGCTTGGAAAAAGAGGACTCTGTCTGCAGTAAGAGATAATGCACCTTTTTATTTTGTGGAAATTAAGCTCTTACTGAGTCCACATATTATAAATATTCAAGCCATTAAGTGGCATTTTATGCAAATCAATAAATGAGAAGGAAACACCACTTGCAGAAAAATAAATTCACTTTTATGGGTGTAGCATGGCCACTTCTTGACTGTTGTTATTCTACAGAATAATCAGTAGGATGGCCGTGTGCTGTAAGTCTCAAAAAACAAGCTCCATCAAGTATTTTAAGTCCTAATAATTCCTTGTGTTTGTGTAGTACTTTACAGTGCGCAAAATGCATTTATATTCAATCTCTCTCACATCAACTTTGCAAGTAGGTAAAACAGGGATTACCAGGTGGTATGGGTTGAATTATGTCTCCCCTGCCCCTTCCCCAGCCTCACCCAATTCACATACTGAAGCCCTAACCCGCAGTACCTCAGAAGGTGACCTTATTTAGAAATAGTCACTGCAGATGTAATTAGTTAAGATGAGGTCATATTGGAGGAGGATGGGTCCCTAATCCAATATGACTGGTGTCTTTATAAAAAGGGAAAATTTTAACACAAACACACATAGAGGGAAGAGACACAGGGAGAAGATGGTCATCTACAAGCTATGGAACATCTGAGGCCCTCAGAAACTAGAGAGACAACTGGAACAGATCTTTCCCTTATGACCCTCAGAAGAAACCAATCCTGCTGATACCTTAATCTTGGACTTGTAGCCTCTAGAACTGTAAGACAAGGAATTTGCATTTTTAAGCCACCCAAGTTGTGGCACTTTGTTAGGAGCCCTAGTGAACTAATACATCAGTGGAGTTTAGGAAGTGACTTCATATCAAGAGACTATTGCCGAGATCCTATAAGAATGGATCCAGGACCAAAACCTGGATTTTCTGGTTCCTAGTGCCGTGATGTGAAAATGTCAGATTCCACCGAGTGTAGGTGCCAGGGCTGCGTAAGGGGACAAGAAGCATTCTCTGCAGCTGGTGAGTATCAAGAGCAGGAGTTAAGTGGAATGCCATCCTCTCTCCAGCTGAGATGAGAGACGTGGAGGAACCTGGAGAGGTAGCATAGGCACAGACACAGTGGAGAACTCTGAATCACAGCAAGCCGCTGGGTTGTGGGGTTTGCAGGCATGTGCTAAGAATAACACATAGCGCTTGGTTCAAGGGTCAGATAGCTGTGGTTAATGACTGAAGAAGTCAAAGAACTGGTGAGATGAAGTCAAGCCCACCCTTCCAGCTGCCCAAGAATTCACCGAGGATAGGGCAGGTGAGCCATGCCGTCAAGGTGCAGGGATCTCTGTAGACCGAGGCAGCTTAGGTGATGATTCTCCCTGGGAGCTGTTCCTTGGGACTAGAGGGAACACATTTCCAGAAGCGTGGGTTCCACCAAGGATTGTATGACTCTTTCCCACTTAGTTCTTGTTTTCATATGGAGACATGATAGGGAAATAGTAGGTTTCAAGGAGGGTTGTATGCCACCTGACATCCTCTGCTGGAACTCTGATTGGAGCCAGGTGTGTGCTCATAATTGAAGATGACTGCATGGTTCCCAGCTACCTTGTGAGGAAGAAGTGCAGGTACAGCCCACTGTTGCTTCCTGAAAGTCAGTTGTGTGAGTAAAGAGGACAAAATGCCCAGTGTGATGGGAAGCATGTGAGGTAGGTTCTTTTGGTAGTAGAGACACTCAGGTACCTTAAGGATCCAGAGGTTTATCACACTGATTCATGGATGCGGAGAGGAGACAAGAATATTGGCCATGCACTGGATCCTCTCAGAGGTTTGACATGGTTTGAACACTGGAGGAATCCAGCACCTTTCTGCTGTCACACTGCCCATCAGCAGAGCAGATTCCTTGATTCCGTCTCCTAACCTCTGCTCCTCCTTCTATGATTCCTGCCAGTAGAGGCTTCAGGAAACAGAAAATCCAATATATGACAAAGATAGGCCCAGTGAAAGGTCTGAGGCAGGATAAAGAGCATCTCCCCATGGAATGGTATTGAGGGGTACACAGCCAGACAGTTGATTCTGATCAGTAGCCAGAAGATTTTGCACCAAGAATTTGAGGAAACAAAAGTGGACAAGCTATGGCAGCTTCAGATTCAGTTCACGTTTGCTAAGAACTTAACATAGTCTACACACTGTGCTTGATGCTTTTACCTATATTATTTCATTGTAAAGCCGAAAGTAGAATTCCTCTTAAGGAGGGGATTGTTTCTGTTTAGGGAAATGCTTGGATTGGTAGCTTTTCTGGATGTATGTGAAGTCTTCCCTGCATCTCATTTTTTTATGGGCAAAAGCAGGATATGGAAAGATCTTAAAGCTGTTTGTGATGAAGCTGGAGAATGTCCAATTTCCAAAGTTGGCCCAAGAAGGAGGGGTTATAGAATCATATACTTTATTCTTCACAGTGAGTGTATGAGAGAGATACCATTGTTATCCTCATATAAAATACAAGACAGTGCACAGTAAGGTTTAGTAACCTCCCCAAGGCCACACAGCTAACTACTGACAGAGGTGAGTTTGAATGCCTTGTATTTGATGGCAAAACTTACACTTTTAACTGTTAGGCTATATCCTTAGAAACATTTGCCCTTTAGTAAGTACCTAATGCAATAAGATAAAATAAATCTTTAATATCTCCAGTTAAATTTCCACTTGGCTTAAAGAATCCACCTCCCTTTTGTATTTGTAAGTGGTTAGTGTGGTTTGTAGCAATATGACGAGCACAGTGAGCTAGCGGACGGTCATCGTGAGGGAGGCTAGAGCATCATCTCTACCTCCTTCAAGAGTGGATGCAACAGCGACAACAACAAAAATAGCATCTCAACAGAGCTGCTTTCAGACAGGCTTATGTTTATGGCTTAGACTTGACATCGTAATATCTTATGACTGAGAGAGAGAGGCTGAAACTTATGCTGTTCTTGAGATAATGCAGTAACGTAGAATGCTTAAGTGATTTGCAGGAGAACTACCAACAAAAAGTAGGAATTAGATTCTGTTTAGAAAGCTTAAGCAAATACATCTTAAATTTGGACTGGATAGCCCATTGCTCATGTGGACTTGTTAGCTAATTTTAAGCTTCTTGACACATTTACATTCCTCAGGTCGGTGGTGGGGATGGATTGAGTGTCAAATTCGATTTGTGAAGGAGACCATGTGCTGGGCTCAGAAACTCGCAAAAATAGCTTTTAATTTGCTTCCCCTGTAAGCGGATTATATAGAGTGTGATTTTCATGTTTTGGGATCTTACCTCTATTCCAGCCACTACTGCAAGAGCTGTCAGAGGAAGGGAACTGCTCGTGTTTTGCAAAGCCGAATAACCATGTTTCCTTTGAATTTTACAGCAGCACTTTCTCTAGCTTTACTTTGCTTTAAATCCTGAAAAACCTAGCGATATTACACACCTACCTGACTCTGAAAGCAGAGGATTCCTGTGGGGTGTTTATTTCTATCACAATCACAAGATGAACTGATAGTGCCTGAGCTGGGATAGAGGAAACAAATAGACCGTTTCCAAATGCTTTTGCAACGAATATAGCTGAACTGTCTTTAAAAAACAAAACTAGTCAAAATATGTGCGATTATTCTAAAAAGTAAGTCATCTTTATAGGCAAAGCAGTCTGGAAATGTAAGCTGTAGAAAGCAGAGTGTGTGTGTGTGTGTGTGTGTGTGTGTGTGTGTGTGTGTGTGCGCGCGTGTGGTTGTTGTTTTTAGGTGTCTGTCTTCAAAGGCTGCAATCATCTGACAGCGCTTGCTTAAATTCTTCAGAGGATTTTTGACTGTAGTGTATATCAAATGAAGGAGGAGGATAAATCTAGCCAGCCATTGCACAGTTCAGGATGCAGTCTGTACACTGTGCCCAGGCTTCTTACGATGAAAAACGTTAATTTCCCTTAGCTCCTAGAAGGGCTTTGGAACATAGGTGTTTATTCCTAGCCCTGTGGGAATGCATTTTTATTTATTTATTGTATTATTAAAAGCCACTTGGTCCCATTTAGCCTCAGGATACCCTAATATCATTTAAAAATATCCAGAATTAATAACCATTTAAGAATCCCTTAGAAACCTAAGTTTTTCACTGTCTTTGTATCCTTCAAAAGGAAACATAGCCAGGAAGGCAGGATGGAAAGGAAGAAAGAGAAAATGAAGAACAGATCAAACTTAACTGGCCAGTACAGTAGCTTGAATGCCAAGTCTCTCTTCCCTTACTTCAGAAGTGACCTGTGTTGTGAGGCAATGTTTTTGAAACACAGTGGCTGGTCATTAAATATTTGACTTTCTTTGGAAATGTTGGAAGAAGAAACTTACAAATTTAGCAATAATGACCATAACATTAACTATTATTTATATATAGTACTTTAGAGATTTACAAGGCAAATATCATACAGTTACACCCTAGTGCCTGTGGGATTTGTTAGATAAGACGTGACCAGAGATTGGGATGGGATGAAAAGACAGGGAGAGGAGAAGTGTGGTCCTTCACTTATAATAACTGCTTGTTTATTCCTTGGTTTCAATCATGGTTCTTTTACTATTGGTTGTTAACTTGTAAAGTTAAGAATTTGAGAAATGAATAAAAGCTGTGAACCCATTCCTTAGAAAAGTAAATACACAAATAACCAAAACTCTATCTTTATTTTCAGGAGGTTAATGGATGCCTTGTAGGCCAGTTGTGGACCTGCCTTAGAGAATTTGGCCTCTTAGTACAAGCTTGACAAGGCAGAGCGGACAGCTAAGAGATCGTGGACAGGGATCTTGCACTCATATCTACCACTGTATGCCTAATGCACAGCACTTTGGAAGGTATGTAGTAGGTGTTTAATAGATACATATTTAATGAATGAGGAAAATTAGACTTGGAATTTCTATAATGTGCCTTTCAACCAAGTATCTCAAAATATTAACTTGGTCATCTCTTGACTATTCAGGTTTATTTTTGGTTTGAGAACTATCAGTAGGAAATATTAATTTGGGATCAGTTTTTTTTTTTTTCTTCTGCTGTGCTGTCTTATTTCTAACCAAATGAGTACTTATGGAAAACAATTGGTTCTAACATCTATAAGTAGCTGTGTGAATTTGAGTGAATATTGTCTTTGCTAAAGTTGAGATTCTAATTTAATAACTTCTCTCCCGGTCTCACTGGGTTGTTAGAGAAAGAAAGTGACATGATATATGTATGAATTTTCTTTAAAAAGGACCAAGTATTTTCCAAAGCATTTAACTTATGGTTGATGTGCTTCCAGGGATAAGGGTCCCTTCTGTTGACCATAGTGAGAGAGTTGTACCATATGCTATTAGGTACTTAGTGACCGAGGTTTGGCCTGCCACAAAAGGGGTGTTTTAGGGCAATATTTTGTAATGAGATTTTCTCAGAGGGAACAGTAAAAATATTAATAAATTGGAAGGGCTATCTTCTGCCTGATATTAAACACCCCCCACCCCCATACACACACTTCCTTCTCTTCTTATATCTTTATTCCCCACTTTGTCATCATCGTCATCCCAAACAGATTAGTCCAGATTTCCTCACCAGGAAAGTGATGTTGACCACGGTCTTTCCCAAGATACTCTAAAGACTTTTTGCATCATCCGTATTGCTGATTTGGAAGTTTAAGCTTCTCCCTGCCTTCAAGGATGCCATGTAAATAATTACAACTGTTGTTCTTAAAGTCACAACATGCTCCTGTAAATCACCACACCCATGAACACTCCCCTTCTCTCTTCCTTGTTCTGTCATGTGATTAAAGACCTTTGTCCCGTTGTTAAGTCAGATTTGGGTTTAAATTCAAGTTCTTCTATTTACCAGCTATGTGTTCATAAGTTTTAAATCTCCTGATCCTCAGTGCTTTTGTTTGTGAGAGGGGGCAAATATAAGAGGATGCTGTGTAGGGTTACTGTATGAAAATGTATGTACGGCGCTTAGTGTTGTAACTGATCATAAGAAAGAGCCTTATAGCTGTGTTAGTTGCCACTGCTCTCGTCATTGATGTTGGTGATGTTTGTTTGTTGAAGAAGCTGTCCTGAGAGAGCTAGTCTGGCTCTGAGTTGAGAGCGAGCCCTGTGGCCTAACACAAGGGGGTTTCCTCTTGGGGACTCTTGCTGGGGCTGCAATCAAGAGGGAGGGAGGCTTCGCCATCTGCCAGTGCTCACAGTCTGATACTCAGGTTGATCCAGGGCTTTCTTTCTCCCTGGGTCAGGATCGACAGAAGCTTCATGGGGGGGCTGAATATCTCAATATTCAAGGAGCTGTTGAAATAAACTGTTTCTTAAAGTGGAACTTACAAAGAGCTCCAGAGCTCTCTGCCTAACCTCTGATAGCAGATCCCAGGGCTGCAGCTCTACAACACGCCGCCTTTTGGTCCATTCCGATTCTGGCTGAGAGCCTAGTGCTTCTCTGTTAGACAAAGTGGTGCATCAGAAACTCTTAACCAATCTCCTTCTACCCATTCGATCAACCAGAGCTTTCTATCCCTTATAAAACATATTGCCTAAGGCCTGAAGAATGCGGGTTGCTCCCACCTAGTGGGCTGCTCTGTTTCATCCTGGTTCTTCTGTTCCCATCAGTGCAGTTGCATACTTGCCAAGAGTCAGCTGTGTTGCTGCCCATATCTGTTTATGCCAGTTCCGTTTGTTATGTAATTACATATTTCAATTAAATGTTTCACAACTGGTTTAATGTAAGTGCAGAAAGAGAGTTGTCCACTCAGTGAATGTTTTGGAAACAGTAAGGTTGAGTTGCTAAAAGTGCTGTTGAATTAGATGTGGATGAGACAACTCTAAAAACTTGGGGGGTGGAGGGAATCATAAAAACCAGAAGAGTCTGCGCTCAGATGGTCTCACAGAGGTCTTTGCTTTCTCAGTCTGCTTTATAGAAAGCAGACCTGGAAATCCTAGCAGGTGATGTTTGAGCTGTTTGTGCAAGAGAGCTGGTGTGAGCTCTGCTCGCTGTGCTATGCTATCTCAAAGTCAACCCGAACAACGAAGCTTGTCCTACCCCCAAAGCTTAGGAGTGAATCTATTTTATACATTTTAAGTTACAGTGTAAATTTAAGGTACGCATGCGTCATCTGTAAGGATTTCCCAGTTTAACCAATATTTTTTATGAATTGACCCGCTACCTGTCTGTTCACAGTGGATGACAATAGAGGGTTTCTACTGTCCAAGGTACCCACCGTGATACCTGACACATCTGCTATCCACAGCGCAAGCTATTTCGGGAACAGCTGGTGATCGTGGTGGGTTGGGCAGGTGTTTTTGAGCTCATACTATGAAGCAGGCACCTAGGGCTGACGTTGTATTCCATGGCCAAAGAAAATTTGTGTGACTGCTTACCCGTATGAACTAGTATTTGATGGATAATTTTTCATACACTGCTTTATTCAACCTCCAAATAGCCCTTGGGAGGTAGGAATTATCCTTGTTTTCTAGTTGGGGCTGCTGAGGTTTAGAGAAGTTAGATGATTTGGGCCTAATCACACACCAAGTAGACATGCCTAAGACAAGTCACAGGGTCTAAAACCCATTATTAACCCATTAAGACTGGTTTGCCTGTTGATTTGAGTGGCAGCATTAACTGATCCACTCAGTACTGAGATCCAGGTCCTGAACTTTAACCAGTTCCACCTAAATATGCTTCTCACATTCTTCAGAGTCTGGTCAGTTGGAGTAGTTTCAGGCAGTGAACCTGGTGCCGACCATGCTCTGAGCTTCTAAGTCAGGGCTCTGTCGAAGCAACATGATTTCTGATGAGCCCCCAATAGCCCTCCATTCTCGTGCTGACTATGCTGCACGTGTTCTGTGAGTGAGAGGACACACTAAAACATTTGAAATGAGCCACCAGGACGAGAAGGGAAGGCTTTTGGCAACACAAGTTATTTGCATTGTTGCAACACCTGCTCCCTTTGGTGCAAGATAAGGGTCTGTCAGAATTTCCGTTATTCCCCTTATTCAATGGGAGGGTCATTTAGCTAACTCTTTTCCCTCTGGTCTACAATTTGGGACATGGTATGTCGGTTCAGCTAACATTGCTTTATTATTAAAATCGTTGTTGACCTTTTTGAGTTAGTATAGAACCAAATACATGTGTTTGATTTTTGTTCTCCAGAATACCTGTGAAAAAGCACAGGAGAAAAAGCCTGGCTTTTGATAAAAGTCAGGCAAAAAACAAAACATCTTAGACGTTTAAATCAATGTTTTGTATAATTTTCTCTGTAATCTACAATTATTGGAATTACCAGAGGAATTTATTAATCACACACATTTCTGGACTTTGCTCCAGATCTTCTCAATCAGATGCTGTAGAAGTATAACCTGGGATCAAAAATCTGACAGCCACTGGTTTACATTAATTACATGGAGCAATAAACATCTGTATCAGTTTCTTAGGCTGTTGTAACAAAGTACCTCAAACTTGGTGGTGTTAGACAACAAAAATTTATTCTCATACAGTTCTGGAGGCCAGAAGATTGTGTCAGCAGGGCTGTACTCTCTCTACAGGCTCCAGGGGAGACTGTTCCATGCCTTTATCTTAGTTTCTGGTGTTGTAAGTAACACTTGAAGTTCTTGGACTTGTAAACGAATCACTCCAATCTGCCTCCATCTTATCATGGCATTCTTTCTGTGTCTCTGTGTGTCCTCTCTTTTTGTAAGGATGCCAGTCATATTGCATTAGAGCCCACCCTATCAAGCGTGACCCTATCTTAATTTGATTACATCTGTAAAGACCCTATTTCCAAATAAGGTTACCTTCACAGGTACTGGGGGTTTGGACTATATGTATCTTTTTAAGAGAAACCATTCAGTCCACAACAACATCCTACACATTTGCTGACAGGACCGTTTTATTAATGGAAACAATGCATGTTTTACATCCTAATGTGAAGAATGTAGCAGGACTTATGATTATGAGAAATAAGCGTTCAACTCAAATTTTTTCCTTCATGTTTCCTGAAGATATTTATTACCATCCAAACATATTTTCAACATGGAAAGGCATGATTCCTAATTTCCCCAGGATCCATGTTTTCAAAGTCTCCCAGGGAACCCATCTTTCATGGAACCCTCTGAGGACTTGATCTCTGCAAAGGATAAACTAATTCAGACTCCGGTTTCCTCTGCCAATTCCTGGGTTGACCTACAAATTCCATCTTACTATTTCCCTTAGGTCTTTGTTTCTTTTTGTTTGAGGTGACAGTTACATGCATGACCTGCCAATGAGCCCTACTGTCAGGCTATTGAGGGCTCTGTGGTGGCTGGCCGGGATTGCTTGTGGCTTCCCAGCCAGGCCTTCAGAAGAGCTGCAACTCACCACCAGTCTTCTGGTGCCTCCAGCTGGTTTCCCAGGAGACCTGGCCCCTCTTCTTTGGTCTCAAGGGCCTCTGGAGCCCAGAAGCTCCTGATGAATGTCCCAAGTGAGGAAGCAATAACAGGAAGTCCATGGATTCCCAAAGTTGTTGGGATAGACACTGGACACAGTAAGGCACCCAAGTCTCTAGTTGGCTAAATATGCTGAGGGGGGTAGGTGTGCCCTGAGACTGAAAGAACTTCAGAGAGGATTCCATCCTGAAAGTGTCACTTCAAAGACTTGCCATCCTCAGTAGCTCAAATTTTTTATTTCATGACAGCTATTTGAAATTCTGAAAACTTACTTAATATGTGCCTTCAGTCATGAAACCTTCTTCCCGTAAAGAACTCTTGACTTTCTTATTTTTCTTTTAAATGATGATTTTTCTACTAGCTGGAATATAGTAATGAATTTCTCTTTTTTGTAACTTATTCTAAAGAAAGATATTATTTTATTATCAGTTTTATCCACTTATTCATCCAAAAGTATGTTTAACACTATCTCCTATATTCCAGGTGCTACTTTAGGCCCTGAACATACAGAAGCAAATGATACTTAAGCTTTTGTATTATAACATAAAAATATTATTTTTTCTTATTAGAAATTTTATTTTTTCTCCATTGCCACTATGCATTTATTAATGTCAGATTTCCTGTTCACATGGTTTTTTTTCTAGCTTTATCAATTGTAAGTTGAAGGTATACAAAGTATTGATTTGATACATATTGCAAAATGATTACCACCAGAGTATTAACCAACACCTCCATCATGTCACATAATTACCATTTCTTTTTTTGTTGAGAACATTTAACATCTACCCTCTTGGTAATTTCAAGTGTATAATACATTATTATTAACTATAATCAACATGCTGTACATCCGATTCTCAAAACTTATTCATCTTATAGCTGGAAGTTTGTAACCTTTGACCACCATCTCTTCATTTCTTCCACGCCCCAGCCTTCTGGAAACTACCACTCTGCTCTCTGTTCCTGTCAGTTTGCTTAAGCCTTCATCATTGAGGGCTTTGCATTCTACTGGTAGAGAGTGATAAGTGAATTAGACATTAAATACAGAGTGACATTACTATGGTCAAAGTAAAGAAAATTATGTGGCATGTGGCAGGTAGGAGAGGTAAGAAGATGGGCAAGGAAGGCTTCCTGGAGGAGCTAAATTTTGAGTAGATGTTTGAAGGAAGAGTAGAAATTTGTCTAGCAAAAAGGGTGGGAAGGGCAAAACAAAAGATGAATAAATCTGAAAAACCTACAGGAGTTTGTTAAGTGGACCAAAAGGAATGGTGAGCTGGTGCTGGGAGATAGAAAGGTTGATGGCATCAGACCATTAAGAGCCTGCGTGTGACAGGGAGATCAGCTCAGTGCTTTGTGACCACCTAGAGGGGTGGGATAAGGAGAATGGGAGGGAGACACAAGAGGGAGGAGATATGGGGACATATGTATATGTATAACTGACTCACTTTGTTATAAAGCAGAAACTAACACACCATTGTAAAGCAATTATACTCCAATAAAGTTGTTTAAAATATATATATACATATGTATATATTTAAAAAAAAAAAAAAGAGCCTGCGTGTTTTGGGCGCTTTACCTAAGTTTTTCTCTGGAACAGAGTTTGGTAAAGGTTGAACATTGTTTGACCTGAAAACCTATTTTTAAAAAAGAATGGTTTCTTTTTGGTAAAGTGCTTTCTAAAACCTACACATTACTGCATTATTCCTTTCTTATAGATTTACAACAATCTTTCACTAATAAAGGTTCTAAAATCCTGTAGAAAGGAAATCCATTTTACTTTAACTTAGCATTTCCCAAACTTCCTGGTAATGAAACTTCATTACGGAACTGTGAATCTCAGTGTTTCCTGGGTCTGCATTGAAAGAGCCTAAGGGGATAGGGCTGGAGCAGTCTAAAGGAAGAGGTGTTAGTGATAACCTCGGGAGTAACTCTCCTAGAGTGGCTAAGAAGCAGTCTCCCAATAGACTTGAGTGGGAAGCTTTATAAGGCTGCTTCTCCATGTTAAGAAACCAGACAGAAGCAGGAGAAATAACAAAGAAAATTGTATGAAGGGATGTAAAAGAACTTAAGGTTAAAGATGCTCTTTTATTTTTTTTGATGATGAAATTTTTAACTTAAAAACAAGTCATTATAAGGGTAATACATAGTCATTGATGAAAATGTTTAGAACAATACAGGAGCATATAAAGTAAAACATGAACATTTTAATTTATATATGATATATTTATTTAAAAGTTTAATTATGCTCTACTCTCTTTTCCAAGTTGCTTTTTCACTTAACCATGTACTGAAACCGTGTACACAGAGCATTATCACATTGTATTGGCAAACCATAATAAATGTACCCAAATACTTAAAGATTTTAGAATTATTTCTTATATTGGATGTTTCAAATAGTGCTGTACTAACTATCTTTCATATCTTGACTTGGGCACTTAATAGCTTTGTGACTGTGACCCTGAGCTAGATTATATAACCTTTTAGAACCTCAGTTTCCTACTTTAAAAAATGGGGTCAACGACAGTACCTCTGTGGGTTATTATAAGGAGTAAGTAAGATCATCTATGTAAAATACTTAGCACTGAACTTGGTATAAGACCCTCAACTAATATTATTATTCAATAAGCAAATTGGGTGTCTGCTTTTATGAGCTATCATATGGGATACAAGTGTGGATGACCCAGTACATATAACCAAGTAGCTCAATAGACTAGTTGTGGGGAAAAGACATGGTTACACACACTGTCACCACCACAGTGAAGACAGCAGGAATCCCAAAAAAGAAAAGTCATAGGAATTAACGGATGGGAGAATTCCTTCTGTTAGGGGCATGTTGTGAAGAGAAGCATCTCAAGGCTTTGAATGGTGGGGGAAATTCCAACTGGCAGAAATATTAGAGGACTTCATTCTAAACCAACCAGAAGGGCAGCAGAAAAATATTGGGACAGAAAGGCATGGGTTAGCTAGAGAGCCAGGTGGCTGAGGTACAAAGAACTTGCAAGGTAAACACAGAGAATTGTAGCAGAAAGATAAAGCCAGAGCCTAAAGGGCTCTCACTGAACCATTTGAATGGGTCCTTAAAGCACTGGGGAGTCGTTGCAGGGCTTTAGAAGATAAGAGATGTGCTCTCTGAAAGTTAACCTGGCACTGGTGTGCAACATGGATTGGACAGAGGTAAGACAGGTGGTGGGGTGTGGTAACTACAGCCCAGTGTTGTGTTGTCATAATGGGAATGAACAAGGATATATCCCTGCACGGAACATCCATCTTTATATTTTTTTCTAATTACCATTTGGGGAAACCAAGAGGCAGAGCAGCCCTGTGTCTTCCAAAGTTGGTAAATGAGTTAGTAATGAATCCATTAGCCAGCTGCCTTTGATTCCTGCTTCTTATCCACGGAGCAAGTTTGTCTCTTAGCGACACATTTTGAACTTGGCAACACTCAAAGCTCTCTGTGAATGAATAAAGCAAAATGGAGGCAAATGTGAAAGTTACTTTGATGTGAGCAAGTGTGTCTGCTGGGCATGTGTGGGATTCCCAAATCAAGGGGAGCCGGTGAAAAGTACAGCAGGAGAGTCAGTGTTCGGTAAACAGAAATTTCCTTTCTGGCTGCGGTTGGAAATTGGACATGGTTTTAAAATACGTAAATTGGGCACTTATGGAGGATCGCCTACTTTTTGTTACTAAAGAAAGGGCATTCAGGTATTAGAGATAATTTTTCAAAGGATGCAAAGAATAGCTGTAAAGCTAAAATTAAAGCAGAATAACCACTACCACGGCCTCAGCTCACTTTATGTATCTTGAGGGCCTGAACTGTGTCTTTTTAAGTAGATTGGTTTGTTGCTTATATACAGGATTGTATCATATACAAGTAACTTCTTAGGACTTTTTATATGCATTTAACATATTTATTGAAAATCTTTGTTTTTAGGGCTTCTAAGTGTTCTAAGCATGGGTTTGACATGGTGAGGTGGTGAGGTTTATTTTTCAGTTACCCTGCTGGCAGTGTCAAGCAGGATAAAGAGGGGAGAAAGAGTATGGACTGAAAGGCAATGAGGAGAGTCTTCTTGTACCTGCCCAGCTAAGGCTATTAGAACAGGTGTAGCTTCCTACAGTGCATAACAAATCATCATAGACTTAGTGGCTTACACTAACACATATCAATATCCCACAGTTTCTGTGTATTATCTCACTTTCCTGAGTCCAGGAATGGCTTAGCTGGGTTCTCTCTCAGTTGGGTCACTCACAAATCATTGTATTGGTCAAGTTGTATTCTCTTCTGGAGGATTGACTGGAGAAGAATTTGCTTCTAAGCTCTCTCAGGTTATTGGCAGAATTTATGCATTTATTTCTCTTTGCAGATGTAGTTCTGAGAGCCTCAGTATTTTGTCAGCTGTCAGCGAGAGGCTGCCCTTAGCTCCTAGAGGCCGCCCTCAGTTCCGGGCCACACGGCCTTCTCCATATGCAGTTTACATCCTCTCGGTTCACTTCTCCAAGACCAGTAGTGCAGAGGGAGACTCTAGAGTGACCCTGCTAGGAGTCACAGAAGGTGAAGTAATCACAGGGTGACCTATTTGCTGTAGCGTATTGGTTAGAAGCAAGTCACAGATCGACCCCTGCCCTCCAAAGCAAGGGGAGGAGATTAGAGAAAGGTGTGAAGAGCAAAAGGTCGGGTTCAGGGGGGCCACCTTAGAGTCTGTCCTCCAGAGAGGGTTTTGGAAGACAGATATTCAAGGGAGGCCCAGAATATGTCTTATTTAACTCTCTATCCTTATTGCCTGGTTCACAGTGACTAATGAAGGAAGTAAACTTGATTGGGCTTCTTTACCGATTGGATGTGAGGAGTGGTGGAGTAACTAAGGAGTAAGCTTCAAGGATGACCCCAAGGTTTCTAGCAAGGGTTATCTGAATGCAGCTGCTATTATATTAACCAAGACAGGGAAACAAGTGGAGGAAATGTTGAAGGTTAAGGGGACAATAGGCTAACTTGGAGACCCTACTCAGGTGAAGGAATCTTGTAGAGCAGTTCTTAAACTTTAGTGGGGTGTGGATCATTTGGGAATCTTAGTAAAGTGATTCTGATTCTTCAGGTCTGAGGTTGCAGCCTGCAATCTCTAGTTCTAATAAGGTCCCAGGTGATGCTGATGGAGTCCACGGGTCACACTTCCAGGAGCAGGGTTTAAGAGCAAAGGACTTCACATGTCTTTTTTTCTGAACCATCTAAAGCATTTTGAAAACCTACCTAGAGGAGTGGGATAGGGAGGGTGGGAGGGAGACGCAAGCGGGAGGATATATGGGAATATATGTGTATGTATAGCTGATTCACTTTGTTATAAAGCAGAAACTAACACACCATTGTAAGGCAATTATACTCCAATAAAGATGTTAAAAACAAACAAAAAAAGAAAACCTACCCTCTAGCACATTTGTAATTTGACATCTAATATTTTTCATTGTGTTTAAAGAGTTAAAAAGGGTATGATTTCCAGTGTGTTATCACTTCATACCTTAAAGTAAAATGTTACATCTCTCTTTTAAATGTATCCCCGGGTCTATAAACCGTAGGGATCTGATCATCATCTATTTAACAATATACTTGAACAAGCTTTTCTTACATAGTCAAAAAATTATACGCTATTCCTTTTTCTCATTGAACTCACATTTCCATTCTACTTCCCCACAGAATTTTATCCTAAAGTGACACAATTTTCTGTTGGAATCTTTTATTGATCACTCTACTTAGCTACCACAAAAATGCATATAAATTGAAATATTTTAAAAATTAAAACTTCTTATGTCCATAAGGTTTGAATGTTTAAAATTTCTTCTGGAGTAAATTATTTGTTACATTTAGTTGACAACTGATCAAAATAACAAATAATACAAATTTCAGTAAACACTAAGTAGAATTGTACTGGAAATGCATCTTTTGATGAAATAAATGGGGCCAGTTTTCTTTTATACTTAGCTCCTGTGTTAAGGATAAAAATTACGTTTTGTTAGGATGAGACACTATACAACATCAATTCTCTGTCACTTCACTGTTTATTTTTTTAAATAGCCATGTTACTCAATGCTATGAACACTTTTAAAGATATTTGCAAAAAAGTCACATAATAATCTATCATCAACTTATTTTTAATGATGTGTTAATGGATATGTTCATTTAATTCTCCTTCAGATGTATTGAAAGCAAAGAATTGGAAACCATCCAATGTATCTTATGATAGTAAACATCAAGATAGGTGAGAGCTATTCCTTCCTTTGTAAAAGAGAGAAAATGGGGGTGGGGGAGATGGATAGGAAATTGGCATAATGCTGACTAGAGGCACTTTCTCAGTCAGGTAAGTTTTAGGGAAAAGGATACATGGAAACTGAAGGTCTGCAAATGTATTTCCATGAAACTATTCTTGCCCCCATAACCTTTGGAAAGTCTGTACACGGGAGGGCACAAGAATCCCAGTTTGAAGACTGCTACAGTGGAGAACTGGAAATGTATGGAGTTCAGGAGAGAGGATGGGCTGAAGGTAAAATTAGGGACATACAGACAGAAATTCGTGCACATTAAAATCTGCATTACACAGACCCCATAATTCACAATTTTAGGGGTAGAGTCTGGATTAAATGAGATTTTGTCTTTTATGTGGAAAGACAAAAAGTGGTTAGCAAACTCAGAGCTGAATAGGCTTATAGGGAGACTGAAAACACAGTACCTTCAAGTCCTTTAGGAAATCTTAAATCTATGTGTACAGAAGTAATTGATACATGATTATCAACCACCCTTACCTGTGTTACAGCTGGTTTTCTGCTCAGCAACACATTGTCAGCTTAATTCTAGTTACTCAAGTGTATACAGTGTGCCTGAACTAATGAAACCTCCTTACTTTAAAAAAATAAGTAGAGAGGGAGGGAGGAAGGAAGGAAATCTGATTCTGTCCTTTTCCTCAGTCTGCCTATTCTTCTTCTGCTACATCTGAAGTGGCTAAATCTAGGTGACTTTAGAAATTCCTTTCAGCACCAAGAGGTTTTGATGCTATGAATCAGTTACATTTTTAAGATATATAAAATAGAATGAGCCACACTTTTCTCTTTTACTTTTATTTTGAATACATCCTCGCAAAGGCTTTGTTAGAAATACTGAATTTATTTCCATAGGGAGGCCAGGTGAAAGAGAGTGAAAACTTCTACTACCAAGCCATTGCTGGGAATTTCTTATTCTCAGCTTTATCAAATAAGTGATAAGGAACTACTATAATCTAAGGCTGGGGAATGGCTACCTTAGCTGAACAAGCGAAAGGAAGACAACTAGAGGTTTGCAAGCCACATTCTAATGCTAAATCACCACTCCCAGAAAGAATGTATTACCTGTCTCTGTCATCCCCAGACCTATTTTGTGCCCACCTCTGTCATTTCTTTGTGCCCTTCTCTTTCTGGGCTGTATGTAGGCTTTTGCCTTCCCTGTTTGCATCTATGATCAAATACCTCGTGACATTTAAGCTTAAGCAGCAAGGTATTCCTGAGAACGACTGTAGTTCAGTATTTTCGTTAGAACTACTAATAATCTGCTGTCTAATAACTATGAAGGGCATCTGATCCTTATTGAAAATGTGGAGGAGATTGAATTTTCTCAGTAGTGAATCACAGGGCTAGAAGAGACCTTCCTTTGCTCCTATAAAACATCCAGGGGTTTTGTTTTGTTTTGTTTTGTTTCCCCCTATCATGTGAGAAAGTTGAAGGAGAGGCATAATAAAAAGTTCTAGATTCTTAGCTACACATTTGCTACATCTCCTCCCCTTACTTCTGTTCTGTTTCTCCACTTCTGACCTAATATACATTTATACACTTAGCAGTTAAATAGGTTAGAGGAGATGCTAATGCTCCAAAGCAGCAAATCAGCAGGGAGAATAATCTAGAATCAAAACTCCGCTTTGCTGCAAATCTTAAATGCAGAAAGGCAAAGCTGTTTTCACCTAATGCATCTTATATCTTTTCTTCATCTGTCAAAGCATGCTTGGCATCTAGTAGGGGTTTAATTCTTATTATTGGATGCAACATTTTGCATGTTAGTGAATTTTTCTCCATAGCTTTCATCAGAGCCTTGAAAAGATAAATTTCTCCCTAAAGGTAAAGAATCACTAGCATGATGAGCTGGTTTTTCTCCATGGCATTGAGTGACTCCTAATGTTGCCCTGGTAAAGTGTAGAATTCATGGTACCTCCCACCCTCAAATGTTTTGAAACTTGGACACTTTAGCTAAATAAAGACCAAAATTTGCCCTCTGGTGTGTGTTCTCTTAGAACAACTCTCTAGGCCCAATCTCTGTTGCATTTTTCATCAAAAATTTAGCCGTGATCATGAGAATACTTTTTTGTGTCTGCTATGTAAGTGGGAATTGCTGTTGGTATTGATAATAATTCACTAGTACTTAACTACCACCACCTACCCTAACATTTATTGGGTCCTCACTATGTGTCAGGCACCATGCTAAGCACTTCATGAGCATTATTTTATTTCATTTTTTGTCATAACCCGTTTAGGTAGGCATTATTGTTATTCCCATTTTGGATATTGCCATTATGGATAAGGAAACTATAGCACAGAGTGATAAGTACCTTGCTAATAGTCAAAAAGCTAATGAGTGAAATTCAAACGCATACCGAGACAATGTGTTTATGGAACATGGCCTAGTTTATCAAACTGTTTCTGTCAATTAGGTGACATTAGGTAATGGTATGAGCAATCTTTTAAACAAATGGGAAAACACAGAGAAGTAATCAGAAGGCTGGTATAGCAGAGGAAGCATTGGGTTGGGATTCTGGGAATCTATTTCTTTTATTTTTTGTTATCAACACCTTTTATTTTCTTTATTGTTTAACATCAAGCTTTAACTTTTTTTTTTCAACATCTTTATTGGAATATAATTGCTTTACAATGGTGTGTTAGTTTCTGCTGTATAACAAAGTGAATCAGCCACACATACACATACATCCCCATATCTCCTCCCTCCTGCATCTCCCTCCCTCCCACCCTCCCTATCCTACCCCTCCAGGTGGCCACAAAGCACCGAGCTGATCTCCCTGTGCTATGTGGCTGCTTGGGAATCTATTTCTTAATATCCCCTTGGTCATCAGCTTCTGAAGTAATATTAAGACTGTTATTTAATATTTCTGTGCTGTTTCTTCTGAAAAATAGAAAATTATTTTTTAAAAATTTTATTATTGAAGTTAAAATAATAATAGATATCAAGGGTTTTAATAAAGGAAATAATTATGATGATAATAATAACAATAATAATGCATCTATAGATTCAGATTAGAAGCCTGAAGGCAGGAAGACCTCAGGTTTCCTTTGTGGAAAAGATCCCTTTGTTAGTTTTATCTTGAACATGGTTCTTATTGTCAAGAAGTGAATTCTAATCTTTTCTCCAGGTTTCTCCCATTTCTCCCTCTCAGTCTTTCCCCCTTTCTTCCTTTCATTTCCCCTCATCCCTCTTCCTACACTGTCCTTCTCCCCTCTCTTCTCTCCTGCTTCCCTGTCTTGGATTACAAAGACGGCACTGTGCCTGGGAGAGTGCTGAGGGTGCCGTGGGCGATGTGAACGAGGCCGAATCAGTTCTAACAAACTGTCTCTCTTTGCAGCTGCTGTTTGGAAAGCAGGCTTCCTGCCATTCTGGGCCTGAACCTGCCAAATGCCTTATCCTGGGCTGAGCCCCAGGGCCTCAGCCACAGACCACTGTCTATGGCATTTCCAAATGCAGTCCCTCAGCTGTGCTGCAGGCAATAAATATCTCTTTCTGTAACGGGGAAATGGGCCCATGAAATCTATCCGTTCATCCTTCAGAGCCTCTGCTTGGCTGCCTATTTATTTTCACCCAAATTGCGTTATTGCTCTTTAAGATAGAATCTGGAGACATTTATCAAGTGCTGGTGTGCCAAAGTTCTCACTATTAGAATAATTCTCAAATTCTCCAAGGGAGAGATCAATAGAAAATTGTAGCAGAGGACTGATTAGCAAGATAGTATGGAAGACATTTTTCTTTCCTAGAGACTATAGCCAGCTTAACTCACATCATTTAAATTTCTTAGCCCCTGTTATTAAAGATAGTAACTCAAGGTTTTAAGATGAGAAACGTTATATTTATTTTCTTAACATTAAAGAATAGAACTAGGACTGCTACATAGAGCTACTTAAATGTGGCAGATGAACCAAATGATGATAATAATATCAATTATTATTATGTATTTATACATATGCTGTTGGCCGGACAATGCATGGAGTTTCTCTTTAAATATCATCTCATTTAATGTCCAAAACAGCCTTGCAAAATATTGCTAGCTGACGTTTAAAAATAAGGAAAGCAAAGCTGAGTGAGTTTGGCTGTAGGTCTTTCTTCTTAATATTATACGTCTTAAATTTACATCCTGAAAAATAGACATGCTCATACACTGTTGGTAAGAATGTAAATGTTGTAGTAGATAATTTTGCAAAGGAATCAAAATTAAATGCAAGCATAACATAACCTTTTTAAAAAATGAGAATGTCTATCTGTCCATCCATCTATCTATCTATACACACACACATTCACACACAATTATATTTATATCAATTTTTTTATTTGGGTAAAAGTTATGGAAGTATATACATGGTTATCTCTGTGGAATGATACCAGAGGATTGTGGAGAGAAAGAGAGATTTTATTTATAACTTTATGCTCATCAGAACGTTTGATTTACTTATTTTTTTGCCAAGACCATATATTACCTTTATATTATAAAAAACTAGTTTAAAATGAAATGAAAATGAGCCTGGTCTTTGACTCTGAAATTATATTTTTAGTAACTTATCCTAAGGAAATAATTAAAGCAATTGTACACCAATATGTAAAGAAAGGTATGCATTATAGTGCTGTTAGAAACACCTAAATATCTATCAGTAGATCTTCAGTTAAATAAAATATGGTAAATTCATACAGTAGAATGCCATAAAATGATTTTTGAAAATAAATATATAGATATATGCATATTGACATCAAATTTCCTCCAGCTAATGCTCACCTGGAATACACATGTAGTTGAACAAAGTTGGGATTATTCCTTGTTACAAGGAGGGAGAACCACACCACAGAGAATGGTGGGTCATCACAGAGGTGTTAGAAGGGACTTATAGGGGACTTGTCTTTGTGTCAGGTGGTTTGGGGGAGGGTTTAAGGAAGCAGGGCTTTGCTGTGGATTGGTTGCTGTCAAGCAGTGGATGTATATCTTAATCAATCTTTTCTGGAAGGAAGACAGAGTAGAGCAAAGCTAAAGCTGTAATTGGTAAAGAAGCAGCAATCACTCATATTAGTCAGGAAAGGCAAATGTCTGGTTATTTTTGTGGTGGCTTGGACAATGTTCACGTTTTGTCCACGTTCAGACCTGGTACAGGTTGTCTTGTTTTGGTCTTGATCCATCGTGGTCACAGAGTGGCCTTGTCTATTGTTGATGCTCTGTGAAGTTGTTTACGTTTAACAGAAGAACATCAAGTTCTAGCTGTAGTACCAGTCCAGATGTCAGATATCAGAGGCTGCTTCTCTCTTTCTCTGAAGACACCATGGTATATTCAGTAAAAAATAAAAGCAAGTCACAGAACATTACTTATAACCTAATCTCATTTCAAAAATAGCAACCTATGTTTCGTTCGAACATAGAGAAAAGGTTGGAAGACTAGATTCCTCATTATCAACAATGACTCCATTAAAGAAGGTTAGATTGTGGGATATTTTTTTAACTTTCCACTTTTTGCTTCTCTGTTTTGTTTGAAAATTTAAAAAATAATAAGCACATATTATTTTTACAAGCAGAACAAGAAATTAAAATAATTCTAAATGGAAAATAGAAACTGGGATATCTGTCCAAGTAACCATGTGTTTGTTTCTCTCCACGCAGTGTCTACATGGTGAATGTATTCTCTTTTCCATACTGATTCTCTCCTATGGTAGAATTGGGAGATAAAGCCACATCTTTGATTTTTTAAACACATGGTGGCCACAATTTGAGTTGTACTTAATCGTTAGAGCATTAGGTATGGGAGAGGTGATTTGAGTTTCAATAAGCAAGATAGTTTTTAATGCTCTCCTCCACCCTTACTTTTTCATCCCTTAAGATAGAGAGCTATATACCTGTATGAGCTACTATGAACACATTTCATGTGAGGGTCCCAGCCAGTGATCCAACTTAATTTTTGATAGCACTCTAGCTCTCAAAAGTATCCTGGTTCGGATATCAGGTTACATAGTCACTTCAGGAAAGTCTTCCCGGAGGAAAGATGATTGGGATGAGTGACTTGACAAATGTGGAGGGAGTGGTCTGGGAAGAAAGACAGGCGGATGGGGCAGTGTGTGCAAAGGCCCATAGTGGGGGTCAGTAGGGAACATTTGAGGAACTGCAAGGCCCATGTGGCTGGAGCTCAGAAGGGGTTAGGGGGAACATGCTAAAAGATGAAGCTGGAAAGGAGACTTGGGAGCTGAGTATGAGGGGCTTGTTCATCTTGTTAAGGAGTCTGGACTTTAAGAACCATGGGCAGCCACTGAATTTTTTTCAGCAAAGTATGGCGTGACCAGGTCAATATTTTGAAATGAATCTTTTGTTGGTAGTGAGGAGAGGCACTGTAGGGCTAAGAAGAGTTGGTTCATGCAGGCTGTTTAGAAAGTTGTTGCCAAAAGCCAAGTGAGAAGTGATGATACCTTGCACTATAGTGATGTCAGTGAAGATGGTGATAAAGGGACTAGTCGGATAGATATATAGGGGTTAACACAGCATTCTTTGAAATATTTTAAACCGCATCCATTACTCCAAGTCCTAGACAGGAAATGAATACATAAGAGAGCCCAGGGGTAAATGATAAAAATGGCTTGTGGCAGACCCAGCCTTAGCATCAGCGGAAGTGGACCGAGGCTGACTACACCGCCATCTTATCCAGCATGTTATGCCCTCCCCAAACCGCCTCCTGCTGCCCCGCCTTTCTGCGCCTGTGGAAGACACGACTAATTTATCACAGCGCTCTCCTCCTGAGCCCTGGCAGGGTCAAAGAACCATTTTCAAGTCAACATTTGTAAATGAGCTTTCCAAGCAGTGTCTAAGAGTTGTTCGGGATTATTATGCTTGGAAAGGCCTATCTACCGTCTTGCTTATTTGGGAGAGAACTTACTGCACGAATGCACTTGCTGATGAAACAAGTCTTCTACCACTTTATCTTTCTCTCCTGTACCAGGCCATGTGAGCATCTGGAGTGCAAAGCTGGCAGAGGTTAAAAAAAAGCTCTGTGGACACTCCGCGTTATTTGGATCCAGAAGGATCTACACATACGTTATGAGATTAAGATGAGATAAGCCAAGGGAGAAATGAAGTATGTTCATTTTGGATTGAGGACATGTTTGCCATTATAATGTATCTTCAGGTCTGGCATTGCTGTGCAGGGGTATTTTGTGGGCTTTTTTTTTTTTTTCCTCTTCCTCTCTGATTAAAAAGATATATTGACTAGGAGAAGAGAGGAATAGATGAAGCACCCTTACATTTACAGTGTGCTGGTAAATGTCTTATATGCTAATTGGCGAAGTCGGTGGAATGGAATTGCTCTTAAATAAGTAAAAAACTTAAACAAGCCATTCAATTACCTTAAAAGATGGGCTTAATTTGGAGAGTTTCATTTAACATATTGTGGATAAAATCTCATTTTGTTTTTATAAACTTTATTTTGCTAATGCAAGGCAAAAGAGTTCTATGCACTAAATAAATAGACTAAGGTCTTATTGGGGAGGGTCAGAGATCTGAGATTCTCATATTTTGGGGAAAGTGATTTAAGTTTCCTAGAATCTTTTTTTTTTTTTTAATAGTAGGAGTGTCAGCCAGCCACAGCCATGGGGATGACCCAGTAGGGGTTCACAGAATTTTGCAAATGCTCAACTCTGCCCAAGAGGAAAAAAGACCCTTTCCTACCTGCCATACCCACCCAAAGAGACAACTATCTTAAGAGTCTTGCTTCTTTCAGAAATGGCTTTAAACCTTCTTTTTTTTTCAGACTCTCCATCTTTCCTTTGCTGTTTTATTTCTTCTGATGGTACCACTGCACGGGAAACCCTTTGTGCAGTGGAGGGGCTAAGAGAAAGGACTCTGAAGTCCTTTGCTGGCCTCCCAGCAAATCTAGACACTACAATTTATGAATGGTATGATGTTGACTACTTCACTGAACCCCTTTGAGTTTCCATTTTTTTCATGTAGAAAATGGGGATAGGAATAGTTCCTACTTAGAGCTGAGGATTAAATGAAATTGTGCAGGTGAAGTGGTAAGCACTAAATGGGTATTAGCAGTTGTAGTTATTGTTGCTGTTACTATTATTTTAACCCGTAGGGGTTTGATTCAAGTTCAGGCTGTCATAATTTGCCAGGTTGTGTAGCTGTGCCAATAGTCCCACTGGGTTCTGAGGCAACAGTGTGTGGTGGTGGTGGAGGAGATGGTGGCGACTGAGAGGGAGAGAAGAGGGTTTGGGGTAAGCAGGCGTGGTGCAGAGGAGGAGGCTGGATGAACACCTAGAATCAGGAAGCATCACACAGTCGAAACTATGAGTACCGAATCCACAAATCAGAAGGGTTTCTTATCCAAAATGCAATGTAAGTTTTGAGTAAAAACTAATAATGTGAAACTCTCTTGTAACGCCTAATCATGCTTGAAACGTAGTCTGACAAGGAGCTTCTGCCCTTGGCATTTATAATAGTTAAAGTGTTTAATATCAAGAGCAACCATTTTGAATATCAGTGCTTGTACCACTTGAAAAGAAATGTTGCAAATAGCCTGTCCAGTCAGAATGAAAGAAGTGATTTCACTTAACCATTGAGAATGGTAACTCCCTGACCTGCCCATACAGCTGCTGGCATAGAACTTACCTCTATATGCCTGATTAGACAATTGTAGTTATTTGGTTTTTGTCAAATACACCTGGATTCTTAGTAAACACCCTGATTTATGTATATTGGGACTCAAAATAGAACCAACTGAAAATCAGGATAGAGGGATCCTATGTGTATATAGAAAAATGGATCAATTTTTTTAGGCCTGGAATCATCACAAAAAAACCCACTTTAAGTTCCTGTTTATCATGGGTTTACATGGAGTTAGGTTTAATAGGCACAACTTCTAATTTCAAAGAAGTTATCATCTTCTTGCCAGTTGGAGTAGTTATTAGGAACGAGACAGCCAGCATTTAAGTCCTGGCTCTGCCATTTACTAACTTTGTTAGCTTGAGAAAATCACTTATCTCTCTGTGCCTCTCTGACAGTAATAAAGGTATCTACCTCTCAGGGATGTTTTGAAGATTAAATGAGTTAATATGTGTATATTGGTTTGCCCTAGATGCAGGCAAGAAGAAGAGGGATGCATTGCCCATGGAGAGTTTAGAAAGAATAAGGAAACCAACTGGAAGTCTGGAAGCTTTTTGCCATCCTCATGTGGTTGCGCTTTCTAAACAATATCAGTCCTGGAGTGGACGGCTCCTTCCACCCTGACCCTTGATCACACCACTGGGACACAGTGTTGAGAGCAGTGCTTGATACAGAAAGTTCTCAGTGTATTGTCACTCAGTGCATTGCCATTGTATTTATCTTTGAAGTTCCAGCTCTCATTACCTGCTCAAAATCTTTCAGTGGTTTCCTACTGCCTACAGAAATGGCAGTCAGCCTGCCATTCAAGGCCCTCTCTATCTGATTTCAGCGTATTGTTTTCCTAGTCACATACTCATTAGACACTTTCTTTTAACTTACAGGAAAACCAAGAGAATTGTTTTCCCCTGAAACACCCGAGGCATATGCATATTGTGTATCCTCTCTCCTATCTCTTCTTGACCAAAGAGCCTGTGTTCTTTAAGACTTAACTCAAACCTATACAGAATTCCTCCATCAAAACTGTTGCTCTTGCTTAGAACTCTCCTAGCATTTCATCTCTTTTTTAAAGGACTCTCCTTTCCTTCTTTCCACCCAGTTATATCAGTACTTTCTCTCTCCCGCTGCACTCTAGGTGCCTTGGGACAGAATATAAGTCAGATTGGTCTTTGATTTCTCACAGTGCTTTCTATAGCACTTTACTTCTAGTGAATATTGATAAAGGCATGTTGAATGAATGAATTCCAGGAACTACTATGGAGTGAAATGCAAAGCCTGTCTTCCAAGGGAGGAGACTTACCTTGCCACCATGATCATCACTCAGCAGAAACACAGTTAGTAGGCAATTAGCCACACCATATATTTTATTGGGCTCTTCCTAGAGATTTAGAAATTGGCCAACATGACAGAGCTAACTGATTGTACAATTTGGTATATGAAAACTTAGTTAAAGTTGATCATTAAAGTTACAAATATTGAGTACCTGTTGTATGTATAGCAAAAATACACTAGAGATAGCTCTAGAAGTAGAAGACATTATTCTTGCCCCTAGGGAGATTACAGTCTCATTGGTGAGAAAAAAAAAAGTTATGCTAGAAACTAAGCAACCCTTATTAAGCAATGTGTAAACATGTGTACAGGTCTCAACTTATGATGGGGTTATATCCTGACAAACTCATCGTAAGTTGAAAATGCATTAATACACCTAACCTACAGAACTTCATAGCTGAGCCTAGCCTACCTTACACGTGCTCAGAACACCTACATTAGCCTACAGTTGGGCGAAATTATCTAACACAAAGCCCATTTTATAATAAAGTATTGAATATCTCCTGTAATGTATTGAATACCGTGCTGAAAATGAAAAACAGAATGGTTGTATGGGTACAGGATGGTTGTAAGTGTATCAGTTGTTTATCCTGGGCTGACTTGGAGATACAACTCACTGCAGCTGCCCAGCATCATGAGAGAGGATGGTACCATTTATTGTTAGCCTAGGAAAAAGTCAAAATTCAAAATTCGAACTTAGGTTTTTACTGAATGTGTGTGGCTTTTGTACCATCATTAAGTTGAAAAATTATAAGTCAAACCAGTGTAGGTCAGGGAGTGTGTGTATATAGTATGTACATATTTGATGAAGAAACGTCCATATATTTGTGGAGAAAAGAAATTACCTGAAAGAACACAGTCATTCGGGGTCATTTTGAAAGGAGGAGGCAGTGATGCAGGGAACAAGTGTGCTGGTTGTTCTCTGTTCGCCCCACAGGATCTGCTCTCCACCCTTGTCGCCCCACTCTGTGCCCCAGGGGCTCACCTTGGTGAAGAGCTTAGATCCTCCACCGTGCTCTCAACTTCCTGTTGTGTTCAGCCAATAGAGGCACTGGCAGGAGCTTGAGGGACTTGACGGGCAGGGGAGGGTGAGGTTAGGGCCCCCATTTCCTTCCCTACTTGGATGCAGGTTGGCTGCTTCGTTCTAAAGAGGGTCCCAGCTCCTATCAGGCAGGCCTCTTTCAATATCTATGTCTTCAGCAACTTTCTTAGGGCGTCTGCAACAGCGTTCTTCCCTTACCGCTCCAGGACTAGAAGGGGTAGTAACTCTTTGCTATTGTACCCGAGGGTGCTTCCCCACCCAGTCATGGTGAACTTACCCTCACTCTGCCTAGACCTTGTAAATAGCCCCTTTAGTCAGCTCTCCTCAATTATTCAGGGTGAGTGGGCCATCTGTTTCTAGCTGAGATCCTGACTAATACACATTTGGAGGTTAGTGTGGTAATTCAGTTCCAAAACACTTACTGAACATCTTTACATGTCAGGCATGGTTCTAAGTTCTGGGGATAAGACAAGATTAAAACAAAATATCTTCCATTGAAGAACTTCTAGTCTAGCAGGGAAGACAAACGTGTAAGTTGGTTTAAATTGAGAATGGATGTTGGAAGAATGTCTTGTAACAGGGTGAGAAGGCGAGGGGAACTTAGGAGAGAGATGAATAAAGCTAAAACCAACCGTCTGACATTTTATCATAAAAATATGTTGAGGACTGTTAGAACCAGAAGGCATAATAGCTGTTTATCTGGATCAGTGCCTTCATTTTACAGAGGAGGAATTGCAGGGTCTGTTGAATTAAAATTTCCTGTCCCCACTACTGACTAGTGGAAAAACGGGTGTGAGACCTGAGTCTTCTCCCTTTTAGTCCACTGTCCTCTCTCCCTTTCCCTTTAGACTGTAGTCATTGCCAGTTCTAACTTCATCTATGTCCTCCCTGCCTCTGCCTTGCCTTCTTCCTCCTGAACCATTTTTCATTTCAAAGCACTTGAGTATTTGGAGCAAGGAGGGTGAACTTATTGATTTCAATATTCTCATTGTCATAGTCAGAGGGAAAGGTGAAGAGGGCTGAGAAAAATGGAGGTGAAGTGTGTGGTTAAGGACAGACCACCAATACTAATCCACCCGCCTCAGGAAGCAATCTGAGTGTCTGCAGGCTTTGAAGTGTTTCCAAGCCTCCTCCCTGTGCTTGTGAGTTTTCTGGATGCTCCAGCCCTACTGGAGCCCTAATAAACATCCTGTGTGGGGCTGATTCATCCTTCCTTCCACCAGCGCCAGAGAGAGGCTGAAGTGCAGGGTAAATTTTCCCACATGGTACTTTAGGTTATAGGAAAAGAAATTTCTTTGTATAAAATGACTTTGAATGTTACAACTTAATTTGTTTAGGTCCTGAAAGACTAGGGTTATTCATACAAGTAACTGGATGACTTGGAGTTATATTAAATTTTAGGGTTTTAATAATCATAATAAACTTCCATTTGTGGAGTGATTACTATGTGGCAGACACTGTCCCGAGGGCATCACATGCGTTGACTAATTTAATCCTATGAAGTAGACACTGTTATGATTCTTATGATATTAATATGAATATCTCCACATTATAGATGAGGAAACAGGGGCCTAGAGCAGAGGTAACTTGACCCAGTTCACATATCGTGTCAGTGGCAGAGCAGAGATACAACCCAGGTACCTGGTCCCAGAGCCAGTCTTGCACATGATACTAGGGTGTTTTTTACAGATAGTCATCCAAAAGCTAGTGTGCTCTTGTATTTGCTTTTCTTTGATTCCCTTTTATTTTCTGGAGTTCTTCTATTTCCAAGCATGAGGGTAGGGGAATTTGGGGTAGGTAGGTAGCCTCTGGGAGCAGGACCTCAACCCAGCACGTCATGAGGTTTTAAACATCAGATCTTGCCTCAACAAAAATTATAGATTTGACTTAAGAAAGAAGTAACATGAGCTGTGTGTGGGGAATAGAATGTTGGTGTAATATGGAGTCTACAGGGATGCGCAGAATTGATGTGAAGATTCGTAGGTCTTCCATGAGCTACCTGGTTCAACGGAACTTCCCTTTATGTTAGGGTGGCTGACTGTCCCAGGACTGGTTTTCTGGGACATGGGACTGTGTCCATGCTAAAACTGGGGAAGTTCTAGGTATACTGGGATGAGTTGATCACTCTGCTTTACTCATTGTTGGGGTCAGTTGAAACTCACTTCTTTCCCAGATCCTGGAATCAACCTTACTTTAATACAGAGGGTTTTTTGTCTTGTTTTTTATCACATAGAGCCCAGATCACCTGCATTTGAGTCACTTGGGACCCTTGTTAAAAATGCTGATTCCTCCGTTTCCCTACAAATTTACGGAAGTGTGATAGGTAAGCAGGGTACAGTTAGAACTTAGGGAATCTGAATATTTAAAAGAAGCCTGCCAAATGATTCTTATGCTCATAAATGTTTCCAAACTACTGACTTGGTCTAGAAGGAAATACAGAAATCATACTTTTATAGCTTAGGTGCTCTGGCTATCACTGTCGCTACTATTCTTGCTCTGACTTGGTGTCTCAGTTCTAGTCAGTAGGATCCTGCTTTGTTTCTCTGTCTCTATTTGGAGCACAATTTCAAGAACTGTGTTTCTGGTCTCTACCTCATACTCTACATTCTAGTACCTGCCATGAAAACTGATCCAGTTCCCCATTTTCTATGAGGCCAAGGCCCCACCCCACCCTCTTCTGTTCTCCTGGAACTTAGTCTCTCTACCTACAGAACTCCAGGGAGTCACACTCTAGTCTGTCTGCTTCCAGCTTCCTGATTTCACCTTCACATCTTCTGATCAAATCCAAGATTGAGAAGTAAAGCAGTTGTTTCTGTAATTCTCACAAGAAACTGCCTGTTACATGGTCAATAGCTCAAAATATCTACATTGGCTTTGAAAACTGGCTCCACTGGTGCCTGTATCTACCTAAGCCAAAGCACATGTGTATTTATCTCAGCAGTGAATTTGACCCTGGCTACTGCATAGGTAGGACTCCATGCTCCCTGGCCTCTCTGTAATCCAGTATTCCACTATATTTATTTGCAAGTAAGTAGCAGCCCTCCACATCACTCCACTACATTTGCCCAGAGAACACCTACTCAGCTTAGGCATCTGCTGTCGTTGAAGTCTTCCCTGATTCACCAGATAGGACTAATATTTTCCCCTTCTGGGCCCCTGCTCCACAATGACAGACTTCTACAGCATCATGTGGAGACTGCTAGTACTATGCATTCCGTACCCTCTGGGCTACTTCAGAGCCTACCTGCATCTGTGATGAATACTTTCCCCTGCATGGCATTGGCTTCCCACCTCAAGAAACTGCATTTTCTGCTTCTCTGTCTAAGGGTGTTTTCTAGCTGACAGCCTAGAAGTTCCAAAGACAAGCTTCAACCAATGAGGAAGTGTATAATGGAAAACTCAGTCTATCTAACCCTCACTGGGTTGATTCTGAGGTATGCTGCACAGGGTTCCTCACAAGGACCCATGAAATTGAACCTCAGTTGCCCACAGGGTAACCTGCTCATTTGTGATCCAAGGATTGTCTTCCAAATAAACTACATGTAGCCGTGTATTTGTAACAGAGTCTGCTTTTGGGGAAATCCAAATTAAAGCACCATATTTAACTTATCACTAGATATATACATTTTTGTCTGTCTCCTCCTCTCAGACTAGAAGCTTCTTTACAGAAGGGAACATGGATTAAATGTCTTTGTATTCCAACATGTAACCTGCCACCTAATAAGCACTCAATCAATATTTGTTGTGTGAAAGAATGAGTTTATCTACACTTTAATGACATAATAATGTTTCTGAGGCACTGTAAAGTCTTAAAGTATGTCCTAAAGCAGCCATTGTACTTCCATAGGAATTTTAATGTAGTAAATTCTTTAAAAAATCAAAACTCTACTAGGATTCTACAGGTTTCTTAATATTACATCTCTTATTTGATTAGCCAGAATTTTCTTAATATTACATCTCTTATTTGATTAGCCAGAATATCCCATTCCATTTATTGAACCACATAAGAGAGAATGTTTTATACTTTTTGAATTGTTTTATTACCTTTTCCCTAAACAAGGATAAAATGTGTGTCTCTTCTTCTGGGTCTATAATAAATATTAAGACTATATTGAAAATAAGTCTTTCATCTGGAAATGATGACAGTATGATAAGTGATAGGGAGAAATTGTTAATAAATTGAGGACTCCCTTTTTATTGCTTTACTTAAATGTCTTTTTTAAATAAATGTATTAGACTTTCAGAAAAATTCAAATTAGTTTATCCTCAAGGGACTACAATCTTTAAATACCTTCAGCAGGAGAAAAAACTCACTGTGACAATTATATGTCATTTTCCAGAAGGCTGGCAGTTCTTAAGCAGTATTATTAAACAAATAATTTATTTTAATTTTCATCCAGAATCAGTAAGACATTTGTCATCAGTGAACTCTCCGTGTATCATTTAGTTTTTCACCTTCAAAGTTATGCACAGTCAGTAGATTCACTAGTGAGAAAACACAAATCCTGCAGAATTATGACTAGGCCATTTGGCTTCTAGCAGAAGGACTAGAAAGAATTGAAAGGAAACAATAGGAGCTAAAATACAGAAAGATGCACAGATTGACCAGGAACAAGTTCTAAGGAATATTTATGGTTAAAAATGTATTAATTTTCTGTTTATCATCCTTGCTGTACACCAAAATAAGTGATATTATATTCAAAGAGCAATGAAAAGGCTGAGCTTATAAGAGGGTTTTAAAATAGTTCATATCAGAAGCATTGTTGTCATGCGATATTATTTTTAATAAATCACTCTAATAATCACATATTATTGAGATTTTGGGCACCCTGTTTTTCATTAAAATATACGATGAGTCAAATATAGAAAAACTTGATAGGCTTACTACAGCTAAGAATCTAATCACAAAAGACTGTTTAAGGAAGAACATAAACGTTGATATGGGACTTTTCAACCAACACTAAAAAATAGCAAGAGGGCTTCCCTGGTGGCGCAGTGGTTGAGAGTCCTCCTGCCAATGCAGGGGACACGGGTTCGTGCCCCGGTCCGGGAAGATCCCACATGCCGCGGAGCGGCTGGGCCCGTGAGCCATGGCCGCTGAGCCTGCGCATCTGGAGCCTGTGCTCCACAACGGGAGAGGCCACCAACAGTGAGAGGCCCGCGTACCGCATAAAAAAAAATTAAAAAAAAAAAGCAAGAAACTCATTATTTCATATTACAAGGTCCAAAAAAAAAGAGAAGGCTAGCATCACAGTAACATAACCAGTTAGATAAAATAAATAAATTAGCTATTAAAATAAATAAATAAATTAGCTATTAAAGAATGTGATTGACCTTAATGTGGATCCTTATTATATTTTAAGCTCCTCCAGAGTAAGATCTGTACACTGGTGAATGCACATGATAGAATTTCAATTATCCATTGAATGGATATTTTCCCTTTATTAAAAAATATATCTTAATAGGGACTGTGGAAATCTTTGTGAAAGGACAAAATAGAAACAGGACATTGTGATTTATTCCAACAACTCAAACAAACCATCTTTCTTTCTTTCTTTCTTTCTTTCTTTCTTTCTTTCTTTCTTTCTTTCTTTCTTT
>NW_021703780.1:90337701-90404883 GCF_005190385.1 Monodon monoceros | reverse complement strand
TTTCTTTCTTTCTTTCTTTCTTTCTTTCTTTCTTTCTTTCTTTCTTTATTATTCAAACAGAAAGTCATAAAAATTATAATCATCCTCATCAGGTCACTCGGTCCCATGTAATTAATTTTTTTTTCTTGATCTTTTGTTAGCACTTTAATGAATTCATCAGTTTTCCATTAGAGCTCTGAAAATGCTTATTCATTCAGTTCAGCAGTATAGTCAGTTACCAGAAACCTGTACTTGTCAGAGTCTTTTCCATGAATTCCTTGAAGATGAAACCCTTTTATCGGAACATCTTTGCAAAGGCAACAGAGTACACCCAGAACTGTCTGTAAATGACAAAAGACTTAAAAATGACCACGGTTAAAGACTGATGAAAGTTCATGATAATGCAGTTGACAAGGAAATTTAGTTATTTCTGAGATATACATTTTAAAGTAATAACTAGAATTATGACTTATAACATTATGCCAGAACATATAAGATTTTTAGAAATTTCATGTAATGTCTGAAACATTTATATTAACATATTTCCATACAAATAACCCAAATAAAGTTTATTATTAGTTGTTTTTGTTTGTTTGTTTGTTTATACTGCAGGTTCTTATTAGTCACCAATTTTATACAATCAGTATATACATGTCAATCCCAATCGCCCAATTCAGCACACCACCATCCCCAACCCACTGCGGTTTCCCCCCTTGGTGTCCATACGTTTGTTCTCTACATCTGTCTCTCAACTTCTGCCTGCAAACCATTTCATCTGTACCATTTTTCTAGGTTCCATATACATGCGTTAATATACGGTATTTGTTTTTCTCTTTCTGACTTACTTCACTCTGTATGACAGTCTCTAGGTTCATCCACGTCTCAACAAATGGCTCAATTTCGTTCCTTTTTATGGCTGAGTAACATTCCGTTGTATATATGTACCACAACTTCTTTATCCATTCGTCTATCGATGGGCATTTAGGTTGCTTCCATGACCTGCCTATTGTAAATAGTGCTGCAATGAACATTGGGGTGCATGTGTCTTTTTGAATTATGGTTTTCTCTGGGTATATGCCCAGTAGTGGGATTGCTGGGCCATATGCTAGTTCTATTTTTAGTTTTTTAAGGAACCTCCATACTGTTCTCCATAGTGGCTGTATCAATTTACATTCCCACCAACAGTGCAAGAGGGTTCCCTTTTCTCCATACTCTCTCCAGCATTTGTTGTTTGTAGATTTTCTGATGATGGCCATTCTAACTGTTGTGAGGTGATACCTCATTGTAGTTTTGATTTGCATTTCTCTAATAATTAGTGATGTTGAACAGCTTTCCATGTGCTTCTTAGCCATCTGTATATCTTCTTTGGAGAAATGTCTATTTAACTCTTCTGCCCGTTTTTGGATTGGGTTGTTTGTTTCTTTAATATTGAGCTGCATGAGCTGTTTATATATTTTGGAGATTAATCCTTTGTCCGTTGATTTGTTTGCAACCCTCCCATTCTGAGGGTTGTCTTTTCATCTTGTTTATGGTTTCCTTTACTGTGCAAAAGCTTTTATGTTTCACTAGGTCCCATTTGTTTATTTTTGTTTTTATTTCCATTTCTCTAGGAGGTGGATCAAAAAAGATCTTGCTGTGATTTATGTCAAAAAGTGTTCTTCCTATGTTTTCCTCTAAGAGTTTTATACTGTCTGGTCTTACATTTAGGTCTCGAATCCATTTTGAGTTTATTTTTGTGTATGGTGTTAGGGAGTGTTCTAATTTCATTCTTTTACATGTAGCTGTCCAGTTTTCCCAGCACCACTTATTGAAGAGACTGTCTTTTCTCCATTGTATACCTTTGCCTCCTTTGTCATAGATTAGTTGACCATAGGTGCGTGGGTTTGTCTCTGGGCTTTCTATCTTGTCCCATTGATCTATGTTTCTGTTTTTGTGCCAGTACCATATTGTCTTGATTACTGTAGCTTTGCAGTATAGTCTGAAGTCAGGCAGTCTGATTCTTCCAGCTCCGTTTTTTTTCCCTCAAGACTGCTTTGGCTATTCGGGGTCTTTTGTCTCTCCATACAAATTTTAAGATGATTTGTTCTAGTTCCATAAAAAATGCCATTGGTAATTTGATAGGGATTGCATTGAATCTGTAGATTGCTTTGGATAGTATAGTCATTTTCACAATATTGATTCTTCCAATCCAAGAACATGGTATGTCTCTCCATCTGTTGTTATCCTCTTTAATTTCTTTCATCAGTGTCTTATAGTTTTCTGCATACAGATCTTTTGTCTCCCTAGGTAGGTTTATTCGTAGGTATTTTATTCTTTTTGTTGCAGTGGTAAATGGGAGTGTTTCTATAACTTCTCTTTCAGATTTTTCATCATTAGTGTATAGGAATGCAAGAGATTTCTGTGCATTAATTTTTTATACTGCAACTTTACCAAATTCATTGATTAGCTCTAGTAGTTTTCTGGTGGCATTTTTAGGATTCTCTATGTATAGTATCATGTCATCTGCAAACAGTGACAGTTTTACTTCTTCTTTTCCAATTTGGATTCCTTTTATTTCTTTTTCTTCTTTGATTGCTGTGGCTCGGACTTCCAAAACTATGTTGCATAATAGTGGTGAGTGTGGACATCCTTATCTCGTTCCTGATCTCAGAGAAAATGCTTTCAGTTTTTCACCATTGAGAATGATGTTTGCTGTGAGTTTGTCATATATGGCCTTTATTATGTTGAGGTAGGTTCCCTCTATGCCCACTTTCTGGAAAGTATTTTATCATAAATGGGTGTTGAATTTTGTCAAAAGCTTTTTCTGCATCTATTGAGATGATCATATGGTTTTTATTCTTCAATTTGTTAATATGGTGTATCACATTGATTGATTTGCATATATTGAAGAATCCTTGCATCCCTGGGATAAATCCCATTTGATCATGGTGTATGATCCTTTTAATGTGTTGTTGGATTCTGTTTGCTAGTATTTTTCTGAGAATTTTTGCATCTATATTCATTAGTGATATTGGTCTGTAATTTTTTTTTTTTGTAGTATCTTTGTGTGGTTTTGGTATCAGGGTGATGGTGGCCTCATAGAATGAGTTTGGGAGTGTTCCTTCCTCTGCAAATTTTTGGAAGAGTTTGAGAAGGATGGGTGTTAGCTCTTCTCTAAATGTTTGATAGAATTCACCTGTGAAGCTACCTGGTCCTGGACTTTTGTTTGTTGGAAGATTTTTTTTTAATTTATTTTTATTACTTTTTAATAAATTTACTTATTTATTTATTTTTGGCTGCGTGGCTGCATGTGAGCTTTCTCTTGTTGTGGTGAGCGGGGGCTACTTTTCGTTGTGGTGCGCGGGCTTCACGTTGCAGTGGCTTCTCTTATTGCGGAGCATGGGCTCTAGGTGCACGGGCTTCAGTAGTTGTGGCACATGGGCTCAGTAGTTTTGGCTCGTGGCTGTAGAGCGCAGGCTCAGTAGTTGTGGCGCACGGGCTTAATTGCTCCGTGGTATGTGGGATCTTCCCGGACCAGGGCTTGAACCCATGTCTCCTGCATTGGCAGTTGGATTCTTAACCACTGTGCCACTAGGGAAGCCCAATATAATAGGTTTTGATGTGTCATTAGTCCAAGTTGAAAACTATTTTTTTTTTACATCTTTATTGGTGTATAATTGCTTTACAATGGTGTGTTTGTTTCTGCTCTATAACAAAGTGAATCAGTTATACATATATATGTGTTCCCATATCTCTTGTTGGAAGATTTTTAATCACAGTTTCAATTTCATTACTTGTGATTGGTCTGTTCATGTTTTCTATTTCTTCCTGGTTCAGTCTTGGAAGGTTATACCTTTCTGAGAATTTGTCCATTTCTTCCAGGTTGTCTGTTTTATTGGCATAGAGTTGCTTGTAGTAGTCTCTTAGGATGCTTTGTATTTCTGCTGTGTCTGTTGTAACTTGTCCTTTTTGATTTCTAATTTTATTGATTTGAGTCCTCTCCCTCTTTTTCTAGATGAGTCTGGCTAATGGTTTATCCGTTTTGTTTATCTTCTCAAAGAACCAGCTTTTAGTTTTATTGATCTTTGCTATTGTTTTCTTTGTTTCTATTTCATTTATTTCTGCTCTGCTTTATGATTTCTTTCCTTCTACTAACTTGGGGTTTTGTTTGTTCTTCTTTCTCTAGTTCCCTTAGGTGTAAGGTTAGATTGTTTACTTGAGATGTTTCCTGTTTCTTGAGGTAGGCTTGTATAGCTGTAACTTCCCTCTTAGAACTGCTTTTGCTGCATCCCATAGGTTTTGGATCATCGTGTTTTCATTGTCATTTGTCTTTAGGTATTTTTTGATTTCCTCTTTGATTTCTTCAGTGATCTCTTGGTTATTTAGTAACATATTGTTTAGCATCCATGTGTTTGTGTTTTTTACGTTTTTTTCCCTATAATTCATTTCTAATCTCATAGCGTTGTGGTCAGAAAAGATGCTTGATATGCTTTCAATTTTCTTAAATTTACTGAGGCTTGATTTGTGACCCAAGGTGTGATCTATCATGGAGAATGTTCTGTGCGCACTTGAGAAGAAAGTGTAATCTGCTGTTTTTGGATGGAATGTCCTATAAATATCAATTAAATCCATCTGGTCTATTGTGTCATTTAAAGCTTCTGTTTCCTTATTTATTTTCATTCTGCATGATCTCTCCATTGGTGTAAGTGAGGTGTTAAAGTCCCCCAATATTATTGTGTTACTATCGATTTCCTCTTTTATAGCTGTTAGCATTTGCCTTATGTATTGAGGTACTCCTATGTTGGGTGCATATATATTTATAATTGTTATATCTTCTTCATGGATTAATCCCTTGATCATTAAGTAGTGTCCTTCCCTGTCTCTTGTAACATTCTTCTTTATTTTAAAGTCTATTTTATCTGATATGAGTATAGCTATTCCAGCTTTCTTTTGATTTCCATTTGCATGGAATATCTTTTTCCATCCCCTCACTTTCAGTCTGTATGTGTCCCTAGGTCTGAAGTGGGTCTCTTGTAGACAGCATATATATGGGTCTTGTTTTTGTATCCATTCAGCAAGCCTGTGTCTTTTGGTTGGAGCATTTAATCCATCCACGTTTAAGGTAATTATCGATATGTATGTTCCTATGACCACTTTCTTAATTGTTTTGGGTTTGTTTTTGTGGATCCTTTTCTTCTCTTGTGTTTCCCACTTAGAGAAGTTCCTTTAGCATTTGTATTAGAGCTGGTTTGGTGGTGCTGAATTCTCTTAGCTTTTGCTTGTCTGTAAAGCTTTTGATTTCTCCATCGAATCTGAATGAGATCCTTGCCGGGTAGAGTAATCTTGGTTGTAGGTTCTCTCCCTTTCATCACTTGAAGTATATCATGCCACTCCCTTCTGGCTTGTAGAGTTTCTGCTGAGAAATCGGCTGTTAACCTTATGGGAGTTCCCTTGTATTTTATTTGTCCTTTTTCCCTTGCTGCTTTCAATAATTTTTCTTTGTCTTTAATTTTTGCCAGTTTGATTACTGTGTGTCTTGGCATGTTAATCCTTGGGTTTATCCTGTATGGGACTCTCTGTGCTTCCTGGACTTGGGTGGCTATTTCCTTTTCCATGTTAGGGAAGTTTTCGACTATAATCTCTTCAAATATTTTCTCTGGTCCCTTCTCTCTCTCTTCTCCTTCTGGGACCCCTATAATGTGAACGTTGTTGCATTTAATGTTGTCCCAGAGGTCTCTTAGGCTGTCTTCATTTCTTTTCATTCTTTTTTCTTTATTCTGTTCCACAGCAGTGAATTCCACCATTCTGTCTTCCAGGGCACTTACCCGTTCTTCTGCCTCAGTTATTCTGCTATTGATTCCTTCTAGTGTAGTTTTCATTTCAGTTATTGTATTGTTCATCTCTGTTTGTTTGTTCTTTAATTCTTCTAGGTCTTTGGTAAACATTTCTTGCATCTTCTCGATCTTTGCCTCCATTGTTTTTCCGAGGTCCTGAATCATCTTCACTATCATTATTCTGAATTCTCTTTCTGGAAGGTTGCCTATCTCCACTTCAGTTAGTTGTTTTCCTGGGGTTTTATCTTGTTCCTTCATCTGGTACATAGTCCTCTGCCTTTTCATCTTGTCTATCTTTCTGTGAATGTGGTTTTTGTTCCATAGGCTGCAGGATTGTAGTTCTTCCTGCTTCTGCTGTCTGCTCTCTGGTGGATGAGGCTATCTAAGAGGCTTGTGTAAGTTTCCTGTTGGGAGGGACTGGTGGTGGGTAGAGCTGACTGTTGCTCTGGTGGGCAGAGCTCAGTATAACTTTAATGTGCTTGACTGTTGATGGGTGGGGCTGGGTTCCCTCCCTGTTGGTTGTTTTGCCTGAGGCAACCCAACACTGGAGCCTACCTGGGCTCTTTGGTGGGGCTAATGAGAGACTTTGGGAGGGCTCACGTCAAGGAGTACTTCCCGGAACTTCTGCTGTCAGTGTCCTTGTCCCCATGGTGAGCCACAGCCCCCCCACCCCCGCCTCTGCTGGAGACCCTCCAACACTAGCAGGTAGGTCTGGTTCAGTCTCCCCGGGGGTCACTGCTCCTTCCCCTGGGTCCCGATGTGTACACTACTTTGTGTGTGCCCTCCAAGTGTGGAGTCTCTGTTTTCCCCAGTCCTGTTGAAGTCCTGCAATCAAATCCCACTAGGCTTCAAAGTCTGATTCTCTAGGAATTCCTCCTCCCGTTGCTGGACCCCCAGGCTGGGAAGCGTGACGTGGGGCTCAGAACCTTCACTCCAGTGGGTGGACTTCTGTGGTATAAGTGTTCTCCAGTCTGTGAGTTACCCACCCAGCAGTTATGGGATTTGATTTTACTGTGATTGCGCCCCTTGTACCGTCTCATTGTGGCCTCTCCTTTGTCTTTGGATGTGGGGTATCTTTTTTGGTGAGTTCCAGTGTCTTCCTGTTGATGATTATCCAGCAGCTAGTTGTGATTCTGGTGTTCTCGCAAGAGGGAGAGCACGTCCTTCTACTCCGCCATCTTGATTGCTCCTCAAAATATCTTAGAGGCTGAGATTATGAGCCCAGGAATTTATGCTGCTGCCACCATCTCTGTAGCTACCACTACAGCATCATTTCCATGGAGCTGAATACTTGACACTGGAAAGTGGGGCCTGGTGGACTCACTTCAGGAGACAGTCACGTCTATCAGTTTTGCTTGCCATCTGTCGTATCTATAGAAGAATCCAAACCATCTTCTAAAGCAAACATATGTCATAGATGTTTGGTTTCCCCTGAAGAAAAATAGATTATTCTATACTAACAGATGGTAAAGCCTGAACAACTAAGGACAGCGTATTCTAAATGTCTAGGCTTGTCAATTGTTCTAAAGGCCAAATAATAAATTTTTCTTTATAAAAACCTATATTCGGGCTTCCCAGGTGGCACAGTGGTTGAGAGTCCGCCTGCCGATGCAGGGGACACGGGTTCGTGCCCCGGTCCAGGAAGATCCCACATGTCGCGGAGCGGCTAGGCCTGTGAGCCGTGGCCGCTGGGCCTGCGCATCCGGAGCCTGTGCTCCGCAACGGGAGGGGCCACAAGAGTGAGAGGCCCACGTACCGCAAAAAAAAAAAAAAAAAAAAAAATCTCCCAAAACCTATACTCTTCCTTTTGGTAAAGTTCCTGAAAAGTTTACTTCATGTAAAGTTTAATCTCCATGTTAATCTTCAATCAGTGTGCAATACCAAGAATTGCCCCTCTCATGATTATTCAATTACTCTACTCATAGGTGGATAGAAAGTCATCATGTACATTTAGTCCATGCCTTGAGATTCCTGTATCAGGAAGAAAAGTTAACCAGCTGTGAGGGAGACTGGTTTCTAAACCTATATAGCTAGGTAATATTTTGATAGTATTTTGAGGTTTTTAACTAAATGGGCCCTTTCATTGTCCATTCTCTTAAACAAATTGCTCTTCTCTTATTTACTAATAAGCATTCATTGCCCCAAGTAAGGGGGAAATATGGCAGAAAAGCAGAGAAATTACTTTTAAGTACCAAAAACTAAGGCATTTCCATCTCAAGAACCTGCGTTTAGCTTCAAAATTTGAAGTCCTGAAGGACTCAGGGTTTTATATTTATGCAATAAACAATAGATTAGATAAACTGAAATGCAGGATACCCCCCAGCATACTGAGATTTAGGCTGGAATTACTACTGTTTGAGCTAGGCTCTCTGGGGTAACTAAATTTGAGCATAGTATTTGATAAAGTTTACATAATGCCCTTGAGGAAAATGTCTGCCAAATGGTAGTGATTTAAGGGGATTCATAAGTTGAATGGTATTATCAGCATCAACTTTGAGCCAGGTTACCAGTGGCATTCTGTGGGGCTCTGCTTTGTTCAACATTTTAATAATTTAGATAACAAATAGAAAGTTTGCCAGTCAGAGTTTTGAGAGGTTTGAAATTAGGAGAGAGTAGACATTATGTTAGAAACCACATGAGAGATTTAAATAAAACCAGCCAGATAGGGAAATTGGGCCAGATTTAACAAGATAAAAAATATACAAGGATAAATGTAAAGACCTGGGTTTAGAATTTCAAAGAGTAAAACAAAACAAATGAGGGGCTGGGCAAGGCCTGCCTGAAAAAATATTTCTGTGAGCATGACCTGGGCATCTGAGTTAATTTCACACTCAAGCTGAATAGATGAGGTTTTTGCCAAAAAGATAATGTTTCATTGGGTTGTATTGTACTTTGGAGTGGTCAAACTATACCTGGAAGAGTGTGCTCAATTCTTATTTTTAGCTTCTGGGTTGGATATCAATGAACTGTAGGATATCTAAGGTATGTTGCTAGGATTTTATATTCAGAAAAAAAATGTTTCTGAATTCCTCTTATGTGCTAGACAATGTCCTAGGTACTAGGGATATAGTGGCAAACAGAACTTAAACATGGTGAATCTGGAAAGGGGATGATTAATCTGGAGATGGTATGAGGGTCCTTGGTAGCTGACATCCATTGAACAGCTGACATATGCAAAAAGAATTAGCCTGATACTGTGTGGCTCCAGGGAGATTAGGCAGAAGTTATAGGGGTGCAGATTTTGGTTACAGCATCTGTTCACAAGTGGAGAGTATGGCCTTGGGTTGAAGAATCCCTTGTCATTTTCCAGCAGAGGCAGAAGTGCATCTGTCAGGGTAAATGATATAACGCAGAAAACATTTAGCACAGTACATGGGGATGTCACAGGTGCTTAGTCAATGGAACATAATAATTGTACAGGGTTTTCTTATATCTTTTGGGAGTAATGATAGATGATTCTAGAATTCTAGAGAACAGAGACTCTTACCATATTTTTTCTCGTGTGCCTACTACAGAAGTTGGCATATGGTTGGTGGTCTTTAAGTGTCAAATAAATAAATGAGGGATCTGTATCATCTCTAAGACTGTACATTAATAATTGTGATGTTAAAGAAGTAGCAGAGTTCAGAAATCATTGTTTCCAGTTCCATTTTCAGTGACAATGTGATTCGACATTACATTTTTTTCAGCATCCTTTTTTTTTGCATATTACTTAAAGAAAATCTCAGTCATTCTCAGGAGCACATGGATCTTTTTGTCACTTCATAGAACATTCAGTGACTTGTAGATCTACTGAGAATTTACAGAGGATCAATAATTTCATTCTCCAAATCAAGTAGGGTCCTTTTAAAGCCCAGCTCATCCTGTTATAACCTGCATTATTCTGATCTGCACAATACATCCTTCTCCTCATTTATGAAATCCTCTTGCTTCCAGAAGATTCTCATTGTATGAATATATTCCCTTTATTCTCAAAAAGAACATTATTAATTTCGACATTCTTTCTAATCACTCCTCTTCCCCTGAACTCACCTGGAAATAATTATTCCTAGTCCTCTCATGAGCTGGATAAATGTGTCCATGTTAACTATCCTAAGACTCTCTAACGTCTCTTGAGTGCTTACCGTGTGCAGGGGGCCTGACGTATCTTATTTCCCTTAAAGGTCCTACCAACTTTATGGTGTTGGTGTTGTTATTCCCAGTTTACAGATTAGGAAGTGGAGGAGCTCTAGGATTTGAACCCAGTTCTTTGTCTTAACCTCTTAGTCCCTATGGACGCTTCATGTCAGTTAGAATTTTGGATTGAAACTGTAAACATGCTAAAAAGAGAAATGGAAAATTGGGCTTTGTTTTGAATGGGGTTTATCTTTGTCAAATAAATTGCAAATCTCCTTAGTACAACTGACCATAACCAATGAGAGATTCAAAGGCTGATGATATCGCGCCAAGTGTCCCCATATTTCAGGGTTAGGTGAGTCCCTATCAATCAGACTAGAAAGTTTCTTCCAGAAGTTTCAGGCCAGCGTCCTGGTCTTAAGACAAGGAGTGAGGTGCTGACTTGCTCAAGGTCATCAAGCTGGTTAACAGTACAAAAAGGACCAAAGGCCGGGCTTCTAGGTTTCCAGATGATTTCCAAACTAGACTTCCAAAGTTCCTGGGGAACTTTGAGTGAAATCATGGACATTTTCCCCTGAAGAGAGACTACTCAAACATTAGACACAACAGAAGAAATGTATTTTGATAGATTCAAGCTAAAAAAAAATCTTGATTTATGATCAAGCAAGTGTTTATAAAGCATTTCTGAACCCCTTAGACAAAGGTACTTTCTAAATGAAAGTTTCATTTGATCCTTTTGAAATGTTTATTTTAGGCAAGCATTCTTTTTTTTTGTTTTGCGGTACGTGGGCCTCTCACTGTTGTGGCCTCTCCCGTTGTGGAGCACAGGCTCCGGACGTGCAGGCTCAGCGGCCATGGCTCACAGGCCTAGCCACTCCGCGGCATGTGGGATCTTCCTGGACCGGGGCACGAACCCGTGTCTCCTGCATCGGCAGGCAGACTCTCAACCACTGCGCCACCAGGGAAGCCCAGGCAAGCATTCTTTTCATAAAATATTTACACATGCTCTAAGAGCAAACATTCACATTAGTATGTGCTAAAGATCTGAAATTTACTTAACCAAAATTGTTTGCTTTTCTGGGTCCAACCAGCAGGATTTCCAGCAATTCAAAAGAGATAAAGGGATTTCCTCACAAAGCCTGTTAAAGAATCAGATAGGAATTTGGAAAGGGCAGTTCGAAAATAAGGCTCATTTAGAATAAGAACTTCCTTAAGATCTTGACTTGAAGAGTCTACACTAGCTCAAACCCCTGCAAAATGAGCAAATAAGGCATAATTTCCCCAAGACTTTAAGGCAAAAGCCAAAATCTTGCTAAATTCTTTTCACTGCCAAGGACTCAGTTAATGTTGCAAAGAATGAAGCACATAGGTTTTAGCAGTTTTTTCGGATTTCTAGAAGAGAGAATAAATTTGGGACTTGCCTGATTTATCAAAAGAAAATAATAGTGTAAACTTCTGCCTCTATTAGAGATAATTCTAAGATGTCAAAATATTCCTAATGTTGGTAGCAAGACTGGTGGTAGGTGTATTTTGAATGGAAAAGGACCCCACCTGTTCCTTTGAGCTTATTTTTGAATAAATCTCCTGGGAAATCACAAAGAATAAGCTCTTTCTGATAAGGAAATCTCACTGCTAGAAGCTCCATGATGTAGCAGAAAGAGCATTGGGACAGGGCAGCAGAGTTTCTAGGTTCTTCTTCCAGCTTTGCTGCCTATCAGATATTGCCCTTAGGTAAATCACTTACCCTACCTGTGCCTCAGTTTCTCCCTCTGTAGAAGGAGGGCAACGGACCATTTCTAAGGCTTCACTAGTGCTTTTTCGTGTATGTCCTTTTCTGGTGATTTAGCTATGGTTCTTTCCCAGGCTTCTCATGAATCCACCTCCCAGAGGCACTGTATCCTTATGAGGTACAGCTTCTCTCTACCCTTGAAATGATAATTATAAGGTAAGAGGCACACGTATCAATTCTTCATCTTTTAAATCACTTTTCCTACATGTAGAAAACTTGTAAAACTTTCTCTGTTGTAACCTTATCATAGTTTTTCTTTGCTCTCTTTCAGAAAAGAAAGTGGCAGTCACTTAAAACTATGCAAATCAGGTTTGTAAGGGGAATGTTTGATTTCCTTAAGAAAATTATCTCTTTAAGCATTGCAGCCAGTTGTTCTAATGATGCGATAATGACACAACTAAATGGAGTAGGTTTTGGCAAGGGCTCACAGTCTGTTAGCCTTAGCTGGATTTATAAAACATGATTGATAGTAATGAGGCCCATTTCTTTCAGAGGGGTTTTATGGTAGAGGCTTTTTACTCTGTTTGTGGCTATACACATAGAACTAATTAGGCCTTCGGATCCAAATTGGCCTATCAAATTGAGTAAGGGGAAAAAAACAATTAGTTACCTTTGAAAAAGTATAGTCCTCCAAAAAAGTTAATCTAGTTGTACATCTAAAATACTTTTCAGTCTGTGGATCAAGACAGATTGGCAGGTTTCGAGATCCGTGTATTGGCTCAGGGGCAGCCTTAAAAAAATAATACAGACTAGAATAGAAGATATCAGAGTATATCATAATAATGATTAGTATTGATTTGTGAAAATTAATTTTATTTATATACAGGGAACACATGTATATGCATATATGTTCCTGATCAGAATGTAAATTTTATTTCTCACTCTAGGTCTGGTTACAAAAAGGTCAAGTTCCTGGGGAAAGATATTCTGAGATGGAGGTTTGTGTGCATTGGGTTTACTGGGAAGTGCAGTGCAGGAACAACATCTCAGAGAAGGAGAAGGAGGTAGGATTGGGGAGAAGAAGAAACTGAACAGAGATGCAGTCACAACAGAGGTCTCCGCTGATCCCTATGGGGAGCTTGGGGGCTTGGAAGACCTGCAGTTGTACTCAACCAGGGAAGGGGGCAGGGCCTTTGTAGCCCCGCAGCTTGATACTGGTTGTAGGCTCCTCCCAGGGGAGGGGCATTACCACGGGTGAGGTAGCTCCCTTCGTTGGCCAAGGGCAGTTCCAGCAGAGGAACTCAGCTGTGAGCAGTCAGCAGCCTACGCAGCTGGAAAAGTGAGGGCCTGGGTGCTGAAGGGGGCCATCTTGGAGGCGCCCACAGCATCCACTCAGCCACTACCTAGATGGAGCCTGAGTCAGACCACCCCAACTCCAGGGCAGGGGCTCTTAAAACCTCAGCATTACTGGAATTCAAGCCTGGAAAACCTTTTGTGTGGGGGCTGTCCTGTGTATTGCAGGATGTGATAAAGAAACTGACTCCATTTTTGATGATCACTGACAACTTTCAAACCCTGACACTTCCCATTGCCTTTTTGCCCCGCAGCTGAATAGTCCTAAGAAAGCTAGGATGTTCCTTTCCTTGGCTCTAGCAGGGAAGTTCAAATCAGGCAACCCCAGGCCTGTGGGTGGGACCCCTTACCCTAGAATTACTTCCTAACCACAGTAAAAACCCAAGCCATTTTCAGGCTGGCTTGGGCACCTGCGCTCTCCAGGAAGGCTTATTATGTGAGCGATAAACCTTTTCATACCCCCTTGGTGTTTGTGTGTGCATGTGATCATCAGTCTTGGTATCTGAACCAAATTTTAGACACGGGACACTCCATATCATCCCTGTCCTCTACCCAGCAGATGCCAGTAGTACCCAATACCCTCCAAGATGGGACAGCCAAAATGTCCCCAAACATTGCTAGGTGCCTTTGGGGGACAGAATCACCCCTGACTGAGAACTGCCGCTCCTTACATAAATGAATCTTTGCTAAGTAGGCAACTGGTAGCACATTTAAGTCCAGTGTGCTGTGTTCCAAGAATTTTTATATGATATCTGGAAAAGACCTGTGGTCATTCTAAATTCTTATGACTCAACGATATGGTTGAGTTGAAACCTATAGTTTCATAGGTTCTGTGTGATTAGATAGGATGTCTGGTTTCCTACAGTCTGGCTGTGAAGTCAGAGTGGGTGGTCCGGTGAGAAAGCAGGCTGGAGGCTTTACACTTTGATTGCTTTATTTATGGGCCATAATAACTCCTTCTTTGGAAGGCACATAAAATCATTTAGGCCCGGTAAAATGAGATAATGTGGTGGTTTGCCTTTGCCTGCCATTTTAAAAATCCATTTTATGAAGTGGGAGTGAAGCAGAATGGTATAGTTGGATTTGAATCACTAGAGTTTTGACTTCCCGTCTTGCGTGCTATTATGCTGTTTCAAAGATTAGAAACTGCAGAGAGGAGAAGAATAGAGGAGTTTAAACAAAAATCAACTCATTTGTATAGTACTTCAATATTGACACACACTGATGTAAGTTTCACTTTTGCATATTCTGGTTTGGTCAATTCAAGGCTAATTTTATTGAAGAGAAAGAAAGTGGTTTTTAATGGGGTAATTACTGACTCATCTGTGAGGAAGTCATTGTCTCATTGCTGGGCTTGGGTGCCAAAGGCATGCTGGGCAGTGCCATCAAGTCTAAAGAAAGCATAAGAGCTGGGAAACACCATAGAAATCTGTGCAATGACTTCTTTTCTAGACAGGATTCTTTTGATTGCTAGGAACAAGGCCACTCAAGTTAGAGCAAGAAAATTGGACATTATTATAAGGATTCAGCAGGCTTCCTGGAATCCACGAATATGACACAGAGCATTGCTTGATCTCATGGGAACCAGGAAGCTGGCGGAAACTAGGTCCGCCTTTGCCACCGTTTCTCAACATTGTTTGCCTCTGCTTCAGGTTTGCTTCATTTTCTTGCCTTCGCTATGGGTTGTTTTCCTCTGGCATTCCTCAGATTATCAGCAATCCAACTACTGGACTAAGGGCAGGAGTTGACATGACTTCCCCTTAACTTCACACATTTACTGGCCCAGAGGCCCAAAGCCAAATTTCTAGAAGAAGAATCTGATTGGCTCAGCCTGAGTTATGCGTCCATTCTTCATCCTATCAGCTCTGGCTACCTGGGCCAACTCCTTCTCCCGTGTTGTGGATGGGCAAGTGTGGCACACCCGGTCTGGTAGACTTTCATTTTAAAGATAAGAGAACTGAACCCCTGCGGGGGGAAACGATTTGTCCTTGGTTATGTAGCCAGTTATTGACTGATGGATAGTAATAGAACCCAGGGTTCCTTATTCCTCTACAGTCCACACCACATTGCTCGCTCCACATTTTTTTAATCATCAAAGGTGTATTATGTCTGTCACACCTTTCTAGCCTTTCTTCCTAGTTAGAGGGAAGAAGAACACTCTTGGGTTGGGCAACTGGGGCAAAAGGGTGACTGGCAAGTTGGAGATGCATCCAGGTTTTCTGCGTAACTATTCCATAATTAGTAGGTTGTCTTTTAATTGCTTTGTAAATTCATTTGCTTTATTGAGGTATAATTTACATATTATAAAATTCATCCATTTTAAGTGTACAAGTCAATAAACTGTAGTATATTCATAGTTATACAACCATCACCACAATCTAGTTTCAGAAGATTTCCATCACCTAATGCCCATGTACAATCATACATTACATTAATGAATTTGTTGCATATACAACAACAATCTAATTCAATATGTTATATATATATATTTAAGCTCTACTATAAACCAGGCATTGTGCTAAAAAAGTTACAAAATATTATCTTTGTTCTGTGTGTCTCGTACTTGAGCTGTGATGTATATCTAAATAATACATGAAAATTGCTGTAATAGATGTATGGACAAAGTGTGATGGTGATGCAGAGGAAAAGCCAATTAATTCATCAGTACATAATATAAAATAATCATTTATAATAATTTATAACTATAATGACATTAAAACGGTTGTCAATTATGAAACTTACTGTGAGACTGACACTGTGGTACATATTTTATAATTTAATACTAGTTTTACAGAAAATCTATCTCTCCCTTTTTTACATTCAAAGATTATGATATTTGAAATTACATTTAACTTTAAACCAATTTGAGAAATATATATTAGCTATCTACGTACCAATCACCATTGATAACACTAAAAAAGGAATGTTGTCCTGGCCTTTACAAGTCTAGCAGTGGAAGGATATACTCACAAATTACTATTTTATAAAGGTAGAATATTATCATATCCCTTCGAATAGCTACGAAGTCATAGAAAAGGGAGAGATTATATCTTATGAAATTAGGGAGTTCTCCTTGTAAGAGGTAGTAATTATGCTCTACCTGGAAGAAAGGGGAAAATGTTAAAGCTAAAAATGGACCTTGGTAAGATGACAATTTATTGTTCATAGTTGGACAGTAAGAGAGATAATTGCACTGATTACACTGATGCAATAGGAATAAACTGGGATTTTCCTGGGAAAACTGGGATGTGTGATCACCCCAGTCATTGGAGGGAAGCTATGACAGGTGGAGAAGACATGAGCAAGAGCTCACAGTTGGGAAAGGGGAAGGCCATTTATGGAGACAGCATATGAAATGATGTTGCCGTGCTTACCAGTATTCTCCTTTATAGGGGCCATATCTAACGGATTCTGTCCTCTCCAATTGTGGTGGGTCATGAGTTCAATTTCCCACTAATTCCCCACCCTCTGTTTGGGGACAACAAGGGATGAGGATCCTGGGATTCATGGGAAGATGGAGACTTTGGATATTCAGTGGCCAGCAGGCTGGACTGTGGAGTTCCTCACTCAGCTCCCAATCCATTTTCTTTCTCCAGGTAGAACCTTTTTTCCTCACTCTCGCTTCAAGTACACTGGTTCCTCTACTCCTACAGTCTGAGTTATATTTCTAATCTCACCTCCCCGTTTCTAGCCCGGTTTTATCTATTTTTATAGAAAAGCAAATTCTTCAAACTTTTCTGTCTCTAATTCTGTCAGCTGATTATTTGAGTCTTTGCTTCTGGTTGAGTGTGGGCTAAGGGAAAATGGTGAGTTATTACACTGCCATACAATTAATCTATTATGGTTGTTACCCAGTTGTAACTAGGGCAGTGGTGGTGGGAATGGAAAAATTCATGAGTGAGGGACACATTTGTTTTGAGTGCAATTCCTCTGGTCCAGTTTCAAAATGCAGAACCTCACAGAAGTAGAGAGACTAATTTTCAACATGGAACATAGATAATATCATGTATGGCAAAGGAATTGGATATTTATTAGGGAGATTGAATTAAGACTTTGGAACGAGAGGACAACCAGAAGGATTGGTGATGGATAAAAAATGATACTGAAAAAATTTTAATACAGTTTTGTTTAGAAAAGGTCCTATGAACAAATGATCAGTACTAAAAACTTGGGCCTAATTTAAAGAGTGTTTAATTTGGGAGATCTTGAACTGTATCTTTCATAGAAGCTGCCCATGTACCAACCTAGATATCTACTACTTGACCTTAAACTTGAGAAGAGTCGTATTTCATTAGCTCTTTTGCTGTAAGGATTACATAGGCCCTTCCCATGAAGCCTCAAGAGAAAAGCTGTATGTGAGACCCTAGCATGGGATATGTATGTGTGGGATTTGTTTCAAGATATTGCCTGGAACTTAAAAGTCTCCCAAAATGAAGACCTAAAGGACCTTCAGCTAGTTTACTATCTGTAAACATTTCACTGTGCATAATAAAATATAATATTCTAAGAGTTCCAGAGCCTATATAACTCTCTAATTTCCATATAAAATATTAACATTAAGTAGCTTTAAAGTAAAATAGGACCCTGGTTTCTTGTGCTTCTAGAGCAATTTAATAAAGACGCCATTGTAATAAACTGGTAACATTTCAACCACTGAAGAGCTGCAAGATGAAAGGAACTGGTCTTTATGTACACTAGGCTAATTAGAAAAGAACTTAGTAGTTTAGGATTTTCATTTTCATTGTAAGTCAGAAAGTAATCAAGATAGTTAAAACAATATAATGAAATACTGATATTTTTATTCCAATGATGCTCCTGTGAAGTGGGGACCAACCCATTGGAACCATTATTCTGTTAAAAATGAGTCGGCATTGAGTGTCTGTGAAAATTTGTCATGGCCCAATTATGAAACCACATTAGCTATAGTTTATTTAAGCTGCCAGCACACAAATAAGCTCTAGAGAGATTATTCTTAAGAGCATAAATCCAGGAAGAAATGAATAAATCCATAGCATTATCTCAATAAACAGAGAAAGCTTTTTCTTTGTATCTGAAAGACTGTAGAATTTTACCCAAATGAAGAGTACTGGATTTCATCTTGTCCAACCTAATACTTTATAAATGAAGAAATTGAGAATCAGTAAGCTAAGTGATTTATCCAAAATCACACAGCTAATCAGCAGTTGATCTAGAACTAGAATCCATGTGATTCTAGAATAAAAGTGAGCTATATTAACAGGAAGTAGTGTTTTTCACAGAGTACTGCTATGCTTACTTGCTGGTAAAACCTCTTTCGATAAAGATGTTTGTTTTAATTAGGGATGAATGGACAAATCTCTCTCTCTGCCACCTTGAAGCTATGGCCAAGTCACTTAATCTCAGTGTCATGATTTAGTTGTTGGCTAGTGGAAATAATCTCTGCCATGCTTCCTTCTTAGGTTTGTTGTGAAAAACAAAGAACAAATTCCTTTATTTATTCTATATTTTAGTGGACACTTGCATGTTTTTACTGTCATGTTGGGTATTAGCTCAAAAGTGAATCAGATTGGAAACTGCATTTGAAGGCTTGCAGGATAGTCAAGGAGCTAAGGCTTGTCTGTCTCCTCCACCAGATTGCAAAATTGTGTCCAGTGCTATTTCCCTAGGATCTAGTATAATGTATGGCATGCAGTCAATGTTCAATAACTACTAATTGAATAAATGAATAAAGGACCAATTGAGTGTATAGAAATAACTCTAACATAAGGTAAGAAGTAGTAAGAGCCATAGGGAACAGCAGATTGAATGTTCCGGGTGTTTATAGATCTTTGTTAGATTCCAAAGAACCGGTGAAACTGATGTCAACACTCTCAGCTCAAACTCCAGAAGTCTAGGGTCCTAGAGCCAGTCCTAACATGGTAACTATTTCTGTGACCTTGATCCAACCACACAGACTTTCTAGGTTTGATTTGTAAAATGAAAAGATGTCGGAGACCACGGAGACCAGGCCGACAGTATAAATGAATGAAGTAGACTGAGGGCAAGATAATGGGAGCTGGTAGAGATGGTATAATCTAGAAAGCTTCCCAGTCTGGAAGGGGTTACCTCTTCTCAATCCAGCAGATTGTTTCCATTCAGGAATAAAAACCTAATGTTGCAGATCTTTCACATTTTCAATAGAAATCCAGATTTTTCAACTTTAAGAGTTTTCCGGTTTTTAAATATTATCTACTAACTCAAAAAAAAAAAAAAAAAAAGCAAGTCAAGCAAATCTGTCTCTGGACCAAATCGGGCCCACAGGCCACTAGCATTTTACTTCTAGACTAGATGATCTTCAATATTTTAATAATCTCCAATTCTTTGTTTTGCTGAATGCCTTAAACTTATATTGCTAAGATTAAGAAACTGTGGTTAATTTTGGAGTGATCTGATTTTTCCCGAAATATCTCTCAGTCAACTTTTACTTATGAAGTTTGTGCTGCCAATTTTCCATGCAGGTATGGTCTATGACATCAAACATAAAGATTGCTTCCTGGGATTTTTGAAGGATAATTAATATTTGAAAATCATGTGAACATCTGTAATTGCTGCTAACCACATACAGAAGGACAAAAGCAAAGAGTTTATCATTATTGGGGTTTCTCTATTCAGTTTATTATGCAATCTTTTTGCAAACTGTTTTTCCAGAGATATGCTCTTAATTGAAATGTTGACAGCTTAGAACTAACTGGAAGAGGTTCTTGGCTTTCCCATCATACATTTCTCTCTCTGGTCTGGGTATCCATTTACAATGAGCTGACTGTTATAGAACAGTAGATGCCTTTTATTATTGCTGACACAGATCTTGGGTTTTTTTCCCCCACATTTGCACCATGTAGATTGATTTCTTTTATGTTTATTCAGCTAAAAATTGCATGCCTGAGAGAAAATGAAATGGTAAGCCATTTGTCATTTTACCTGGCCATGTCTTTAAATATGACCTGTTTTTTTATTAAATCTTTGCAAAATAATTTATTTCTAGAACTTATATGAAAGCAGCCTGGTAACATATTACAATATCTTCTATCTGTAGACCTTATACTGTACTTCTCCCTGTTTCCTTCTGTAAGATGCAGTTTTTAGTAGGGGGAGTTCATAGGCCTCCTTTTACCTTCCTGTGACACAGTTGTGCTTTCAGTCATTTATCTCCATGGCAGGTTTCCCCTAATACTTTTTGAACTAAAAATTAAAATAAAAATTAGCATGGAATAGCATGGCTCTGAGTTAGATTATCTGGGTGTGACTTTCATCTATTTCTGCCACTTACTGTGTGATTTTGGGCAAGTTACTTAACCATGCTGAACCTCAATTTCATCATCTGTAAAATGGAGATAATAATAGTACCACCTCATACAACTGTTTTAAAATTTAACTATGAAAATTAATAGTACCTGGTACATAATAGTTATTATGCGATCGATAATTATTAGCTATTATTTTCATTATTATTATTTTAAACTTTCTCTTGGGAAGTATAGCATTAGGCTACAGGTAGCCTTAGACTACAGTTCAGGGAGTAGCATTTACACTGCCCTGTCCCCTTTTCTAAAAATCTCACCTTTCTGCCTTCCTTTCTTTCTGTATTCCATTGTCCTCTCTCCCTGTTTCCTTACCTCTCTCAACTCGTTCTTAAATATTTGAGTACCCAGTAAGTGCATGACATGGGCAAAACTCATGAAGACAAAAGAGATTCAAAAGTGATCAAAAGAGACTCTGTCCCAGCTCTCAGGGAATTTACAGGATGTCAGAGGTAGGAGGCAGGAGGCAGTCATTAATCCAACAATGGCATGAGTATACAATTGCAACTGTGACAGCTAACCAAAATTAGTGCACACACTCAATTTACCCTTGCTCAAGGAACTGTGAAGCATAACAACATTAGCAAGTAATATTTTTACCTCTTGCAAAGCCCTTGTACTTATTTGTTTTATTGGAACCTTATAATGGTGGTGTGATACAGATATTACTAATTCGCACTTTAGAGATCAAGAAACTGAAAAGTTAAATGACTTGCTTAGGGTCACACAGTAATGTTGTTAAAAGACTTAAGGCAGGATCTTCTGTCTCCAGACTCTGCATGCTTTCTAATAACCTACAGAATAAGAATTTTTAAATTACCAACCTCGCCTAGCAGCTTCCAGAAATAGATGTGTCTCTCAAAGGACTTGTATACAAATGGTATTTTGGAGCCCAAGCTCTAGGCTTTAATTCCTGGATAGACCAGGTGACCAGCCTACCTCTAGGCTGTGGTTCTAATCGCAGCCAGTTCCTCCCAAAGCAGATTGTAAATACCAAGGAAAGCCACTGAGATTTTAGCCCTGCTTTATTAGGACCCAACACTGCTTTTGGGAAAGCCCATTTAAGGTCCAGATAAATATGGAGGTCCTTTGCCACTCACCTTAGTTGCCAGCCTCCGTACCACAGTTCTTGTTGTTGCCACCCTCCCCAGTCTGATTTTTCTCTCAGTTTATAAAGACAAAGAGACAATAGTAGAAAATATCCACATCTTTCCAGCAGAGTTAGAATTCTTAGAATATGTAAGAACTCAGTTGTAAAGCCACCAACCATGGCTTGACCAAATGGTAATTCCACTCTTCCAGGTATGTGTGCTTTCCCGGGCACAGTGAAGCCTGTGATGGCCTCACATTTCAGGAAATGACATGATACCAGGTCACTACACCTAGGATACACGCTCAGAGGAATCTCTGGGGAAGCTTTGCCCATATTTTCCTTGTAGCTACACCTTTAAACAGTCCATCACATTGACTTGCACGCTTGCTAGTAAAATCTGGCTCCAACAGGTGATTCTATTTTAGTAGGTTCAGCAGGGTCACAAGCAGTCATGGAACACAGGGCGGCCTCAAAAACTAGTTTAAGGAATCAACCCTGAGCATGCTCCCCACTCCATCTTTGAGGCTGCCCAGTGGTTATAGCCACAACACCAAAACTTACTCTCTATCAATGGTCCTAGATGAGCACCCTCTTCAAACTTTTTCGTGAGTTGTTATGGAAAGGAAACATGAATTCTAGTTTGGCCAAAATATGTTTCTCATCAGTGCCTTCATTTACCGAAAAGGGAACTGGGGCATTATGGTTGGCAAAATAACGGCTCCTCAGAGATAGAGATGCACATGTCCTAATCCTCAGAATCAGTGAAAATGTTACCCTGCATGGCAAAGGGACTTTGCGGATGTGATTAAGGTTGAGGACCTTGAGAGATTATCCTGGATTATCCTGGTGGGCCAATCTAATCATGAGTCCCTACAAATACAAGAGGAAAGCAAAAGAGTAGATCAGAGAGATGCAGTGTGAGAAGGAATCTACCAGTGGTTGTTGGCTTTGAAGATGTAGGAGAGGGACCTCCAGCCAAAGAATGTAAGTCCCGTAGGAGATGGAAGTGACCCTCCCCTTACAGATAGCAGGGCAGCAGGAGCCTTGGTCCCACAACTGCAAGGAACTAAATTTTGCCACCAACCTGAAAGAGCAAAAAATGAATTCTCTCCTAGAGCCTCCAGAAAGAAACACAGCCCTGCCTACATTTTGATTTTAACCCAACGAGAGCCATATTGGATTCCTGACCTAAATGTAAATAATAGGTTTATACTGTATTAAGCTGCTAAATTTATGGCAGTTTGTTCTGGCAGCAATAGGAAATGGACACAGAGGGAAAGAGATGTGGCTAATGTCACATACCTAGTTTATAACCCATCTGGGAGCTGTGCCCAGGACTTTTGACCGCCTGTTGCTCTAGTCTTCGCAATCTTCTCAGCTTCATTTACTCTCTAACCCGTAACCTGGGTTCTGTCGCTTATCCTGGTGATACTCCCTCAAACAAGTCTGATATTATCTTGCTTCCATATTTGGTTTTGTATCATCTGTCTCACTGTCCCGAATGGAAGCTCCATGAGGACAGGGACTTTGTTTTCATTGCTCACTTCTTTACACTTAGTTATCAGCACAATGCTTAGTTACACATGAAGTAGATAGAGCTCAATAAAACCTGTTAAATGAATTAAAAAATGAATAAAAAAAATATAAATGAATGCATGAATGAATAGCGAAAATGGAACTATCAAGCTAAAAGAAATTTCATAAATTTATGCTCAGATCTTTCATTTTACATATGAGGAAACATGAGGCTGAGGAGGTCACAGGTTCAGTTCTTAGCAGACCCAGAGCAGAGCCTAGGCCTCCTGACCACCTGGACAGCACATTCCTGTTTTTCATTTGTTGTGTACCGAAATGTCACATTTAAAAGCAGTGTGGTTGTTGATGGGTGCTGTGCAACCAAGGTGTAGTATTTGGAACTGATACTATCTGGGTATATATATTTCTGAAAATACCCAGGGGCGATACTTGTCCTGAAATTGTTTGCCTTTTAAATTTTTCTCTATTAGTTCGGATAGACCACAGACAACTCAAGCAAGCACTTCCATTCATTCCTGAAAAAAGACTGTAAAGGTCTTTAGAAGGAACAGGCATGGCAGTTCCGTCCCGATTGTACTCTGGCCTAAAAGGAATTGACTGCCTGTCTGGGTGACAATATAAGTTTGGCTTTCAAAATCCATTTCTAAGTGGCTCATATGTTCCTACTTCTTTTTTGATGTTTACACACCCAGTGTCCAATGTTTTAATTACCATCTCCATGTGTTTTAGTCAAATCTTTTTGGTTTGTGTTTTTTTGTGCAAGGAAAAAATTTGGAATCAAGCAATTTCTTATCTCAATTATCAGTTTCATCTATTCAGAATACTCCAGGATCAAGAGCAGAGATGCCAGCTTTGAGAGGACTTTTAGATCTAAACCAAGGGCATCCCTGCTGTGACCGTCAAGGACAGATGCTTGGAGGGGTCTCCCTGAGAGGGTCACAGGAAGGCCACTCACTCATTGTAGAGCCAGGCCACAGGCCAAATTGTAGTTTGCACTCCTGTATATACTTGGCGCTATAGACTAAATGTTTGTGTCTCCCCACCATTCATATGTTGAGACCTAATCCCCAATATGAGGGTGTTTGGAGGTGAGGCCTTTGGGAGGTAATTAGGTCATGAAGGTGGATCCCTCAAGAATGGAATTAGTGCCCTTATGAAAGAGACCCAGAGAGCTCCCTCTCCCCTTCCTCTATGTGAGGACATAGTGATAAAATGGCCTGCAACCCAGAAGAGGTTCCTCACCGGAATCGGATCACACTGACACCCTGATCTTGGACTTCCGGCCTCCAGAACTGTGAGAAACACATTTATATTGTTATGTAAGCCATGCAGTCCATAGCTCTTTGTTATAACAGACTGGACAGATTAAGATACTTGATTTTTCTGTTGTAACATTTTCCTTTGATTTACAAACCCTTCCTCACTCTTCTCACACTGGCTTCATCTTCTTCTCTTCCCTGAAAAAAAAACGCTTTATCCATCTGGGCCAAGAATGCAAAAACCAGGCCACTTTAAAAATGGAAAATAAAGGGAAAGACAGGTAAAACATCAATATGTAGCTGTGAGTGACCTGAATCGTATTGGATTTCTCTCCTTTCTTATCTTGTACTGCCATTTCCACTTCTGCCAGGCAGTATCTTCTGCTGGGCCGGGTGGCCAAGTCAGATATGTCTTCTGGGCTGTATGGAAGCACAGCCTGTGCCCAGGCTGGTTGCGTCCATCAGCGCGGCTGCCTCTGTGCTTTACCTCAGTGTCCCTGGGCCTCCTGCCTGCAAAGAGGAAACAGCAGACACAGCCGGGCTCCCACGGGTGAGTGCCACAAATCAAATTGTCATTCCTTTTATAAACTGACCCAGGCAGTCACTCCCATGAGACACCCATTTTCTAGGAGAGCTTTTTCTATTCTGACAAAACCCAGGAGGCAGCTCTTTTGTGAAGAGATTGAATCTAGCTTTCCCATCAGGAGGAAAACTTTAAAAATTATACTCTAGGCAGTGTTGATACCAGAGCCAATTCACAGGAGACTCGCAGGGAGTCTAGTCACATTTCTTTGGCTGACCAGCTGGGCCTCCTTGGAAAAACATTTTGACCTCTCTGGGCCTTGGCTTTCTCATCTGTAAAGTGAGAGTTGATCTAGTATCAGATATGACGACATGGAGGCCTGGGGTCTGAATTCTGTCTACACGTGTATTTTATTTATTCTGAACAGTTTTTCTTTCTTTTTGTTAAAGCAAGATTTTTAATGCCTTCATTTGAGACAGTCGCCTGTGAGTCTCTCACAGGCTCCCAACCCATCTTGGCTTAAATTCAGTTTTACTCATTAACCTTACCTATTTGGTCCCTGGAGGCATTAAAGTGTGCAACCCCTGGACTAGATGACCTTAAGTTTATTCCTGGTTTTAATAGTTTATGACTCCCCAATGCTAAGTCATCTGCAAATGAATGAAACAAAGAGAGGTGAATTAGACATTTTATGCATTTGATTCTAGAGAACTAATGACTATTCCCATTTCACATGCCCTCACATTTCCATGCACGGTGAATATTTTCAGCAATAACTCTGTCTTTGGTAAATGTGTGTGACTCGATGCACTGTGAAAGAGGAGAACATGAGGGCTGGTGGCTGAGTTAGGCAAGTGAGTGTTTTCAATAGTTTTGGACTTGCAGAAAGGAGAGACTCTGCGGTAGATGGCAGAGCGGCCGGAACTCCACATCCACCCCTTTGTGCAGCGCTTTGGTAACGTGTCTTTGCAGCTTGTCCCACTGAGGTAGAGTTCATTTTCCCACCCCTTGAATCTAGGCTGCCTTGTGACTTTCTTTGGGCAATAGAATGTGGCAGAAGTGACCTTATGTCAATTCCAAGTCTAGGCCTCAAGGGCCCTGGTGTACTTCCATTCATTGTCTCAGAAGCCTAGCCTGACAGCTGTTGTATGAACAAGGCCTGGTTAGCTTCATGGAAAATGAGAGATGTGTTGCCCACATTACCCCAGCCAACAGCCTGCCAACCCTACAGGCAGAGTTGCCTACCTGACCAGCAGGTGACTGCACTTGCACGAGGGGGCCGGCAGACGCTAGAAGAACCTCTCCAGCTGAGGAGAAATGGGGGCTGTGTTAACCACTAAGTTTTGGGGTGGTTTGTCATGCAGCAGAAGCTGGCACAGACTCATGTGCTCAATTCAATGCATCAAACACTGGACGAGTAGCACGTGAGAATACATATGAGTAAGATATATTGCTATCCCCAAGGAATGTACAGTTTAGCTGAAAACAAGAAAACTGGACAGGTATTGAGAGGTGAAATGAGATATGACAGATGTCATAGTGAAGGTGCAATCGAAACTTTGGAGTCTAAATTGGAAGAACGGAGAAGACCTAGTAAAGAAGGACCATTTGAAGTGGATATTAGATAATCTACACAGGTGAAGATGCGAGATGGACTTGTCATTTATGGGGAGAGATAGCTGAATAAGGGCAATAATAAAGATTCACAGAAATGAGAAGCAAGAGCAGTTTCAACAAGTATTTACTGCATTCTTGTTTTCCTATGTGTGAAACCACAAAGACATACATGATATAAATCTGGACCTTAAATGGCTCACGATCCAATTGGAAAGACAAGACACAACTATATGAAACAAATTATGAAGTAAGACATGAGACTTCTCCCAGAGCTATCACACGGGAGGGTGGCTGTGATGGTAAATGAGTTCTCAAGGCTCAGGTTGTCCAGTCTGATGACAGTATGATCTTTGGGAAGATTACCTGCAAGGAAATTCCAGGTGAAATCATTTTTGAGGGTGACTGCTATCTTGTTTTGCATGATATTTCCTCTCAGGCACCAACACATTTTCTGGTGATACCTAAGAAACATATTTCTTAAATTTCTGTAGCAGAAGGTGATGACAAAAATTTTCTTGGCTATTTAATGATTGTTGGCAAGAAATGTGCTGCTGATCTGGGTCTGAAGAAGGATCACAGAATGGTGGTGAAGGAAGGCTCAGATGTGGGACAGTCTGTCTATCATTTTCATGCCCACATTCCTGGAGGTCAGCAGATGAATTGGCCTCCTGGCTTAACATGGCTTAGGGATAATTTCTCCTTCTCTAGGCAATAATCAGGTTTGCAAGTTCCAATATGTTAAACAGTATACTTATTTTTTGCTTGTATTTGTAGAGGTTGAAGAAATAATTTAAAAAACCCATTCATGATAAAATATATTGCTGCATGGTTTATAGTAACCCCCCCAAAACATGAATTAAATGACAACACAAAAGTAGCTGATCCCTCTATCAAGGTTATGAGACACCCTAGAAGTAGGGTTCAGTATTTTCCAGAGAGTTCTCTGTAGGACCTCAATCATGTAAGATGCTTCATTGTCCAAGAAGTTTAGGAAATGTCACATACTCTAAACGGCTCTAGATTAATCTTTCGTTTTAACATATGAAAGGTCTGAGAAGTTCCTGCTTTAAAAAGACCAGTGTTTCTTGAGGGACAACTAAAACAACTCAGCAAAGCTTTGATCTAATCTGGTCTTTTCCTTTCTCAGGAGAAGGAACCAGTTAGTGGCTAAGTGATTTACTCCAAGCCTCAACCCAGTTATTTCTAAAGATGCATAGGACCCAGTTCTCCCCATGAGATTCTCAGTCAGGGGTGTTCTTTCTTGGACTTCTTTTTTGCCTCACACAAGGTAATCGGAGTACAGTGAGTCCACAAGCAGGAGCAAAACAGAGCCTTGCAAGCAAGAACCACGGGGAAGCTCCCTGAGTGTGGTGGAACTTGGGATGGGTATTGAGCGACAGGGAGCATTCGGACAGGCTGAAAGAAGCAGAGGGCATTCCAGGGAGTGCAGAGAACATTCCTGGTAGGACTCACTCTCACCACTGCACCTCCCTCCCCCTGCCTTTTTTTCCCTTTTTGTTTTAATAGACTTTATTTTTTAAAGGTTTAGGTTCCAGGCAAAATTGAGTGGAAGGTACAGAGATTTCCTGTAAGTCTCCTGACCCCACACACACACCTCTTCCCCTACTGTCAACATCCAGCCCCACAGTGGTACTTTGGTTACAACTGATGAACCTACACTGACACATCGTAATCACCCAGAGTCCATAGTTTACTTTTGGTGTCATACATTCTGTGGGTTTACACAAATTTATGATGACATATATCCGCCATTATAGTATCATACAGAATGCATCCCTCTTTGTATTTGCCCTAAAGGATAAAATCAAAATAAAAAAGCAGAATACCTCCATTCTATATATAAAGCAAAATCCAATTGGGGAAAGCCAAATTGCATTAGAAATGCAGTTTTATAAATCATTTGAGTTCATGGTCTTTTGTAGCAGTGCATTCATGCTGTGATATTATGAATCATATCCAATAACATGATAGGTTAGGGTTCCCTCCTTTCTGTTCTCATTTTTTTAAAGTTAGTATTTTTAAAAATTAATTAATTAATTAATTTTTTGGCTGCGTTGGGTTTTTGTGGCTGGGTGCAGGCTTGCTCTAGTTGCAGAGAGTGGGGGCTACTCTTCGTTGCGGTGTGTGGGCTTCTCATTGTGGTGGCTTCTCTTGTTGTGGAGCACAGGCTCTAGGCATGCAGGCTCAGTAGTTGTGGCACACGGGCTTAGTTGCTCAGTGGTATGTGGGATCTTCCCGGACCAGGGCTCGAACCCGTATCCCCTGCATTGGCAGGCGGATTTTAACCACTGCGCCACCAGGTAAGTCCCTGTTCTCTCTCGTTCTTGAGTATGCTATGAGTAATTATTCTTGTCCTCTGCATATGACTTTGCTTTCACAGTGTATTAATTCAGCCAAGATTGAGGAATGAGGCAGAAGCTTTTTAGGAAATTACTAGGGCATGGTGGTGAAGAAAGATTTGTTTAAAGGTTTTAATTACACAATGTTGTGAAGATGCAGTGTAGGGGTCATGTAGATTAGAAGTAGAAGAATTGCACAGAACATCAGGATAAAGTGATTAGATGTCAGAACAAATGATGGAGTTGCCCAGGCTGGAATCTCATTAGACCTGATGTGTTCTCAGTCTCCAGCATGACAAATGGGCCTTTTGTTCCTCCCTGAGTACTCACACAAATCCAGGAGAACTCATTTAGGAATGAAGGAGGAAAGAGGAGTAATGAAAGAAGAAAAGTTAGCTTAGGTTTGAGGGCAAAAGGCCCTTCTACAAAACATTTTATTATTTTTTAACACATTTATTAGAATATAATTGCTTTACAATGGTGTGTTAGTTTCTGCTTTGTAACATAGTGAATCAGCTATACATAAACATATATCCCCATATCCCCTCCCTCTTGCGTCTCCCTCCCAACTTCCCTATCCCACCCGTCTAGGTGGTCACAAAGCACCGAGCTGATCTCCCTGTGCTATGCAGCTGCTTCCCACTAGCTATCTATTTTACATTTGGTAGTGTATATATGTCAGTGCCACTCTCTCAATTTGTCCCAGCTTACCCTTCCCCCTCCCCATGTCCCCAAGTCCATTCTCAACGTCTGCGTCTTTATTCCTGTCCTGCCCCTAGGTTCCTCAGAACCATTTTTGTTTTCTTTAGATTCCATATATATGTGTTAGCATACAGTATTTGTTTTTCTCTTTCTGACTTACTTCACTCTGTAGGACAGACTCTAGGTCCATCCACCTCACTACAAATAACTCAATTTCATTTCCTTTTATTGTATATATGTGCCACATCTTCTTTATCCATTCATCTGTCCATGGACACTTAGGTTACTTCCATATCTTGGCTATTGTAAATAGAGCTGCAATGAACATTGTGGTACATGACACTTTTTTGAATGATGGTTTTCTCAGGGTATATGCCCAGTAGTGGGATTACTGGGTCGCATGGTAATTCTATTTTTAGTTTTTTAAGTAACCTCTATACTGTTCTCCAGAGTGGCTGTATCAATTTACATTCCCACCAACAGTGCAAGAGGTTTCAATTTTCTCCACACCCTCTCCAGCATTTACTGTTTCTAGATTTTTTGATGATGGCCGTTCTGACTGGTGTGAGATGATACCTCATTGTAGTTTTGATATGCATTTCTCTAATGATTAGTGATGTTGAGCATCCTTTCATGTGTTTGTTGGCAATCTGTATATCTTCTTTGGAGAAATGTCTGTTTAGGTCTTCTGCCCATTTTTGGATTGGGCTGTTTGTTTTTTTGATATTAAGCTGCATGAGCTGCTTGTATATTTTGGAGATTAAGCCTTTGTCAGTTGCTTCGTCTTCAAATATTTTCTCCCAATTTGAGGGTTGTCTTTTCATCTTGTTTATGGTTTCCTTTGCTGTGCAAAAGCTTTGAAGTTTCATTAGGTCCCATTTGTTTATTTTTGTTTTTATTTCCATTTCTCTAGGAGGTGGGTCAAAAAGGATCTTGCTGTGATTTATGTCATAGAGTGTTCTGCCTATGTTTTCCTCTAAGAGTTTGATAGTGTCTGACCTTACATTTAGGCCTTTAATCCATTTTGAGCTTATTTTTGTGTATGGTGTTAGGGAGTATTCTAATTTCATTCTTTTACATGTAGCTATCCAGTTTTCCCAGCACCACTGATTGAAGAGGCTGTCTTTTCTCCATTGTATATTCTTGCCTCCTTTATCAAATATAAGGTGACAATATGTGTGTGGGTTTATCTCTGGGCTTTCTATCCTGTTCCATTGATCTATATTTCTCTTTTTGTGCCAGTACCATACTGTCTTGATTATTGTAGCTCTGTAGTATAGTCTGAAGTCCAGAAGTCTGATTCCTCTAGCTCCATTTTTCTTTCTCAGGATTGCTTTGGCTATTTGGAGTCTTTTGTGTTTCCATAAAAATTGTGAAATTTTTTTGTGCTTGTTCTGTGAAAAATGCCACTGGTAGTTTGATAGGGATTTCATTGAATATGTAGATTGCTTTGGGTAGTAGAGTCATTATCACAATGTTGATTCTTCCAATCCAAGAACATGGTATATCTCTCCATCTGTTTGTATCATCTTTCATTTCTTTCATCAGTGTCTTACAGTTTTCTGCATACAGGTCTTTCGTCTCCTTAGGTAGGTTTATTCCTAGGTATTTTATTCTTTTTGTTGCAACGGTAAATGGGTTTGTTTCCTTGATTTCTCTTTCAGATTTTTCATCATTAGTGAGTAGGAATGCAAGAGATTTCTGTGCATTAATTTTGTATCCTGCTACTTTACCAAATTCATTGATTAGCTCTAGTAGATTTCTGGTAGCGTCTTTAGGATTCTCTATGTATAGTATCATGTCATCTGCAAACAGTGACAGCTTTACTTCTTTTCCGATTTGGATTCCTTTTAGTTCTTCTTCTTCTCTGATTGCTGTGGCTAAAACTTCCAAAGCTATGTTGAATAATAGTGGTGAGAGTGGGCAACCTTGCCTTGTTCCTGATCTTAGAGGAAATGGTTTCATTTTCTCACCATTGAGAATGATGTTGACTGTGGGTTTGTCATATATGGTCTTTATTATGTTGAGGTAAGTTCCCTCTTTGCCTACTCTCTACAGAGTTTTTATCATAAATGGGTATTGAATTTTGTCAAAAGCTTTTTCTGCATCTACTGAGATGATCATATGGTTTTTCTCCTTCAATTTGTTAATATGGTGTATCACATTGATTGATTTGCATATATTGAAGAATACTTGCATTCCTGGAATAAACCCCACTTGATCATGGTGTATGATCCTTTTAATGTGCTGTTGGATTCTGTTTGCTAGTATTTTGTTGAGGATTTTTGCATCTATGTTCATCAGTGATATTGGCCTGTAGTTTTCTTTCTTTGTGACATCTTTTTCTGGTTTTGGTATCAGGATGATGGTGACCTCGTAGAATGAGTTTGGAAGTATTCCTCCCTCTGCTGTATTTTGGAAGAGTTCGAGAAGGATAGGTGTTAGTTCTTTTCTAAATGTTCAAAGGAATTCGTCTGTGAAGCCCTCTGGTCCTGGGCTTTTGTTTGTTGGAAGATTTTTAATCACAGTCTCAATTTCAGTGCTTGTGATTGGTCAGTTTATATTTTCTATTTCTTCCTGGTTCAGTCTCAGAAGGTTGTGCTTCTCTAAGAATTTGTCCATTTCTTCCAGGTTGTCCATTTTATTGGCATGTAGTTGCTTGTAGTAATCTCTCATGATCCTTTGTATTTCTGCAGTGTCAGTTGTTACTTCTCCTTTTTCATTTCTAATTCTATTGATTTGAGTCTTCTCCCTTTTTTTCTTGATGAGTCTGGCTAATGGTTTATCAATTTTGTTTATCTTCCCAAAGAACCAACTTTTAGTTTTATTTATCTCTGCTATTGTTTCCTCCATTTCTTTTTCTTTTATTTCTGATCTGATTTTTATGTTTTCTTTCCTTCTGCTAACTTTGGGGGTTTTTTGTTCTTCTTTCTCTAATTGCTTTAGGTATAAGGTTAGGTTGTTTATTTGAGATGTTTCTTGTTTCTTGAGGTAGGATTGTATTGCTATAAACTTCCCTCTTAGAACTCCTTTGCTGCACCCCATAGGTTTTGAGTCGTCATGTTTTCATTGTCATGTGTTTCTAGGTATTTTTGATTTCCTCTTTGATTTCTTCAGTGATCACTTGGATATTAAGTAGTGCATTGTTTAGCCTCCATGTGTTTGTATTTTTTACAGATTTTTTCCTGTAATTGATATCTAGTCTCATAGCGTTGTGCTCAGAAATGATACTTGATACAATTTCAGTTTTCTTAAATTTACCAAGGCTTGATTTGTGACCCAAGATATGATCTATCCTGGAGAATGTTCCATGAGCACTTGAGAAGGAAGTGTATTCTGTTGTTTTTGCATGGAATGTCCTATAAATATCAGTAAAGTCCATATTGTTTAATGTATCATTTAAAGCTTGTGTTTCCTTATCTATTTTCATTTTGGATGATCTGTCCATTGGTGAAAGTGGGGTGTTAAAGTCCCCTACTATGATTGTGTTACTGTCGATTTCCCCATTTATGGCTGTTAGCATTTGCCTTATGTATTGAGGTGCTCCTATGTTGGGTGCATAAATATTTATAATTGTTATATCTTCTGGGATTGATCCCTTGATCATTATGTAGTGTCCTTCTTCGTCTCTTGTAATAGTCTTTATTTTAAAGTCTATTTTGTCTGATATGAGAGTTGCTACTCCAGATTTCTTTTGATTTCCATTTGCATGAAATATCTTTTTCCATCCCCTCAGTTTCAGTGTGTATGTGTCCCTAGGTCTGAAGTGGGTCTCTTGTAGACAGCATATATATGGGTCTTGTTTTTGTATCCATTCAGCCAGTCTATGTCTTTTGGTTGGAGCATTTAATCCATTTACATTTAAGGTAGTTATCGATATGTATTTTTCTATGACCATTTCCTTAATTGTTTTGGGTTTGTTATTGTAGGTCTTTTCCTTCTCTTGTGTTTCCTCCCTAGAGAAGTTCCTTTAGCATTTGTTGTAAAGGTGCTTTTGTGGTGCTGAATTCTCTTAGTTTTTCCTTGTCTGTAAAGGTTTTAATTTCTCCTTCAGATCTGAATGAGATGCTTGCTGGGTAGAGTAATCTTCGTTGTAGGTTTTTCCCTTTCATCACTTTAAATATGTCCTGCCATTGCCTTCTGGCTTGCAGAGTTTCTGCTGAGAGATCAACTGTTAACCTTATGGGGGTTCCCTTGGATGTTATTTGTTGTTTTTCCCTTGCTGCTTTTAATTTTTTTTCTTTGTATTTAATTTTTGATAGTTTGATTAATATGTGTCTTGGCATGTTTCTCCTTGGACTTATCCTGTATGGGACTCTCTGCGCTTCCTGAACTTGGTTAACTATCTCCTTTCCCATATTGGGGAAGTTTTCAACTATAAGCTCTTCAAATATTTTCTCAGTCCCTTTCTTTCTCTCTCCTTCTTGTGCGACCCCTATAATTCAAATGTTGGTGCATTTAGTGTTGTCCTAGAGGTCTCTAAGACTGTCCTCAATTCTTTTCATTCTTTTTTTCTTTAGTCTGCTCTGCAGTAGTTATTTCCACTATTTTATCTTCCAGGTCACTTATCCATTCTTCTGCCTCAGTTATTCTACTATTGATTCCTTCTAGAGAATTTTAAATTTCATTTATCGTGTTGTTCATCATTGTTTGTTTGCTCTTTAGTTCTCCTAGGTCCTTTTAAAATGTTTCTTGTGTTGTCTCCATTCTATTTCCAAGATTTTGGATCATCTTTACTATCATTACTCTGAATTCTTTTTCAGGTAGGCTGCCTATTTCCTCTTCATTTGTCTGGTCTGGTGGGTTTTTACCTTGCTTCTTCATCTGCTGTGTGTTTCTCTGTCTTCTCATTTTGCTTAACTTACTGTGTTTGGTGTCTCCTTTTCGCAGGCTGCAGGTTTGTAGTTCCCGTTGTTTTTGGTGTCTGCCCTCAGTGGCTAAGGTTTGTTCAGTGGGTTGTGTAGGCTTCCTGGTGGAGGGGACTGGTGCCTGTGTTCTGGTGGATGAGGCTGCATCTTGTCTTTCTGGTGGGCAGGACTATGTCTGATGGTGTGTTTTGGGGTGTCTCTGACCTTATTATGATTTTTTGCAGGCTTTCCGCTAATGGGTGGGGTTGTGTTCCCGTCTTGCTAGATGTTTGGCATAGGGTGTCCAGCACTGTAGCTTGCTGGTCGTTGAGTGGAGCTGGGTCTTAGTGTTGAGATGGAGATCTTTGGGAGAGCTTTCACCATTTGATATTACATAGAGCTGGGAGGTCTCTGGTGGACCAATATCCTGAACTCGGCTCTCCCACCTCAGAGGCTCAGGCCTGACACCCGGCCGGAGCACCAAGACCCTCTTATGGCTTCTTCTCTTCATAAACCAGGAATCCGAGCTCCTTCTCCACTTAGAAAAATCCTACTTATTCTTCAAAAGTTTTACAGCCTCTGAGCAACCTCCCATGACTTTCCCTCCATGGAAAGGCACCACACCTGCTCTGTCTTGGTTCCAGTACAATGGTTACAAAGCATTTTGAATATGATTTCCTGGCTGCTTCATTTATTGCCAATAAATAGATGTGAACTCAGTGCTGGCTCGACTACTCTGGAAGAGAGATTTTTCCCCTTGGCTTCTGAACAGGCATAATGCAGAGTTTCTCAGAGATCTTCTCTCTCCATAGCACTCTTCCATTCTCTTCTAACTTCAGATTCAAGAGCTGTAGTTTCTCTGCCTTGGCCTTCCTGCCCTGTGATTTGACAGATGCACATTTTTAGAGGCAAGATTATCTTCCTCTCTGATTTAAATGTGTCAGCCCTGCTTCTAGACCTCTGCCTACCCGTGGGAGAGACGCTTTGGTGTAGCAGGTATAAGCAATGTCCTTTTATGGCCAATATTTCTTCTCTCTAAATTTTGTATGTGATCATAAAAAACAGATGTTTTCAAAGGTCTCTGAGACTTCAGTTCCATCTTCTGAAGCCTCACGTTTAACTTGCAGAACTTTGTTAATCTAAGTCTTACAATTGGCATCCACCTAAACGTGGTAGTGTATTTCTTCAACCAGATTTCATCTCGCCTCTAAAAACACCTGCTGCTCTGTCTCTGGGCTACATCCTGTTCCTTCCCCTCCCCACTTAATAAAGCAAGCTGCTTCTTGCTTCTGGGCACCACAGAAACATAAGTGAACTGCAGCGGGGTTGGTGTTCAACCTCCACGCCACACAGCTTGGGCTGACTGATTTACAGAGACTCTGCTCACAATGGCTGTCCTGGGGCCAATAAAAACTTTTAAAGGAGGGGATTATGGAGAAGGAATGGCCCAGCCATTTCCATGAGAATTTCTCTGTACTCCAGAGAGGGTCTGAGTTTCACAGGATGGCAGGATCAGCTGCAAACTGCAGCTTGCTGGATTATGGAGTGTAAGGTTCCCCAGGCAGGGCTGGAAGGGGCTGGGTGGGGGCAGTTTGACAGAGAGGTTATAAGGCACTGGGGGAGGCCCTCAAACATATGCCTCTCTTCCAGGAACAGAGTCTATTCGAGATAAGCAGTTAGGACACAAGAGAGGGGGTAGAAAGAACTTCAAGTCACTAAAATGGTATATGATAAATGAGTGTCGTGAGCAACAATTGTGAATGAATTTAGAGAGGAAAAATTATTTCTTTCCAGCAGGTTCTGGAAAGGTTTCCAAAGGAAAGTGGAATATGATTTGGAGTCCAAAAAAATTGGTATCACATCAACTTAAAAATTATAATAAACATAATTTTTAATGTAAAAATCCCCCAATAAAACAAAACTATCACCCTATCATGGAACCAGAATAGCTACTCTTATGTTCCCTTTCAATCTGGGATTATGTATTTTAGAGTTATGATATAGTGTGCAAACAATTATCTGTTGTGCTTTTTCTCACATTTTTTCCTGTACATATTTTGAACAAAGTTTGTAGACATTGAAGTAGGTGTCCCCAAAACAGCAGTGTATAACAGAATGATTATGTTGTCCTGTTTTAGTTTCTGTGACTTTCCCAGTTTTAGCACTGAAATTCCCGCATCCAGCAACCCCCTACTCCATCCATCCAGCCTCATCAAACCAGGACTGTTGGTCATCCTATAAAAAGACCCTGACTTCATGGAAATTAACAGCGTCATGGAGACAGGACTGTAAGCCTGTAATTTTATGTGCACTGAATGTTACAAGGGAAGGGCAGTGACTAATATAATGACTGGGGCCTGGTTAGGCACCCTGAGGAAGTTATATTTCATGAAGTCCAAAGAAGAGTTAGTTAGGGGAAGAACCCCCTTAAATAATGCTGCACCTGGAGTCACACCCACTGTGGGAAGTGAAATTACGTTACCAAAGTTGCTTTTGACCCTTAAGGCAAAATCCTAGGAGAGCACGCGGTTGATCATAGTGTTTAGATATGCTGGGGGAGGTCTGTCCACACATGCTTCTGCATATTAGTAGAACTGCATACAGCATTAGTTTTATTCTTCTGTGATGATAAGGTTTGTTCATTTGTTTGTTTTCCATGTGGGTAACAAATTTTGCAATTTTTCAATTATTGAACTTCAGATAGAATGATGACTTATGATCACAGTTTATTCAGATAGTTTTATACATTTCTGATCTTTTTCTCATGTCCTTTATAGTGACACATACTATTTATTTCCTCTCTGAAAAATTTGAAGCACATGACCTCTATCCTCCCTTTGCTTTGCCATGCTTAAGAAATGATGGCAGTCTTAAAGAATGCCCCTCCTGACCTTAAAATGACTCTCTAAGGGCCGACTGGTGGAGGTCACTGCATCTCCACAGGCCTGAATGAATACTTTTTTTAATATTCCATGCAGACCGCCCCTATTTATATAGATGTGCTCTTTCTTCAGATATGCTAATACTGTTGATTAAGCTACTGCTTTCTTTTATACTCAAACTTTGATTAGATTTTCCCAGTTTTTTGTTTTGTTTTTGCTTTTGGCCTGGGAAATATTCTACAAGGAAGGTTGCTTTCTGAAACAGTTGAAAGTCAGCCAGTACAATATTACTGGTGAAGCCGTCAGAGATTGTGGGGCCTCTTACTGGTTCCCCTGTGTTTTAAACATATTTCTCTGTTGATATTCCCGTCGCCTACCTTGCTCCTCAAAGAGAATTTTATGTGGTCAGTGCCTCCCTAGGCTTCCAGTAAGGTGCAAACCCCTGCACAGGAATAATGCGATCAGCCCCAATGGGAAGCTTAGAAGTAGAGGTCACCCCTGACCCCAGGAACGGTCATAATGCACTGTTTATTTCCAGATGAAGAATAAAAAGAAAATAGACTTTTTAGTTCAGGGGAGAGAAAAATTTTTGTGTAGTCCAAGAATGCTCAATGGAGGAAGAGACTTGATCTGGGTTTTGAAAACTAGGGAGAGTGGAGCTCCCACTAGAAACTGCTATTTCCCTCATCAGCATATCCTCATGAATAATGATAAAGTGCGGTGGTATTTTATTTTGCTAATGTGTTTCATATACTGCTTGGGGCTTCACATCAAGCCCACTGACGCTTTAAAAGAAGCCTTCAGAATTTCTTCAAACAAGGAACTCCTAACCTGGATAATAGTAACCTGGGGTGAAAGGTTTGCTTCTTCATTTCTGTACAAGCTCAAAAGTCTGTGGTCAGCCTGGCCACTGTGCCATTCACGCATCTGCCTCTCCTAAGGAGGGGAGGATATACAATGTCCTCTCAGGCAGGCAAATGTTGGGGCATGGGACTGTAGCAGGGAGCTGAGGAACAGGAAGAAGTCTCCTCATGATGGAGAATACCTGATCAGGTTACAGATCTCCTTGCAGAATACCCAGTCAAGAACAAATACAGCTTTACTAGTGCATAAAATATTACATCATAAAGAAGAATGTGCTAATTTTTTCCCAAATTAAATTTTCATCAATGCCCATAGCTTCTGAAGAATAAAGTACAGCTAAGAGAGGCATTTAGTTTGTAAAGGCTTAAAATAAAATTTCAACTGAGGAAAAATAGTAATAATAAAAAAAATGCAAGTTTAATGTCTAACAAGACATACAGGATGTAATTAAACTCAGCTTTATCAGCTCCGGCATTCATTAATGGATCCTAAGCCTGAGGAGCTGTGAAGTTCTTTAAGAGGCAATCAATAATCCATTACAATAGTGACACAAACTCTGAACCTAATTACCAGCAACAGGATGGTTGTGGCCCATTTGAAAAGACTGTCGTATTAGTAGAGGTGAGCAAAGTTATGTGGAGGTTAATTGACATTGGCTTATATTACACCAAACCTATACCTCAATTTTTCCTTTAGAATACTATTGAGGAGAAATTATAATTAGAGCTGTTCATTAGTTTTTCCTATTCTTTCTAACTTTGAACTCCACATTTGTTCTTTCTGAAAACTTTACTTTTCAAGTGCTCTGAAGAATGGATCATTTAATTTTATGGTATCTTACAAGATTTCCACGGAATGTTTCTCGTTCTCAGCAGCCTTGTGAATTGCCTTCACCATTCTTTCTCTTAATGCTCTTTAATTTACTCTGATGGAAACCCATTCTTCCACAGCCATTTTCACTTGGATCTTTGGAGTGTCACTGTCATTGAACACTGTGCTGATTCTTCTATGTGCCTGCTCCGCTAGAACAGATTTGAAAGAACCGAATGATGTACACACTACCAATGTATGTCACTAATGTTACCTACTTTCTTACTATGAGTTCCACTGAAACAAACCCTGAGATAGGATTCGATGTAAGTAATTTGTTTGGATGATAAAGAGAACGCCAGTAAGGACTGGGGAAGACAGTGAAAGGAAGGCAGCCCATAAAGAATGGCATTCATCAAGCCAGATTTACTATGGGCGATGGAGTTTAATCCTACTGAGGAAATTCTGGAGGCCAGGAAAGAATACACATCCCAGAGTTCTCTACCCAACAGGCTGAGGAGCTGGGTATTTACACACCAACTCTTGTCAGTCATTGTTTGAGGACTGCTCCAAGGGCGCATTAATTCCCTGGTCTGCCACTGGGACGGCAAAGGGTGCTCAAGAGGTAGGAGAATGCCCTCGGTGTTGGCAGGTGGAAGTCAGGCAGTGTGCACTGACATGGAGAGGGCCGAGGATGTGGAGAAGGTACCCAAAGCTTCTGCTGCCTCCACCACTGGTGGAGCTTCTGCCCGCACCTCCTTAAGCACTCTTATATAGTCCATCTACTCTTATACTCTTATATTCCTAGCAATCCTTCTTGTCCCAGCAGACGTTTTAGATTTACACTGAGAGTTAGGGGCTGGAGAAATGGGCTTGGGGGTCTAGCTATAGAAATACAACAGCAAAGATCTTGCCATGAGAGGAAGCTAAATGTCTCAAGATGAGAAAGAGAGGGAAGAAGAAACACAGTGGCTGTTACTGAAGATTTTCCGACAGTTATCACCAGATACAGAAAGAATCACATGAACAGATCATTTGCCAACTTCTTGTAGCCCCCAAAGGGTCAAAATTAGGTAATAGCCTAGGATCAGACTGGGTGAGATATGCAAAATTCTGTGTGTGTGAGTGTGTGTGTGTGCGCATGTATGAGCCAGGGAGTGTGTGATACATGTACACATGCTGGGAGATGCACCCACAAGACTGCAAATCAGGGATACTTTGTCTTGTTTAGGTTTTGCATTAGGCTCAACACCCTAATGCAATCCATGGATCCCCACTTGTCCCTTGTCTTAAAACACTTTTCTTCAGACTTATTTTCAAAACCACGACTTGTCTCTGAAGACCAAAAGACTGAGTAAATAGTATTAATTTAATGAAGAAGCAGGACATCTTACAGAATTCAGCTGTTTATCTTGAACATAACGCACGAGGCTTTTCTGCGATCTCAGTTTTCTCTTGAAGAATGTTATTTTGGGGAGCAAAATCAGCATGTGTGACGTTATACTTCCAGACTGAGTAAGAGTGAGGCAAATCAGACTTAGCTCTTCAGCAAGGGTTGTTCAGGTGTCTGTCAGTGCTTATGGTGGCAAAGGCTTATGTATGTTCACTGGTGTGACCCAGATATGGCCATCTGCAGATTACATTCTGCATATGCATACAAACGGAATCCCACGAACAGTTTAGAATCTGAAAGTTTCTTTTGCTTTGATTGAACTCTTCATCCAAAGCAGTTTTCTATTTATTCTGTACTTCTCAAGGACCATTAGTATACCTTAAAACGATTTTTTGTACAGTAGTCCTGTGGATGCTAATTAGAAAATCATCGGCCCTTGTAGTCTTTTGGAATCGCCCAGAAAATTAACATAATTGGCTATTTCTTGCATCCTGAAGTTTCACATACTTGATGAAGGACACATTCATCTTGCATTGATCCTCCCTCAATTCCCCATCCCCCCGTTCTTTGCACCTAATGGGTATTCGGTAAATCTTGGTTGAAATAAATGTGTCTTCTAAATCTTTCAGAGTCAGTCCTTAAGTCCTCTGTCCAGTTAACACTCTAGAATATTTCAAAACAGTTGAGCTGTGTGTTCACCAGTCCCTTTCAACTGCAATGCCCTATGAGTCCCACTGTAAACTCAGATTACTGAGTCCCTGTGGGAGTAGGTAGAATATTGACCCAAGCCAAGAGTGGGCTTTGGGATTAGATTTGTTGCTTTGACTTTGGAATCTCTTGTACCTGAGGGTACATGTCTACTAAGGCTTAGCATGCTCCTTTTGTGGGCGCCTAGGATGTATGGTTGTGACTCTGCCTTGATTTTCTTCCCTAATTAGCACTTATTTCTTCACTAGAACTGCAACTTGTTTAGGCTTCAACTTAGCTGGGGTCTTGGTACCTTGCTTAAATCATGCTAGTTCCTTCTCCAAGGCGCTGAATCATATGCAAAAAACTTAAGCCACTGTCTGTATTTCTCCTGTGAGTGTATTTAGGGCCAAGACTATTCTTCCACCACACACTTGACCTAAGGAATTTGATGTCACTTACATGACACTGAATCATGCTGACTGAATTTGCTCACCTCAGTTTTCTATTTTCCTTAGCCATTCAAACATCTAACTATCCAGTTATTTATTCATTGATCCTCTTACCCTTCTATGAGGACTACTCTGCCCCAGGCACAATTTCAAAAGAGATTCTGTCTTTTGGACCTGCATTTTGGATTGTCAAATACTATACCAAGATCTGGTTCTACACCTGGTCACTTTCCCTCATCCCTTGATTTTCACCCATACCCAGCTTCTCCTCCTTATCAGCCCAGGCACAGAAGTGCTTACTTGTCCCGTATCCAAGCCTACCCTTTTCACAAGGGCTCAACTAACTTTAGTCTTTATATAGTCCATCTACTCTTGCCAAGTACGGCCTATTGTTTATTTACAGTTTATATGGCAGTTAGGGTTAAGAATTGATTTTGTAACCTTAAAGGAAGAATCAAATCATATAAGTGAATTAATTGGACACATATTTATTGATTACCTCGCATGTCTCAGGCACAGTGGGATACAGCGAACAAGACAGACAAGATCCCTACTAGGAAGGTTATGATCTAGCAAGGGAAGCATTCATTTTTCTAGGACAGTCAATCCCTCATTATTCCCAGATTCCATATTTGCAAATTCACTGACTCACTAAAATTTATTGTGACCCCCAAATCAACACTTTCATGGTCATTTGGAGACAGACACTGAGCAGCAAAGAATTTGAGTTGCCCAACCCCCGTGATCCCAGTAGAGATTAAACAAAAAAAACACTGCCTTCTTATTTCAGTTTACATGCTGTAAACAAGTATCCTTTTCGTGGCAGATTGAGTGCAAGGTGTTTTGTATTTTTGTTGGTGAGTTTGCTGTTTAAAATGCCCCGCCCCCAATTTACTGCTGTCTAGTGTGTTTCTAAGCACAGGAAGGCTGTGCTGTGTCTTACAGAGAAAATCCCTGTGTTAGATCAGCGTCATTCAGCCATAATTATAGTGCTGCTGGCTCTGATTTCAATGCTAATGAATCAACTGTATATATTTTAAAAGGTGCTTTAAACAGATATACACATAAACAATGTTTTGGATTGAGTAGTTGACAAAAATGTAATGGCCAAAGATTCACAGGAACATAACCCTGTTATAACATTTCCCCAGGAGCAATGCTTCAGTATTCACTAATTTAGTTTTCATGATGACTTTATAGAACATATGTACTTGAATAATCTCCTATAAATTAATGAAAACCTCTTTAATTGCTTTTATGATAAGTATTACAAATTAATGGTACTCCATACCATGAGAGTATATAATAGAGGAACTTCATCAGAGAGGGTAGGAAAGGCTTTCCTGAAGAAGTTATATTTCAGCTGTGACATGAAAGAGATGTGGAGATTAGCTGAGTCCAGAGTGTGAGGAAGAGCCCTTCAGATAGAAGGGACAGCCTGGGCAAGCCCATGAGGCAGGAAGGAGTGTGCTTTGTTTGAGGAATAAAAGAAGGCCACTGTGAGAGGATGATTTTGTATATGGGGGAGAGAGGGATGAAAAGTAAAGTTGTGAACATGGACAGGGCCTTGTGGGCTAGGTTAAGGATTTGAAATTTACTGAACAGCAAGAAAAAGATGTTGATTTACTTTCATTGGAGGACTGATTAGTCTTTCTGCTCTAGGAAGAACGGATTAAAGACAAAGTGGAAATGGGGTGACCATTAAGAGTGTTTCAGGAGCCAGACAGGGGATGATGGTAGTTTGAACTAAGTTGTGAGGCTGGGTATAGGGAGAAGATATATAGAAGGACACATAGAGATAGATTTATAAGAAATATCAGAGGTAAAAATGACAACGTTCAGTGACTGAGGGGACATGGAGGATGAAGTTAAAGGAGGGTCATCATGGGAGGATCATCTCGGTAGAGCATTTCTGAAAGGGGAGAACTCTGCAGGAAGAACACAGAGACAATGTCGTAAATTTTGCTTCCAATAATGGCTACAGTGAGATCTCCCATCTTGTCTGCTTTCCTGCAGTCGGACCTTACCACTACTAAAGAGGTAGGATTTATTTCCCCAATCCTTGAATCTGGGCTGCTTTCATGACCCTCTTTGTCTAGTAGAATTAAATGTAAGTGATGCTGTATTGCTTCTGAGACTAGACCTTAAGAGAATTCCAGCTTCTGCCTTCATCTCTTGGAATACTTCTTCTTGGAATCCAGTTGCCATCTGTGAAGAAGCCCAAGCAGCTACACGGAGAAGCTTACACGGAGGAGAAATAGGACCATGGCTGATCACCCCAGCTGACTTATAGCAAGTGGCCAGCGTCAGCTGCTAGCCATGTGAGTTTTAGACCTTCCAGCAGTTGCCCCACGTGGAGCAGAATAATATCCAGATAAGCTTCAGAATCATGAGAGGAAAAATTTGATCTTTTAAACCTTTCAATTTTGGAGTGATTCTTTATACAGCATAGATATCCAAAACAGAGATAGATAGGGATTCAGTTTGGGGAATGTCTATGAAATGCTGTGGAACATTCAGGTAAAGATGGCTCTCAGGCAGCTGGTTATAAAGCCTGGAGCTGAGAAGTGACATCTGGGTTAGAGATATAACTTTGGGAGTTGCTAGCATATAAATCGTGTTTTTAGCCCTAGAAGTTGATAAAACAAACAAACAAAAAAAACTAGTGAGAATGTAGAGTGAAAAAAAAAAAAAAGCACAAAATGGAATTAGGACTAGGCTTTGAAGAAATCTCACATTTAATGGTCATGATTGGAGAATGTGCCCTCAATGGAGATTAAGAAGGAAAAGCAAGAGAGTTTTCTTGGTATCACAGAAGCCAAGACAAGAAAGAGACTATTTCCAAAAAGAGAGTGTGCTCAATAGTAGTTTCAAAAGCTAATGAGAAGTTACATTAAATGAGTTCAAAAAGTATCCTTTATTGATTTGGAAGCAAGGTGGCCATTGCTGAGTCATCTAAGTAAATTTCCAGAGCCCTGTGATTGACTTTTCACACTGCTGATATTTTTATTTTAACCGTTTTAGGTAGAATAGCTGACATTGCACCATTAAGTGTATGCAAGGCATTGTATTGGGTTCTTCATATATTATGTCACCTCTAATTTAACCATTATAACAACGATATTTATTTTTGAAGCAACTAAAGCTTAAGGAAAGTGAATGAGCTCCCCAAATTATTCAGCTAGTAGGTAGGCTACATGGCCTCTGTTCACTTCTCCATGACCCCCATCTCTATCCCCACCCCCAGCCCCATCATATTTACTGCTCTGAGAGTCTATTGAAGAAAAGAAAGCCACATATGCAAGTCTGATACAATTGTGTCCATAGTGAGTAGAAAAGTACCTAATACTGAGATATTATTGTTAATTATCTTAGGTATAATAATGGTCATTTTCATGGGTTTTTTAGAGCCTCTATCTTTTAGAGGTAAAAAATGAAGTACTTATGGATGAAATTTTGTATCTTGCATGTGCCTCAAAATAATCTGGTTGAGAGGGGAAGTAGATAGGTGTAGATGAAATTAGATTGGCCATGGGTTGATACTTGTTGAGGCTGTGTGATGAGTAAAAAGGGAGCCATTATACCATACTCTCTGCTTTTCTGTACTTTGAACATTTTTAACAGTAAGTTAAAAAAAATAAGTGTCTCAGTGAGATTCTGAGGTCTTCACAGTGAATAAAAGTGCATGGGCTTTATAATAGATATTTTGGTACTTAGAGTTTTATTTCTGGTGTTTTTTCTCTGGTATCATGGGTAGCTAGAGGTGCTGGATAGATGGCCCTGGACATAGAAAGAACTATTTATTAAGAACTCTATAAAATCTGCAAAAAGAAAAAATGAACCTCTAATTTTAAGTTACTGAATAAATGCTAAATGTGACATTCATTATGACTCTATAAGCTTAGTAGCATTTGAGAGCTGACAATTAGCCGGATAGCTTTATAAAATGCACGTTGCTTTTAATTGCTATGGCCCATTTTCCTTGTTTAATACAAAATTGGAAGCTGTTAAATGCATCAGAAATCTTTCTGGATTTGCTGTTGCATGGTTCAACAGGAATTTCCCCCCTGGAGACATGGTAATTTTGCAACTTTTAAATATTCAACACAACTCTAATTATAAATAGTTCTCTTTCAAAAGCGACAGCCAGACTCTTGGCACAAACCACCTCTTATTATATGGGTAAGGATGACAGCATGATGACTGATGATATGTGTTAGATTCCCTCATTTCTCTTTATTAGAATTTTCTCTGCATTATCATGCTTTGTAACTAATCAGCTCATTCCTGACAATGGTTAATGCGATGGGGAATGGTTTATTGGGAATAACTTTGTATTTCATCGGGAGAAACAAGCCCAGACAGTCTGTGTGGTAACCTTTGTGGGCGGAGGAAGAAACCTCCCCCAACTCCTTCTAATTTTTCTGTTCTACTTGGGCTGGTCAGGATATGAGGACAGATAGGGAAAGAGTTCTTTGCTCTTAGAATTGGAGGAACAGATACAGAGGGAAAAGGATGCAGCCTTGGGATAGAAGGCAATGAGAAGGGTAGAGAAGGTGACCATATGGGGCCATAAATCAGTAGCTACCCGGGCAACAAAGCTGACCCTGGATATCTGGTTCATGACACACCAGTTATTTCTTGAGCACCTGCTGTGAGCACAGCCCTGCTGTGGCCACTGTGGGGAAACACAAAAGGCTCCAGAGACCTTTTCCTTGCCTTCAATTCTAGTTAGAGGCAGGCCATCTACAATTTGATATCCTCCTTGAAGGCAAAGACTCGGGTCTCTTTGGTTCGCCCCTATATCCCATTGCCTAGTACCAGGTATAGCTCACAGTCATTAACTTTAATAAATTATTTGCTAAGAAATGGATGGATGAATTAATGAATAGTTATGGGACCACTTACACAATGTCAAAATAACCCACTTCAAACTAAATATGTAAACGCTGGCAGGGTGGTAACAGAATATAGGAATGATCAGAGCAGGATGAAGTTCTGTAAGAAGATGTCAGACTTCTGGAAAGCCTCCATTGGAGCCCCTTCCTCCTGTATCCCAAGACAGGATCAAGTAAGATAAAGACTATGGGGATTAAACTGCCCAGACCCGCCCCCGCCAAACACTCATGGAACATTTGTGACAGCAGGACTCCTAGGAACTGTCCTTCAGGTAGGTGAGAGAGTGTCTGGTTGTTATAAGGTGAGAGACTTTCAGCTCTCAAAGCTTGTGCAGAAACTCATGGGAGAAGAGACCATGTAGCTTAATCAGAGTCCCAGGTGAGCTGGATGCAGGATGCTGGTGGATCTCAAGATTTTTTTGACTCTGTGTTGTGGCCAGTCCTGTGTCCCTTGAAGCATAAGGAGACAATGTCACAGAGGTCAGTTTTTATGGTGCTGTGCAAAAAGGGATTTCTGAGCCTTATACACATGACTTGATGGGAGACCCATGGCACCGTTACTGCAACATTCCAGAAGACTCAAAAAAGATACTATACTTTGCCTTCAACCCATAGATTGCTCCCTGCCAACAAAATGAGGACTATGTGATAGGTCTGAAAATGTAATTTTTGTTTGTGAATCCTCCTGTGGATTCAGCAAAATACCTGATCTGAAACAAGTATTTGGATCATTTTGTGGAGTTGCTTTATCTATAAATTCGCATCATATTTGTCCTTCAAAGTAGTGCCATATATGAAATAAAGTAATTCAGCTAGAGAATTTATGATGAACACTCTCCCATCACCCTTCCCACATGCAGACATTCAGGAACTTCTTTTTTCTTTTTCTTCCAGTGAACCTGTGAAGGTTTTGCTAAGTGGAACATATTGATTAATTATCATCACATGACCAGACCTCTGCTTAGGAGAAAATATCATTGTTATAGATAGAATTATGTCCCCCAAAATTCATATGGTGAAGCCCTAATCCCCAATGTGTCTGTTTTTGGAAATAAGGCTTTTATGGAGATAATTACGTTAAATGAGGTCATAAGGGTGGAAACATAATCCAATAGAACTGGTGTCTTTATAAGAAGAGGAAGTGATACCAGGGATGCACATGAAATGAGGAAAGACCATGTGAAGATACATCAAGATGGCAGCCATCTGCAATCCAAAGAGAAAAGTTTCATCAGAAACTGACCCTTCTGGCACCTAGATCTTGGACTTTCAGCCTCCAGCAATGTGAGAAAATATATTTCTGTTGTATAAGCCACTCAGTCTGTGGTATTATGTAATGGCAACCCTAGCAGACTAATACAATCATCTAAAAGTAAATAACTAAAACATGGCTTCAGTTCTCAATGAAGCTAAGTTCAGTTGAGGAGAAAAGACTAATGTACATGAAATAGAGAAGATATACTGCTATATTGAGTAATTCTGCCCATAATATAATAAAAATAATAGCCTATGTTCATGGTCAACTTTCTGTGTGATCATGTCAACTTTATGTTTGATCCTTGTTATGGGTTCAATTGTGTCCCCTCCCCCAAAAAGGATATGTTAAATTCTTAACTCCTAGTACCTCAGAATGTGACCTCATTTGGAAATAGGGTCTTACAGAGGTAACTGTGTTCAAATGAGGTCATTAGGGTGGGCCCTAATCCCTTGTAACTTATGTCCTTATAAAAAAGGGAAATTTGGACATAAACACAGATATGCACAGAGGGAAGACGATGTGAAGACAGACATGCACAGAGGGAAAACGATGTGAAGACACATAGGAAGAAGGAGCCATGTAGCTGGAGTGATGCATCTACAAGCCCAAGAAGACCAAGCGTTGCAGGCACACAGCAGAAGCTGGAAGAGGCAAGGAAGGATTCTCTTCACAGCCAGCAGAGAAAGCATGGTTCTGTTGACACATGGACTTCAGATGTCTATCCTCCAGAACTGTAAGACAATACATTGCTGCCAGTTTTTGGTTCTGGCAGCCCTAGGAGGCCAACACCGCCCTGCTCTCAGAGCTGGAGAGAGGGCAGTTTAACAGGACAGCTTCTCAGTCGCTAATCCATAGGTGGTTTTAAACTATGACTGGAATCATTTAGAAATTATAGGACCAGCTACCTCAGGTTTCCTCACATGAGGTGAAGTGACCCTGCTGGAGTCGTAAGGTGTCACTAGTGGAAAGAAGAAAATAATAATAATTTAAAACATCACTTACTATCACCCAAGTAATGTTGTTGAGTATTTTTGTGATGTACACACGATTTGCATGGTGACTTCCTATAAAACAGATACTGTTATTATCTCATTTTACAGCTGAGGAAATGAGAGTCAGAGAAATTAAATGATTTGCTTCACTTGTCCTTAGTCACACAGCTGGTAAATCACAGAGCTGGCATTCAAACGAAGGTTTCGTAGAGCTAGATATTGAAAGGTGAAAGGATTTGGTAAATAAAGAAGAGAGTAGGAAGTGCTTCTGAGCTGGGAGAGTAAACACGGTTATTTGCACTAGAGATATTTTCAGGCATACATAAAGGAGAGAGGGGAAAGTGTGACTGGGGAATTAGGAGCCTAACATAACAGGATTGGAGTGGGCAAAAATTCAAGGTGGCTATTCAGTTCCATATAAGGTCAAATTTTCCCCATCCTTAGGGTTTCCCCATCCTTAGAATAGATTAAGAAAAGATAAATGAACAATAGAACTTGACCTAAATTCATTTAGTGTATCCTCCTAACGTGAAATTCTCTGTCCTCTTCTTGCTTCTTCTCTACCTCCTTATCTCTTGAGATTCTACCTGGTGTGGAGAACTATAGAGATCGTTGATCATATCGATCACGTGGAAAATCCATATGTCCCTTCTGAGATTTACATAGAAGAATCTAAGCAAATAATGGGCATTTTCTCCAGAGTTATGTTGTAGTTTACAAACAAGTAGTAATATCCATTATCTTTCATTCTCCATTCATGAATCAATGTGCTATAGTAAAAATAGTAACATAACATGGTAAAACAAAACAATAACTGCAAACTTAATGCAGATGTTTGGATGGAAAGACCATCTGCTTTCCTGAAATTCCAAATTGTAGAGTAGTTAACAAGAAGCAGCTTTGTAGGAAAAGTCGACAGCCAAATATGGCCAAATACAAACATAAGGATTTACTTAAGAGATAAGAGCAAGTCGTCATTAATAAAACAGGGAGAGGGTGCAGCACTGTGCAGAAAAAACTCTCATTTGTGACTGGAAGATCTGATTTTGGTTCTGCTGCTGTGTGTCTTTGGGGTGTCTCTTCACCTCCCAGGGCCTCACTGTTCTCATCTACAAAATGAGTAGCTTTCATCAAAAATCACAAATTCCTCTTAAGCTCTCAGTCCTGCCTTGTTATGTATAGAACTCAGTGCTTCTCACTCTAGAACTTAGTGCCTAAACATACTTCCAATTATCTTTAATATTTGAACCTCATTAAGATGGGGAATATCTTCTCAAAGCATTATGCTCTGGCTGGGAAATCTCTATCCTGATCCAATTAGAATGACAATAAATGCAAATCACTGGTGTCTAAATGAGGAAGATGTTATCATAGTTGAGCATATAAGCAGGCCCAGGTGGTTACACTAACAATCTTTCTCTCCTCAGGACCTTTTTGCGCCATACTGATAATTGATTCCCTGGCAGATGACTCTGTATCTTAGATTCTGAACCTAGCTGCTTATAGCTGTACCAGTATACAAGCAATAGCCAATTGCTTGAATTATCACCCCAAATATAGAATAGTTATTAAAGTCACTGCAGTCTTCTGGATTTCACGTATTATTTACATGGAGTTCCTTGAGTATATCATTTAGGTATAAAGCAGATAATGACACCATGCATAATTTTTTGGGAAAAGTGTAGTGTTTCTCTCTCATAATTATCTATCTATTTAGAAGTTCTGTCCCCATGCTTTCCCTCCTTATTATTCTTCCCCAAATTAAAAGGAATAACTTGATTGATCAAAACTGGGGACATTCGTTGAGCCACATTTTCTAGGGGACAGGATGGCCAATTTAAAAAGGCATCCCCGGGCCTTCTGTTGTGGAGTTGTGTGCTGCATTCTGCTGGTGACGATGTTTGGGGCGGGCCCTTGTCTTCCATTCCTCTGGCTGGTGGGAGAATACATCCCTTCTGCAGATCTAGCTCTCCTCACCCAGGTTGACCCCAGGATTCAGCTGTCTGAAGGAAATAAGAGGTGCTCACCTCAAATCCAAGCTACATTCACCAAAACCATTTACCAGAACCCCCGCATTTGAGAGTCATTGGGTGCTTGCCCAGCCATGGGTAAAGCTGATGGGTTATATCAGTTTCTTGAATCCATTAGTTAGGACCCAGGTTAGGAGCGGGGAGTCTTGGCCCCCTCCCAACTTCCAGCGTTGCTGTATGTCAGCGTTGTCGACAAGAGCTTGCAAACTCCTGACTCTTCATCTGATTCAATCTGCCTCTTCAGAAATCCTCTCTATCCCAGTTTTCAAGACACATCTGTGTGTACATATATGCTTGTATTTTAAAGTAATCCTGTTTTAACTAGCATAGCTGTTACTTTTATGTGTTATTATAAAACAGTGCGTCAGATGTCAGCTTGTCTCCCTCCATATGTTTTCCCTGTGTCTTCTGACACTGCCTTTCCCAGAGCCCAATGGAAGCAGAGGGAGTCTGTGGCTTGCCTGGAGGGCTGCCTCTGGGTCATAGTACAATTCTGAAGGGCTATGTCTTCTCACTTAGTGCTTCTCAACTCCCTTTTGCTGAGTCAGGAAGATCCTCCCCTATCTCCAGCACCCTGTGCTTTTGGGCATGGAGCCTAGTTCTTACACCCCAGTCTAACCCAATGCTGAAATTGCTCTTGCTGCCATTTTATTGTGGCAGATGGGAACTTAGACAGTGTTTTGGATTTTATATCTTCTAATGGCAAAAACTAACATGTTCCTTTGGGCTTGTAAAAATCCCTTGCATTTATACATGCTTTATGGTTCACAAGGTATTTTCATATCTATTTTCTCCATTGAGGTTTACAACATTAAATACTTGCACAATACTTATTATACATACACAAATTAGAATGGTGACAAATCAGCCAGGTGTTATTTGAATGCTTACTGTATGCTGGGCATTAGGAATTTGAAGGTGAGCTTATTATTATTGCTATGAATATTGATATTGGTATTTATTTGTCTATTTATTTATTACTTTGTTCCATTTTATAGAAGAAGTTACAGTCTAAGAGAAATTAAGTGAATTATCTTAGGTCACCCAGATAGTAAACATTGGTGTGAAATTCTCAAACCTAGACTTCTTCTTTTCAATTTTAGTATGGTCCTTTTATACACCATTATAACTTATCCCTCAGTTAGGTTCTTCTAACTTAGTACTTTTCTTTGGAAAGATTTTTTTTTTTTCTGTTTTAGCTCAAAGGCTAACAGAATAAGCAACTATTTACTGAATGTCTAATGGCCCCTCGGTATTAATCATTAATGCTAAGCTAATGTCAGAAGTGAGAAGGAATGTCCTGAAAAATATAGATTTAGAGAATTCAGGGTAAAGAGATACAAAAAACAGGAAGGTAGCCCTTGCCGCGAAAACATAGGTATTAAAATGACCTTTTTTGTACTTTCTTCACTGGTAGGTAGATTGTCTAATGTTTTTCTGGATTGGCAGTTTCACTTCTTGGGCACATTGAGAGTTGGACTTCATTTTTCAAAAAAATATGGTTTATATCATTATATAGTTTTTAACTTATATAAATGTTAAGTAGAAACTAGAAAATTATTGTGAATGATTAGAAAGGAACTTAACTGAAAAGCTATAAGAGATACCAACAAAACTCCAAAATTAAGTGAGGCATGAAATAAATATTTTAAAAATTACCTTGCCTCTGTACCAGTAATATGCTAGACAACTTATTAAAATAAGAGATGATATTCAAAATAGCAAGAAAAATACTAAAGACTTTGGAATAAACTTAGAAAGTAATATATTGTTCCTAGAGAGAAAACTTAATCAAGGGATCAAATATTGCACTTTAACACATGGATAGAAAAACTGAATATTAGAATTAATTCATACTCATAACACTAATTTCTCATAAAAATATACAAGTTAAATGCAATTTCTGTTAAAATCTTTGAAGGACATTCTCTAGATTTTGCCATAGTTATTCGGAAGTTAACATTAAAAAATGTTGCAATAAACCAAGAAAATTTTGAGCAAGAAGAGTAGGGAAGGGCACATTTGACTTCTGAGATATTAAAATATACTAGAAGGTTCCTAAAATCAAAATATGATGTTATGGTTCAGGATTGGACAGATAGCACAGAAATAGGTTTTGGTGCAAGTAAGCAATACACATACAAATGGCAAATAAATATATAAAAGAGTTCAATTTCTAATAAAATATCTTAATAAAATATATTATTTTTCATCTATTAGGGTGAAAATTATTTGGCAGTACTTTTAAAATGATAATGTTTAGTGGCATCATGTTCAAGACATGATCACAAAAGTAGTCATGGGAATTGTGGGTGGAAAAACAGGATAAGCTGTTACACTTTTTTACTGCTACACAAGAAGGAGTATGAGTTAATATGACCATTCTAGAGGGAGTCAAGAGCAATCAAAAGTCTTAAAAATATCCATGACCTTTGGCCCAATCACTTGATTTCTAGAAGTGCAAGGAAATAGAGATGTATAGAAATCATAACCTATAGGTATATTTATTGCATTATTATTTATTTTTAACAAAAATCAGAAACCTTCTCATGTTTAATAATGACTAATTAAACTGTGATATATATGTACATATATATACATATATACACATATATGCAAATGATCAACTGCTTTGTAACCATCAATGCATTTTCAAAGAATATTACATAAAGTGGGGAAGTGATCAAAATATGTTAGATGAGAAAAAAACAGAATCCATGATCATATATATGAATGAAATATGGAGTTAAAAAACCTACCACACTGTTAATAATGGCTATGTGTGGGAGATAGAACTTAAGATCATTTCAATGTTACTATTTATATTTTTTCATATTTTCAAAATTGCCTACAAAGATCATGTCTCATAGTTACACTTTTAAAAATGAATGATATTTATTATTTTTAATAATATTTCATTATTTAATTAAAAGTAATATTTGATGTATCCAAATCCAGAAGCTAGTTAATTACAAAGTCAGCTAGTCAATAATTTCATTTCCCTGAGTGCTTTCCTTGGTTAATAATATAATTTTACAAATTTCTTCTTAAGATATGCCATTTGATAGTTGTAAGTAGTATTTTTGATGTTTTAATTGGTATTTCTTTAATATTAATAACATTAAACATAGTTTCTGACATTTATTGGTCATTAATATTTGTACTAATGTTTTTATATACTAAACTATGATTGTTACACATCCTATTCCATTTGTTTATTTGGCTGTTCTTGTGCCACTACCATGTATTAATTACTTAATTTTATAATATGTCTTAATATCTGGTAGGGTAGGTCAATTTTTAAAACTGAAGTATAACTCAATAACTAACGCAATATTATCAGTAGTTTCAGGTATACAGCATGATTTGATACTTGTATACATTGTGAAATGATCACAGTAAATCTAGTTATCATCTGTCATCTTACATAGTTACAAAAAATTTTTTCTCATGATGAGAAAGTTAAGGTTTACTCTCTTAAAAACTTTCAAATATGCAACACGTTATTAACTATAGTCAGCATGCTGTACCTCACATCCTCATAACTTACTTATTTTATAACTGGAAGTTTGTACCTTTTGATCCCCTTCAGCCATTTTACCCATCCTCCACCTCTGCCTCTGGCAACTACATACAAATGTGTTCTCTATATCTATGAGCTTGGGTTTTTTTGTGGATTTCGTATGTAAGTGAGATCATATGGTATTTGTCTGTTTCTGACTTCTTTCACTTAGCATAATGCCCTGAAGGTCCATCCCTATTGTCACAAATGATAAGATTTCATTCATTTTTTATGGCTGAATAACATTCCATTGTATATGTATACCACAGTTTCTTTATGCATTCATCCATTGATGAATTCTTGGGTTGTTTCCAGATCTTGGCTATTGTAAATAACAATGCAATGAACATGGGGGGGTTGCTTATATGTTTTCTAAATAGTGTTTTCATTCTCTTCAGATAAATACCCAGAGCTGGGGTGGCTGGATCATGTGGTAGTTCTGTTTTTAATTTTTTTGAGGAAACTCCATGCTGTTTCATATAGTAGCTGCACCATTTTACATTCCCACCAATAGTGCACAAGCTTTCCCTTTCACCAGCACTTGTTATTTCTAGTCTTTTTATTAATAGCTACTCTAACAGGTATGAGGTTTTATCTCCTGTGGGTTTGATTTGCATTTCCCTGATGATTAGTGATGTTGAGCATATTTTCCTATGCCTATTTGTTATCTCTATGTCTTCTTTGGAAAAAATGTCTATTCAGATCCTCTGCCCATTGTTTAGTTGGTTTGCTTTTTTGCTGTTGAATTGTACAAGTTCTTTGTATATCTTGGATATTAAAGTGTTATCAGATATATGACTTGCAAATATTTTCTCCCCTTTTATAGGTTAACTTTTCATTTTGTTGATGGTTTCCTTTGCTGTGCAGAATCCTTTTAGTTTAATGCAATCCTACTTGTTTATTTTGCCAAGACCAAGGCCAATGGCAAGGAGCTTACTGTCTGTTTTCTTCTAGGAGCTTTATGGTTTCAGGTCTTAGGTTCAAGTCTTTAATCCATTTTGAGTTAATATTTGTGTATGATGTAACAGAGTGGTCCAGTTTCATTCTTTTGCATATGGCTATCTAGTTTTCCAAACATCATGTATCAAAGAGACTGACCTTGCCCCATTGTATATTCTTGGCTCCTTTGTTGTAATTTAATTGACCATGTAGGCACGGGTTTGTTTCTGAGATTTCTCTTCTTTTCCATTGATATATGTGTCTGTTTTTATGCCAGTACTATACTGTTTTGATTTCTATAACTTTGTAATAGACTTTGAAATCAGGGAGCATGACTCCTCCAGCTTTGTTCTTCTTTCTCAAGACTTTTTTTGGCTATTCAGGGTATTTTTGTTGTTCCATACAAATTTTAGGACTGTTTGTTCTATTTCTGTGAAAAATGCCATTTAAATTTTGGTAGAGATTGCACTGAATCTGTAGATTGCCTTGAGTAGTATGTACATTGTAATTATCTTAATTATCCTAATCCATAAGCATGGAATATATTTTCATTTACTTGTTTCTCCTTCAATTTCTTTCATCAACATATTATAGTTTTGCATACAGGTCTCTCACATCCTTGGTTAAACTTATTCCTATGTATTTTATTCTTTTTGATGCAATTGTAAATGGGTTTTTTCCAGATTTCTCTTTCTGATAGTTCGTTATTAGTGTATAGAAACACAGCAGAGTTTTGTATAGTGCTATTGTATCCTACAATTTACTGAATTTATTAGTTCTAACAGTTTATGTGGAAGTCTTTAGGGTTTCCTACTTCTTATATCATGCCATCTGCAAATGGTGACAGTTTTACTTCTTCCTTTACAATTTGGATGCCTTTTATTTCTTTTCATTACCTAATTGCTCTGGCTAGGATTCCAATACTTTGTTGAATAAATGTGGCAAGAGTAGGCATCCTTGTCTAAACTTAGAGGAAAAAATTTCAGCTTTTCACCACTGAGTATGATGTTAGCTGTAGGTTTGTCATATATAGCCTTTATTATGTTGAGGTTCACTCCCTCTGTATCAACTTTGTTGAAAGTTTTTATCATAAATTCATGTTAATTTTGTCAGGTGCTTTTTCTGCGTCTATTGAGATGATCATGTGACGTTTAGCCTTCATTTTGTTAGTGTTGTGTATCACACTGACTGATGTGCAGATGTTGAGCAATTCCTGCATTCCTGGAATAAATCCCATTTGATCATGTTGTATGATCCTTTTAATGTATTGTTGATTTGGTTTACTAATATTAATATTTTGTTGAGGAATTTTGCATCTATATTCATCAGTGATATTGGACTGTAATTTTTTTCTAGTGGTGTCCTCTTCTGACTTTGGTATCAGGTAAATGTTGGCCTCATAAAATGAGTTTGGAAGTGTTCCCTCTTCTATTTTTTGGAAGAGTTTGAGAAAGATTTGTATTAATTCCTCTTCAAATGTTAGGTAGAATTTACCAGTGAAGCCATCTGGTCCTGAACTTTTGTTTGTTGGGAGGTTTTTCATTACTGATTCAATCTCCTCACTAGTAATTGGCCTATTCAGATTTTCTGTTTCTTCGTGATTCAGTCTTTAAAGGTTGTATGTTTCTAGGAATGTATCCATTTCTTCTAGGTTGTCCCATTTGTTGGCATATAATTGTTTGTAGTTGTCTCTTATGATCCTTTACATTTCTGTGGAATCTATTGTAATGTCTCCTCTTTCATTTCTGATTTTATTTATTTGAGCCCTCTCTCTTTTCTTCTTGGTGAGTCTAGCTAAAGTTTTGTCAATATTGTTGATTGTTTCAAAGAAGCTTATCTTAGTTTTATTCATCGTTCTATTGTCATTTTAGTCTCTATGTCATTTGTTTTTGCTCTCATCTTTGTTATTTCCTTCATTCTACTAACTTTGGACGTTTTTAGTTCTTTTTTTTAGTTCATTTAGATGTAAAGTTAGGTTGTTTATTTGAAATTTTATTTGAAATTTATCTCTATGAATGTCCCCCTTAGAACTGCTTTTGTTGCATCCCATAAATTTTGGTTTGTTGTATTTCCATTTTCATTTGTCTCAAGGTATTGTTTGAGTTCTCTTTTTAGTTCTTCATTAACTCATTGCTTGTTCAGTAGCATGTTGGTTAATCTCCACGTATTTGTAAATTTTCCAGTTTTTCTTCTCATAGTGATTTCTAGTTTTATACCTTTGTAGTCAGAAAGAATGCTTGGTATGATTTCAGTTCTCTTAAATTTATTAAGCCCTGTTTTGTGGCCTAACATATAGTCCCTTCAGGAGAATGTTCCATGTGCACTTGAGAAGAAAGTGTATTTAGCTGCTTTTGGATGGAATGTTCTGTATATATACATCTGTTAAGTCCATTTGGTCTAACATGTCATTAGACCAGGCTGATGTTTCCTTATTAATTTTCTGTCTGGATTATCTATCCGTTGATGTAAGTGGGATATTAAAGTCCCTTACTATTATTGTGTTGCTGTCTGTTTCTCCATTTTGGTCCGTTAATATCTGTTTTGTATATTTAAGTGCTTCTATGTTGGGTGAATAAATATTTACAGACGTTATATTCTCTTCTTGGATTGACTCCTTTATCATTATGTAATGACCTTCTTTGTGTCTTAGTACAATCTTTGTTTTAAAGTATATTTTGTCTAATGTATAGCTACTTCAGCTTTTTTTTGTTGTTTCCATTTGAATGGAACATCTGTTTCCTCCCTTTACTTTCAGTCTGTGTCCTTACATCTGTGGTGAGTCTCTTGCAGGCAGCATATAGATGTGTCTTGTTCTTATCCATTTGGCCAGTCTGTCTTTTGCTTGGAGAATTTAGTCCCTTTACATTTAAAGTAATTATCGATAGGTATATACTTATGACCACTTTGTTCATTGTTTTCTGCCTTCCTTTATGATTTGATGACTTCCTTTAGTGGTATGCTTATACTCTTTCTCATTCATTTTGTCTATCCAGTATACGTTTTGCTTTGTGGTTACCAAGAGGCTTACAAATAAAATCATATATTTATAACATTCTCTCTCTCTCTCTCTCTCTTTTTTTTTTGGTCAAAGCTGTTTGGGTAGCAACAATTTTCTATGAGTGAAGCCAAAAGTGAAGTGCCAGCACATAGTGGGTCCTCAGTGAAGGAGCAGGAAATGAACATCTCATGCATATGGCGGTTATCTACTCCTCAGTGAGAACAAAACTGTCTTCCCAATGTTCAGTTCATTTGATGAAAAATGCAGTTGAAATCAGGTATTATTTACAGCTCATGTTTTTTTATTAAGTGTTATGAGCCCATAAAGTCTTGAGAAGCAGCTGACAGGAAGTAGCTTGTTGAGTTTTGCTGTGTTTTAATGCTCCTGTCCACATTCTCTTTTAAGTTGAATGCAAGTTAAGTTTGAATGCAATCTAAAGCTCTACGCTTCTTCTCCCCCTCATGTTTTATGTTCCTGATGTCACATTTTACATCTTTTTATCTTGTGTATCCCTTAATTAATTATTGTAATTATAATTATTTTTACTATTTTGTTTTTTTCTTTATATTAGCTTTATAAGTAATTAATCCACTACCCTTCCGATATATTTACCTTTACCAGTGAGATTTATATTTTCATATGTTCACTTGTTACTAGTTAGCACCCTTAATATGTCTTATAAGTCTGGTTTAGTGGTAATGAAGTTCTTTATCTTTTTCTTGTCTGGAAAAATCTTTATCCCTCCTTCTATTCTGAATGATAACTTCGTAAGGCATAGTTTTCTGGATTGGAATTTTGTTTTCTTTTATTACTTCGAATGTATCAGGACACTCACTTCTGCCCTGCAAATTTTCTGCTAAAAACATCTGCTGATAGTTTCATGGGAGTTCCCTTGTATGTAACAAGATGTTTTTCTGTTGCTGCTTTTTGTATTCTATCTATATCTTTACCTTTGAACTTTTAATTATAATGTATCTTGGTCTGGGCCTCTTTGAGACTCTCTGGGCTTTCTGGATGTGGATGTCTGTTTTCCTCCCAAGGTTAGGAACGTTTTCAGCCATTATTCATTCAGATAAATTTTTTTAGCCCTTTCTCTCTTCTCTTCCTGGGGCCCCTATAATATGAATGTTAGTCCACTTGATGTTGTCCTGTACATAGTGTAAGTCATTCTTGCAAGGGCAAATTATTCTCCCTTCCCTCTATAGCTTTGCCTTTCTCTTCTTTTAAAAATATTCTCAGTTGCTGATTCTTTAAAATGGTGAATTGTTTTACAATAGAACTTATTTTCTGAGATAAACACACTATGATACTTAGGGTTAAGAACTTGGTGCCACACTTTTACTTTTTAAATTTTTTAATAGATCTTTATTAGAGTATAATTTCTTCACAATACTGTGTTAGTTTCTGTTGCACAACAAAGTGAATCATCCGTATGCATACACATATCTTCATATCCCCTCCCTTTTGAGCCTCCCTTCCATCCTCCAAATGGATTAAAGACTTAAATGTAAGACCAGACACTATAAAACTTTTAGAGGAAAACATAGGAAAAACACTCTTTGACATAAACCACAGCAAGATCTTTTTGGACCCACCTTCTAGAGTAACAGAAATAAAAACAAAAATAAACAAATGGGACTTAATTAAACTTAAAACTTTTGCACAGCAAAGGAAACCATAAACAAGACAAAAAGACAACCCTCAGAATGAGAGAAAATATTTGCAAATGGAACAACAGACAAAGGGTTAATCTCTAAAATATACAAACAGCTCATGGAGCTCAATATCAAAAAATCAAACAATCCAGTTAAAAAATGGGCAGAAGACCTAAATAGACATTTCACCAAGGAAGACATACAGATGGCCAAGAGGCACATGAAAAGATGCTCAGCATCACTAATTATTAGAGAAATCAAAACTGCAGTGAGGGGCTTCCCTGGTGGCGCAGTGGTTGAGAGTCCGCCTGCCGATGCAGGGGACACGGGCCCGTGCCCTGGTCCGGGAAGATCCCACGTGACGCGGAGCGGCTGGACCCGTGAGCCATGGCCTCTGGGCCTGTGCGTCCAGAGCCTATGCTCCGCAACAGGAGAGGCCACAACATTGAGAGGCCCCAACATTGAGAGGCCCGCGTACCACAAAAAAAACAAAAAAAACCCAAAACCTGCAGTGACGTATCACCTCACACCAGTCAGAATGGCCATTATCAAAAAAGCTAGAAATAATAAATGCTGGAAGGGGTGAGGTGAAAAGGGAACCCTCCTACACTGTTGGTGGGAATGTAAATTGATACAGCCACTATGGAAAACAGTATGCAGGTTCATTAAAAAACTAAAAATAGAACTACCATATGACCCAGCAATCCCACTACTGGGCATATACCCTGAGAAAATCATAATTCAAAGAGAGACATGTACCACAATGTTCATTGCAGCACTATTTACAATAGCCAGGGCATGGAAGCAACCTAAGTATCCATCAACAGATGAATGGATAAAGAAGATGTGGCACATATGTACAATGGAATATTACTCAGCCATAAAAAGAAACAAAGTTGAGTTATTTGTAGTGAGATGGATGGACCTAGAGTCTGTCATACAGAGTGAAGTAAGTCAGAAAGAGAAAAAAACAAATACCGTATGCTAACACATATATATGGAATCTAAAAAAAAATGGTTCTGATGAACCTAGTCACAGGGCAAGAATAAAGAGCTGGACATAGAGAATGGTGGACTTAAGGACATGGGGTGGGAGGGCAAAGCTGGGGTGAAGTGAGAGTAGCATCGACATATATACACTACCGAATGTAAAATAGTTGACTGGTGGGAAGCAGTGGCATAGCACAGGGAGATCCGCTCGGTGCTTTGCAATGACCTAGCTGATATAAGCCCCACTGCTAAGTGATTTTTCACTAAAAAATTCAAATTATCTTTTGTTAATGCGTCAAAATTAGTATCAAAAATTCAAGAGTGGTAGGCACTCAAGAAAATAACAGATCGAAAAGGCCATTATTTCTCATTTTGTAAGTGAGGCAACTGGGCATGTAGATGTTAAGTGTTTGATTATGAAGCCACTTGCCCCATTTGGTGGTTATTAGAGAAGAATGAGTAGAGTACTGTACCTAAGCTGAGATATAAATATGCTGCTGAGGTTGGTTTATAGGAGTATACACTAATAATATATACTTTTTAAAGACTTGCAGGCCTTTCCTCTTTTGACTTAGAGCAGTGATTGCTAATCAGCGGTGGTTTTGGGTGTGAGGGGTCATTTAGCAGTTTAGGTCATTTAGGTCATTTACCTGGATGTTGGGGGTTGTCACAACTAGAGGGGAAAGGGCGGTGTCCTATTGACATCTAGTCGGTAGAAGCCAAGGATTCTGATAAACATTCTACAATGCACAGGACAGTTCCCAACAGAAAAGAATTATCCAGCCCTAAATGTCAATAGTGCTGAGCTTGAGAAATCTTGGCCTAGAATGCCAATATAATTCTTTCCACAAAAATGTTCATATATAAAATAATTTCTCCTATTTGGAGACATTATTCATCTGCCATCGTAGCTGTAAGCTTCCAGCTGTCCTGGCCGTTAAAAAAATTTCTCCATCTGAAAACCAGTTCTCAGAAAAATGAGTGCTAGTACTTATTGAGTTATTGAGTCCTACTAGGATTCCAGAGACTAGTATTCTTACCTGTTTCGCCATGTGATGTGAAATAAGTTACCTCATCTCTCTGGGGATCTTTGTATCCTAATCTGTAACATGGTGTGAAGATAGAAATAGACAATTCATATGAAAGTGATTGAACTGTGAAGAGCTCTGTAGAAAAATGAGATGTTGACTATAAGATGGTTTTATATTCAGTATGACCAACTGGTGACCACCTTTCTTTAGTTCTGACCACAAAATCATCTTCATGAAGGGTCTTAGCCTTTCCACTAATTTACACTTTTTTTTGCAGTGGATACGAAAGAATAGGTAATTGAACAAAACAAGCTTAAAAAAAAAATCTGCTAAATTTGAAGAATAACATTCCATCCAGAATATTCCAGAACCACTTCCCTTACCTAAGAGGTGGTGGAAATTTTTGTTTTTGCTAGAGAGCTATAATTTCTGTACTGGACATGTTATGGCCTGAGTTGTGTCCCCCCACCCCAAAGTCATGTGATGAAGACCTAACCCCTAGTACTTCAGGATGTGACTATATTTGAGGTAAGGCATTTGAAGAGGTAATCAAGTTAAAATGAGGTCATTAGAGCTGCCCCAATCCAGTATGACTGGTGTCCTTATAAGCAGAGATTAGGATACAGGTACAGTGGGAAAACCATGTGAAGATGCAGTTTCTTGCCACTACCTGCTAGGCAAGACGAGAACCCTCAGAAGAAACCAACCCTGTTGAAACCTTGATTTCAACTTTCTGGCCTCCCAAATTGTGGGGAAATAAATTTCAGTTGTTTAAATCACCAGTCTGTGGTACTTTGTTATGGCAAAGTACTAAGAAACTAATGTAGATGGGTCATTCTAAATGTTTCTCTTGGGAAAGCCATAGCACATAAAATGCACATCTGGTCTTCTGACTCCAAGATCCTAGAGTATTTTCAGCAAATAAAACTTGGCTCTAGAAAAAGCTTTGTGCTTTCATTACCTGCCACACTAGGGCTTTTCATGGAGAGCAGGGATAAGGGCCGAACCCACATAAACTCAGGTGAAATCAGTTCAAGGGGACTGTTATAAATCCATCACTCTGGGTTCCAGAGGAATTCTTAATCACTCCATCTCTCTGGCAGCCTTGGAGGGGAAGGGCGTTTGTGGGCAGCGTCTGTCACTCCTGTGTGTGCTCAGCCTCAAGGCAGTGTGCCCTATTTGTTTTTAAGTGTCTAACTAAGACCAAGTGTGTTGGTCTATTGATGATGGCACTGCAAAACGATGTCTCTAGGTCGCAAATATTTTTTATCCATCTTGCCCAAGTTAGCAGATGAGACCTGAAAGCATTTTGTTACTCTCCTGGGATAATGGGTAATTTGACCCTGGGGCATCTTGAGAGCAAGATGTTTCTTCCTCTACTTCTGCTTTCCCTTCCAAGATAGTCCTGGAAATTTCTCAAACACACTCTGTTTTTTGTCCTTGTTTGTGTAAGAATGTGAGTCTAGCACAGGGCTCAGGCTGGGGCTGGGTTGCATGAGTTCAAGTACTGATCTATCATCTCCTGACTTTATGACTTTGGACAATTTATTTAACCTGTGCTTTAATTTCCTTACCTGTGAAAAAGGATAGTCCTATTACCTACCTCCCATGATAGTTGTAAGGATTAAATGAGTTAATGCATGTAAAGCTGTTAGACTAGTACTTGGCACATAGTAAGCATTAAACAAATGTTACCAATGGGGGTGAAATATATCAGCTGTTGAATACAAGAGTTCATTTTTTTTCCCAGTACAATAGAATGAGAATCAACCTCACAAAATTTTTGCTGTGTAAATGCTGCAACATATCTGCTCCTTTAGGCAGAATAAAAACAGTACTATTGAGGCTTCCGATGTTTCAGGCCCCAGAATGAACATTTTATGAGCTTCATCTCATTTAAACCTCTCAACAATCCCTTGAGGTCAACACTATGTATCTTTCAGAATAGGGTAGGTTATACTGTAGTAGCAAATAACACCAAAGTCTCAATGTCTTAATGGAACAAAGATTTCTTTCTTGTTCACAATATGTTTCCAATGCAGATAGATAGGAATGTTTGCTAATCACTGTCATTCAGGAAGATAGGTTGATGGAGGATGATGCTGTCGCCTCAACACAAATCTGTAGAACCAGCCATGGCAGGGGAGAGAGCCAGGAGAATGGAGTGCTAACTCTTCAGTACTTCTACACCAGAGTGACACACGCCATTTCTGCTTGAATTAGCCAAAGTCAAATGACCATGTATAACATCAAGGGGTAGTATGCCTGAAAGAAGAGGAGAGACAGAAATCTTGATGCGCACACACAGATATTGTTCCTATTTTATACATAAGATAAGACTTCGAGGGGAAAAGTAACTTGTTCAGTGTCATGTAGTAAGTGGAAAACCATAATTCCAATATTAGACTCTCTGACTTTAAAAGCATTGCTTCTCCTATTGTGTTTATTGTCTGCCTAGGCCAGTGACATTCTCGTTGAAGCCTATTGTGGGTTGAATTGTGTGCACCAAAGAGTCTAACCCCCAGGACCTCAGAATGTGATCTGATTTGGAAATAGAGTCTTTGCAGATGTAATCAAATTAAGATGAGGTCATACTCCTTTAGGGTGCGTCCTATTCCAATATGACTGGTATCCTCGTAAGAATAGAAAACAGAGACACAGACTAACACACAGGGAGAATACCACGGGATGATGGAGGCATAGTTAAAAACGTCAAGGACTGCCAACAACATCAGAAGCTAGGAGGAAGCGAGGACAGATGCTTTCCTAGAGCCTTCCGAGGAGGCTGTTGACACCTTGATTTTGGACTTCTAGCCTCCAGAATTGTGAAAGAGTAACTTTCTGTTGTTTAAAGCTACTCAGTGCCTGGTACTTTGTTACGGCGGCCCTAGGAAACAAATACAGAGCCCATTCTATAATCGTGTGATTTGGAACTTCATTTTCACATTGTTTGGCTCACGTGTCCTTTGTAACCAGCCTGGGTCATCTCAGGGGCTATCTCCAAGAAGCCTTCCAAGTGGGCCCTGTGTCACGTCTCACTCTGTGTCTCCAATGTCTCAGATAGTATCTGACACTGAATAGGCATTCAGTAAATGCCTATTGAATGAATACAATAGAGGTGTTTTATTTTCCTTACTTTGTTTTCCCAGGATATTTATTTCAGACTTGAGAGATATTGAGAGTTTATCAGAGGACAATTCATACATTGGTTCCCCTTTTGAAACTCTTAAGCACAGGGACCAGCCTTAGCTTCATATACAAAGCCTCTTGTGGTTTGATCCACACTGGCCTCTAAGACTGGGTTCTCCAGGAAGCAGACGTGAGATGGAATTTGGGGCTCAAGATATTTAGTGGAGAGCGATGTCCGTGAAAAAAAGGAGGGGGAGCAGTATTTAACTAAAGAAGTGAAATGTCAGTGCAGGCCTTGACAGGTCTTCAGCCAGCCTACCTATCAGGGGTGTCTGGAGGAGTCCTGCCAATCAGAGTATCTCCTGTCAGGCCAGAGTGACTGGGCCTTTAGACCCTGCAGGCTGCCTCCGGAATAAAATCTCAGACAAAGCAACTCTCTGCAGCTGAGGCTGACCCTGGAGTGCTGACAGTCGGAGGCCGGCTGCAGACTGCACTCCTGCCGCTGAAGAGCAAGTCCTTCCTTACAAAGGGAACCCTCTTGCACTGCTGGTGGGAATGTGAATTGGTACAGCCACTATGGAGAACAGTATGGAGGTTCCTTAAAACACTACAAATAGAACTACCATATGACCCAGCAATCCCACTACTGGGCATATACCCTGAGAAAACCATAATTCAAAGAGAGTCATGTACCAAAATGTTCATTGCAGCTTTATTTACAATAGTCAGGACATGGAAGCAACCTAAGTGTCCATCAACAGATGAATGGATAAAGAAGATGTGGCACATATATACAGTGGAATATTACTCAGCCATAAAAAGAAACGAAATTGAGTTATTTGTGGTGAGGTGGATATACCTAGAGTCTGTCATACGGAGCAAAGTAAGTCAGAAAGAGAAAGACAAATACCGTATGCTAACACATATATATGGAATCTAAGAAAAAAAATGTCATGAAGAACCTAGGGGTAAGATGGGAATAAAGACACAGACCTACTAGAGAATGGACTTGAGGATATGGGGAGGGGGAAGGGTAAGCTGGGACAAAGTGAGAGAGTGGCATGGACATATATACACTACCAAACGTAAAATAGATAGCTAGTGGGAAGCAGCCGCGTAGCACAGGGGGATCAGCTCGGTGCTTTGTGACCACCTAGAGGGGTGGGATAGGGAGGGTGGGAGGGAGGGAGATGCAAGAGGGAAGAGATATGGGAACATATGTATATGTATAACTGATTCATTTTGTTATAAAGCAGAAACTAACACACCATTGTAAAGCAATTATACTCCAATAAAGATGTTTAAAAAAAAGCAACCTGAGCGGCCCATCTCCTCATCTCCTACATCCACCTCTCTGTCTTCATCTCACACCACTTCTCTTTTCCCACCGTCACCTCCAAACCACGTCTCTTCTCCCAACTCCCCCACATCAGAGTAACCACTTGCAGATTTTAAAAAACTCCTGTTTTCCACCTCCATGCCTGCACATCACCTTCCCCTCACCCTGGATTGCCACTCCTGCATCTCTCTTCCAGCAAACTCTGTCTTAGTCCCCAACACTCCAGATCCTATCTTTTTAGGAAGGCTTTGCTGACCTCACCTCTTTTTCTTCTTTATACTCCTTAATATTTTGTAACCCCGTCATAACAGTCCTTATCACATACCAGCACATCAGCTACTCATTGAACCATAAACTGTCCCCCAAAAAGGACTTTGAATGCCAACGCCATGGCACTTGCGCCTAGTCTGGTGCCTGGCATATATAGGCAATTAATAACTATTAATTGGTGATGGACTGACTGAAACATACAGGATGAAACACAAGTGTCCTTGTGATATCAAGAGAGGGATCATTTGGCTTTACTGTAATAGAACTCAAACTAAAATGAAGTATTTATTATCCTCTTCCACTTGGCTTCAGACCAGCCAGTGCCAGCATCCTGTGAAATCCAGTTTTAACAGATCAGCTCCTCACAGACCTGAGAACCCACACAAGAATACTATGAGATGGACAGGGAAGATGTGTAACGTATAGAGGATCAACTTACCCAAAGGATGTGTAGTGGAAACCAGAATCTTACTGCAGAGGGGAATGTGCCCAAAGGACTCTTCACTGGAATAGACTGGCTCTTTAAGCTGCTAAAAGGCTCCAAATGTAGCTGCATATCGAAAGTCAGGGTTTAGAGAGACTTAGTTGGTCTTAGACATCTGCCTTTGTCTATATAGTGCCAATTTATCCTTTATCTGAAACAGCCCGGTTCTCCTTTTTCTTTCTTCCTTCCTTCCTTCCTTCCTTCCTTCCTCCCTTTCTTTCTTTCTTTCTTTCTTTCTTTCTTTCTTTCTTTCTTTCTTTCTTTCTTTCTTTCTTT